>NC_141701.1:124333888-124945799 GCF_971803275.1 Cyanistes caeruleus
GATCCACCATTATGGTTTATATATTATTCTGGTGTTATTGATCTGAACTGTTTAATTAATATTTGAGAATTCATTAGCATAAATAAATTATTTTCAAACCATACCAAAATGCTCTGAACTTTTCATCTGCGAAATTCTGATAATGACAGTGAGATTTAAAAGGAAGATCAAGTGTGGTACATGTTAAGGTGGAAAATTATTGTTCCCTGCTTTCCTTCTTTTTCGTCTTTTTGCTTACCTAAACATTGTGCAATACATTTGAAGAAGCTGGGGTTGTGGGGGAAAATGCTGGTAATTAAAGGAAGGGTATTTACTAGCTGCATCATTTCCCTGTTTCAGAAGGGTAAAGTTCCATGAGGAAAGATAGTCTGTAGTTGCAGAATAGAGAAACGACTATAAAATTATGTGTTGTTTTCTCTGTTGTGAAAGTAGTTTTAAATTAAGCTGAGCAAATGTTTTGCATCTTTATGTGCTCTGTTCTAAATGAACCATACTCAATATTTAAACCTCTGCTTGGTGAGAGTGCTCTTAACACCTACAGAGGTGTCTTCTACATGCTCCTCTCAGGGTTACTTTTAAGAAATTCTTCCATTTTTCTATAGTCATGTAGTGAGTAATGTGTATTACAGTGAGAGATGATAGCAAAGGCACTGAAAGCAATTTAGAAGTGAGCCATGGTTTTGAAAGATCATTCTTTTTCATTGGGAAGCTTGATGGATGGTCCAAACTACTCCTAGGTCTGCTGTAGACTAGCTTAGTTCTCTTATTTACCATATATACATTTATTAAATAAATAAATATCCAGAAATGACAATACCATTTTATAGCTCAGTTCTAATAGGATAATCTACACCAATTATGTTAGGTCCTCTAGAATGTTTTCCAACTATGCAATATTAGAATCCCATATTTTGATGTTTTAGGCAAGACCTAATCACAGGCCTCTACACAGAGATCTCCCTTAAGCAGGATTGGTTTTATTCATTCTTTGCATACAGCATATGATTTTGCACCTGCCTTTTTGACCATTCTAAACATTTCTGATGTGCATTCAAGTAATTTTCCAGCTCCTGACTACCTTCCATTATAATTTGAAAGCTTTTGAATGTGCAACATCTGAACTCTGGTTGTATGAATATTGCTGCTTCCCTGGGGGAATACAGGTTGCAGGAAATGTTAGAACAGAGGATAAAGCACTTTCAGCTGAAGAAATCTGACTGTAGAACAACCTTTACAACAACTACACACTTTCTTTTGTCCTTTGCTGAGCCACCCTCATTGCTGGAAGTCAGGATATCAAATACACTAAGTGGACATGGCAGCCAAGTCGTGTTACTTTCGTTTATCTTGTCTTTTCTAGCAGTTTGGAAGATGTGTTGGAGGATATTGGCTTAACTGATAGTCTGACCATGTTTACAAAATACTGAAAATTTTGAACATCTTTGAGAGAGTGTCTTCAGGAAGAAAGAAGTACACAATTTCAAACTTATTTGTTTATCCATTTCTCTACACATGTATAATTTTGAACCCTTTAAGTGAAAAAAAAAAAAAAAGTAGCATTAGTAGCTGCTGGCAGCTTGGAGAATCAATGTCTCTCAGGCAGCAGTTTAAAAATCTGAGGTGGTTCTAAACTCAGGGAATATTTTTTCAATATATACATAAAATCCGCAGACAAGGTTAATAAAGAAAAGATTAATGTAATGTAAAGATATTTATGTAGCCATCCATAAACCTTAATTTAAATGTAATTATAATTTTAGTTTCCATTTTCAGTTAGCTGATTTTTTTTGTGTATATGATTTAGTGAGATAGCTAAGACACATTTCATTAATGCACAATTTAACAAAACAATTTCACATTGTTAAAGTCAGTTGATTTAGTGATTAATGTATTTGTTATGCTTGCAGGTAAAAAAATATGTTTATATAGTGTACATTAGCGTAAATAATTACTGATTTACTGGAATGCTGATACAAATCCTTTTGCTATTGTGATTCATAGTTTATAAACAGTGAATTAAATGTCAGTGGCTTTATTAGAGAGAAAAAAATGTGAAGTTTATAGCATGAATGAAACAGTGTATGATTTGCCAAAGTAAAAGAGTGTGGCTGAGACTGGGTGATGAGATAGTGAGTCCATGTCCAAGACATTTATTTCCATTTTACACCCATTTTGAGCATTGTGAGCAATTTTTTTTCAGTCTCTGCTATTTTTGTCTTCAAGAGGTGAGAGTTTTATTGATTTCCCTGCACTTCATTCTCAAATGAGGTGTTCTGCTTTAGAAGCTCAGCAGATATTCCTCTCACCAATCTTGCATTCCTAAAAATTATGACTTGAACAAGAGTAGTCAGATTTTGCAATTTGTGTTGTTGGTCCCTCATAAAGATGATACACATTTAAAACATTACCCTTTGGGTAGTTAGGTCTTGATCTTAATGAGAAACACCTTATTTAATGTGCTCATAAAATTTCAGAATCTCATAAATGCATTAAAAAAGTCAAAGAAGTCAGGGGAAGAGCAGTCTCTGCTCCTAAGTCTTAAAATGATATTAAAATAATAGCAAAAATTATTTATACTGTGACTCAGATTCCAAATTCACTGATGTCTTTGAAAATTCAGTTTCTATTTTTTTTTTTTCTGGCATGGCTTCAAGCTGATTCTTGATATTCTTGATACTCTTTTCCCTCTTTCCATATTCACTGTGATGAACTAAAGGAGTTGCATTAGACTTTTCTGTGGAGAAATGGAGTATTCCTGAAGCATAGAGAAATTCCTCAAAGTCAGTTTTGTGGTATCATGTGGATTTATCCCATAATTATTTAATGATGATAAGTTGCTGTTGTGTTTGATCTATAAAGAAAGTTATACTATGTTTTATCAGATTAATAATTGATAAGCTGCTTTAAAATCACAAATGCAATGATAAATATGCAGTTGTGTCAGTATGTTTCAGGATACCTTTGTCTTCATCCTCTCTTAGCAGGATAAAATGGGATCATAGTGCTTTGCATTGCTGTGATCCCATTGCAGCCTACACCTTCCTTGAGGGGGAGGTGATGGTATCTCTCTGGTGACCAGCAATAGGACATGCAGAAGTAGAATGAGATTGCATCAGGGGGAGTTCAGATCAGACATCAGGAAAAGGCTTTTCAGTGGGAGACTGGTTGGTCAGTGGAAGAGGCACGTCTTGGTTATGGCACCAAGCCTATCAAAGGTCAAGGAGCATCTGGATGATGCTCTTAATCATATGGTTTCGTTTCAGTCCTGTGAGGAGCAGGAAGTTGAACTCAATGATCTTTATGTATACCTTCCAACTTGAGATAATCTGTGATTAATTTTATTATCTATAAAAGACAATGCTGTTTGAACAGAAAAAAATCATCATAGGAGTTATATGAATCAGGTCTTCCCTTTCTCACGAAAGCAAAACCAAATTTAGCTGAATGACAAATGTTTTGGATCAACAACATTTTGTTTTTTTGTCTCTAAGTAATGCTGCATGTCTGAGCACTCTCATTTGACTCTTTGAACCTGTTTGAGACAGAGTGATTAGTAAGTCTTTGACAAACACCAGCAAAGCATGTTGCAAAGTAGGAAAAGACAGGAGGCCTTCAATTCTTTGAATTAGGCATCCAAAAATCCCCTGCTTTTTGTCTGCCTAATTATAGGAAAAGGTAAGACATGCTAAGTACATCCCTAGGAGCTCTGTAGGTGCCTTTGGATGCTAATCAAGAAATTTGAGAGCATGGAACTTGATTTCAGGGTCCTGATATAAGTGCTCTGAATTTACTCGGAGTTGTTTCACACAGTGCTCTGAAGTATTATAGCAATAGTGTGAATTTTTAAAAAAATACTGAATTCACTGATCACTTTCAAGAATAGATGTGCCATTCTATATCTTCAGAAATCAGTATATTCAAATACAGTTCAAAGCTTTTGTCAACACAATATTATTTGATGAATTAAGTGTGAAATTTTTTACAAAACATTCAAAAATTTTTATTCTTTTTTTCTTCCCCTTCATTGCAGACAATAGATTTAGAGGGTTTCAAGTTGTTCATGAAGACTTTCCTGGAGGCAGAGTTACCAGATGATTTCATTGAACACCTTTTTACATCATTTAGGAACAAAATCTCTCACTGCAGCCCGTTAATAAAAAACAAACCACAGCACCTTTCTGGAGGTAAGTAATAAAATCAGTAATATAAGAGCTAGAGGTTCCCTCACCTTGCTGTTTTACTTGCTGTAAATATATGGAATTCTTAACTGCATGTTGAGGGATTTTTGTTCTAGTGCTTGTGAAATAAGAGAAACTAACCCAACCATAATAGGAAATACTGTGAAAAGGAATGGAAGTTAAATGGTTTTGTCTTTTTAGTTTGATGTCTTGAGAAGGCTGACCTAGAACAGAGGCTAGACAGATGGGGAGTACAAGAGCCTGGCCAGGGCTATACCCAAGATGGATCTAAAAATGGTCACAAAATGGACAATTGGTCACGAAGTCTCACATTTTTATAAGTTTTGGTCCATCTGTATATCAGGATTAATTGTCCAATTACAGCTCCAGGTTATGAAGTCCCAGTCTTTTTGTTTCCTCTCCTCAGTCCACTGTTGTTTATGGTTTTGGGCCTGAAACTTGTAACTATTGTCCTTGGTATCAAGCTAGAAAAGGAATTGTTTTGTCTATTTACTTTGTGAAGAGAGCTCACTGACATTTAATATGAAGCTCAAAGCTACACACCTAGGGGAAAACATGAAAGCTAAAACTTAAGGCATCAAATTCACAATAATGATGCAGCTGAGACACCAAGTGGACATTCTTTGTCATGTTAATGCTGATCAGATTGCTATGGTTACATGATCTTGTTGCCTGCTCCTGTATAAACACTTAAAAACCTTCAAGCTTCGTGCAGGAGGCTCCTCCTGGTGCTCAAACGTTTCTGTGCCAGTTGCTGCTGTTTCTTTTAATAGTCTAGGTATACTTCTAGTGTTGTTACTAATCCTAGGTAATTAGCAGCTACTGATATTTTAAATGTTGGGTGAGTGTATATCACTAAAAGTGATTTTGATTTCAGAGGGCACAGCTAAATTTTGCCCTGTATAGGCTGTACTCAGCTTTCTTCACTTTCACTATAGTTCTCTTTGGTATATTATATTCCTATGTGTGGTAAAGTTACAATAATGATAATTATTATAACATCATTATTAAGGCTGGGGCTGTTATTACTGTTGTTGTTTAAACTATATGTTAAGTTTCTTACTCTAATGTTACCTCCTAAATTTTTTTCTCCTACACTAACTTTTTGAAATTTGTAATGAGTTTTTATCTTTTTCTGTTACTAAGGACTTTAGAAATAATATAATGTAATACCAGTTTAGGAAACTTCCATATGTTTTTGGCATAATACCAGAAGGACTGTTTGATAAATCGTTACATCCAAAACATGTTCAGAAAGGCAATTCAGTTCATATCATGCAAGAATTGTTTGGGCTTGAAAATACACTGGGTTTGTATTGTAATTCTATTTCATCGTTTAAACTAAATGTTTCATCCTTTGTAACTTTTAAAGGGAAAAACTGTGCATTGGTACATTTTAATATGCAGATGGAAACTATGGAAACACTTGGTTTTGGGTATCTTAAATTTTAATTTTTAAATATTACCAATAGTGAAAGTGTACTGGAAAATTATTTTGTCAGAAATATTTGACATTTTTCTGGAAAATGGAAGCGTGAGAGCTAGAGAAAATGATAATGAAAGTAGCAGGACTCATCAGTCTGTCAGGTATGTGCTTGTTTTACACTTAGTTTCTTTTGATCCACTCATGTCTGTTTATAAACTGTATTTTCAGGTAAGGTGTCTGAAGAGAGATGGAAACAGATGCCAGGTAAGCATCAGGACTGGAAGTCATGTGTAAGTCAGAACATTCCAGCCAACCCTTCCCACCTCTGATTAAGAACTAATAATTTAACCTGTACCTTACAGCTGATGATAGGTTAAAAGATTGTAAAATTTGTGTTTCTTTTCATTTGGATTTCAGCACTATTTATTTCTGAGAAGGGTTATCCCAGGTTTTATAATCCATTTTATTCTGTGAATATTATTTATATAAGACTGGAATATGAACTATTTGTGTAATTTGTGAGATTAAAGCTAGAATTTAACTGAATAAAATATTATAATGTCATAATTTTAATGACATTTAACTGACATGCAAGCTTATAAAATAGAAAATTGACTATTAAATATTTTTGTTCATTTAATAGTTACTTTCAGTCTTTATTATTTGCCTGAAGCCGTGAAAATTAAATTCATTCCAAGATACATTTTTGCATGCCAACTTGCTCTTTTTTACCTTATTTTATTATTTTAACATGTGCATCTTATGACATGTAGGCATATCTTTTAAAATGTAGGCTTTTGAAAATGTATCCAGATTGCAATGATGTTTTTCAAGCAAAATTTAGGGGGAGTAGGACAACCCTCAGTCAGTGAAAAATGTAACAAACTTGTAAAAAAAGTTTTCTTACTCCTTTTTCTGTGTTCTGATGTCCTTCCTATTTTTCCCCATTTTGGTCCTGGAGATTGCAGCAATACCATCAGGACTGGTCATAGTAATGTTGTACTGAAACAAAAGTTTGTCTGTTTTGAAACTTTAATTCCAAGTGGTACACTGGAGCTACTATTAATCACAATGTCTGAACAATTATTATGACTATTATTTAAATTCCACATTTATCTTCTCACTAGTCTGTCACCGAGACTTTTGTATTTTAAGTATGTGCTGCACTGACACACATCTGTCTGTGTTTTTGGGATAACAGTACACTTGGGTATTGGAAGAGTTTTTGTCAGTGCTGAAGCATCTTCAGTTAGTGTACTGTTAGTGTAGTTGTTGTCAATCTGTAAATGACATGAAGCTTCTACGAGCATAAGGAAGTGGATTCAGAGTTGGGCAGGCATTGTTTTTAATACTTAGCATCTAGTATGGTAGAACAAAAATATTCACCAGATTGTTTTGTAGTCAGATGAAATCAGATCAGCACAAATTAAGAAAAGGTTATGCCATTCCCATAATTGGATGGGGTTTTTCTTTGGATAGTTTATTTTAATTCTACCTTTGCTGGATAAATTATGAGCATGAATTGTTTAAAACTTTATATTTAAATTAAGAAGTAGTGTGAGAGTCACATAAAACAAAGATGAATGCATGCAAGGGTTATGTTTTTATTTTCTGCTTATATTGTATGTTCAGACTAACAAAGGCTATGGGTTATTTCCAGGTCTGAGACTTAACAAGGGTACCTCTACATCCAGACCTCCTACTCCTGCAAACTCACATTTACCAGATATGATACAGCTGAAGGATATTGTTTGCTATTTGTCACTGCTAGAAAGAGGAAGACCTGAAGACAAGCTAGAATGTATGTTCTTCTTTAATTTTAAATATTTGTTTCCATAAGTCATCAAATATTCTGTTTGGGAATTTAAGAATCGGTTTTGAGCAGGTGGATTATAAAAATGTGTCTCTAGGTGACCCTTACTGCGGAAATTATTTTTTATGCTTGCTAATGATGAGATTTTAAACTAAATTTGGTCTATCTAGCATTTGCTAAAATAGAGAGTAAGGATTTTACATTCTGTAGTTACAGTAATCCTCTCTGCACTGTTATCTCTTGATTAGTATCAGATCTGAGAAGAATTAACAAAGTACACTGAGTATACTTAGATCTATATGTGGGGTGAATAACCTGCATTAAACATCCTAATTTAAACAAAGAATAGTTGCTAATAAAGGCTGTGGGCTCTACACTATTACTGAATACTGAAAAGCCAAGAATGATTCAAGTCAGCATCACTGTTGGGAGTGTTTGACACAGGAGGTTAGAAATTACTTGTTTGGTTGTTTGTTTGTTTGTTTTTAATTCAGGGCCTGGGTCATTAAAGTGCAACACCACTATCTATTAGAACAAAATAAAACAAAAAAATCCCTGTGAATTTGATTTGTAAATTGGAGAAAAAAAGAAGAAAACCTGTTTCTTTATTGTGGAACTTTAGAAGCCACTTTTTCATGTGGCTAAACAGCACTTCTCCATGTGGCTGAACAGTTAGACCAGTCATATAGTCCTTATTGAGATGCAGTGTACTTCATTATAAATAACTGGTCTGTTTATAAAAGATCTGTGAGATCAGGCCCTCATATGGAAAGTAAATATTCAGTATGATGAGATGTGCAAACAGTAGGCTGCTTCTTCCAGAATAAGAAATACATTACAAAGTTACATGTTGCTGGAGTATCTTGATGTTTTGTCACCTGGAGTTGCTTCAGGGTCACAGCAAATCCCCCAAATTTGGTAATACTGTTTTGGTATCATATGATTAAAATGGGAATGCTCATTCAGAGCACAGGCACAGAAAAACTGAGATCTAAGGACTGAATTTAATTTGGAGTGTAATAACTGCTGCATGGTAGCAAGTTATGCAGGCCTTACCAGAGCTCTGAGGAGCTCGATGCACAAACCGTGGCATGAAATGGAGATCTTTTGCCTCCCCTGGTGTCAGGAGTTGGTACAATGGAAAGGAGGAGAGACAGGAGCAGATGATAATTATGTTATGGGCATTTTCCATTAACTTCCTGCAATAGGAGCTGCATGGGCAAAATATTGTGTTCTATATGATTTAGGAGCGAGAGAGCGTTATCCTAATATGTGTACTTAAATATTTTGTATATTACAAGTCAATTGCATTTATTGTGCATAATTCTTGGCATGATTGTTTTATTGGTTTATTTTAAATATACAACATATTTTTGCTTTTTAGTATCTAAATTTCAGCTTACACTGCACCATTATATGCAGACTTTTCTGTTGATTTCAGTTGAATTCTCATTATAAATTAATGGTATAATTTAACTCTTTTTTCTGTATTTTGAAAGCAGTAGGTCCTACGGCTGTAATGTAACTTATAAGTTTGTAGCAATGAAGGGAAAAAAAAAATGGCTTGTTCTGGAGTTGCCAACTTTAATATTAATACCAATTTCAAATAGTGATTTTAATTCATTTTTTTCTAGATGAGAAAAATTGGAAAAAATTTAGTCATAATTGAGTGTTTGGAAACTTAATTTAGGACAAGCAGAACGTGAAAGTGGTGCTTTCAATTAAAATTTGATGTAGGCTGAAGGATAAAGTACACTAAGAGAAAATAATATTTCATATTTGGATCTATATGATCTACAGACTTTCATAGATTTATCAATATTCCAGAATCTATTAAGAATGTAGATGTCTTGCATAGTGTGATCCTCTCCTGTTTGGCATGCTCGACATATCTATTCATAATCTATGTATGACCTGAATATTAAGAAAATCCCAAGCATTCCTCACAGAGATACATTGAGAAAACCTAAGTAATCTTTTTAAGATTAAATTGCCATCTAGAAATAGAAATTGAATGCCCAGTCAGTGTAATTAGGTAAGGGGATGGGAGAAGAAATAGAAAATTTGAATTGGGCTCTGTAGTTTGCATCAGAACTACCCTGTGGTTGTTTTTATCATTTTGCTCTTGGTTTTGTTTTGTTGTTTGTTTTTTTCTCCTACACTGTGTAAATCAAGAGCATGAAAACTTAGCAGTGTATGAATAGAAAAGAGAATGCATACCACACCAGTAGCATAGTTTTCAGAATCTAGCCAGGAGCACAGATTGAGCCTTTTTGCTAGCCTATACGTATGTAACTGGAAAGACTTTGTTTCTACAAAGGTAAAACAGTTAGAATTATGCTAATTTCTGGTTTTAAACAACTGATTAGAACTACTGATTCATGTTGAAGGAAAAAAAAGTTATCACTCCTGCTCTGGAGTATGTAAAGGTCATGGAGATGCTAAAACTTGCTGTAAAACATTCTCTCAGCTAGAGTCTAAGAATCACAGAGGAGGAGGAAGGAGAGCCGAATTATTTTAACTTTATCATTGAGTGATTCAGTGATTCATCCCTGTGGAAAATATGAATGCCTAATGGTACCCTTGCCAGACAATATTAGCTATCAAGCTCTGAGAAGCTTTGGGGGAAGGCATACTAGCTGGGGCAGTACCAGTCTCTGGCTTTTGGCATTAACTTGTTTTATGCTGAAACATTTTTACTGTGGTAACTCTAGGGGAAGAAGGATATTTGTATAGGTTTTCCTAACCTGTAACTAATGAACTGTGGGCCTTTGTGGCGTGAAATAGTGTACTATGGTAAATGTCATCAATCTTGTATTACAGCTCTTAAGAGCAGTGCAAGGTAGTGACAAAGATTGCTGAATGGTAGAGAGGTATAGTGCTTACCTTTTTCCACACAGTTGGATTGTCAGCTCGTTCCCAAGATGGTGGATGTAAGTTAAACAAGTCAATGCATATAAAAGTTAATATGTTTTGCTGTAAATCCAAAAATGACTGAATGGTTTCTGAACTTTACTCCCTAATTGCTAAGAATTTTATCTCGCTTCTCATTAAATTGTTTTCTGAAAATTATGGTAAGCTTTGTGTGTGAAATTGATTGGACTGTAACAGCATCTGCTATGGATCCAGTGTGGTAGCATTCCTTAGTGTTAAATAGCTCATATGTTACGTTTCCAGAGACATCTGATTAGACTACAAGTTACTTTTGTTTTGCTGTTGTTGAAGGCATTACATTGTTCTGGAACCACCTCTACATGGACTGACTTGTTCATCCCTAAAAAACAGGCATGGGGTAAAAAAAAAATTGCGCTTTTGAAGACCATTGTGGGTATTTGGATTTCGGAGCTCTGACAAACTGTCTCTGAAAGTAGGGACAAAGAGTATTTTTAGTCTTCTGGATTTCCTTTTTAGTCTTCTAACAGTATTCCTATGAAAGCTTTATGCTTTGCTGCTTCCAAATATACTGGTAATGGTGCATGTACCCCTTCTTTTGGCTGGAATCAAGTCATGATACAATCTTGAAAATATATATTTTTTCTGGATATTGTCCAAATAGACCTTTTTGTCTGTGTAGTTCCCCAGAATGCTGAGAATACATTTTGAAGTTGACGAAGCAAGTACAGTCCTGGAAGAAGTCATGCTGTCAGTTTGTGATGAATGTTTATTGTTGGATTTGGATGATTAGATATTTAAAATATTAATCCTGTGTTTCCTTTAGTTGGTCAGAAACTAGTTTCTAAAGCAGTATCACTATTGAATAGTGATAGCTTCAGCCAAGGGAGTAGCATTTTCATTTAAGCAGGTTTATCAATGATTGTGACCAGTTGTGTGTTATCCTACATTTGAGATCACAGAGAAGGGCCTTTTGGTAGTTCTCACCATGAAGACAGATCATCTCTAGAGGGAAGCAAAATCAAGTTTACAGAACAAATTAGCTGTTAGGGTGATGGTGTGGAAAAGGTGCAGTTGCACTCTCTGGCTAGTATGTCTCATTGGGGCACTGTGGCAGGGTAGTTGCTGAGTGAGCCTCTCACATAACGCAGCTTATTTGGTGGGTCTGCAGCCAGTCTGATCATTAAACAAAAATGTTAATATTTGTCCTTTCTTTGAAACTCAGGCTTAGTTGTTTTGTGTCTTGGTTTGGAGTTGTTTTTTTTTTAATGAAAAACAGATGTATTTATTGTGTTTTCTAACCGAGTTTCCGTCTCTTTGTTTTCTTTTCAGTTATGTTTCGCTTGTATGATACAGATGGGAATGGATACCTGGATAGTTCGGTAATGTTCTTTATGTATTGCATTGCAAGAGTATGTCAACATGGCAAAACCATACAAAGCTACATTAATTCAAATCAAGTTTATTTTTATCTTGAATTATTAGAAGCAGTATAAAATATAGTCAATAAAAATGCATGCATTTGCTTGAGCTTTCCCATAAGAAATGCTGCTTCTACAACTGTTTAAATTTTCAGTTGCTGACATTGCTGACGTGGAGTCCTGTTCTATAGTCTTCTGATTTTAAATGATATTACTGTAGGGTACACATTAATATGACTACAATAATTCTAGTATGCTGCTGGGAGATGTGTATGAAAGCACCATTTGTAAAGATTTCATTAAAAAGGGTAAGTGTAAGAGTCACACAGTGGATTTATGTGGAGAGATGTCATAACTTCTATGCTATTATTAAGAATGGAGGAGCAATATTAAGGACAATGTTTTGAGGAGTAGTCCAACGAAATGAAGAAGAAAAGAAGTTTGAAGAAAAGTTGGCTATATGGAAATAATTTTAAAAGATGTAACTATTTTTTTCTGTTCGCTAACTAAAGTGTTTTATTTAGCAGAGTTCTTTTTTTTTTTCCCACCTTTTTATATTTTCTGGAAGCAAGATAGCATAGAATGGATTGGTAAGGAAGAGGAGGTGATTCCCATAAATTGCAGAAAAATAGGGAAGTGAAATTATATATAGGTATAAAGTTAATACGACACCATAATTTTAGTCAATACCAAGTTGGGTTAGATGCCTGGATACAAATTAGAATTTAGAATGGCCCTAGATAAGCATTTGAGCATGTTTATGAAGCAAAAGTGTATATATAAGTCTACAAAAGCCCCAGTGATACATGATCAAGGGAAATTGCAATACTGTATTTGTAAGAAAATAAATCCGTAGTAGTTTACAGAATCCACTTTATGCCTTATTTCTACTAGAAAGTTGTGATTTATACAATTATGTCCAACATATAATTTGTTAGAATAATGGAATTTAAAGATGATTACATAATCTTTTCCCAGGGTGGAAATCAGTTCATGAAACATGGGTGCTTGAAAGATAACTAGGAAGGAAGAATCTGTGACTGCTTTCAATTACTTTGATTGTGGGGCTGTATTTCACCTACCTGAATGCTTTGTAGTCCATGCAGGATGTTTTGCTAGTAAGCAGGTTCACTTGAGAATACAGCTTCCAGTGTAAAGTACATTTCATCAAGCATGTTGATGAAATAGTGTCACTGAATGCAATATGGTTGAATTATTAGTTGCTTGCAGTAGAATTTTTCTTTATAACCTTGCATTAAATGTAATACTTTTTCATTCATCTCTAGGAGCTGGAAAATATCATTGCTCAAATGATGCATGTTGCAGAATACCTTGAATGGGATATTACTGAATTAAGTCCAGTAAGTATCCAGTAATTTAAGTCCAGTTAAGTCCAGTAATTTATCACAATTTTTTAATGTTTCTAGAGACAGCTGTCGTAATTTTGTGATACTTCATATCCACGTGGCATTCCATAGGTAAGGCAGAAATAAGGATAGCCTGTATTCCATTATGGCACTGTGAATTAGCACTTTAACCAGTATTTTGCTGTTTAAATCTGATCTATGAAATGTTAATTATAAAAATTATTGAATTTCTATGACATAACTAGTTTGTCTCTGAAAATTTCTTAAGAGTGAATGCACAAAGGACACAAGTTGGTTTGGGACCTTTAGGTGTTAATAAAATGTAAATAGGAGTATGACACTTCATTTTCTGAACTGTCCATACTACTTTGACTACAGCTACCATGCAAGTAATATTTTTCTTATTTTTTTTATGAGAGAATTGGAGAACCACACATGTCCTAACAACTTGCTATGTTAGAATATAGTAATAATAAATTAGAACTTAAAAGATTTTTCATGAACATGTAGATTCTTCATGAAATGATGGAAGAAATTGACTATGATCATGATGGCACTGTTTCCCTAGAAGAGTGGATCCAAGGAGGAATGACAACAATCCCACTCTTGGTTCTTCTTGGGTTAGAAAATGTAAGTATTAAATAGTAGCATCAAGTTTCTGCTTGCATGTTGACTGTGGCCTTCAGGTTAGTTTCTCTGTGGTCTGTATAAAGAATGGCTTTGCTTTACTCCTCTTTACTGGGACTGAATGATGTGCAGAAAACTAAAGTCTGTCTAAAACATCAGAGGTACACTGGCAAGTTTGAAGCACCTAATAAGCTGGCTCTGGAGCTGGAAGCTGTAAAAAGCAGAATAATTTTCCCTGCTAACAACATGTTAATTCCAACCTGCGGTATTACCTGTTAAGTGTGTCTTACTGCCCATGTGTATGTTGCAGCTGGCTTGGAGTAGTGTCTAAGCTTCTCAGCGTGGTACTGGGTTGTGTGGTGTAACTGCACTGAGTCACAGAACAATCTAGGTTGGAAAGAACTTCTGGGGGATCTTCTGTTCCAGTCCCTAATTAAAGGCAGCATCACAGATTGAATTATCCAGTTAAACCTGGGTAATTTGAGTGAGGTGCATTCTACCAGTTCTGTGGGAAAACTTTCCCTGTGTTAATTGTTCTCAAGGGAAAGAGTTTTGTTCATATGTGCAGATGGAATTTCTTCTGCAGCAATTACCGCTGGCTCTTGTCCTGTCATGATACATCTCTGTGCAGATCTTCTGTCCCTGTAACGACATGGGTAAAGTATAGTAAGAAGCAATATCAAGGGGAGCACTTACATCAATGGATAAAGTATTGTGAAAGATGAGCTTATGTTCTCTACATTTACAACCTCACGTTAAAGGTAATACAGATGTAATATGATCAATTTTGTACCAGTTCAACACAGCTGTTTTAAGATTGGCATGTCAGTGCCACCTGCTGTCTTATATTTGAGCTAATTTTGAACTCATCTCTTGAAGCATAGGTTTCAAATGCTTTTCTGCTATTCAAAAGAAAGCCTTTTAATCTCTTTTCAATTTCTTTTCTTAAGTAATTTTCACATATTGAAAATAAGTAATACTTATTTTCACATATTGAAAATAATAAGTAATATTTATTTTCCCTGTTAAGTGAAATCTAGACTGCTGTAATTGCTGTATGCTATTTTATTTGTGCAAAGAAAGCTCTGATTGGTACTTTTTGCAGGGAAATAAGTAACAAACAAATTTATTGAACAGAAATTAGTCTTGAAAAATCTAATTAATTAAATTACAAGTAAAATACCTGACTTGAAGATAGCTTTCAATGTGTCTGCATCACTGCAATAGTAACTCCCTTATTCTGTATGTGAAATGGAATAAGAAAAATGTTAAATTACTGTCATCAGACAAAAGATCTTTGTCAGGCTGAATTCCATTATTTTCACAGAATTACTCTAAACAAAGGCAAGCAAATGCTCTCAAGTAAGCAGTATAGCAGATAACTGATAGCAGTTTTCAGTACAGATTTTTCTTTTATGACAGGTAGTCTAGCTGTTTTGGGAGTATTTTTCAAGATCTACATTTCATTCTTTTTAAATTTGAAACTCTTAAATTATGGCATAAATTAATGCAGATCATTCTATGGAGTTTATTTTCATATTAAAGCAAAAGCTGTTAGAAAGAAGCTATATTATCAAACATTTTATCCTTTTGAGTGTTTTTACTAGTTATTAGATATTTATCTTGCTGCGCATTTTAGTATGAAAATACTAAAAAATACATAAATAGTGATCAAAATTCTACAGTCTCTTAGCAGCATGTGTCAATGTTTCCGTCATCAAGAGTATTCCTAGTATTTGATGCATTTAACAGACATAAATATACAGTCATGGAATATTATAATAGCAGGCAAAATGGCTTCATTATCAATAACCATAGTTTATGTCCAGTCCATTACCTACATATGAGGTGATTTGCTAGTAATTTACTAATGATTCACTAGGACAAGATGCTGCCCTTTAAAAGGGCTCCTATTTTCATTTTTATGTTTAAAACTGCTTAATTTTTTAAACCATTGCTTAAACCATCATTAAAAATATATAGGTAAAGAAATTTTTTAAAAAATGTTTCATTAAACCTGCAAAAATATACTACTTCCATTTGTACATAGTTCAAATAAAATCTTATTTTAGGCGATTGAAAAGTTAAATCAATAAGGAAACTCTAATGTCTGTCTGTTGTTTAGTGTAAACTCATAGCATGATTTTGATGGTTTTGCTGTATCTAATGTATTATCCAAACCCTTAATTCCTGTGCATCAATCCCATTAGTAGGATGCTCTTCTTTTTGCATGCCATTGTTATATTTTTGAAAACCTAGCTCCCCAGGACTGTGCTTTCTGGGTGTCTCTCTCTCTCTCTCTCCTTTTAGTTATGGTAATGAAAAATAAGAATCTTCTGGACTTACTAATAAAATAATAAAGTGCTAATATTTTAAGGTTTTCCTCAAGCTGATTAGTCTGTGAAAATAAGGGCATAATCTACTGGATTATGCTGCTTAGATACATTAGATATGTCAAATTATTTTTCAAGTATTCTTGATAGGTTTTAAATCAGAGGGAAAAAAAACCAACAACAAAACTGCCCCTCTGCCCTCCCTCCAAACCGAAAGCAAAACCACAAAAAACCCGAAACAAACCTCAAAAACAAAGAACCCACCAACCAAACTACCCTGTCACCTTCTTCTAAGTGTCGGTTCTGTACTGAACTCAGCAATGACAAAATTTAAAAACCAAGAGATCAAATTCAGAGCTTGTCTAGTATGATAGTGACGAAGAATTGTCACTATAGTTTATTTAAATAAATTAGGATACAAGTGAAATATTTAATTTGTTTTGAGTTGGGGTTCATTAACACTGTAATGTATGTAACTGTTGTATAGAGCTTGTATGAAGAATAGAAGATTTTCAGCTGGTCTAATTTGATACGCTAATATCAGTGAAGCTATGATAATTTACTTCAGCTGCCAATTTTTAATAATACTTTCAGAATTCAGCTACATTGTTTGTACTTAATCCTTAGTTTCCTGTAATAGCTATATAGAAAGGTCAGATATCATGTAAAAGTCCTATATTACATTTAAAGCCTTTCAATCAGTTTTTATTACATACTGTATTAGCTGATTTAGTCAGACTAATTTAAAAAGAAGGAGCATTCAAGTGAAGCATGGAACTATTATATTTAAAAATAAAATAAACAGGTCAGTGTTCTATGAGCAGTGGGGTTGATATAGCCTAACCTGTCACAGGTTTGTGGCCTTTGCCCTCTGACTTCATCAGTAATCCCCTTCTGAGAGAGACAAGAGAGTTAGGCTGCAACTACAAGCATTTGGCAGCCACCTGTTACCAAGTCAGAGAAGTAACAAGGAAATCTGGCAGATTTCCTTTTTGCTCTCTCTCTCCTTCTCTCTCCCTCTTCTCTGCACTCCTCCCCCCCTGACTTTTTCCTAGACTTTCATGAAATTTCTAGTGCCCTTCAAATTTATTTGAGATTACTAAACTAATTTAAAAGTTGCTGGTACAGTTTAGAGTCATGAAGATAATAGGACAAAGAACATAAAAAAGTCTAATTTCCCTCGGAAATCAACCTTAATATCCACTTTGTTTTATTTTGCTGGGCTTTATGTTTTGTTTCCTCCTAAGATTTGATTTTGGAGTCGTTGTGTAGGTAGACTTTAGAAATACAGAGTTCTATCTCTGAGAACATTCCAGGGTAGAAATGACATATTTGATTTTTTGGTGCTTTCGAAGGCAGTTGATATTCCAAACAAATAATTTGGATACAAGATATGGAATTTAAATAAGAATTTAATTTTTTCTTTTTTCTGGAGGGCTTCTGAGATAGACACAATGTACTGTTTGGCAATTTGTTTTAGAATAAATGATCTTGGAATTATAGATATGTATATATATATGTATATATGTATATGTATATATGTATATGTATACATGTATAACCCATTTGTAACTGGGTGACTACCCAGTTTCCAATTAGCAGTGTCTAAATGCATTCTATATGAAATCTACTGAAACCTTTGTTAAGACAATGTAATTCTTGCTCTGATGTTCCAATTCCATGGATTTATTTTTTCAGGAAATTCTCTCATTTAAAGTGGGGTTTTTGTGAAGAAAATGTTAACTATGTAGGAGATTGTTACTTATGTAGTTTAATTTTTGGTAATAAATGTAGGAGATAGTTTTTTGCTCAGTGTCGCACTTCAGTCTGGTGTTTTCACAGTCCTCATCAACTTTCCAAATTTATTTTTACATCTTAAGGCAATAGTTAAGTCTCCTACCCAAACACAAATTGAACAAAGACATTCCTGCAGTATTCCTGATTCTTTTGGGAACTGGTCACATTAGTGACCTCTAGGCTATTTATTCTACTTCTCTACAGTAGAAACCTTTGAAGTTTCTGACCTTTTTATTTGCTTCTGCATTAGTTTAAATAGATTGACATTGTAAGAGAAGGTGGAGAGTTAACTCTTTGACTCTCCTAGCATCACTTAAAATTTATTTTGGAATCTGTGCACAAAAGGCTTCTCAGTGATGGGTTTTGTCAGCCATAAACATTATACTCTCCTCTTTGGTAGGTGTTGTACAATATTATTCCACTATGAGTTGATAGAAACACTTGATTTCTCTTTTAAAGTAATTGCGTGCCAGATACTTGGTCTCACTTTTCCTGTAACAAATGATTGCTATCACCTCTGTTAGTGATTGCACAAAAAGGAAGTATAAACTGCAAGTTCTTAAGTGAGTGTTTAAAGAAATCCTGTATTTTAGGGAAGTATTTTATTCTCTCTCCACTGGCCACTAGATGTCACGATTGCACTGTACCTGGTACTGTACAGTTGCTGAATAGCTGCCTTAAGGTGAGAGAGTTTAAAACCAGTAAATGCTTCATAAAGTCATCAATAATTTGAAATAAAGTAAATATGCCTTTCTTTTAAATTGTAACTTTCAACCCAGTTCACCTTTTAAGTCAAGGTAAATTTTGGTGGAACAAACATTTGTGTTGAATTGAGAATGTGTTTCAGTTAAATAGTAAGGATATACTCGTAAAATTTTATTTTGGATGCAAGTAAAGCAGTAAATATGCAATTGCACTCAAATAATAAAAGAAAACAAAACTTTTAAGCTCTTTAGATTAAACGTGGGATGGAATGTTTCAGTGGGAATCCACACTTGGGAATAGTGTATTTTACTGTCTATATTACATTATTGTTGCCATACCTTTTGAGCTGTGTGCTAAGATGGAACCAAACTAGAGACTTGCCAACGTGCACAAGTCCGGAGTGGGTGTTGAGCAGTCATTTCAAGCTTCGGCCTGAATTATATTCATTCAGGCCGAAGCTTGAAATGACTGCTCAACACCTGGGCAGCTTCATAGACTTCGATTCCTTTTGTTCAGCGAGGAAGAGTGAGGCCTTTCATTGCCGTGAGCGATGTTTCTGTAAGTCCTTTCTGAAGCGAGAGTTTTCTGGAAGGCCGAAGTCCCGACGCACTGTGCGCTATTTCCACCCGTGCGGAGGGCAAACTGCAGGCCCGAGCTGTAGCTCGCTCCCTTTGTGCCGGCTGGATCCCGGCTGGAAGAGGCTCCCGGTAAGGGATGAGGTGAGCTGTTGTGCCGGCTGGGTCCCGGCTGGAAGAGGCTCCCGGTAAGGGATAAGGGGAGCTGTTGTGCCGGCTGGGTCTCGGCTGGAAGAGGCTCCTGGTAAGGGATAAGGGGAGCTGTTGTGCCGGCTGGGTCTCGGCTGGAAGAGGCTCCCGGTAAGGGATAAGGGGAGCTGTTGTGCCGGCTGGGTCCCGGCTGGAAGCAGGCTCCCGGTAAGGGATAAGGGGAGCTGTTGTGCCGGCTGGGTCCCGGCTGGAAGCAGGCTCCCGGTAAGGGATAAGGGGAGCTGTTGTGCCGGCTGGGTCCCGGCTGGAAGCAGGCTCCCGGTAAGGGATAAGGGGAGCTGTTGTGCCGGCCTGGTTGGCGGCGGGGCCCGCAGAGGGCGCCGTGTCCCCGCTGAGGGAGGCTGCGCTGGCGGGAGCCGAGGCGGCGCCGCTCGTCCCTGCCGGGCCGCGCTGCGCTGGCTCCGCTGCCCTGCGGGAGCTTCTCCTCGCTACAGTCCCGCTCTCCCTTTCGTCTCCAGGCTGGAAAAAGCCCAGGAAAAGTCAGGAGTAACTAACCTCTCCTGTGTGTAAGGTGTAAAATAAATGGTGTTTCAGGCAGGTATGCAGATTTACCATTATTTACAGTTTAATTTCTGCAGCATCAAAGTCTCTGCAGATGACAGATGGTTACAGATTTTGGACAGGGAAGCTCCATACTGCGGCTATTTATGAAGCTTTTTAAAACCATTTAATTTTCCCTCTTCTGCTCCCTTTTCTGTTTCTGGATGAGTGTGTGGATGAAGGCTGTGGAAGATTTCTGTTTTGTTTTGATTTTTCAAACACACAGACACACAGAATATCTCAGAAATTAGAAGCGAGGAGCCCTCCAGAAGAGTATGTCCAGTGAGTCAGGTTACTCCCTCTCCACTTGACCAAGAACAAACGTATACCCCTTTCTTCCCAAAGCAAATTGAACAAAACAAAACATCATATGAATTCTTTGCCAAGAGACAACCAAAGGAGTATAGAATCTAACTACATTTGTTTTAAACCATGTTTGCTGCATAGTTTAATGGAAACTCTTCTCATCTTCCCATTGACTGAACAATACCTAAAAATCAGTAATAAAATTGTCTTGAACAAGTCAAGTAAATATTTTTAAAATAAATGGAATCAAAATAATCAGTGAAAGAATAACAGCTGCTCCGTGATGTCCTTCTCACTTGGATGCTTGTTACTGACTCTTCTCATCAAAAAAATGTGAATATTCTGGTATTTTAGACATTGTAGCTATTTTAAGAGAGCATGTTTGCTGGGATCAAAATTTATCAGTGATTTCATTACCTTTTTAAAGTCTCAAAATCTTGAAGATCTCTTTGTCTATCTTATACACAAATATCTGAAAAGCTGCTGTAAGTTAATGTTAAACCAGGTTAGGGACATGTAGCTAAAGTCTGTGATAGCATAAAATTTTCCACTAGTTTTAAGGTTGGCTCTTTTATGGTTGACTTACTTTTAAAGGTCAGGTAGTTTTGGCAATCAAATCCATGGTAGCAGGGTCAGGACCATGAGTTAAGAGAACCGTTGTTAACAAAATAAATGTTGCTATTGTCATTATGTTTTAAAGTCTGGGTATGACATATGGAGGCTTGATTTTTCAGTGATGTGTATAATGAAGTGAGGAAGAGATTTTTACTGTACCTGCCCTACTTTAAGATCTTCTTAATGTCTATTTGTTTTTAAACTCTTTCTCAGGATATGGAAGGAAAATGAGTTAATGTTAGTAAATGCACTGATGTGTCAGAATTGTGGATTTTATTCATACTTAAAGACTTGTATTGAGGTGGCTTTGTTTCATATTATGTCTTTTTTTTTCTCTTGGCAGTGTTTTAAAAAGTTATGTGCATGCATAATCATATGCAGCACTTTATTGCTTATTTTTGGCAGTGCACAGGAGCAAAAATTTAATTTGCTCTTTTCCAAAAGTGCATTGTGTTTATGTAATGGATTTGCATCAGTTGCAGTCTGTAACACAGCTAAGTGTTTTAATTGGCAGAACACCCACATCAAGACTTGTTTGTTTTTCTGATAAGGAAAATGCCAGCTAAGTTAGACCATATGTTCTGTTCAAATAAGAACCGACATATTCACATATAATGGTCATTCTTTAAAAATAAAATAAAAATGAAAAAGCAATACAAAATTAATGTGGAAGAGGAGCAAGTTTATACATAAGTTTCAATTTCTGTTAATTTTCATAGACAGCAAATAATTTGCTAAGGAAGGCTGGTCAGCTCACATTTTAAGTGCTTGTGGTTTATGACTGTCTATGTTGATGACGTGAGTGATGTTAAAATCTAAGTGTACGTTGTTTGCTGGTTTTTTTAGTTTTTTTTCAGAAGGGTTTACATGGTCTTTGTTGTCTAGTGAATAATTGCCTACTTTGAGAAGGCTTGAAATTCACGTACTATATTGTAGTTTAGCAATACTTCAAAAATGTGTGGAATATGGTAGTAACATGGGAAGAAAAATAGAAGTTAGGAGAGCTCTGTTTAATGGAATACATCCTCTTCAGCTGCCAGTCATGAAGGAGCTTGACAGGCTTCTAGTGCTTCACAGCTGCAGAATCTATTTCTGCTTCTTCAGGGGAAATTGGAAAACTTCCACACTCTTTGCCAGCCTGAGAATCCCACATTAGGCATCTGCTGTGCTTTTGCTGCAGAAAGGGGACCCTGACATTGCCCAGCTGTCAGAGATGGCATTTGAACTCCTGCTGATAATATTGGGGGAGCTATTACTTATGCTCTGATCCTGATATCTTACTAGAGAACAAAAAAATAAATTAATGGACTTCAGGTTTTTTTTTTTTGTTTTTAGGTAACTTGAAGGAGATATTCAAAGTTGTATCCTGGCTTAAACCCGGCTTTGAGCCAAACATTCTTAATTTCATAGAGGGCTGATTTTGCTTCAGGATTTTTCTTTTTGCCCACAAGGATGACAAAGTCTTCATTGTATTTGTCTTGTATTAATTTCTAACTCCTAAAACAGAGCAATACTGATTTTTAAGGATGCTACAGTATATGCTAATATAGGACAAACCTAATTTTTTATTGAAATTTATGCTCACCAGCGTACATTGACTAATCTCATCAGTGAAAACCATTCTACTATTGAGAATCTAGTCAGGAATATTGTGTATACATGATGACAAGTAATAGTAGTTTGATGTGAGAAATCAGAAACTGGGTAAGAACCAGCTGTTGATGTGGTTTCTGAGAAACAGAGATTGGTGTGACTTCCTTTAGCTATATGGCAATTTCTTTTTCGCAATGACATGACCAAGAAGACTATAGAGTTTCAGCAATACACAAGGAAGCAGCTGATGAACATTAACTGCCTGTGTTCCATTGGATATTATTTGGCAAAATATAAATACGTATTTTTTTTCAAAATCTTGTGATACTACATTAGGTTCATCTAGTTTTTTTTAGAATCAAAACCTCTGATGATTTTAGAAAGGAAAAAGTCTGTTTGCCAGTATTGCCAAGAAGCCAGGAATTTAGAGAATTAGTTCAACATCTATACCAACTGCGCATAATTTTGTAAACCTTTAAAGCAGAGGCCTCAGAATGATTCCATTAAGAAGGAAGAAGATAATCATCCAACAAAAAGCTTAGTTTCATAAAAATAAATGATTTTATAATATTTTAGAGATTCATGTAAATTACAGTGGGCCTCTAACTAGTAAGTGCCAGTGAGTTGATGAGTTTATTCATGAAAGATTTGAGTGTAGTGCAACAGCTGACTGAAAAATTTGGCCTTAAATGTAAGGAATTGAATTTTTGGAGAAGAGGTCGAAGATGTAAATCTCACCCTTAAATGCATGGGTTTTGATAGATAATTAGCGGTATAGATTAACTTCATTTAAGGCTGGAAATAGTTATCGTGATGTGGTTAGTTTTCCTCTTTCACATATATTGATATATGTAACCAATTCTGACAGTCATTAAGAATATCTGTGTGGTTTTAGAAATCCCTCTCTGTTGTTGGGGAGTTTTATCTTCTGACCTGCAGCACCATTATTTTTAGGATCATTCCATAAAATAATAATATTTTTAATACTAGTTGTAATTTAATATCAGCCTAGATACATTGATATTATCGTGTTGCGGTGGTGACAGCAGCCTGGTGGATTTTTCTGAGTTGTTTTTGAAACACATGGATGTCCATGAGCTTCTGAAGAATTATTTTATTTTATCGTTGCCTGTGTATTTAGAATGATCATGCTGTGATCTGCTGCAAAGTTTTAAATGAAGTAACAGCTTGTCTTTTATATTCTTGAGTCAATCTCCAATTTTTATTGGCACTTACATATTTCACTGTTTATTTTATTAAGTGAAATCTGTTTCTCTTATGTCCTGTGTAGAATGTGAAAGATGATGGGCAGCATGTATGGAGATTGAAACACTTCAACAAGCCTGCCTACTGTAATCTTTGTTTGAACATGCTGATCGGAGTAGGCAAGCAAGGTCTCTGCTGTTCTTGTGAGTATAAGCATTTCAGCATCCATTTGCTTACATGTCTGTTCCTAGAAATGTTGTTCTTGCTGCATAGCAAAGAACCAGTGGCTTCCCCTTACAGAACCATTGCCACCACAATAGTGTCTCCCCCTCTTCTCTGCTTGAGTTACCATGGGTTCTTTTTTTAATTTTTTTGGGATATTTGGCTTTAAAATATATTGTTTGAGGGAGTTTTCCGTTTCAAAGGGGTATCTCTGTTAGTTCCCTTTGTAGTCTATCACTCTTTTTTTTCTTTACTGCTACTGCTTTTTTATTTTTATTAGAGAGTATCAGGCTGAAGTTTTAATTTTACACTTAATTTTATGCTTTTATTACTCCTCTTTTGTTTTTATTAATACTTGTACAATAGGTATCAACTTGAGAAACATCTAAGTTCCATGTTTTTTGATTCAAATTTTGCACAGAAGTACTGTTTTCTTAATTCTGAAGGTGAAAATCCCTGAAACAAGTTTCTGTAATGGTTCTAAAGTTTTGTATAGTTACTTGTTTTGTAGTTTTAAATTTCAATCCACATGTTAACTGATTATAGATTTTATGAAAAGGAACACAGAAAAGCTGCTGCATCTAATTTGACCTTCCTTACGCTATTAGATGCAGCTACTACCCTTCAATTCCCATAGCTGTATCTATGCATTTCCTGATAATGGGTTAATCAAGGTGTTTGACCACCTAACGTATCTCTTAAGAAACCAAGGTTTGTTCCATTTGAAAGTTTCAAAAAATGATGATCCATATCTTTCTTTCGTGGTGTGTTCCAATGATTAATTTTTTTTTTAACACTTATTTGAATATGTCATGTAGATGATTCCAGTGATTGATTCATGTTATGCCCTACTCCATTAGATTAATGAGATCTTTAGTAAACAACTGTTTTCTTCTCATAATGGTACCAAGTCACCTTTCATTTTTCTTTTTGGTAAAATAGTTGGATTCTTAGTGTAACTGACTTTCACCATTTTTGGTATGAAAGATAGCCCCTCACAGCTGATAAGGATCTTTCTACATGTACAGTTCTATTGATTTAATTTGAGATTAGTCTGAATGAGTGAGGGTTTTGAATTGACCATTTCTCTTTTCTGGGGGCCACAGGAATCTCTGAAACATAATTTGGATGTAAATCCTTGTATGCATTTTCACATCATATAATTTCATTCACCATACTATAAAACGGGAAAGATACATTTATTAAAATTTAAAAAAAATAGAAATTGCTTGAGATTAATAAATGCTGATGACAGTAACTGGAGTATATATGTAAAATATTGATTTGACTATTAGATCTTGAAATTTTACATTCTTTAATATTTTTTTTTGTCAGACTGATACTGTGAAAAAATAAGACCCATGTATGTTGGACGGAGAGTTCTATTGAGCAAATACTGATTATTTTCAATACTTATCAGAAATGGGTAGGCCAGTTATATAAACTGTCCCGAAAAGACAAGCTTTGCAAGACCGGAATTTTTTCCTTCTGCAGTGTGTCTTTTGAGAATGTATTTATTGTTGTGCTAGGCATTTATGAGAACAACGGTCTCAGAGTATCTGAAGAACATGTTCCTTTCAATTACTTCATGCAGCAAGAGGCATGAGTCTACTTGCAAAACTATTCCACTATTTCCTTATTTAGCTAAGCTTTTTCTCCAGTATATTTTCAAAGCATTGCTATAGATTTCATTATTTGCATTTTAGATTGTGTGGGAGGAAAAAAAAAAAAGGGGGGAAACCACAGGGGTCCTCACCATCCCTCCATGGTCCAATCAACAATGTTACTCCCTGCAGTTTGTCTGATTAATGGCTGCGCCTCCCACTGGGTTTGTGTAATAGGTGCAAGCAAGGTGTTTAGAAGTACTTTGTGCTTAATTGCTCTCGAGGTCAAAAGCCTGAGACATATACCATGCCGGGAGAAATTCATTCTCAGTTTTTATTAGTTGACTCTACTGAATGCTGCATAAGCTGTAGCATTATTTCCTCATCTTGGCACAGTTGTATCATTGAAGTCAGGAGAGGTTTGCGTTGTACCCTGTATTGTATGTTTCCCAAATGCAGCTAGCATGATCTTTACAGATTTGGTCAGCAACAGCAGCTACCTAAAGCTGGAGTTGGAGGACTTAGGGGAAAAAAAAAGGCTTCTCAGGAGTTGGTATTTTGTAAAACAAGAGTCAAAGTTATGGTGATTACATGGAATGCATGACAACAGTTTCTATTCAAGAATGGACTAATCAGCCATTTCTGATTTATAAATCAGTGGTAGAAACAACATAAATTCATTGGCTTTTATTTTTGTGCTTGCCAGCTGCTCTCAAGCCTATAGTTTGTAAAATACACGTTTCTTCCTCCGAGCAAATGACACAAACCATTTGGCAGTCACCAATTTGTCTTTAATATTTTTGTCATTTGGGAATTATTGTGAAAAAATTTAGTGAGGTCTGATTTAATTAAGCAGTTCCTGTTATGCAATGATAGTGTATTCTTGGATTTCTCACTTGCATAATATTTCCTGTTCTAATTTGCCTTTTGTATTCCATGGAAAAAGCAGTCTAGTTTGAGTTTTCATTGACTGATTGGATTGATTATTTAGCTGGTAATATTATTTGTTTCATAGAAATATAGTGAGAAACATCATTGCCTCAACATCTAATAACGTGTCTTTTTTTTTCAGTTTGCAAGTATACAGTCCATGAACGCTGTGTCTCCAGAGCTCCTGCATCTTGCATCAAAACATATGTGAAGTCTAAAAAGAATACTGATGTAAGTTTGAGGTACCACTAACTTTGCCATGTGCCTGTTCATTTAGTAACTCTGTGTATATTCACATTTTTATTTTGCAGGTAATGCACCATTTTTGGGTAGAAGGAAACTGTCCAACAAAATGTGATAAGTGTCACAAAACTATAAAGTGTTACCAAGGCTTGACTGGACTTCATTGTGTTTGGTGTCAGATTACAGTGAGTATACTATTGTAATACATTCCACACAGGTTCCAGAGATAAAAATCATTGAATGTCTTTCTGTAGCCTCATAATCTGAAATGTCTCATTCAGTTTAGTCATCAGCAATGCCTAGTGTGTGTCCAAGGAATGGTATATGCAGAGTATGCTTAGGACTTGTTAATTGTGGCAAGAAAACATACTCATTTTATGTCATGAAATGCTTATTTCAATATGTCATGAAGCAAATTTGCTTCATGACAATATCCATATGAAAATAATGTGTGCCACTAAAGAACAGAATTCCCAATCTACACTACAGAAAGATTACAAAAGAGTTTTCAGTACCAGGAAAAAGCAAGGTCACTGTGACACTAGGTCTAATTGGTGGTATGCTGACAGGCAAATGAATTTGAGGACGTTTTATAGGATACACTGATTCCAAGTGTCTGGGAATAATAGCAGAGACAAGTTGATAATATACTAATCTGTGCACCAAGTCAAATATATACAACTTTAGTGTGCTCCTTATTCAGCAGGAACCAGAAACTGGAACTAATGACATTCAGGGAACACTGCCCTTATAAGTGAGATCTTCATGCTAGAAGGAGCAATGCCAGTATTTCTGTTTCTAGCCAGGGCAGGATTTAAATCTAAATGGGGAGAGATTTCAGCCTTCTTCGTGTGTATTTGCTGGTTTTGCTGATACCATTATTATTATTGTTACGGAACAGCAGTTGTTTGTTCAGTGCTTTAAATAATAATACAAGACTGAGGCATTACTGAATGTTTGTTTTAAACATACAAGTTTGGATGTTTTATGACATATTTTCTTAACACAAGAATACAAATTATGAAACATCATCAAAGAAAATAGATCCAGGATGCTTTCAGTGATAAGCTGTTATGATTACTTAAAAAACAATATTTTAGAAGAAAGCAAATATGTGGTCCAGATTGCTGTCAAAATTTGGATAATTTATGTAAAGAGTAAAACACCCAATCCAAAATGTTCTGCATGTAGATAATTAAACTTAGGCAATGGCTATATGTGTGTAGCAAGAAAAATAAGGGTGTACTGCTGTAGATACAGAAGTGTTTACACCTGTGTAATATGTGTATATCATTCAAGAAATATAGATTATGTAACATATATTGACTTTTAAAGTCAAAGAAAGATTGCAGATTCTGACTTTCTGCAGTATAAATTATTTTCCCATTGGTTCATGTGGACCTGGACCAGATTTGCACTCTTTTCTTTTTTACTCCTTGAAGTTGTACATCAAGATTCAGAGAGTTTTCATAAGAACTGTTATTCACTGAAGAAGTACTGAGAAATTGTTTGTAACTTAAATCACTCTAAATGTTAAATTCTTGTGAAAATATCTTGGGTGCTTTTGTGCTTATTGAAATGTCTAAATAGCTGTCAAAGTTCCAATTAAAAATGGGTGTGTGTTTTTTCACAGCTGAAATTGAAAATGTTGGCACTAGGGTTTACAATTTTTCAATTTATTTCCTTCCATAATTTAAAGCGTTTTTTAAAAGTAATTCCATATTTTCAAATAAATTTAATAATATTTTGTTTCTTTTTATAGATTCAGATATGAATTAGACACAACTGAAGAATGAGTATTTTTAAATACTGCAAATTGTATTTCAAACTCCTATTCACTTGCAATTCTCTTCATTTGATATATTCTATTTCAATGTTTTAATTTTCTACTAGTAACACCTTAATTACAGAAAAAAAATTTCTAACAGTTGCATGATTTTTGAATGGATATTCTGAGATAATATAATTATCATCACATCCTTAATGTGTTTTTCAACTCGTTGTACTGCACATTTACAACTTATAATCAAAGGGGATGCTCTTTATTACAGAACTAATTCTGAGCCTCTTTCATGCATTTTAAATATATCTGTACTTACAACTGAATAAGGTCACTTCTGATGTCAAATAATTGACTCAAGTCCCAAAACTTAGAGGTGTTTCTCACTAAGGAGGCTTGCTATACTGAATTTTCAGCCAAATCCATGATCCCTCTTCCATATAATTTGTAGTTCTCCACCATGGTCATGTAAATTTTTTTCCCACTCATCTTCTCTCCAGCAAATACACTTCTTCCTGCTTTGCAGGTTGTGAGGGAGGTTATATTCTCCCTCACAGAGATAGGTTTACAATAAGGGAATTTTGGGAAAATATATTTAAAACCTGCTAAAATACAGGGTTTTTTGAGAGGCGTGCATATTATTTTATTTATTTGTATCAAAGTGTTATTTTCATCAAACCTACCTTTCTTCTACCTTTTCTGTTAGCTGCAATATGCCAATTCTGTTGTCAGAGATCAGCAGAGATTAATAAGAAGATTAAGCTATTTTTTCATAGATAAGTTTGCATGCCACTGAGTAGCAAAGCTGCTAATTACCACTGAATGTGTGAAGATACTTTTATTTGATGTAACATGGCCTGGTGTGCATTAATTATGGTACAAGTAGCCTTACCACTGAGGCAGAGAATTAGCATGACAAATAATTTAGATTACAAGGCTACCAAAATACCCTCACAATAAGGCTTTAATACTCAGAGTAAATCGAAACTCTTTAGATTTTTATTTTCTGTTGCTAAGTAACTGCCTTAAAAGGTAACTTTACAGATTAAATTAATTTGGACAAGGCTAATATTAGGTGCCATTCAGTTCAAAATTCAGAAATGTCATGTCAAAATTAACTGTACCAGATAATTTTATGAAGACCATATTGCCAGTAAAATTTATATACATCAGCAATTGGGATAATTGTATTGTAATTTTGAGAGTTCACATGAGTTAAACCATTTAAAGGAAAATGAGTCAGTCATTGAAAAAACGTCATTAAGAGATGCAGGCATTGAACTAAAGGTTTTGTAACAGCTTCTGAACCTGTTGAACTAATGCTGTATGCTACCTGTTATACTAGATAAATCACTTGTTAATAAGATTTTTACCTCACAACTCCTGATATTTATTAGCCTGATTATATTTCCTTATTGTAAATATACATATCCTTTCTAAAGCATCTATCTTTATGGGAAATGGATGGTATCTGAAACATTCATGAATTTTGTTAAATTTATACAGAGATAAAAATGCAGAATAATTTAAGTTGGAAAAGACCTTTATGATCATCATCTAGAAAAAGAAACTTTCACAAAAATTTACAATATTAATTTTATTTTGTTCTATCTCTAATGATATTGTGAAGTATACCAATTAAATGTGAATGCTTTCCATGATCCAAGCACACAACTCTTCCTTTGTACTGTGTGGCTGAATATTTAGTCATTTGAAATGAGTTAAACTCTAAATTATGAACAAGAACTCTTGATTGCTAATGCAAAATATTTCATCATTTATCATTACTTGTTACTGTTTTATGTTCCTGGTACACGCACATTTATCCATTCAGCCTCTGTAACAAAACGGAAGTCAGCCAATGCTCTTCCACTCAGCAGACCTGAGGATATTCTTTTCATGTTTTCACAGTAGAACTGTTGTCATTGCTTTCAAGAAAACTTGATGAATTTTAAGCATAAATTAGAAAAAGGAGAGCAATTCCAGTTCCCTATCAGTCAATGGAAACCTGAAAACTGATACAATCAGGACCAAAATTTACCCAATGGAGGATATTCCTGTGTTCTTCTTTTGTATTTGAATCTGCAGTGCCTATCAGCTTCAGGAAGGAAGCAGAGTTACACCAAGTGTGCCAAAAGCTGCCTTGAATTACTCACTGGTAGTGTAGAACAGAAGTTCCTGGCTCAGTGCAGGAAGCTCTCTCCTGAACTGCAGCTTGTGGTCACCAGTCACAGTATGCTGATGTTACTGTACTGCTGTGCAGTGCTCTTATTTTGTGCGCTGATCCACGCATACACTTTCCAAATTGGAAAATACTTTCAGCTATCATTCTTCACTTCCATATAAATCTGTTAGTTTTGTCTGTCCTGGGGGGCTTTTCACTGCAGTATGTTTCATTTTCTTTCCAGTACTTTAGCAATATTTAAGTTAATGAAACTCACCCCATTCTAGGATGCCCATTTTCTTATGCTGTAATAGTAAAATTTCTAAGTTAAATTTTCATTTTCTTTCTTCATGTAGTTGCATAACAAGTGTGCTTCACATCTGAAACCTGAATGTGACTGTGGACCTTTGAAGGACCATATTTTACCACCCACATCAATCTGCCCAGTAGTATTGGTGAGTTGTCTGTATGTTAATTTTTAAAACGCTGCTGGGACTGACTGCCAGGTATTTGCTAAATTCACAGGACTATGTGAATCTGAAACACAATGTGAAATCCTGGCTGATGGGTTTGTAGGCATAAATGTGTTTTACCCTCTGCATATTGCATTTTCCTTCATGTGAGAATAAACTTTCTGTAGGGCTTATTATAACTGAAGCTGACTCAGGTTTTATCACTTATTCAGACTGTACTTACCAGAAACTGTATAGGCAGAACACTTCTACATTTTACATCTTTTATAGATCCAACTTCCCAGAATAATGAAGTTATTCTTATGGGCAGTTTTTGCTTGGGATGCATATTGTATATCTGCAATGCTGAGGTCTCTGATCTGAGCCGGAGGTTACCTAGAATGATGACACTGGTCTTGCAGTAAGCTATGCATCAACATTATGGTATATTTTATTCTGCAGTCGTGGACAGTAAATTTCTCTGTCCACAAAAACAATAACTCAATTCAATGAAAATAAAAATGCATGCTGTGTGTAGGTTGTATAGAAAAGAGCTGACCATTTTATCATTAAAAAGAGCTTGAGAATTAACTTATGTATTCACATATTAAATTGGATATTTTATGCTGATGAAAGTCATAGCATCATCATGTTCATAAGAGAACAGATGAGTGGTCTGCTTTAAATGTATTTCATAGTAAGTGTAAGAAATGCTTGGACTTAAGAAAGTGTAATTTATTGAGGGGAGGTAAAAAAATAAAATATGCATCCTAATCTTAAACCAGTTGCTGATCACTAGGAATAATATTTGTGTCTATTGTAAATTACTTGTTTTCTAATGAATCCATTTGGCTGTTTGTTTATAAATCTGTTAAGGTACAAATGTTAGACTTTGTCCCTCTACATGTGTAAAGTGGGATTATTCCATTGCTCTCAATAAAACAATACAATGAAAACCTGCCTTTAATATTTATTAAATATTTAATTATTTTTTTTAAGTCATAAAAGTGGCTTTGAAGTTTGTCTCTATGATATTTTGGTATTATCTGGACATGTTCTGATTAATAGTTATAAAGTATTATTTTAAGTTTGTTGGATGATTATATTCTGTATTACCTTATTTAATTTTCAGGATTTGAGGTCATACTTTAAAAGTTTGGATCTGGAAATTACGATTCCGTTATTGGGCTATTGTTTTCATTTTAATGTTATTTATCATTTGCCATTGGTATAAATGGAATGAATCGTCAGCATGAAATTTTATCTTCAGTTGTATTGGCATAACTGCATTTTCTTTTCAGGAGAGGAAGAGGAATAGAGGAATTAAGTTTTTCTGTTCCACAATTGGAGTTTAGTTAAGTTGTTTAGAGGATATGTCGAAGCACTCTAGAGTTAAATCACCCCTGAATAGGTTTGTTTTATCTCCAAATTTTCAAGGCATAAGCAGAAATAAATATGTTTTCCTGTTTTGGAATCATGTTACTACCAGTGCAACACAAGACATGTATTTTAGCACAATTTATACTGTTAGGAATCGAAAATATATTTTACTGTGATTTCATGGAAACTTTATAATCTTGTAGTGTACTAGTTCTTCTAGTAGTTTCTTCCAAAAATGCACTAAAATTCTGAGTTTAATTATGTTACAAATACTACCTCACTGACCTAGCTAATAATAACTTCTTCTAAAAGTGATGGGTTATAGTGTACATATAATTTGTGTTAGTAATTTTTTAATTAGTGTCTCCCATTTCCTGTTACGGGGATTCCTTTTGAGAAACATACTTCAATGTATGTGAGACTCAGTAATAACAGCAGTAAATATATAAAACTAGTGAATATATTCATGTGAAAACTGTCTAACCATGCAATAGGAAGTGTGACTATTAATAAAAACTATGTGTTCAGACATCCAAATCTGACAGTGGAAGGGTCCTTCACCCAGGTCACACATTTAGCTTCAGTGATCACATGAACATTAATAGTCTTGCAATGCTGTGTATATGTGGAAGGTAAATAAAAGCAGATAACCATAATGCTTGCTGTGCCGGGCATATCCTTGAGTATTTTGAGGTGTCAGAGAAGAATGGATTTTCTTCTCCCATAAAATATAACAAAAATAGCAAGATAAAAAATGTTGTATCTTTAATCTCCTGAAAATGTTGGCCCTCCCTTCCACCTGTAACTTTGTAAGCTCAGATTTCTTCTAGAAGACTGCAGTATTCATCTCAGAACAAGATGCCTTCTCCTAAGTTTTCCTTCAAGAGTACAGGGTAAATCCCTTCTCATCTCTTTCTTGCAGAGCTAGCAACATTAACATTTTTGCCTTTTTCATCCAACATTTCTCATGTCTCATTTCTTCAGTTCTTGTGAACTCCAGCCTCAACAATTTCTACAGTGTTAAAGGACTTTTTCATACACTGGATTTCACAGAACTGTGTATTACCAGTGTTACCAAAACAGTCTCTCAGCTGAGTGACTTTTAGTTGCTGGAGGGAGAACCAAAATGCCTCATAATGTGAAAGTTAGATGGCTGGTTTAAGTTAAATAAGGGTCCTCCCATCTCCAAAACTGTGCAAAATAGATCTTGTCAAATGTTAAATATGATAAGCTACATTGTCAGTTGAAAAAAAATTCAGTTGGGAAACTCATGTAGTTGATAATGTGTACATCATGAAAACATCACATATCTGTGTAGATTCAATGTCTTAAAAAGATTTTTCCTGTCTCACTGCATCAATTTTAAATGTTTTAGGAAAATGTAGTCTGTCAACTTTTAGTCCTTTTTACTTTCCTGTTTACGCTATATGAGGCTTGTTGCGTGGTGAAGTTTTTTGTTCAAGTTAAATGAGTTTTGTTATAAACTGTGTGCAGATCTCAAGTGATAGTCTTTTAATAGATGTCAGATACACTTTAATGTTACTCTCTTTTATTTCAGTAACATTTTAATTAATTCATACTGATTGAATAAATGTACATTGAGACTTGTTTCCTAATGAGGGCACATTTAGAGGAAAGGTTTTGCATCATTCTGATATCCTGTGGGTAATTATATTCTAATTATATGGTGGGGGGGAAAAAGTCTATAACTCAGTACTGATATTGTTCATTGGACCCAATTAATTACATGCACATAATGAAAGTTCATGATAAGGTTGACTGGCAGTGAGTTTAAAAATCTTTAACTCAATTGAATCCTAGCCTACCAGGAGTACAGAATTAGATCATAACCAGGTTTAAAACTGGGTATTGGAATGAGATGAGTGAGTAGTGAAGAAAACAAGATTGGTCTCTGCTTACGAGACAGTTTCCCTCACCCTGTCCCTTTATAAAGCAGAAAAGAAAAAATGCATACATTTTGTCTTCATTTCATGCCTTCCTTTACTTGCCCCATTTACTGATAAACATATAGGATGTTCTAATTTTTCCTTATGTCTGTAGAAAAGTAATTAGATTCTCAATTTCCCACCAAAATAGATACAGCCCTGGGTAGTGAAAAAACAACCAATAAAAGCTTACTCTTTAATAAATAATACTGTGTATTCATTTTACAGTGCATGATGATTTTGATTCTTCTATTGTATATGTGGTTTTTACAATTAATTTCTTTCAATTAATTTCTAGCATTATTTTTTAAATTCATAATTAAAACTTTTAATTGTGGAATAAAAGTAAAATTAAAGAACAAATTGTAAAACATAAGGTACCTTGCTAACAATGTGAGCATTACTATATGGCAATTGTCCCTGTCCCCATAGTAACCACATAATTTCAAAGGTGGGCTCTGGTATAATATTGAAGGTAAGAAATAAAAAAGAAAAATTAAAACTAGGTATATATCTTTGTGTTTTGATATCCAACTTCATTGTTTTATATTCTGTGTAAAATGGGTCATCGTGATAAAAAGTTTGAAACAATTTCCATTTTGTTTCTTTTCTCTTGTGAATGAATTTGACTTTTGTTTTGGGTAGTAAAGATGTTATACCATTTTAGGACAAAGTTATCTAAGCATAAATACAGTGTATGTCAATATGGAATATATATACAGATAAAAATGGATGTATATAAAATATATGCAATTTTTATACATCATAGTGTACATCTGTTTATATACACTAATATAAAATACCATCATAAATCAAGTTCAATTAACCTCTTATTTTAAAATATAGATGGTTATATAGTTTGGAAGAGGAAACAGATATATCTGATTCTTTTGGTATTTTATTGTACAAGACCATAAATGTTCAAAAATCTTTTGTTTATGCCTAGTTCTATTTAGGCTTGTAGAACATTATACATGGCAGATTACAAATGTTTGAGATAGGAAATGTGCCTTACTCAACTGAACAATATGTATTTTGATCTATAGCTTCAAACTTTTGCAATATATACAATGTAAATGTAGCAAGTATATTGACATTCTGGCAAAAAGTAATACAGAATTAAAGTTAAAAATACTTTTTAAGAATTTTCTTTCACTGTCAGTATTTAGACTAGATAGAACAGCTGTTGGCTGTGTTGGAATTGCAACATAGTTCAATAGATATTTTTTCCATGTCCTGTAATATGTTTTACTAATACTATTTTCCTGTGAGGTATGTAGACGTTATTCACATAGGAAAGCAGAGCTGTAGAGAGAGAGAAAAAGGGAATTAGCAGTGCCTGGTTAAAGAATGAGCTTTCTTAATCCCCTTTCCAGTTATTAATCCTAAAATAATTCTTCTGTTTTTATAATAGTAGAGATCAGTTTTAGCTCAGTTGAATCCAAGCTCAACATGGAGCACAGAAAGTCAGTGCAGTGTGTAAGCATTTTATGAGCAACTCAATCCTTTGAAGTTGAGTACTAGCCTTATCATGAGTTTCTGAACAAAGATACTGTAAAAAAAAAAGTTATTTGAATATATATGCTTGGGGGAGGGGAGTTGAATTTAGATCTGGTTGTTGAATAATAAGTAATGACATAGCAACTGAAAGAGATTTTAAAAACAAAACAAACCACTTTTTTCCCTTTTCAATTGTGTTTCATATTGCAGCTTGAGTTCTCTGAGAATCTAAATCAGACTTGAAATATAATGGTGTCCTTATCTACACTAAGAGCTTTTTCATTTCTTTGAAGTCAGAAGGAAATTAATAATTGCCCTGGAGGAAAATGTATCTTCCTAACTAATTAGCTGTTCGACAAACACAGTTCAATGTTAAAATAATAAGATGCTGATAAACTGAAATGGCAGCCATTCAATCATTTTAAGTTATATCTAGTTGCCTGCCCACAGCTCATCACTACTGTCTACATTTATTCTTTCCATCCTCTCCCACTGGAGTTTCAGATGATTTTATTTTCACAATTCTTCTCCAACACTTTTGTCTTTCTTGCACACTGTATATAATCAGCTTCTATAGCCCAAGTTGGAGTTGCAAATACAGTTGAAAGTCTTGGACCATATTTTGATGCATATATTGAATGGGTACAAGATGTAAGGCAAGTTGTCTACAGAAAACTGAATGAACAAAGGCCAACATGCCAAATGAGAAAGATTTGATTGTGATTTGGTGTGTAATTCTTTATCTTTTTATTTAGACAAGCTAAAAAAGGACCGCAAAGTATATTTATAAAGTTATCACATAATGATTCTTTGTTCAGAAGAAGGAACAATCAGCAGTTCTAGAAGTTATTCTTAAATGCATTTACTCCATTCCAGCCTTGTCTTCTTGCATGCATTTTGGCTACCAGCATTATGAGTGGCAAAATGCTATCTTCTCAATAGTGTAATGTGATTTTTTTCCTTTTTTTTTTTTTTTATTCCTTAGAAGCAAATGCTTTTCTCAAGACAGCTCTCAAATTAATTAGAAGCCTTAACTTTCCTTTATAGTATGGGCATGTGCAGCTCACTGGAAGGTATTTTTGCTGAGAATTGGTTAATAATCTTGTCCACAGGATGACTTTTAGCTTCTGCCTAGGGATTAAGAGCTGGGTATTGTACTACAGCTCTAAGAGCTTTCAAGACAGCATGATGTGGTGTTCTAATATAGACCCTTTTGATTAGCATGTACACAGAGCTGGAAATGTGGAGAAGTTGTAAAATGAATTTTCAAAATGTTTGAATCACAGTTACTTGGGTAAGTAGTGATGCTGATAGTGATCAGATACCTAATAGATACTACAGATAGATTGCCCACCGTGGTTTTGGCATAGTGGTGATGTGTGTTTTTTTTTAGCTTTCAGGATTTTTGAATCTTTAATTCTCTTTGGTTATTGAATAATTATGGACAAAAGTTTCATGGAATGGGAATTTTGTAAGCAGGCTCTTGAATGCTATATTGGTTTACAGAATTACAGTCTAGGAGTACCTTATACTATTAATAATCTATTATTATTATTATGTTTTTAAAGATTCCCATATCATTAAACAAAATAGCTCTGAGGAATCATGGAGCAACTTCCCTAAAAGTTCCTTAAAAAGAGCCCCAAAGCATCAGTTTGGTATTCAAGTCACGTATTTTAATTTCCATGGCCTTCATCTTGCAAACATTTGAGGCTATCTCTATGTGGTATTCCATACATTCTGTCTGATCTTATATGAAGTTTTGGAGTTCTAGAATAAGATGCTTTTGAATAACTGTGTTAGTTTATGCATAATAAATTAAAAATATATTTCTCTTGTTATGCAACCCCATGCCCAAATAGGGTGTATGTTTCATCCAAAAATACATATAATAGAAGAAGTAATTATCATACAGAAGTAATTTCAAGTTTTAATTCAGTAATTTCAAGTTTTAAGCTGCCACCTGACAAACTGTGTAATGGTATTAAGCATTTATTGATGAGTTTTTAATCCTGTATAATGTATAAGTACTTTGTTGTTTCATGTTATGAAATACATTGATTTAAATAATCTTGTGTAGGAAATAATCCAGAAAAAAATACGTTTGCAGTTATTGATTAAAAGGCAAGGAGAGAAAAAACACTTGTTGCTATTATTTGCCCTGAATTCTGCGTCAGTAGTTAAAGAGGCAGATTTTTAGTAAGCCTTTAGTAATTATGCATCTGTTTGTACCTGAACATCTATGATAGAGTATGGTATTTCTAAATGTTAGTGTTTCATGTAAAGTAAAATATTCTACCTCTATATAAAGAAAGAATATAAGTAGTTTTTTAAGATTAGTGATATACAGCTTGTTAATTGTAGCAGAAGGTGGCTTTTTAAAGCCTTGGTTCATTGATTTGGATGAGAATTCAAAGACTTGGAAAATAAAATTAAAATAGCTCTCCAGGTATCAAGTATCTCTTTCTGCTATTCAAAAGAACGAAGTCCTCATGTTTTCTAATATTCTTAGTTATTGTAATAGTGTTAAGATGGTCCCACACATACTTTCCAGAGTGTAAATTATATAATAGGATAGCTAAAACATCGGGAAAGTCCACTTGTGCAAAAGTGTAACAAAGTACTGTGCATGTTGTTAAGTATGACTGCTGCAGGGTACCTTGTGAACACTCTGTCCATGCCCTTTGCCATCCCAGCTGTTTGGTACTGCAGCCTAACATTCTCTTTTTCCAACAGACGCTTCCCACTTTAGGAGGTTTGCTCCCTGAGGTGCGTAGCGGGAGGCATCCATGAATGCTCGAGTACTAACAGTTCATGATATTGTACATTCTGCTATGAAGTGCATTTTGGGGCTGAACCGAAGATCTAGAGATGATATTCTGGGTTATTATTTGGAAAGTCCTTCCTGTCTTATTTGTAAATTATTTTCTGATTTAGAATGTGGAAAAGATGCAGTTGAATAATTGTCACCTTTCAGTGGTCTCTCTGGAGCAGTCCTGAGTGGTAGAAGCTCCAGCTAATGAATATTGACTCCAATTCCTTGGGAATTCAAGGGGGAAAATAAGACATGAGAAGGGCAAAAAGGGGTGGAAAAAAAAATTGTTGTGGTAAGTACTATTTTAGAAGATATGTGCACTAGCACATACCAGAAGGACAAAAAGCTTCATTCTTTGAGCCATCAAAATGTACAATAGCATCTAAATTGCTGTATTTGGTATCTCTGTCAACCTCATGCATGTTCACTAAAAAAAAAAATGGTTCATAGATACATTGATCATTTTATACGCTTTATTTAGCAAGGTATTAAAAATAGCACAACTCTTACAGAAACATTCTTAAATTGAAAGATGAATTTTTGCATTTCATAAAACCATTTTTTCAATGCATGTCAAATTTTTCTTAACTATATTAGAATTTTTAGGCTTTTATCCATTCTTATCGTCTTCTATTTTTATCTACTTTAAAAATTAAATTGCTTATTCCTTGACACTCTCTGATATCTTAGTAATGTTTCAGTTCCCAAAACAAAGGTATGCTAGGTCAGGCACAACTGGTATTTCATACTTTAAAGAAAGGGTCTGCACAAGAATTTTTAATTTCTTTTTTTAAATGAAGTGATAAATCTTGTTTTCCATTAACAGATTTACTCATTAGAATTATGATACAATTCATCACATTATGTCATACAAACTAAGTCAAATTCTCACTAGTGTGACACATACCTAAAAATTATAGGATATATAACTCCAGGAAATCTAGAACCCCTTGTCAACTTCTTCAGAAATGTTTACAAGAGCACTATTGATAGTTATGGTGACATGTATTGTGGTGATATATAAGATGGGTGATATGAAATACTTTATTTGTACTTTCTTCAAAAATCATCAGTGAAGAGTTTCAATGTTAATGAGGTATAATGAGGTATCTGTCTTTGATCATATTATTAACACTCTAGACAATTCTGTGTCGTGAATATTCTTTTTCCTTTATTTTACCTGAGATAAATAACCTAATCTTGTATTGTCTTTGTGAATCAAGCTATGGTTTTGCTTATGGGACAGGAAATAGAAACCGGGGAAGGAATGGCAATGTAGCAGTCATAGGACTGCTATGACATAGTCAAGGCCAACTGAGGGTATTTAATGTTATTTGTATCATGCTGCTATTTGTATCACCCCAGTATCCAAAACTTTGCGTAATTGTTACTGCATTTTACTTGAGTCATTAATAACAGTTTGGGCATGGGTCTCAGCATGATACATACAAAAAGATTTTTAGTGCCAGACTTTATAAAGGCTTCTTTTGAACTTATTTTTTAACCCCTCTAAATGCATAAACTCAGTGTGCTTTAGTCTGTTACTTTCTGCTAAATTTTTCTTTGAATTATCACAAATGTTCCTTTAGCTTGAGATTTTCCTAGACCTTTCAAAATTTGCTCTCCATCTCTGATTTTTGCTAGATACCACAATTTTTACTAGCTTTTTCTCTGCTTTACTGACATCTGATTTGATTTTTGAAGATGTTGCAGTACTCACAATCCAGATTTGGCCACAATGTAAAATCCTACTGAACAGGGTATGCTTTCTTTTTATAAAAGGTAGTGACTTTTAAGGGAAATTATTCACAAAGTTGTTTAAAACCTCAGAGCAACTTCTTAAATTTGTAGTGAAGCGTGAAGCTTCCTTCATAAGGAAGTATCTTACTTGCTGCTCTTGGGACTAACCAATCTGTTGTGGAAAATGTTTTGTGTTAGTTCAAAAATTTCATTCTCTTTGGGTGCTTCATCCTGGTTCTACTTTCTGAAAAAAATCATCAAATAAGTATGTGCAGAGCTGGTGATTTCTTAGGCAGTGATACATACAGTGTTTTTGTTTCTGAGGTTAAGGCTGAGGTGAATATCTCTAGTTGCTTCTACTGTTCTCTCTTTAAAGCAATAGTATTGCAGTCTAGTCTTTGATCTTGTCTTGGACCACCCAAGTTACTCAAAGCATCCAGGAACTCTGTTAACTAACCTCTTGGGAATCTCACTGCATACAGACAGTAGTGTAGACTCCCCTGTTGGTTTCTTCTTCCCAGTGGCGTAGATTTGTCCATCCTTTATAGAAATTGTGGTCAGATTGTCACCCCTCCCCCAAGCACTTGGCTACCCAAGGTAGTCTAGGATGACCTGGACCACTCTTTGCATCAGATCTAGACTAGAGACTCTGTCAGACTCAATTAAAGAAACTGATGATGGTATAAAAACAGTCAGGGTCCATGTTTGTGTTAGAAGATACTGCATTAAGCTGAGTGTTCCTCCCTTCCTGACAGAATCTGTGTCAGTGCTTCTTACCAGTAAAAACTGCTCCTGAAAGAGTTTCCTGGATTAATTGCTCCTAGGATCCCTAAGGCTTTATTGGAGGTAGCACAGAGATAGGTTGAGCTCGGTCTGGAATGTAAATGGTAGCATTTAATGAACTTGTTACTGCATGCAGTTGCAGGGGGTGCAACAATGTCCTTCATGCTCGTTTTCTAGTGCAGCAGCTTTGTGCCAGCCCATTCCCTTGACTACTTTAAAGCCTCCTTGCGCTTGTGAAGTGGAGGGAGGCGGCTCGGGTGCAATTGGGATTGGAGACACTGATTCTATTTGATAAACATCTGCTGTCTTAATTTATGGTGCATTTTTTGGACAACCTAAAAGGACATGCTGGGTGCAGTTTATAAATAGGATAAATGAGATACAAAGAATGGGAATACTTTTTTCCATGCAGAGTTCTCTGAAATGGCATGGTAACAGTTGAAAATATGATTGTAACAAAAGAATTCTGAGTTTTTCTCTTTCAAATAACCATCTCATTGTACTATGTATCAGTATCAAAAGTTGCCAACAGCTTAGAATCTGATGTAGATTCTGGTTTCCTTCTATTATAAAATACATATTTTATAAAAAGCTGCTCAGCTAATTGATAATGGTACATTTAGACCAGGTATGTTTTGTCAAATTGGTAAAGTACTTTGAAGCATCCAACCTTTGCTAGCAGTCAGGATGAAATTTTGAAAATTGCTGATCTCTTATCAATATGCTTATTAAACAATCAAGTATGATTGGCTTTCAAGTTTCAGAATTGCATCCTGGTAATGTCAGATTATCTTCTCACATCATTGCATTAATTTGTGTTGTGACTGCACACTTTTCATCCATCTATTGCCTAGGCATTATGGAATGTCCAGACACATAGATAGATGTTACGTGAAGTGGCCAGACATTGTGTATTAACTTGACTGAGATCTCATTTTCATTAAAGCAGAGCCTGACATTACTTGCTAGTCAAAAAAAAGCAAAAAACAACTTTGTGGAGGTACAGTCTCAGTTACAGTTGTACAGCATTATGTATAATGTGTTAAAATGTTCCCTTTTCTCCTTTTCTCTTTTCAAGGAAAGACAAGCAACAGTGAAAAAAGAAAAGAGCTGCCCTCAGCAAATGAACAAACTGGGAGAACGGAACAAAATGCAAAGAGCAAATTCTGTCACTGTAGATGGACAAGGCCTTCAGGTGTGATTATTGTTATTTTAATATTAAGCAGATAATTTTAGGTATGAAGAGTGAGATGTGTTTAAAGTGAAATATACATTCACTCTTGTAGTGTTTCAGTTTTACATATTTTAAGAGGCAATAAGTAAATTCTTCTATCGGTTCAGGAATCTTGTGATACACATCTGCTTTTCGTGTCATTGTCAGGATTTCCTAAGACATTAAGGGGGAGGGAGGACTAGCTCTAAAACACTTCTGTCATGGGGTGAAGCTGAACTAGTTTATTTTGGTGTCATGCAATGTTGAGTAAATTTACATTATGAATCTAAGTCTGTCATGATAACTATTAACTATTCTTATTTGTACCTGTTAATTAATGGATGGAGTAAACTTCAAGGGTGCTATTTGTCCAGGTATTTCTAAGTAGGGTATTTGGCATCTCAACATTAACAGTGGTGAGAAGCAACGTGTTTTCATTACTAACAATAGCTATAATAAAAATGGAAGTTTATGTACTTGAAAGAAAAACTCGTGTGTGTGATGAACTAATGTTATTTAGGGGTGGTGACTTAGAGATATGCCTGAACTGCTGACTTCTTTCCCTTGAGGTATGGGTAGTTTTGAGTGAAATCAATGTCCATATGCAGGATTCTGCTGCTTTATTTCCTCAGGAGTTAAATTATCATCATGATAATCACAATATGATAATCATTTAATATACTTAATTGTCTCTTCTCTTTATCTTTTGATATGTTGCAATTTGGCTTCAGTAAAAATATTCCATTACCATATATCAATTATATTATGCCTCATAATTATTTCATCTTGTGTCAGCATAGGAATGCTTATTGTATTGTTTTGTCTTTTAGATTAGTCAAACATTCTTGTTATGGCAACCCAAAGAAGGGAAAAATAATCCAAACAAAACCTGAAACAGAAACCCTAAAACCTATCCAGTCACTTGGCTGCTCCAATAATGGCATAGTTGGATATTAGAGCAGTCATTATAATTGCTTTCAAGAATCTCTTCTTGTACTTACCATTTTCACAGGCTTCACTGCTATCCAGATCATCTGTGACGAAACATGAAGAAAAAAATATTAGAGTCATAATTGAAAGAAGTCTCAAGTTCTGTCTAAACAGTCACAGTGTGATTAATAAGTTCATGCTAAAGGAAACACAGTGTTTTCTAACTTTTGGGTGATATCCACACAATTCCAGTGTGACAAAGTAGTCTAGATAGAGGAGCATCTTTGGCATCTCCTTTTGGTTGCCGCACCATGTATCAGTATGAATTTTGTGTTTACTCCAAGCATAAGATTACTTATGCTCGTAGTTTATTTTCAGCTATTTTTTGTCTCTATTTCCCACTCATGTGATACCATGCCTAGGATATAATACTTGGTCTACTCAAAACAGCAGCTTTTAGCACCATTGACTCTTCAACACAAAACTTTAAATTATTTTATGTTCTGCTTTCAGGTCATAAGATTTCCCCTAAATTTTTTAGTGCGATCCAAAACTTGTGTTTTATCTTCTCTTCCCAAGATGAATCAAAAGCCTGGGTTTCATCCTTATTTTTCTTTATTGCTGGTAGAGATAGAGAAAAAGGGAGTGGGGACAAAGATGGTAGAATTATTTTTGAATATATTGAGGTGTTTTTTGAAATGCTTGGTCTTCTGTAATGACACATTTGTAATACAGTGCATGGCACAGTACTGGTAATCATTATGATAACATTAGAAATAATTCTGTAGTTATGGCCCTAATTTGCTGATTATACTGTGGTCTTTGTTTTTCACAGATAGATTAAATTGGTTTTGAGTAGCAGGAATTCATCTTAGCATCAAATATTTAATTTTTGATAGGCATTAAAAGTGATAACTTGTTTTGAATGTAATTATTGTGAAGGCTGAGTGGACCTTGAAGGCAGTCCTACTGAGAGGATGGGATCAATGAGAATGTTAGGGCTTTTTTCCTCACAGATTGTGTAGTTTTTCAACTATTCTCACAAATATGTAAGATGCTATAAATATAACTGGTAATTAATGTTAGTATTTTGCCCAAAGATGGTCTGGAGAAAACATTCTGTATCTGATCAAAGTATACTATCCTAATTCTCCCATATCTGGCATGTTAGTCTGTTTCTAATACTTTGATGCTGCTGGCATGGTCTCATTTTAACAAGATCTTCAATAAGCAAGGGTTTTATTTCAGAAAACTTAATCAGTATGTTAATTGCATTTGTTTATGATTTAAGCTCCAAGGTAACAAGGCAAAGATTTTCATACTGCTGCTGTTAGACCTCTGTTTTCAATATGGGAGAAACTATATATAAGTGCTTTTCTTTTTTCTTTTTACTTTAAGTCACTTGTCCTGTAACATCATGAAGATTGCCTTTAAATTGTGCTAGATTAGGGCTTGAAAATGTTGACTAATTTAGTCTAAATCTTTGGTTGCATTTCATTATACAAAAATACCGTATGTTATCTGGAAAATTAATTTGGAAAAGCTGTAAAAATTTAATTAAAGTTTATTTTGGAACTGAGCGGGATACAGGCTAGTTATTAGATTTTTTTTTTTTTTTATGATCAAAACCCTTCTACTTTAAACAATCTCATTGAGTCTTGAAATAAAAGATTTGAAATAGAAAAGTCCATCACTTAGCTTTTGTTGAGAAAAAGATCAAGCCCAAACCTTCCTTCCATCAGACAGAGTGAGCAGATAACTTAGTGGCAGTGGAGGTCTGCACGACTTAAAGACAATTAATCATAGTTATGCACATTCATCTTGCTTCTTTCTAGCTAACCAGCATAATGATCAGGATTATTATTTCTAATTAGAGGAAGTAATAGATCATGTATAACCTTAGGATGAGTCTCATTAATTAACCTGCGTCCTAAGGGATTTCAGTAGGTATTCCATCTCTGTCACAATGAGTACCATTGGTTTACACTTAGTTCACAGGAATAAACATCATGGGAATTGGCTAAATAACTAAAATTGATTAAAACAGTAGGTAAAAATTAAATATATGACAAACTTCACTGTATTGCACAATTTGATATATGTTTCAACATACAGCACTTTACTGCTCCAGGTGACTCTGAGTTGGTTTTCATGCTAAGCTTAATACCACTGAATTTGTGGACTTTTCCATTTTTTTTGTGTGTACTAGAACAGATTTGATTCTATTTTATTGTGAAATGGTTAATAGAGTTGACACACCAGTGCTTAACATTTCCTTCTAAAAGAGTGCCTGTAGGATTATATGCATATTTCTATAGTATGTCTGTAAAACTCTTTAGCTATGATGCTTCTCAGGTTCTGCCTTAAGTTATACTTTATGAAATCTTCAAATTTTGTTATTTCAGGAATTCTGAATAAGGATTTTGAGCAAGGCCTTTCGGTGTATCGTTTTGAATCACAGATTGTCCCAAGCTTCATCTCTGAAGTTTTTGGTGCATGACTTTGGAGATACTGATTTTGAACTCCTAATGTACTTTCAAACATTATGGAATTGATAAATGTCTCAAAGTGATACTTCTAAATTTGAATAGTCTAGCTTCATGGTTTAAAGACCCATATTAGAGATCATCTGATATAATTTTTTTATGTTCCAGTCTTTGGAGTAAAGGCAACAAACACACACATCTCAAGAGTACCTGAAAATACAGACTAACCTTACTAATTAGAATGGAGGTGTTAGTTTGTAAAGCTAAATAATAATGTGAATCTGTAAAACTTTGCATACACTAAAGAGTTAAAATAAAAAGGTAGAAGTAATTGTTTCCTTCCTTCTCCTCAACATTCTTTTCTTCAGACTTGCCTTTCTTCCTTATGGTTTCTTCTCTACCTTCTGAGGTTTTTCAGCTTTCTCAGGTGCTTAAAGGAATTCCTTAATGTTATGGTTGCCATGTTTTAAAAAGCATGTGATTTCATATTATATTAAATATTGCAGGTAATCATTGCCATAATTTTAAAAAAATCTGTTAAATTCAGTGTTCCATATAGCTATAGTTGACCTTCATAGTATATAATATAGTGTCACTTCTTTCTCCAAAATAAAGTTTCTTTTAAGCTTTTTCCTTCTTTCCTTTCTTTCCTTCCTTTCCTTTTAAGTAATTTCCTTCTGAAATTACTGTCAGAGTAATGAATGTATTATTTGCATTGAAAGTTTTCTTCTCTACTGGTGGAGATATATATATAGATATAGATATATACATGCACACATATATATCTATATAGAGAGAGATGGGTTATATATTTGAATATTTCAGTGGCATTATTGGTTAAAATGGCAACACAGCTGTAAAACAGACAGCATTAAAAGAGAAGTCACTTGCATTTTCTGGCAAATTAATGAAGTGAGGATTATTGCAAATTATGGTATTGCTTCCAGCTGGATTACATAGCATAACATAGAGTTTGAATTAAGCTTTTTGTTTTCTGTCTACTATAGGAAAAAATGAATGCAACACACAGCATTAATGAGTGGCTGTGTTATTCCCTTCTTTTAGATCACTCCAGTTCCAGGCACTCATCCACTTTTAGTTTTTGTCAATCCTAAAAGTGGTGGGAAACAAGGAGAAAGGTAAGGCTTTTTTTCTTTTTTTTTTTCTTTTTTTTTTCTCTCTCTCTTGATTCTGGTGTGTGAAACGTTTAAAAATGAATTTTAGAAGTTGTATATGAGAAAAAAATCCAAAATTTTATATTGTTATTCCTCACAGTTGAACATGCTGTATCTCTGTTCCTATAAATTCTCCAGTTAAAAACAAGAGTTAGTTCTGTAGAATAGTATTGCTTCAAATAAAAAACCAAAACAGTAGAGTAGCTTTGTTCATTGCATGGGTTTTTGTGATTTGCATGAAGATGTGAATTGCCATATCTTGTATTAAAACTTTAAAGTTTTAACTGTTTTCTTTTTATCTATGTAATGATTGTATAGGCAGGCCAGTAGTTTAAATAGAAGCAGTATTCCATTTTCTAATGTAGGATATGCTTTTTTAAGACTTTGCAGTAGAGGCTCTCAAACCTCTTTATAAGATTTCCTTCAAAGAAACCTTTTGCTTTCTCTTTATAGGAAACATTCTAAAAATCCAGTTGAATTATTAGAGTCCAATCACGTAAACTTAAAGACATACTAATTTTTCATATGTCAGTAATTACATTGATTTAAATTAAAAATGTCTGAGTTTATTAGCCTAAGTGTTAATGTATCAGAGGCCTGATAAAGTAGAGGTAAGGAGCACTCTCCTCCTACTCAGGCAGGAATGCTGAATTAGTTGCCCCCTGAACAGACTTTTCAGAGCATTTTTCAGGATTCCAAATGCTAACAATGTGGCCATTTTTGGTCATCCCATAAGCATCTATACTTTTATAGCTTAGTTCACCATATCAGTTCTGGAACTTAAAGTCTTGAAAAAGATTATGGTATTTTGGCCAAGATGCAGCTGGAGGTGACCTGTGGATACTGGTGATGCAGGTAATGAGAAGCAAAAAAGGAAGGATGCGGTGTGATGCTAAAGCCTGGAACCAAGCAAGTAAACTACAGCGGGTCAGCTTTCCCTACCTCCTCCGCCCTGCCTTCCTTAGATCACATCTTCCTGTGCCCCTTTTGAAAGTAAACTGTCAAAGAGGACAAAATCCTGCAGAGTAGTTGTTAGGGTAATTCTTAGAGCTAAGGAGCTGTATTTGAAGGACTCTGAGAGAATTTGAGAGCTGATTGTGTAATCCCTGGGCTGGGGATACTAGATATCAGCCAGGTGTGTCAAAAGCAGTTAATGATCTAAAAGATTAACTCTAAACCGTTTCAAGAACATGCCTTTGCAGTTGGAACGAAACAGTGTGAGCCATCCTGAGTTTTCATGTTCCAGCCACAATAGCAGTGTGAGGCAGCCCTGGTCTGCTGTGCAGTCAGGGGTCTTGTGGGAGGTAATCTGCACTGGCACTCAGCTTGACTTCTTACAGTACCCATATGAAGTGAGTAGATCAGAGATCCAGTCTGCAATTATGTAGGTGAGAGGCAGGTTAGAGAGCTGCACTTACACAGTTAGTTATAGCCTAGAAACAATTTAATGAAATGCTGTTTCACAGCATTCAGTTCTCAGCTCATAATTGGTCTCAAGTGTTACTATCTGAATGGGCTTAATGCATCAGGAATGTCATTTAATGTTAGATATTCTCCAGGGTAAAAGCAAGTTTAAAATCTGATCGCCATCTCAAGCTTCTATTCCCCTTCATGTATTAGAGTCTAACACTTCCCAGTTTATGTCAATGAAACTGTTACTGAGGCCAAACAGATCACAGGAATTATTTGAATTTTAAAAATGGATGCCCTATACACACTTCATTCAGTTAGCACCATTATCCACAAGTGTCATTACACAATTAAGTGTATAGCATGAGGGCAGGCACCAGCAGCTGAGTAGAGTGAATTGTAAGAACCTCTTAAATTGGCTTTGATACCACACACACACAAAATGTTAAATTGCATACTAATGTATCAAGGTCACACTCAATATTTCTGTTTTAAGAGAAGCACATCAAGAGGTCAACTGCATGGTCATGCAAACGTATCTCAGGTCATTCACCATTAGGAGATAATATCTCACAGTTAGATCCAAAGCCAGATCTCTATTTATTGAGAAGGGGTTTGCACTCCATTTTTCAGGTGTTAATGTTTCATATCAATGCCAGTAGCAAAAATACAAAATAAGGATGTTAAGAGTGCATCTTAGTTTTAATCTTAAATCTAAGTGATAAAAATACTCTCAGGGGAAATGTTATTGAACTTTTTTCAGATTTCCTGGGTTTTATCTGCTTTACAGTCAGTAACCAGAAAGAGATTCCCATATATTCCCTACCCTCCAATTTTGTGGCAGTTATATGTTGTGGAAAGTAAAATCACAGGACATTTCAAGACATAAGTTACTTTGCAAAATGCACAGTTATGGTGATTCACAGATTTCTTCACAGTTGGAAGGGACCCACAAGGATCACCAACTTTCAAGTAAATGGCATTCAAGTCACGCTTTTTTGTTAGAGCAATTTTGTAATCTGGTCAGGTGCTGATGGGGGTGGGACTAGAGGATACACTGTAAGAAAAGTAAGATTTCCCCAGCAGTGAAGGTAAGAAAAGGAAAGCAAAACAAACCCACAACTTTCTAGTTTTTGTAGATCAGAATTTCATTATCTTGATTCATTCAGATTAAGAAAATCTTCTACTAAAGATCCTCTGTCCTTACTATTCCTCAGTCTTTACTTAGGATTCTCTGTATTTTAGAGGTCACGATGAATAAAAATAAGATTTGTAATTGACTTTCATTGAAAACGGAAAGGTTATTGCAGATTGTCAAGACTCCAGTGTTCCCCAGACAAGACTTTATGCCTTACCATATGGTAGCCCAGCCCATTTCATTGCCTTTATTCTTGAGGAGAGTTCATACATCCAACTGAAAACCAATTGAATAAATGCACGCCCAAGTAATTCACGGTCCTTTCCTTTGTATGTTGTAATTTTTTTTAAATCTCTCAAATGCAAAAGCAAAGAACTGAGGATCACTTAAAGGTAAAATAAGCTTGTTTCTTTAGTTTTAGTTTTTAAATGTTCAAACAGAGGGCTGATGGGAAATGAGTGAATATGTAGAAAAAGTGCATTCTGAACACAAAAATGTGTTCTCTACAACCATATCTTATAGACACATTTTTAAACTTTCATTACATTACAAATTCAGTTTTTAAGAATGTGTAGTGATAAATATTTTCTTCCTGAGTAGGTTTCTATTGTAAAGACCAGTGCTATGACTTTCAGATATAATTGCAAAATAAAGAATTATGACAATAGCCCTATTATATTTTCTTCTCGATTAGGAGGTTAATAATTGCCCATCATGTAAAACTCAAGTGTATTTACAGTTATTTAGACTTGAATGATTTTTTAATAGATAATGCATATGTTTATAATAGAATAAAAATATGTTTATAACTTAATAATTTTTATTAAGAAGAAAGTAGAAAAATAGAATTAAAGTTGATGAATTTAAGGATTTCACACACTAGAAATAGATTTTAACTGAGCATGAGACTGAATAGGAGTTTATCAAACCCAGACAAGTGAATTCCTCAGGCTATATCATACCTTAACATGTTTTTCAGTGGTTGTGCATGAAATGGGTAGGTGCAGTTAATTTCATCCAAAAAAAATGCAGACCATCCATTTCATTCTAGGGCTATTGGTTTGGCATGTCTGCATTTATGATCTGACTGATCAAGGGAACAGTTTTCATTAATCTGTGAATAGAATGTATATATATATATAGAGAGAGAGAGAGAGAGTAGACCATTCACAAAATAGTTTCTTTCAACAGAAAGAATATACAAAAAGCATGTAGTGCTTCTAAACGCTGTTGTTAAGGGTAATGTTTCTCACATAAAAGTCCTTCTAAATCATGTTGTTGTTTTGCCATACTCATTACTTTGATTTCCACTTCCCCATTTTCCAGTTTATTTGCTTGACCAGAGGGTGAGTTTACACAATTGTTTCCTTGACAAATGTGCTGGTGGATGTGCTGGAGATCAGCTTCCGTACAGTGACGTTTCCTGCTGACTCCACATTCAATGTCTGTGCAATACAGGTGGATGATATTTTTAACCTTTGCTGTTTTCAAATAACTTGGGTTCATAGTAGCTCTTCCCTCCTCCCTTCTGACTAATCTACCTTTCTGAGCTTTCATTTAGCATTGAAACAAAATGTAAAAGCAGTTTCAAATGATCTTTTTCAAATATTGTCTGTCTGGGAGAGAAGGTAACTCTTATTTTTATTTTGGAGAAGAATTCTTGGCTTCTTCCTTGTGTGACATCAGGGTTAAATTAAACCCATATCAACCACATCTTTAATAACCCCTAGAGGACTGAAGGTGTGTCTCCCAGTTGTGGTAGAAGGCATTGCCAGCTTTTGCCAGCTTTTTCCACAGTGTAGTCAACTTTATTGCCAGTTTTGAATTGCCAGCTAGTTTCTGGCCATTTATTTTCTCTGTTCTTCAGAAGACAGCTTAATCTAACTCAGCCCAAAGTGCACTCTAAAATATTTCCTTCAGTAGCTGAGCTGTTTAAAGACGATGGCCACTTCTGTCGTCATTTTCTGGCTCCTCAGTTATGTTAGCAGAGTATTCTGAGGTTTATATGAGATCATGGGCATGACTAAAATACAAAGAAAAATGACAATGAAGAAAGTTTTCTGTGTATTTGTGTTTTAAATTGAATCTTTTTAGTTTTCCAGATCACAGAATAATCCCAAAAGTATTTACAGAAGCACAGCTGTTTGTTGACAAGTAGTAATTTCATAAACTGGCTTCATTCATGAAATTGCATTTCATCACAGAAATGTCTTTTGGGGCATTTCCCACCACACCACCTCACTTTTCAGCACAAATCTCCAGTCACAAGGAAACCACATCCAGTTCCCTCCTCACATGTGGAAGCAAGGCGTTCAGGACCACATCAGAGTCACTGTTTGGTATTGTAGATATAAAAATGGAATGTTGAATTACTGTCCATTTCCTTGGCTTCCCAATGTCACCCTGTTAGGTCTGGGTACAGCTTAGTGTGAAGGAAACATTTATAAACAGTTTCTAACTTTTTTTTTTTTGAGAATGTATGAATAGAAATGAGCCACCAGTTTATGAATTTCACACAGACTAGAATACATAAGCGTGTTTAATAACTTAAAGCTTGATGTGCCATTTGTTGTGAGTCATTATGGGGTGATTAGCAGGTACTGATGTTCAACTGGTAGCCATGAATGGTATGCACTGAGTCAAGTACGATTCAGTGTCATCTCTTCATTATTGCAGTCAGACTTCTGGGTTCTGAATAGAAAAACCTAGACTCCTCTTTATTAGGAAGTCTTTTATAACATTTCACTGTTACCTGACAAAGCACTGTGAGTGTAGGTAGTGGCTAGTTTGTTTTGTAGTGCCAGACTTTAAGAAAATAACACTTAGACCTTTGTGACTTCGTAAAAATACTGTTCATGAACTTGCCATGGTCAGCTACACAAATTAGCATCACCTTTGACCAGATTAAATTCCACACATCTCTTAGAAGCAAATCACACATTCTAATTAGAAGACTCCTTTTACATTGGTAAAATGGGAATATGTATATCGTGTTGTAAATCCATTGCCAAAAGTCTGATTTAATCATTGTCGCAGCCATCAACAATGATATGTGCATACTTGCGAAATGAAACTAGTAATTTCATACTGACTTTTTCTGTCAGGAATGGCAACAGGAATATATTGTGTGAGTGTGCTTGAATAAAATGCTTTATGAAGCTGCTATCACTAAATAATTGAGAAGTTAAGAAAATATTCCAATTTGGCAATTTTACAGATAATTATGAATTTGTTTGTATTCAGTATTTTTGCACACTTGCTCTCCAGCTACCCTGATAAATTATGCATTTCTGTTAAAAAAAAAATAAAAAAAATCCCTGAATGTGCAGATAGATTGTGTCTAGACAATTTTATTGTTCTGTATTTGAAAACACGGACATTTTAACCTAGAGTTCATCTCCTATTAGGCTTCTGTTTTATTTAAGAGATTATAAAGAAAAGAAGAAATATTTCAGTAGAAAAAGCAATGCTTTTGTAAGAACATTAAAATATTAATTACCTTAAAGACAGAAACATTAAAATTAAAACCAAGAAGCATGGGTTTATAATTTAAACTATTGCCATGGATGTCAGATGTATTTATTTATTCTGAGCCCCAGCTATTTTGTGTGCTTTCTTGTTTCTGTGTGAGAAACTAATCACTACTAGCATTCCAGTCACTGTAGGAAATTACAATTCTAATATTTGTAATGAAGAAATAAAATCTCTGTTCTACTTTTAGGACAAGTAAACTCAAATTTCTAAATTTACACTTTTGAAGAAATAATTGCTGAGGGTAGGAGAGCACATAGGCTCTCGTGGGATAGGGGAATGCTTGTCATGCTGTATCAATAAATTGCTTCCTATTATTCAGGTAATTTTAAAATAAGGGTAATTTAGTAAAAGAATGCTTCAAATCTTTTTCATTTTCTTCCGATTCAAATCTAATCCCGTGGAAATGTAGTTGACCGCAGGTTTTCTTTATCAGAACATTTTTCAGCCTATGCAAACATTTTTGGTGGGTGGCAAAGCCAATTAGCTTTTGCAATTAATTATACTTGTAATTCTGTGTTTGCAAAAAAATTCAGGAAGAAATCTCTCCTTTGCCATGGAGTTACTTTAATACAAATCAATATGCTTTCCAAAATGCTTTCTTGATTCAGCTTTTCTTGTGTAATTATAGTTCTTTATCGTATTTTCTTTCTGTCTATACACAGCATTTTATTTGTAAATAGCTTGTAGTACTTCTGTTTCAACTTTATACCCCCACAATGCACTCTACATATGAATTATAATTGCTGTGTTGAAGTATTTGATTTTCTTGTATAAATGAGATCCTGCAGTTCAAATAATTAAAGTATGTTCTAACTTCTTTAATTCTTTTATTTGAAAGGTTTAAAAAAATTCCAAACATGTAAGTAAATATTTTCTCCTTGTCTCTTTTACCTTTTCAGAATATATAGAAAATTTCAGTACCTTTTAAATCCTCGTCAAGTTTATAGTCTTTCTGGAAATGGACCAATGCCAGGGTAAGCTTACAGTTGATATTATTACCAGGAGCTCATTTAATAAAATACTGTATGATCAAATAAACAGACTGAAGTACATATAGCATGTTTGGAATGTATAAACACTGCAGTTCTCTGAATGGTTGCAGAAATGTTTAGGTATTGTTTGTTTATCTGTACAAGCAAAGCTATGTCTCATATGTTTTGCTGAAAACCATGCATTATTGGATATGAACTGTGGGATAAACTTAATCCTATTTGCAGCTTCCATTTCTGCAACCCAAGTTCTTGGGGGTTGCTTGTATGAAAGTATTCAGTATATCAGCGGCCTCAAAGACTGACCAGCAAGACATGCATTTCTTTCACATGAACACATATGTGCACATGCAAAGGTGTCTGTAATGTATTGGTGACTGCAAGCTTCTTATCAGTTATGTAATCATGAAAATGCAGTGGTTGGAAAATGGCTGGCCAGGCTAGATTGTGCTGGCAGGGGCTTTTAATGCGGACTGAAGTGCTTGATGAGCCGGCTGGTATTGCAGTCCCTTGCTTAGTGTGCTTCCTCTGTGATTCTTCTTAATTAGCATTCATGTGAAGACAGGAGAATTGCAGAGTATCAAACACCAACCTTAACCACCTGATATTGCCTCCTTTTTAAGGGTGCTTTGGTAGGAGAAAATTAGACAGAGCAGCACTAAGTATCTGCTCTCTCTGTTATTTTGTATGTACTGGGTGCTATTTACTTATATCACTGATACATGAAATTTTACATCAGTGAAAAGAGTTGCAGAAGGATATTAGAAGGTACACGTTCACTGACATTAAGTTTACATTGTTGTTTGAATACTTTTTTTTTTCATCTTTACATTTTTTTTTGTTTAGACCTTGAGATGTGTGTAGCATTGAGGAAAGTGAAAAGCATATTGGGCTCAATCCTTTTAGAAGTTAAGATATTGTGCACTGCAGTGTGGCTAATGTTAACCTGCTGAATGGTGCAAAACCAGCCCAAAAAATGGAGATAATGACATGCATGATTTCTTTCATGCCTATACTCATCTTGTATCTGAATGCTAGTGCTCTTTTTATTATTCGAATGAAGTTTGTTGATTTTATGCTATTCTTGACACATATTGAAAATTTAAGTACGCTTACTTCAAAGAATAAGTACACTGGAAGGGTTAACTGAGACAAAGCTAGTAACAAATATGATTTTACTTACTGTATAATAAAAATGTCATGCTAGAAATTTAGAGGATGATTTTTTAACAAATGTTTTTGTTCATAATCATCTTCTGTCTTCGAAATTAAAAAAAAATTGGCTGCATTTCTGTCTGTAAGTGACTTAGTTTTCATTAATCTTGCTATGTAGAGGAAAATGCATTTTAAGATAGAGGCACAAGAGGGCAGTGTTAAGTTCAAGCTGAAACCCTGCACGGAAGCAATTTAAACATTAGTCTTTTGAACCAGGACAGTGTTTTTTAGAAAATGTTTTCAATTTTCCTTTCAATTCTTTCTAAAAATTGAAGTAGTTTTAGTTCAGAGTCACTTTGAAGAAAATTCTAATTAATTTTCAAACTGGCAGTGCTTGTTTTTGAATATTTTTTATTCATTTCACAGATATGAATAATCCTAAATTTCAAGTTTGTCTCCTGCCATCACTTCTTCCCCCTGGCAAGACTTTGTAGGCTGCATATAATTTGGCCCATTAATTGAGAAGTTGAATAAACTCCGGTATTTCATTTACCAGTACTTGTTTTCTGCAAGGGCTGAGTTGCCTAATAAAACCTGCCCATTCATCCATCTGTCCACTCCTTCATCCATCTATGTAATGCCAGTTATACTGGATTGTCAATCCAAATTTTATGTTTATTTAATGTTCTCATCCTACATGTGAAATTTAGATCAAAATGGACAAGATTTGGGTACTATGCAGCACAGAGAAAAGCAGAAATGTATTTCTTCATCCCAGTAAGTTATTTAGTAGAAAGGGGATAAGCATAATGTATATTTATTTTAAAGCATTTAATATTACTGTAGTACATTTCAGTTGAGCCTATTTTGAGAGGTTTTTTTTCTTTTAAGTACTATTTTCTGCTATGTTTACTCAATCTATAAAATGTTTCTAGTTTCTTAGCTAAGAATTTGTATTTTTTGTTAGAGCCAACCTGTCTGCTTTAACCCATAAGTTAATGTTTTTAATTTTTGATGGTATTTTTCTCATGGGTCGCTGTCATCAAGCAAGAAGGTAACATTCACAGGTTTTGTAACTTAACTTCCAAACATCTGTGGCTGACATGAATTGATATTTCCAGTTCATTATTGTCAAAAATCTAAGCCTCCCCTTTTCAATGGCAGAGAGAAGGAGAAGAGAACTAGGAGACTAAGAAAATTGTAAATCTTAGAGGGGGGCTGAAACTGCTGGTTTGGATTTTTTTAATGGTCAGCAGCTCAAATGCTGTGTCTACTGCTCTACCTCTTTAGTGGGATAACCATGTTCTTGCAGAGAAATGTATTGGAATAAAGACTCCAAAATAACAACAACCACAACAACAAAAAATCCAAGAAAAAAAGACGAAACCAAAACACAATTTCCCAAAACCATAAAAAAGCCTCACCTTTCTATGTACCATTTATTCTATATTTTTCTATAACTATGCTGGCATATAGCAGGACAACAGGAAAATATTTTGAGCAAATTGACAGTCAGTTTTAGTATCGTAACCTCAGTGTACAATTACTGAAGTGGATGTGTTGCCTACTTTCATAATAGATGGGATGGTACATGAAGAAGTTAAGGAACAACAGCAATTTCTTGCAGCTTCTTTGCTAGGGTTTTTGAAGCAGTTTATGTTAAGACATGTGATGTGCATAGTCTGTATAAAAATATGTACATGATACAAATAAACCTCATGGCAGCGACTCTTTCACTGATTCCTTTCCAGCAACGGAGACCCGCAGTGAGGCCTGAAAATCAAGGAGCTCTAAGCCAAAGGGCAACAGTACACTTTAAACATGGGTATAATAATTAATGGTTTAGACATTCTTTAATTGGCAGTGGAGGGATACAAGTGAGCTGGAAAAACCTTGTAAGCTCTGTAGCTGAACAGAGGCATAAAAGGTACACTCCACGGTTACAGACTGCCACAGTTAACACAGTGACGTGAAAATTGCTGGGCTGATGCATTGTGTAATTTGTGCCTAGCACCTGTGTTTTTTTGCCATGAAAAGAGTTTCCCTGTTTGGTTGTTATATCTCTATAGGAGTCTCCTACTTCTGACAACAACTGTTATTGTGGATTTAATGATCTTGAAGAATCTGAAATTCAGTTATTGTTCACCTCACAGAGAGGTAAATAATAGCAGGATGAATAGCAGTCGAGCCACAGAGCCGCAGGACTCTGTAGAGTGGTCAGCGTTTCACAAAGTCTTTGTCCCTCTGAAAAGGCCTCTGTTCCCTAAAGTTCTATTATTTAAAATGTCTAATTTATGGTATTTTTATACTGTATTATAGAAATTACATCCACAAAAGTTGTATTTCTTTGTAGCTTCCATAAGCATTTAATTTGGAGAGCATCTATTTTTTAAATTTTTGCTGCAAGTTTGCCTCAACAGGCCTTTCTGCATCTTAAATTCTGCCCACTCAAAAGATGCCCAAGGCAGCAAAGCTGAACCCCTACAACTTACACTGTAATTTAGTTGGGACTCTACAGCATCTGGGCTTTTTTTACCTTCAGAAAACAATAGGCCTGTTTTGAAAATGACACTATTTTCCTTAATTATTTGAATTGATTGCTAGAGCATTTCTTTGCTGTAGCACATTTGGAATACCCAGAGTATTCTAGGAAGGTATATACACCAAGAATATTTTTGGAAGATAATAACTGCATAGGGATTTTCTTCTGAACAAAATGTTGAATTTTGTTCATATTTTCTTGGAAGAATTATAGTTATGCCAAAGAATGGCAAAGCCAGCAATGGTGAGTTGGTTGTACTGTAATGATAAAAATTTGTTTTGTACACCATAAATCAGTAGTACTTAGAATTCACCGAGTCTTCATATATGAGACTTAAATCCTGAATTTAGAGATATATTTTAAGCAGCTGTTTAACAATATTTTTGGTTTTATGACATTTGTATTGTTGGCACCTGAAACCTATCCTGAGATCCACTAGTGGATTATTCTTCTGAGCTGTAGACAGTCTTAAGTTTTGCTTCCACTGTGAGTGAAGAATGATGAAGGATATCATGCGTAGCTGTTAGGCCACCTTGTGTGGCTGAGTACCTGAAGTTCTGCATAATGCACTGCTTTTGCGTATAAGACCAAATGTCATATGCAGGGAACTAAATGGAAAATACTGCAATTTATGTGCTCATTAATATGAGTAAAACTTCAGTTTACTCTAATAAATTAAATAAATTAAAATTAATACTTCAGGTATTTCTCTAAATTGTTCTATAAGAATGTGTATGTGTTTGTTACCTGTGCATAAATCAATTAACTGCATGATTCAAAATCAAATAGTTATATCCTCTAGCATTTGTATTTTATTCATAAATAGATCTCCTGCATTCCTATGGATTTGGTGAGGTGATTATGAAAAACTGAGTTAGAGTAATATAGGTAGCTGAAACAGTTGCCCTCTTTCAGGTGGAAATTACTGATTTATCAGCAGAAACTCAGTAACTGCATTTGAATCCTTGTTTCTGGCAAAATAGAATTAGTCTGGTGTCAATTACTTTAACTGTTTCAATTTTTTTCCAAGAAAACAGGATAAATTTTCTATTCTGGTCTTTTAACTCTGGCTGACATTGCACAAAATCTTGAAAATTACTTTGATTTTTTTTTTTTTCAGTTTCATTTAAACCACTTTTACTAAGTTCTTCTCCAGCAGTTTTTTTTAAATTCTTTTCAAACCGTGTGAAAAATGGTGGATAAAAAGTAGCAGGTGCTATTAAAACACTAATTGAGTGCAGTTTTCTTGGTGAGGAATATTGACTTTTTCCCAAAAAGTCTATAAAGAAATGTGTCAAATTCTTTCTTTACAATTGTAACACTTACTGAGTCTGAATGAAACCTTATAAAACAGAAAACTGTCTTCCCTTCCCAACTCCTAATGTAGGCTGCACATTCTAATTCAATGAATAAGATTTATTTACATATATAATTATATAACTATATTTAATTTTATAAATTAATTTGATTTTATAAATATTTATATCTGCTATAGTGTATTTATATACACTGCATTTATATATGCAAATATACACTGTAACATGCATTATTTTTATGTATTTTGTGTGTTAGATATATATACTATTATATATATTATATATATTATACTATTATATGTATATAATGTAGGTATAATTTTTTATATTTAAGTCTATAAAAATAAAAAGTTATGTGTATTTAATGCTGTACTTTGCTTGGAAAATGCACTGTCTGTGAATATAAAAAGCTCCAAGAGAAGTACAAATGAAGCTTATTGAAAATGTTTTTGACAATATGGTTTTGGCAGATTTTTCAGTCCCCCACTTTTTTTAAAGTTACACTTTTTTGATGAAGATTAACTATACAGTCAAAACAAAAAAATTGTTTGATACCCATATGGTGAAAAAAAAGCATGTTTATAAAAAGAGACAGAGGTTTAGGTCTATATTCTTCCAGTCTGGAGCAATGCTAAAATCATCCCTGTGTTTTTGGTTGTTTTGGTTGGTTGGTTCTTTTCAGACTTTCTTTCCTGTATCTGCTACCTGAGGTAGAAATGTTTAAATCCTTAGAAGTCAGTAGCCTGCCATCACCTCTGGGCTATAGTTTAAATTAAGCTGAAATACTCTCGGTATAGGAAGCAATGTAATTACGCCTGGTAACTCTCCAACACATGGACTAGAAGTGGGAATGCTGGTGGCAGGAGGCGTTTGTCTCTGTGCCAGGCCTCGAGAAGGGATGGGCGTGCACACCTGTGGGCCAGGGCACATCTCAGTGCCTGCCCTTGCAGTGCTGTGAGGTGACTTCCAGCAGAGGATCTTGCAGCACAGACGCTTATTAGATGTGTTCCCCACGTGTACCTGGCTGGATTTGGCACACTGCATTTTGGGATCACAGGAGATCCTATAGCACTTCTCCTGCAGATGTGTGAAGTAGAACATAAAAGGGGTGAGAAGAGTAAGGCAGCCTTTAATATATAGGGCAAGTAAGCATGCTTCAGGCATTATATTTGCACTTGAAATTGCTTAAGAGCTCTTCTGAGCAGAGAAAATTACAGGTAGTGGGACATGTGATAGGCTTAATTCTATGCAACTTGGCTAAAATTGAAATTCTGGTCAAAAACTAATAGCACAAGAGGTTGTCCTGTCATCTTCTACATATTACATAACTCCTTTGGTCATTGTGGTTTTCATTTCCTTCTCCCATTCTTGCTTTCTTACTCTGTAATTTTTCATATGCTCTTGATTTTATCAAGACGTCCGAAAGAATTTTAAAACTTTCTAAGGACAGAAGCTACATTCTCCCTGCAGCATTACAATTTCATATGGGAAACAGTTGGAATGAAACACCTGTAAGCAATTGTCTATATTTACTTGTATTCCAGAATTTGTGTAAAATATGTTAGTTGTGCATTTATTAGGAGATTGCAAACTGGATATCAGATCTGGTCTCTAGAACATAGGATATCTATTAAGATATCTGTAACACTAATGAATACAATATGAACATACACATACATACCTAGTAATAAAACAAAATTAATGCAACTTTTTTGTCTAGTGACAATTTATGTGTAAAGACTGACTGATTTCAGCATGTGTCAAAAGCTATCCTGAAGTGACGCCTTTAAATTAAAATTATGCCTTAAATTAAATGCCTAAATTAAAAATGCCTTAAATTAAAATGCTGCACGTTAGTGTTGCTTTAATATATTCTCACTTTCCAGCATTATGAAACATTGATATAGAATGAAGTGGATGAGGAGGTGGTGATACTCACTTGATGGATATGGAAGCAGAAATAGCCAGGCAAATATTGCCAAAGATATTTTATTTTTAAAATACAGTTTTTAGGACGATGGAATGAGGACCTTCAATCTGATGCTTTCTCTTTTTTTACTAAACTCTGATGCAAAGTTGTTTTTACCAACCACAGAATGTTCAGCTTAATATGTACCAGTGTTCTACCCGAAAAAGGAAGTTTTCCTATAGATAAATGTTATGGCTAATACATTTAGACAACATAGACTTCTCTGTCTTCAGAGACTACCTCTCCATTTGCAACTAAGTGAAAAGAGAATGTTTTGTGATGATAGTTTCAAACAAGTTTTGAAGTCAGAGAATGGACTGTCCATCAGGTCCAAATTTTTTCTGCTGTTAGTGTACCATAATAACCCTTCAATTACTAATTTCGCTTGAAATTTTTCAGATAATAATACTGATAATAATAATGTTTGATTTTATTTGTCTAAAAAATGAATGCATAAGCAGAAGTTATTTTTGTTTTCAGTGATCGTTTGCTATTTGCTATTAAATAAAATGTCTTTAGCCATAACATATTTACATAATGCACAGTTATACTGATCATAATTAGGTATCTTCATTTACTTTTTTTAGGTTAAATTTTTTCCGAGATGTTGCTGAGTTCAGAGTACTAGCATGTGGTGGAGATGGAACTGTGGGCTGGATTTTGGATTGCATAGGTAATCTATATCCTTTACAGGGTTTTGCTTGCCTCATGGTTCTCATTTTAATGGTCTTCCTTATATACCAATGCATGGATAGAGCTTTCAAACAACAGCTTGTTCATTTAAATTTTTGAAATGTGTTAGTTTGGGACATGCTTATTTTTAAGGGTACTCAAATTGCAAATGTTATTTAAAATCTCTAGACAAATTCAGTGTTCCTGGATTTCCCGAAAGAAAGAAATTTGAATTAATCTATTTTAATTTCAGTTCAAAGTATTTTCTCCAATTGAATAAAATCTAACTTTCTAATTTTAAGACAATTTAATTTAGCTGACTTGCCTTTTTTAGTTACCAAATTTTTGTTTATACTATATTATACCATAATAAAGATAATGTATTGAGATATAATTTAGTTTTGGAGTTCTTTTGGTCAGCTGTCTGCAAAATCCTCTATAAAAATCATAAGGAAGGCCCAGAAGTCAAGTTATTACAGACTTAAAAGACTTACTCTTCTCAAGGATTATTAAGGAGAATGTCTTCCATATCACATGATCATTTATTTGGTGTTAGCTGCAGAGAAAAACAGTGGGCATGTGTTACAATGGAAATTAGGAAGTGGATGAGGAGAGGTCAACAAACTCAACTGAAGATTTAACTAAAGTGTTTAAAATGTGTGCTATGTGGGGGACCAGAAAAACCTTTAAAAGTTGACTGAAAAGTAGACTTGGTGTAATGAAGGAATGATAGCAAAGGAATATTTTTAATCTTGGTTGGAAAAAGTCTTTTTGCAAATCTAAGGTACTGCAAGTGACTCTCAAAGAGCTTTCACAGTCATAAATTAATTTACATAAACATCAAGTGCATTGCCTAAACATGGAAGAAAAAAAGTTTTGCAGCTCTTAATTGTGTAATCACCTTTTTCATGAGGTCTAAAATGTCATGCAGTTATTTTCTCTTTCAGTAACATACTATGTTCTGCAGCATTTTTTGTGTTACGGAACTGAAATTACTTGGGGGTCCATCCATTCCATCGTTTTTCACAGGTGCAGAAAATATATTTTCAATGCTGTCTTTTACAGAGCAAAAGCACTTTAGCATATAAAGTGTAAGGGTACACCTGTTTCTAAACACTTTCTAATTTGGTCTTCCCTGATCTCTTGATATACAAAGAGCTTTAGCTGAGAGCACTGCATGAGAGAAGAAAATTAAAAAAAGAAAGGAAAGAAAAAAATAAACAAAAGGAAAAAACTAAATCTCATCAGTTTGAAACTTTAAAACTTTTTTTTTTAATTACTCTATTAAATATCACATTCTCTGGAAGATTTCCATTAAACAGGTTATGTGAATGTTAAATCTTTCTAAAATATTGATAAATATTGATTTCTCTGCTACATCCATTGTATAGATAAACTCAAGCTGATTATTGCTGATAGTTGTGCATATTTCTATAAACAAAATATCTGTTTGATTAAGTATAACTTTTAAACTAGACATGCTATTCATTCACATTAATTGGGAAAATTGACAAATTATATATTTGAAATGTATGTTCCAGCTTTCAGAAAGGCTGTATTTCTTGACAAGGGTATTCTCATTGGATTTTGAAAACATCCTTGAGCTTACAATGCTACAAAAATACCAGTAAAGACTGAAAAGATGCTATAAACTCATTCATTTCAAAACATAGTTTAATAAATATAAAATTGCTACTTAAGGACTTTGATCAGACAGGTCAGTGCTCCCTTTGAATAGCAGGTTTAATTTCAGATGGGCAAACCCATCTAAGGTCTTGTGTTAGTTCCAGTGACTTCCTGGTAGTGGTGCTTAGGTGTAGACACAACTCCAGGTGAATACACAGTTTAATACAGATTTGGTCACCCAGGTGAAAAAGTAGAAGGTTCACCTCATTATTCATGCCCTTAACTATTACTCTCCTGTATTCACAGCTGGGAATGGCAGATCTGAGAACTAGAGTGAGATCTTGGAAAGATCTTGAGTATTATTGTTTATGAGTTTTTGTCATCTCTATGATTTACAAAGTCCTTATGATAACAAAGGAATCAATTAGGATTACAAAATGCTTATGATAATAAATGAGTAAATTAGGATTAAGGATTGAATATCAAGTGGAGAAGGGGCTACAAAATGGACTGACTTGGTAAAATGCTCATTGCGGAGCACACATCATAATTTCATATACAAAACAAGTCTTTCACTGAAAAAAAAACCTAACACAGTTATATAATACTATGCAGTTAGATAATTTTTGTTCCTTAGTTGTGTTTTTTCCTTCTTTATTCACAGAGAAAGCAAACTTGATTAAGCATCCTCCTGTTGCTATCCTGCCTCTTGGGACTGGCAATGATTTAGCAAGGTGTCTGAGATGGGGAGGAGGTAAACACAAATAAAATGCCTTTTGTTGTGGAATTAAAAGAAAAAAAACCCTTTTGCATCAACATCTGCATTTGGATTTGTTTTCATAAAGAGCCATTACCTTTTCTATTTTTTGAATGATCTGTTTGTAATTGTATAGATATATAAGATATTACAGGTTGCAGTCATGCTTCCTACCTTGTTTTTAGCTTCTGCTGACACCAAAAACGTTCCAAGGTTTAATAAGAATAGCGTATAGCTGTTTGATTAGCTTTTTACCATCTGCATTGCAGTTACCAATACCTTGTAAAGGGAGCAGTCTTAAATGGGTTTTAATTGGGGCTGTTCTGAAAGGGTTACCAAAACATCTAATAATGAGTTAAGAGTGGTTTAATAATTTTTAAATATATTAAATGAAAAACATGTTTCAGCCTTTGATTAGGTCCTCTGATCCACTCCCTTTCTGTTTTGCTACAGAGGATTCCAGACAATAAGTGCTGTGGTACTATTTATCAGAAAATGAGAAGGCAAAGAATGCTGAAAGAAGAATATTTAGAAAATCAAACCTTTAATACCCTTTGCATCCTTTTCTGGATGTACAGAGACTTACTCTCAACTCCTCCAAAATACTCCATTTAGAATCTGTATTACAGGATAACTTGAAAGAGACACAAGGAAGAAAATCTTAGACAAGATTCAGTCTGTGGTGAAAGCACCTCAATTTATGGGCTCATAGCCAGGTCTAGTTCAGATCTTGGTTGTTTCAGTTGAGATGTTTTGTATTTAGAACTTGGTTGTTTTGTTTGGAATTTCTCAGACTCTGCAGAGGTCTTAACTTCTGTCTGATCAGTTTCCTTTCTAAATGTCTGTGTTGTTTGTTGCCAGATAGTCTAGCAAATTCTCAGTAGTTTTCATGCTGTAGCACTTAGTTAACCATGGTGTTCTGTCAAATCATTTGAGAACATCCTTTATTTTCTCTGTTACAGCTGTTGATTGTTTATATTCTCATAGTCCAAGGGGAAAAAAGGAAAACAAGTGAGACAAAATCTATTCAAATCAGCTTTACTTAACTTTCTGAATTGTTCATAGAGACATAGAATAACTGAAAGAGGTCATAGGATGTCACTAGTCCAATCTGCTGTTCTAAGTAGGGTCAATTATGAGAATGTTTAATTACAGTAGCTGGGACCTGTCCCTACCTTCACTTTTATTTGTGTTCTGTATCTTAAGTGATTCTATTTGGACGAAAGTAGAAAAAACAATAGGGAAATATTCTGGGTTTCATCATTCTTTGCCCAATTACTTTGTGGTAAACAATACCATAATACAGATTTTCTGGAACTTCCATAGATGGGAAAGGAGACAGGGATTCCAGAAACTAAATTGCTGGTGAGTGATCTCAAGGTCACAGAGAAGTGGAATTGTGCATGCTGCTGTCATGTGGTGGTTAGCACTAACTAGCAAAAGTGTGCTAGGCAGCCATAAACAAATACATCAGCAATGGGTTTTGAGCAAGGAGCCTTTGAGTGGCTTGCCCTGCTAAAGCTGTTCATAACACCAGCAGTACATATTGCTTGAATAGGAAATCTTGTTTTTTCTGCTTTGAAGAAGGACTGAATCCCCAGATCTTAGCTATCTGTTGCAAAGTCATTTGTTCTGAATAATATTCAGAGCTGATAATGTCACTTAGTAAAACCCCCACAGTTTTTCTCCATGCACACATGTGTATGTTGTATATACTCATGAGTGCATTAACAAGTTTTCTATTCAATTTAGTGGATTACAAGCGAGTGCTTATTTGCAGCTAAGAGTAAATTCTCTCTACAAAGCAGGATGAGGCTAATGAAGTTGTTGAAATAAGCAAAAATGTTACTTTTGCTGATAAAGCTATCAGCTGTGAATTTGTAATTTTGTAATTTTTTTGCTAAACCAGATTGAAACAATCCATGAATATTCGTAGATAGTTTTTAACCTTTCAGTGTCTTGTCAGGCAAAAGAGCAGTATGTCTCTTTTCCATAAATTTTGAAATCAAAGGAATTTAAGTATTAAGGTTCATTTCTCATCAAGAACATTTTGCAAAGTATAAACTTAGCTTTATGGATCATTTGGAAAATTCAAGAGATTGGCAAATTTTGAAGATCTAATTATTTTCTTCATCACAAATTTGATATCCACTGAAATCTGCAGAATTATTCTAAATTTACGTGCTTAATTGGCTTTGTATTTGTTCTCCTTTTAATGACAAGTGCTGGAAAATTGTCAATACTTTGAGCACAATCCTGCTTTTTTGGTCTTATATGCATTGCTTTCATTTTTCCAGTCACGGAATCATAGAATATTTTGGGTTGGAAGGGATCTTTAAAGGTTAGTTAACTAGTCCAGCCCTTCCTGCAATGAGCAGGGGCATCTTCAATTAGATGAAGAGCCCAGTCCAACCATATAGAAAGAGGAAGAAAATGTAATAAAACTTTATTATGCTTGATAAAATAACTGGTTTTATGTTTTGTTAGGGTATGAAGGTGAGAATTTGATGAAGATCTTAAAAGACATTGAGAATAGCTCAGAGATTTTACTGGACAGGTGGAAATTTGAAGTAATACCCAATGATAAAGATGAGAAAGGAGACCCAGTGCCTTACAACATCATCAATAACTACTTTTCTATTGGCGTGGTAAGACTTATGCTTATCCTTAAGTGATTTTCTTTTTCTCTTTTGAATAAATATTTGCATCACATGCCTTCAAATGAAGAACTGTTGGCTAAGGATCATTTATAATGTTGTTTTGCTAGTGAAATGAATGCATGGGTGACTAGCAGCAATTTGCATAAATTTACTTCCTCACATTCAAACCTGAATTATTTTTCAGGACCTTCTACCTTCCCATTTATAAAGAAGATATTTGTGTTGTTCTTAATGGTTTATGAGCAGCTATAATACTAAATTTATATTGTCATTTTGAAGGTCCTATAAAAATATAAAGGAAAAACTAATCTCTTAATAAGAACTCTTAAGTAGCATTTTCCAGTAGTATTCACATAGTCAAAACTATTTAAAGGAACAGTTGCATTCTTTATTTCTTCAAGGTAGTTTTAAATAATAAAACATTAATACAAAAAAAAAAAAGCTCCACATGTATCTTCTTGGTTCTGCCTTGTAGGGAAGTGAAATTCACTTCCCTACAAGAGAAGTTTGAATGAATTCAGGAGTTTGAATGAATTAGGAGGAAAAGCTCTTCATATCTGAGGAGCTGAATCTCTGGTTTGTACTTCTGTGTGGTTTTCTCTTTACTGTCTTATCTCTTTACTAGCTTCTTAATATTAGCAGAATTTCTTTATTCTTTTTTGATTTGCAATTTTTTGTTAATTTCTGATCCTATTCTGAAGAACCATTACTTCATACTTCATTTGGGTTTTCCCTAGGTGATTCTTCCTGCCTACATGCAGAAACTTACATTTGATTGAATTACACTGTCTTTTAATTTTTACTGTTTCTCCAAGGCACTGTGAAAACTAATGGTGACCTACAACATACTGCACATTGCCTTATAGATTCCTGCCAAATAATAAGCACAGTCTCTAATGCAACATGAATAGAACTTGATGTATGAACTTTGTAATGGTGTGGCAGAAATTGTACTTAGTAACAAACAATCTAAATGAATGTTTAGAGAGGACAGAAAAGTAAAACTGAATATAATTGTGCTTCACATGAGTCTCTTGATGTTTTAGGACCATAATTCAGGTTGGAAGGGATTGCAGGAAGTCTTTAGCTCTAAACAGGGTCAACTGTGAGAACAGATCACATTGCTCAGGGCATTATCCATTTAGATTTTAAAACCATCCAAGGATGGCACAACCTCTTTGGGCAACCCATTGTGGTGCTTGACTGTCCTTATGGTGAAGGTGGTTTTTTCCTACATCCTGTCTGAATCTCTCATTTCAACAAAATTATCTGTCTCACATCCTCCTGTCATATGTGCCACTGTGAATAGTCTGATTTTTTCTTCTTTATACCTCCTCATAGGTACTTGCAGTATGTATTGGACCTCACTGGAGCTGCCCTCTTACCTGTGAATCACCTTATCTAGTCAGTCTTTTGTTCTAAATGTCTCCAGCAATGAAGACCATAATATCCCAAGCTAGATACAAGAATTGAGGTAGCCAGTGTTTAAAGTCTTGCTGAAGTTGAGCATGATATCCCTTGCTCTCTTCTCATCTACAAATCTAGTTGTTTTACCGTAGGTACCAAACAGAAGGCAATTTACCCGTTGGAAGGAGAATGGTACACTAAGTTGAAAGGAATGTTGGAGACAGTAGCATATGTATGTAAAAGGTTTGATTAGTATGTTCAAGCCTTTTTTTTCTATGGCAGTCTCAAAGCTCTGATATGTACCTAAGGACTATACTATGTCTAAGTGCAGAGAGAAAGATGAGGAACCAGCTGAGATGTGTGCGTAACAAACTGTGAATGCATATGGGTAATGTTCAGCCTGATGGAAACACAAAGCACGGAGGTACCATAAAAAAATGGACACCAAGCCATGTGTCAGTTTCAAAGAAGGAGCTAGAAAACATCTCAGAGCAGTGTAGAATAAGATAAAGATCTTTCAATTGCTCACTTACATCATTCTGTCAGGATGGCAAGATACCAGGAGAGAAGTTCCATCTGCTTCCTAATAATACTGGAGTCACTGATACAAGCTAAATGTCCAAGAAAAAAGTGCATTAAAGTAGTCAAATAATATTTGCTTTAAAAAACAAATATACCACCACCCCAAGGAAAACCAAACCAAAAAACCTCTTCAAAACTATAGTAGGGTCATCTGAAAATGAAAGCTTGTCTTGGAAAGTCACAGATTTGGGGAGCTGGACAAACATAGCTGGTAGTATTAGAGGACAAATGAAGAGTCATGACAGAAATGGGGAATATCAGGCCAACTGTCTGACAGTGGCAAGTTCAATTACTGAGGTACGTTAGAGAAAATAAAAGTTATTTTCCCCATAATCTACCCAAACAGCTGTACTAGTCATACATTCATGCACTAGGTTGATACAATCCCAGTGATCATCAAAGATAGACTTCAGTAATGCCAGTATTGTTTTGTTATCACAGATTGTATTCTTGGGGTTGCATTTCTGCAGTTCCTGCAGTACTGGAATTTCATTCCCTTGTCACTTCATTTAGCCAACTTGCTGTTGTTACAATCAGAGGGAGTGTGTGTGTTTCTAGTATTTCATTGGACATATTATTTGTCATGGTTAACCTTTCTCCTGTGGATAAAACAGTTTAACTTCCACTGCTTTCTTCAAGCACGCAGCTGCTTGCCATTAATGGAGCCAACATGTATCTGTGGACAGGTGCTTCAGATAAGCCTATGTAACACCCCTGGTTTATTTTTTCATAGATTTTTTTTGTATCTGTATCTCAAGCCTGTATAAAAACCCAAAAAGCCAATACTTCCCTAATATAATGCTATCTTAGAACATGGAAATATTTTCACGAAATCAGTAATAATTCTTCAATTCAATGCTTGAAATTACTTCCACAAAAAGCATCAAAAAACACCCAAGCAAATAAAATAATCCTCTAAATTAGACTAAATTGCCATATACTCATGACTATGCATTACACAAAGAAGAGAAAAAAAGTGGAAAAACTTATTTACTAAAAAATAAATCATATCTTTGCAAACAGTTCTTCTCATGTCTACTCTCAGATCTTGCCTGGATTGAGCCATTTTCTTCAGTGATGCAGTCAAAGAAAAGCATAAATGCACAATGTTAATTATGAAACAGATTGGCCTATATTCTGTTCACAATAAATGTACTCAAGTATACACAAAACCAGATAAACATGGAAGATGGTGAAATAATTATGTGCTGATTGAGTCCTGAGCAGCAGCCATGGAAGATGAGTGACCAGCAGACAGTGAGGCAAGCTCTCACCTATAACCAAAACAGGTTTGTTTAACATTGTTACCTTGAGAAGGACTTCCATGTGCGCTGTTAGGAAACTCCATAATGGCATGGTCAAAAATTCTATATAGTGCTAAGGTGTGAAGAAAGAGTTCTTTTAAGCTTAGGAATAATTAGCTTAGTTGTCAAGCAGTATTGTATTGTTGATACTAATAATAGAAAAGGGAGTGACTGTCAAGGCTGTTTATCTTTTATTGGGAAGGTTTTAAGGAATGTTAAATATGTAGGGAAGTTACCTTGCTTATTTTTAGCGCTTCTCAAATGATTGACTCAAAGTGAGACAAAATGGGTATTTTGATAATGGAAGGAATGCCTCAATAAATGTTCCATTTTGATTAAACATTAGAAACCTTGACTTACCCTAAATGCTTTGTTGAAAAGAGCATGTGGAAGGGGGAAGAAGGCATCTTATATACGGGTAGGAATGTGTGAGAGAGTACAATATCTTTGCTTTCTGTGCTTTCTCTTCCAGGTGGATATTAAAGAGAAATGATGAAATCATGCAAAAACTATAATGAAGTTCTTTTAAAAAAATATGTCATTACTATTTGGTAGCTCACCATTAATAATTCTTATTCCTAAAGATAGATGAGTTTTTCAGAGGTTCCTCTTTGACTGGAACAAATAGCTGTAGGCTAACCCAAAGGCGTAGTTGTAGTCACCTGAGAACCAGCATTGCTGGACCCTGATTTTTCACATTTTTATGTAAACTACTTGAAAATAGTAAATGAAAAACAATTATTGGACTCAGATAATGGCTTACCTCAAAAAAGGTAATAATTTTTAAACCGAACAACTCATCTATTTTCCATTGACTTTCCTGTTAGTTACTAATAGCTCTTTTTATTGTTTTCCATTTTATGGGTAATAATGCTGAAAGAAATTATGAATAGATGTTAGGATGTGAGTCCTAAAGCAGGTTTTCAGAAGCAAGCATAATTTTGAATTTACTGTTCTGCCACTGAATTAGCTTAGAGTTTAGACTTCTTGGAGCCAAAATTAGGTCAACAGGAATCAGTACTGAAGATCTTTAACTGTAAACATTTGTTTTTTCTGTTTTCTTTCTTTTTTTTTTTCTTTTTACCTTTTACATAAGTCAGAAATTTATCTGCTGTTAATAGGAGATAAAATGTTATTAATGCTGTTTAACTATCACTTGATTTTTTGTAACTGCATAGGGCATTGCAGAGGATATGCTGCTAAGCCCCTTGCAGTTCTGTAATTAGACTGTTGGAGTATCATAAACTTAACTTGCAAACATCTGCATTGTCTTCAAGTACAAGTTTGTGCAGAAAGAAATATTACTGAGCTAGATTTTGAGGAAAATTATGCTATATGAAGTATGGCACAGTGCAACCTTCACTATATTAAAACAGTGAATACCATTCTAAAATGAAAGCAATTCTCACTGGTGTTTGGGCAGTATTCAAGGTAAGAATAAACCAAATGATGTGGTACTTACTGGTATTTACAGAAGGCAGTTCTAAAGATTATATTAGCAATCATTTTATATCCTTGCGTTCAACTAGAAATGTCCTGTATGAGTGACTGATCAGGCAAGTCTCTGATTTTTATCTCTATTTTCTTCCTCTTGGTCCAGATTCCATTAAAACTTTGAACTTATGTTTTTGACCAAGTTATATAACTGCCACATATGTAAAGAACATACAAATTCCCTCTGTTCACACTTAAGTGATTGCCTAGTGTTCTGGCTAGAAGGACTGCAAGGGTAGCTGTCCCTTAGGAAACCAGCAGAGTCCCTTAGAGGCTTATATTCTTCACAGATCCAGAAGATCTGGAGATTGCTTTTCCCTTGTCTCCACTGATTGCCTGAATGCATGCTTTAGGGTAAGCCTACTTCAGATCTTTGCTATTGGTGCTCTTTAGTCTGTACACCCTAAAGAGTCAGCAGAATAAAGTTCTTCAGGAAGCTTAAAGCTACAGCTGATCTTATCCAGATTATTTAATTGGCACGAGGTACTTAGGATATGGAAAACATATTATCTGTACTTACTGATACAGGATTTAAATAAGAATCTTCCATCCTCCCTTCAGCTGGAATTTTGAATACATGTGCAAACACATACACAAGAACATATTGGAGGGAAAAAAATGCTCTAGGACAGCAATTAAGACAGTAACCTGGAAGAGAACTGGGATATCCAGATTCCTGTTCCATCTGTTGTTTTTGTCCATTTGATTAACTTGCACATGGAAATTCAGAAACTTCCATTACTCTGAGTGACTTCTTTTCTAAAATCAGTAGGTAAAAAAATTAATGCTAAAACAGAACTTACAGAAGTAGAACATCTCGGTCTTTCATCCAGTCTTTACAAGATGTGGTAATTGATTTCATTGCAACATGACGGTATTCTCACTTGGATGGTCTGCAACAAAAATATTTTTTGCAAGTGTTTTTAGTTAAGGCAGTAAAGATAGCTGAATGTGCCTGGAAATGTTCTGTAAGTTCTTTGAGAAATAAGTCAGTATTATATGCTGGATTAATAAAAATATAGCATTTATCACTTAGAGGGGAAATTTCATTAATACTAGTAAGTAATACTACAATCAGGATGTATTCTCTGAAGAATTATTATCATAAAGTAGTAAAGGTCTACGACAAAGACAAGTGTACTTTTATGACACCTAATATCTTACTATCCAAATGCACTATCAAATAGATATTTGGGGGCTCATGATTTAATATTCTTCAACCTTAACCAGTCACTAAGAGCCTCTTATTCTGCCAGTAGGGAAAAATACGACTTCTTAATTCTCATAATCATAAATTTGAACTTGTTATGAATCTGCTTCCCCATCACTGTACTATTAAGTCATCAAGCTACACTTCTATAATACCTTCTTCATTTTATTTTTTTTTCAAGACTGAAAAAAAAAAAAAAGTATGAAAAATCTTACATAGAAGCCGTATTTTTGATTTTCTTGAGAAAGGACTTTAGCATCAACAGGAACTCTGACTACCAGAATTTTAAGTCTCAAATACCAGAGTCTTAGGTACTGTCATTCCTCTAACTGACTATGGGATCCCATAATCTTTTATTTTTTATGTTATTTTATTATAGATGTTATTTTAGATTAAATTTAGTACTACAAAAAAAAAAAAAGAAAATAGGTGTTTATTATTGTATATAATATTTACAGCTGTGAATTAATTTAAATTCTACAATTCTACGCTGGTCCCATATTTTGAAATTTTAAAGCCTCAGTGTTTTGTTGTTCATGGTGGTAAATAGGATTTTTTTTTCTGCATAGGAAAATATCATAGGGACGTTTGCTGATTCAATACAGAACTTAAGTGCATGCATATCTTAACACTGATGCAATGTGACATTTAAGTATGTATTTAAACTTTGGTGATCTAATGAAGCGGTTAAATACTTGGGTAATTTTTTAAGCATTTTTTGTGTTTTCATTAATATGACTGAACAAATGCACATGTTGAATTCTTGGTATTTGGTGTAAACTGATTAATTATTCAAGTGGGATTTTTAGGTATACATAACCAAAAATGATGTTTATTGGTTTGCTGAACTAATATGAACATAAACACATGCCTAAGTGATTTTGTGAATCCTAATCATCACTTTGAATGTGCTAATGGGATGCTGTGATATATTGCATTATTTCTGTGCCAGGGAGGAAAGGAGCACTTCATAGTAAACAGTATTATTGCATTGTAATCCAAAACACTTTTTTTTCCTGCAAAAAGGGTTAAGAAAATGAACAATTCATCCATGTGTGAATCCAGATGTAATATTAAAAGATCCATATTGATACTGGGCTTCTCATAGTCTCAGTCACGTAGCCAGACCTGTAAAAGTGGTTGCTATATCTTTGGGGAGAACTCTTCTCTCTTTCAGAAGAAGCATGTTCAGAACACTTTAATCCCAGATTTGAAATAGTGTTATATTGAGGAATCATTGATTGTTCAATGTATCATCTTGTTATTTTCCTCACATTGCTAGTTTTTGCAAATTAGTTATTTCTACATGTTTTATTGCTTACATCGTTGAATCTTCTTTACTCTTTTCAGCTATATTGCTGAAATACCGAAATTCTTCTGAAGAATTTTTTGGATATAATGTATGGCACGTATGTTGATGTAGGGTTTATTGTTGCAGGTGGTTATTTTTTTCATGTGGCAGAAAGCCACAAGCATATACTGCATACCACGGAAACCTGGATCTGTAGAATAATTCATAAATAAGTAGCGATAGGAGGCTCTTTGCAGGTTTACTCTCACTAATGCACTACAATATTTCCCTGGACATGGAGAATGCAAATTCCATAACTAAGATACACTTAGTCTTTGAGTTGTATCTATACTGCAACACTGCTGTTGATGTTTGCTGTTAGGTAGTTTCTTTCTGCCAGTGTGGATTTAGTTTACCTTCTAAATCCCTTTTGCCATCATATTATTCTACCATTCATAATGTATATTGGGGCACCATAGCAAGAGAGTTGTACTGCACTGCTTGGGATGTGGGAGGTACTTTTGTGCAGAGAACTAGAGTTTTGTAAAGTTTTGTTCTACTGTGTAATGAGTCTTACTGCTACAAAGGAAAGATGATTTCCTGGGGTACCTTTTTTTTATTTCTTGGAAGTGTAAAGAAATTCAAAGAATTTAGATTGTTCTTCCTATTTGGTTGGTCATTTATTTATTTTTTTTTTTAATGCTAAAGTGTAAATTTATGCCAGCATGTGCTGTAACTTTCTGGAAACATTTGCATATATCAAATAAGTTTATTAAGTCTGATATGTGTGATTTCCTTTACAGTGCAGTAAGAATACCTGGGTTTGTGCTGAATTCACTGTGGGTTTTGTCAGGTTCAGTGAAAATACAGTTCTGTGGGCTATATTTAAAGTAGCAAGTAATTTTGCTCAGTAGGAGTGTAGCAATTGATGCTGAGTCCCTTCTGTCTGCAAAACATGTAGTTTGGGAGTCTTAATTCAAACTGGATATAGTCTGTTCCCCTGCTATGAGCTGTGCTAAACATGCTTGTCCTAAAGTGACCTAAATGACTGGTCATTGGTTTAGCCTGTGTGTCCTCATAACACGGAAGGGGCACGCTGGCCACATTAAATATGTTCTCTTTCAAAGATGTCTGGCTGATGTGCCCCAGTCTTTGCTTCAAAGAGAATCACAGGAAGTAGGAATGATTTGCTAAAAAATTGCTTCTCTACAGTTTTGCAGGGAACCTGGAAAAGTCAAATAGGTGTACAGTGTGTCTAAATTTGACTTACCATCCTCCCCTTCTAGTTTCCCATGTAGATTTTTTTCTTCTGTCATTTTAGATATTTGAGACTCATGTAACTTTTCATGGTGTGTTAAGAAGAAGGCTGAACACCTCGAACTATGAACAGCTCCCTTGTTTTAGATTTATGAGTATCTCACATACTTGCTAGTACTTATTACCCATTCCTCTCATAAAAATTACTCTTTTGGCGTGGAATCAAAAGCTAGAAAGTGACTTGTTTCCCTTAGTCAGTAAAAACTTAGAGAAAAATCATAGGGAGGGTCTTTGGCAGTTACCTATATCCTTCTCTTTAATTTATATGGGATTTGTAAAATAGAGCAATTTCTAGAATTGATAAGATGTTAAATTTCATCTCTATCAAATTTGGGAAAGCTAGGTATTAAATAAAGTGCACTGAGGCATAACCTTCCTAAGTAGGTACTACAAAAGATGTTTTTTTTGGGGAAGAAATGCAGTAAAATGAAACTTGCAAGTCCTCTGGTGTTTTGTCATTGCATACCCTAGCTATTAGAGATTTTGAGTCTCATTCCAGAACTTTGCTGGGGTTTTTTGTTGCTTTTGTTGTTTTTGGTGTTTGGTGTGTTTGTTTTCATAAAGGAAGAGTCTGCAGAGCAGCCTCGTCAACAGCTATGGTTACAAGTGACAGTTATAAATGAGAGTATATACCTAAAGACATAATTAATTTGCAGTGAGATTGGAACAGTTCCTTAGCTAAATGCAACTAAATCAGCTACACAGTGTGTAATTAACTTAGAACTGTATTAGTCCTGCTACAATATTATTCATTATATATGTAAGTTATTATTTTCTCCATATGAAATTTGTAATATACTAAGTAGTGATTAAGAGTTCATTATAGTATTTTGTTCATATTATCATAATATAATTGTGATGTATGTTCATCTTATTAATGCTGTTATTCCTACTTGTTCTTAAAAGAAATGTCAAGGATGTCAGGAAAATATGATGTGGGATTTTTTTCACACACACTAAGAAGCATCTGTATTCAAATGACATTGAAGTTTTAGTCCTTGTCTAGTTTTTTTAATTCTGCTTGTTAGTGATGACAGGAATGTATCAAGGAAATGTAGAAGCCAACAAGACTTTATGCTGAAGTCAGGTATAAGGTGAATAAGCTTTAAACTTGGTTATAAGACTAATTCAGAGCTTAAAGTAGGAAGAAGTACTGAGGAAATGGCATGAATTAAAAAGGGAAAGATTTTTAAGAAATGTGAGGGTAGCTATGGAAGTAAGTTGAATCTGGGAAAGTCTTATGAGATATGCAAGCTGTACAGAACATAAGGTGGGCTGTGTGTACACTGTTACCTTCACCTGCCTAAGGTGCAAGACATATGTCTCTGTGTACACATGAAGAAGTATGTGAAAAATAGCTCAGATTTAAATTGTAATCATTCTGTTTTCTGGTGAGAGTTAATCCTGGTATATGTAAACAAGTTTATGTAAATGAGTTGCTTTACCAACTTCTCCCTGACAGCATCATTTACCTTTTTGCCATGCCATTAAAGATCCTGTCTCAGAACTTTACTTTCACAGGTCTGCCAGATCCCTACTGAGTCTTTTCAGACTGCATGTGTGTAGCTGAGAGGGACCAAAGAAGTCATAATCATGCTGGCTCAAGTGCCCACTGAGGACATGGAGTACAGTTATTTCTGAGAATACAGTATAAAGCCCAATCTATTACAGGTAACCAAGAGGGAGATCCAATTTGTAGGCATTTTAGATCAACTTAAATTTATAGATATTTAATTATATACATTTAAGAAATAAATTCTTAATTAATTTCTTAGAATTATTTATTGATTAGGAAGTTAGGAGTATGGCCATTGGAAATTTTTTCCTCTGTCTTATAATTCTGATTGTCTTACTTTAAAAAAACAGTCCACCTGTTGATTACATGCAAAATTGCTGTTAGCACTAGACATTACCTGTCTGAGATACTGATCCTTTGGGTGCATAATGAATAGGATATGATGCTATTTCAGTGTGTTTTATGTAGTCATAACCGTTGTGTTCTTGATGCTGTGAGGGTGAAGATCAGTCAGAAAAAGTAAGAAAGGCATTTTGGACATGGACAGAGGGATAAAGATAATAAATAGTCAAACATAGAAATCTTAGATTTAAGGTGGGCATCTCTACAGATTTAAAGGAGGAGCTTGATGTGTGAATTGGATGTTGAATAGGCACAGGGAATTGTTACTTCGTTATCCACCATAAAATCATTTGTGTGGTATATAACTGCAGTTAGTCTTGAGACCAATAGAGATAAAGATTCTTCTTTAAGATATTTAACAAATGCTGTTTGGGAAGCAGTTTACAGTTTGGGGAGACTTGCATACACACACACACACACATATGTATGAGAAGATCTTATGTCCCAAAATATGTTAAAATAGCTATAGTATATATTTTAAAAGATTTACACTATTGAATTTATGGTATAGGTTATCCAGGGGGAAAATATATAAAAATCTCAGAGACCTAAAGTTGTCTGTCATTTAGCATTATTTACATATCTAGAGAGTTGATAGCATAATTGATATTTCTATGATACAAGAATATTCTTTATATCTCCAGATCTGCATGTTTTCTACATTTTGATGGCAAAGTCCCAAAAGAAACATGATTTAACTAAACTGAAAGTGGGTGGATTTAGCCAAGAAACACTTAGTCTTGTGTTACCATCTGAACCAGGTGGAACAAGAAGCAAATTACTGAACATAAGTTATTCCATGTCCTTACTGGAACAATTTGTACCAAAGAGCCTCTACAGACACAGCACATTAGGAACTCTATTCAGTATTTGTGATTTTACAGTTTCTTCACTTAAACTGGAACTCTGAGGGTATAACATAGCATATTCTTTATTTCTGTGACAATCCCAAGATTACTTAAGCTTAAAAAATCCCAAAGAATGGGTCGAAGTTATGATTGCACCAGGGTAGATTTAGATTGGATATTGGGAGAACTTCCTTCACTGTGTAAGGTGAAGGCATTGGAACAGGCTGCCCAGGGAAGTGGTGGAATCACCATGCCTGGAAGTGTTAAAGTGAAAAAGTGTGTGGTTGTTACACTTTCAGGGACATGATTTAGGAGTGAATGTGGACTTGATGATATTAGAGGTCTTTTCTTACTTAGATGATTCTATGATCCTAGGGAAGCATCAGAATTGGCACCAGTCACTTCAGAGCTGTTCATGGTATTTGCCATTCACAGTTTCTGTCTAGAACTGTTATCTAAAAAATTCTTCACCATGTTTATCTCATATTCTTTGTAAAAAATTAATCTGCATTGCATGTTACTGGATTACTTCTTTCTTAGAAGTACCCTTGCATTCAAACAGATCAGGTAATCCAGAATGGTAAAGGAAATAAATAGCACAAATCGATCTGGAGAAGCAGGTGTAAATTGGGATCTTCTGGACTGTTACGCAGCTAGTACTTAGAAATTGCAAGATACACAGATTATATGGATCCAGCCTTGCCAATCTTGGCCAAATTGAGAAGAAACACCCCCAAACAGGCTGGGAATCCAATTCTGATGCATATAGGGCTTCTCTAAATTACTGTGACATTTTGAATCCCATAGAGAATGGCAGGAAAAAGATCTGCTGCCTTACATTTGTAAAATCCCATAGTTGGTGACTAAAATAATTTCTCTTGCCAGTCTTCCCACTTGGGGAAACTCCATCTCAAAGGGGGTGATGTCAGCTGTTCAATGATGTGTCTCCTTTTTTGAAAATATTGTCTGTAACCCAACACATGAAACTGATTTTTCACCTACCTGAAGTATCAAACCACATTCCCTTCTGCTAGGATTACATGGAAGGAAGCATCCCTACTTTTGAAACAGCACTGGCTGAAGAATCTTCAGGGAAGTGAATATACTCTGTCATAAGCATTGATGCTGGGGTAGAAGTTGGGTAATAATGAAAGTGCCTTTGCACTCTGGATTTCTACTTGCCTCTCTTGATTTCAGTGGGAGTTTCAGTATGGTGGTGATATTTATTTTGTTCTGCACTGAGTATGTTATGAAACTTGAGAGAAAGAAAAGCTATGCCAGTGTTTAAAAAAAATGCTGTGTTAAGCCAAAAAGAATCACTGTGGCAGGAGAGTTCTGTGATAGTTCTTCAGGAGGATAAATATGAGTTCAAATACTGTTTTTTGCTTTCTTAGCAAAATAACTCTGAAAAAAAAATTAAAATGGGAGTCTAATAAGAAAAAAGTAATTTTCTGTGATCATTTTTGAACTTATTAATAAGCACAGACTTAGTTAAATGACATTTTCCTTCTTAGGAGTGTTATTGACATTTTGATATGAGACAGAGAGACCTTTAATGAGATCTCAATCAAAGGTAATATTTATATAATGATACATGAATTCATAAATGCTAGTCAAATAAAAATGCTGTAGCCCATTTTGGCCTTCACCTTATGAAAATCTGTACAGGTCATAAGATGAAAAAGCTCAGTGAATGATGACTAATACTCTCTCACCTGACTGTCTAATTATTTCTGGCTAATTGTGTGAGTTAATGTTTGAAGCTGAATCTTGCAATATAACTTTATCCATCACCCAGAGAAAAGGCATGGAAAAAGACTGAAATTTTCTCCCTTGCTCAACATATGGTCTCCTTAATGTGTGAGTTTATGGTGATTTCTGTTCCCATATAATAAAGGTAACATTTATGTGAACTGTATGTTAACTACCAAAGAAATGTGCAGACAAGTAGATAGATCCTTAAAATTCCTGGTTTATACCTTTGTTTTTTCTGTTGTTTTTGTTAAAATGCTTTGTTTAGTAGCTAAAATCATAGTCTCTTACGTTTTGCTGTAGCTCCAGAGGGCAAAAGTCTATGACAAAATCAAGTTGCTCAAAGTCCATCCAACTTGACCTTGAACACTTCCAGGGACAGGGTGTTCATAGGGCATCCCATAACTAAATTTGTGTGTGTTGAAACTACACTATTAAGCACTGATAAAGTAGTGATGCTATTTCTTGTACTGTTGTTCATCTGCAAGTCATCTGTTCTGTGGATTATCCATTGCATGGGTAGAGATGTACATTGTGCTGCCTGAGCCCAGAATCAGAGCAGCTCCTCCGTGTGCTGCTGTTCCGTGTGTGCATGCCAGATCGGGTCAGACATAGCTTGGGATGCTCACTTAAAGCAGCAGACTTATTTTCTTTGTTGCACCTCTTTTTTTTTTATTTCATGTGTTTGTAGCTTAACTGACATAATGCTTAATGTGTTTTTTTCTTAATTCATGTCCAGATACTTGGAAGTGCCTTGTAATTATAAATTTTGATCTGAAGATTGTTACTTTGTTATATAATGTGCAGCTATATAATCTTTTTGCTTTCACAATGTCTTCAAAACCTGAAGAAAATAAATTCCTTTAATTACTTCTTGATGAACAAAGAAGGAATATTTTATTTGATATTTCTAATTTTCTAGGTTATAAAGCTTTTGGAGGTGAAATGCAGAGATAGTAAATGAGTTGTGGTTGTATTTTTAAAATATTCTTTTCAGTCTCACTGTTAGTCAGTCTAGCTTTATCTGTGTGATTGAGAGAGGCTACCAGTGGCTCAAGAGGAAATTTTCATTTTCAGGAATTCTGAAAAGCTCTGGGCCACTTCTGTCTAGTCAGATTTATCTATCTAATTTTAATATTTAATTCTGAAAATTTGTAATTTCATTATACTGCTGCCAAATTATTTTCATCTTGTTGTGTATTTTTTTTCTGCAGGGTTTGTGTTCAATTTTTTGTTTCTGGGTTGGTTTTTTTTTGGTTGGGTTTTTTTGTGGTGTTGGTTGGTTTGTGGTTTTTTTTGGTTTTCTTTTGTTTTTTGTTTTTGTTGATTATTGTTTTGGGTTTGTTGAGTTTTGGGGGTTTTTTTTGGTTGATTTGTTTTGGGTTTTTGGTCTTTTATTTTCCAGAATTTCAGGGGAAAATATATGTCCAAGTACATGGACAGCAAATACTCATGAGGATCAATATTTCTGAGTTGTCAGATCAGATATAAAATGGAATTTACAATGTAAAGCAGCATTTAATATTAGTGTGCACAATAGTTGATATCAGATTTGCCTATATGGCACCAATATGTTTTTATGCAAACAAAATGTTAGAAAGTCAGGGAGCTAATGAAATTAAAAGACAATTCTTGTACTTTTTTGTTGCCACATTATACCTGCATTTCATAACAAATTGTCAAAATTTTAACTACCTCACCTCATTTCATTTTGTAACCCCAGAAGTAAGTACACTTGTTATCACTTGATTTGCAACTACATTCATGTTACTAGTTATCCCTTAAAAATGGCTCTCATGAATAATGAAAATAAATCCCCTTTCTGCTCCCATAGCAAGAGGTTTTAAGTGCTACCACCTGGCATCTTAGCAAAAGATCATAATAACCATGTTTTCTTACAATAGTTCATTGAGAGGGTACATGGCAAGAATGAACAAATTTCCACTCTTAGAGCCAAATAGGAAGCTCAGTCTCTACTCAGGCAAAAATCAATAGCAGCTTTGCCAGACCAAGACATAGGTGGCTGTTCTTAGAACTATGGTTCATAAAATCTTTCTTTTCTCTTAACTATTTCTGTTCTTGTTTGCTCACTGGGAAGTTTAAAGTCAATCTGCTCTTCTTTCCCCAATGTGTGTTTGGCCGCCTTTTCTACTTCCCTCATGTATCTGTTTACTTATATCTTCATTTGTATTCAGACCTTGACTTTTTTTCCCTCTTTAAGGTTGATTCATTTATCCTGTGATGCCCATTTATTACAACCTCATCTTCACCACTCTGTCTTTTTAACTCTGTTACTTATCTGTGTGATAGGAATTGTTCCCGCTTAACAAAATCAGTTTCTAATTCCATTTAGCTAAGTAGGTTCAACTGCTTTGTGTGGACATTGAAGCAGTTTAAAAGTGGCTAAAACAGTTTTGGCTTAACCCAATTAAACTAAGTCAATTTTGACCACTCTTTAACCACTTTGAAAGCAACCACACAAATGAGTGCATCAATTTTGTCCAAATTAATTTAGATAAATCAGCTGATTTCACATCTTGTAATCCCTTAGTATCTCTTTTCAAATTCTTTCTCACCAGATCACAGAGTTACATTTTCTTTTTGATCCTGTACTCTAATTTCTAGACCAGGATGATTCTGGAATACCACTGAAAATTGTGTCAGATTATCAGACTGCAAAATACAAAATTTTAGGACAGAAATAATGGTTTCAGACAAACTCATTGCACAACCTTGTGATTAACTTAGGGTACAGAATATATTCTTGGAGATCAAATTCACTATCATTGATTAGTGTACATTTCAACCTGTCAGAAAGGTTAGCAGAGTTTCTCAGGTACCAAATATTGGACATTGCAAGGGCAAATCTCAGGAATAAATTATTTAACAAGCATGTTACCTGGATCAACCTCAGCCTTTCTTCTCATTTCTAGGTGATAATAGCTAATCTCATTAACCAGTCTTAGGAGTTTCTGTTTTAACCCTTTCATATAGCTAGGAATGAAGCTTACAGGACTTACAGGTAGATGATTTCATACTAGAGAGCAGCAACACAGAAACACTAATTTTCCATGTTTAGTAATCACTTAAATATAAGTTATTGCTAGAAGGACAGATATGATTCTTGGATTTCTTCTGAGGGGAAGACTGAGTAAACATAACATGCTTTGGATGCAGTCTTGGTAAATTTGTGCAGCTGTGACATCCATATTTCAGAAAGGCTGTTGAAAGATTCAAGGAAGTTCAGAAAAGTGTGACAAGAGTGGTTCAGAAGGTTTAAGAGCTTTATTGCAAAAGACAGTGAAGAGACAACTTGATCAGTCTAAATGTACCTTAATGGGAAGAAAATACATGGTAGTCAGCAGTCTGTTAAGATAGTGAAATTCCTCAAGATACAAGCTGAAACTTGACAAATCAAAGTTGGACATGAGCCACTGAAACTTAAAACCAAAGGAAATTAGTTAGGGCCATAATAATCTGCTTACTTTCATCACTTGAATTTTCAGTTCAGGATGGTACCATTTCTGGAAAAAAAATACATAGCTTAGGAAGACATCGTGTTTATTTAGGAATGGAAGTGTTCAATGTTATTTGCTATTTAGACAGGAATCGTAATAAGTTCTACATATGCAGGGCATCCTTGGTCAGTGGGACCTTTCCCACATATTTCAACTATACCAGGAATTGAAATTCCAAGGGAAAGAAGGAGGAGAAGTACCAGTACACAGGGAGGCTGTTGCTGTGGTTGCTGGAGTTAGTCCTTCCCAATTCAGCTTGCCAGAGCTCCTCTTGGCTTCTCGCTTCCTCTGCCTGTCTACAGTCATTTGCTGCTGTAATATACATAATGCTGTACTGCTGCACATGTATAGAAGAAGAAATTTCAAATGACAAGAGTAAATATATAAATGAAAATAAACATAATTTTTTGAAAGCAACAGAATAGCAAAGTAATGCAAAGAGCATAAAAAAAAGATTTAAGCGTATCAGTATAAAAGAGATATAATAGTATGATTATAGTGTCTGAATTGTCACCGTACATGGTAGTGTCACAGTACTTATTAAGCAGGCTTTTATTTGATATGTAATACTGTGGACTTCTTATCTGCCTGTTACGAGAAAGAATTTTTTATGTAAAGGAAAGTGTGTGGAAAACTAGTGGGCAAATTTCCCATTTCTTGCAAAGCTAAAATAGATAGCAGTTTGATGTTTAACAAGCTGGCCTGGTTGATTTGAACCATATTACATATTTCTTCATAGAGTGGTTCATAATGTTCCCAACGTATTGTCAACGCAAATACTTCACTTAAAAAACATTCTGTTCTTTAAATGTCTTCCTTCATCACATCATCTCAGTCAATCTCCTCAGCCTTTACTCTCTCTTCTGTTTAAAATCTCAAAAAGTGACTGCAGTTGGTATGTGCCATATGAGGCTTCACTGAAGCTATTTAAAAGCTACTGAATTTAAAAGACCCAATTGATTCATATGACAATTTAGAAGTGAGGTTAATGGCAAGAATAATTTTGTAGCTCACATATAAAAAATAATTGACAATGATGCAGAAAAAACATGTACATATGTTAAATACAGTTGAAAAGCCACATAGAATAATTACAAGGTCTTCCTCACCCTTGACTGACTGCTTAAACTGTATGGATCTGTATCATTTTGTGTACCATTTCTTTTTAACTATATTTGAAGTTAAACAGCATGTATGGTGTCTTTTTTCTGTCAAAAGGAGTGACAGCTTCTATAATTCCCTTGTTTCACAGAATATAAATATTCCAATGGGTGTTTTGATGGCTACAGTCATTGAGTTTTAACGTGTATATTTATTGGTTGCCTTGTTCTGATAATTTATGGTCAGCTGCCAAGAACAACTAAGCCTTGCAGTTAAAGATGTTTCTTCAAGTTAGACTAAAAAAATAAGGTTTCTAAATCTAAAACATGTAAAATAACACTAAATTCTTGTATTTGGGTGATAGAAGAAAACTGGGAAATTAATAATTAATTCCCCAACTGGTGACTTTCTGGAAGCCCCTGTCTGCCATTAATTTGCATAAAATTTTGCAGACTGCAAACAGTTATGAAAGTGCTCCTGAGGAATCTCTAGCTCCAGAATATGTTACATAGCTTTGCTGGTCAGGTCAAGCTAGAAGATTGCATTCTGGGCCTTATATTCTTCTTGAAAATATATAGACATTTACTACTGGTGGGTGGAATATAAACCCCCTCTAGATGGCTACAAAAATCTGTGTTTTCTGCTAACTTGGATATATATAAACATATATATTGAACAGCTAACCAGTTACAAACACCAGGTGGATATAGAAGTCTTACCTTTCCATTCTTGATTTAGCTCTCAGCAGCAGGAGCAAAAATTGTTATTGTTAGTTGAAGTACGTAACAGCTACAGGACTCCAAGGTCAAACGGGCAGCTAGTGTCTCAGATGCATGGTAATTGCAATGAAAAAATAAAAGCAGACTACAGTTTACTTGCAGTGAGGCTCTTTGTAATTCAGTCACTATATAAAGATGTCTCATGTAGTGCATATTTAGTGAAATGGTTAATGGGGTTAATGGTTAATAGCCCTTTTATTCCCAGTGCTGTGCCCAAAGCAGTACATATCTTAACCTTTCTGGTATTCAGAAAATTTAATATCACAAACATTTTGCTATGAAGGCACAGTCTTCATGTGTGTAGAAGCTGATGATGAAGTTGTACCTTAGTTTGTTGTGGTTTAGAACAGGAATGAAAGTTTATCTTCTCTTAGATAAAGACATAGCATCTTTATTACATGTGCCAAAAATTGCATCATTATGCAGTATTATTTATACCATATGTAGGCTAAAGGACTGGAATGTCTTCAGCTGACGACCCCAAATTGACTCAGAGTCAATATGTTCCTCTCCAGATTGTTTTTCAGCCAGTTGGTTGAAACCTTATGTTCTGCTTTGTGCAGTCATTACCATTCTTGAAAGTGAATGGCCCAAAAGTATGCTAGAAATGAGAACCAGCATTTGTTCTCTAAGTGTGGGTCAAACTCCAGCCACTCTGGAAGATGGCATTTTTATACCACAAGGGTTGAAATAGCTTATAATTTCATCATGAAATTTGCCAGTGGATTTGCACTGTTGAACCCTTTATAGGCTACTGCTTGCAAACGCATTCCTTTGAGGCTCATTCAGAACTTCCTTTAGTTTGTAAGGGTTTTTCACAGTACTTTGAAAAATCTTGAGCCAGATTGTATGTATTTTGTTAAAAGGAAAAACAAAACCCGTATTAACACGGTTCTGCTTTCTATGGTCTACCTATATTTAGCTCTTGCAAAGCCAGCCAGATGAAGTCATTATTTCCTAGAAAAGCCAGGGGAACTTGCTTTCCACACAGACTTTTTAATGAACTAAAGGCTTGTCCCTTTACCTGGCCAAAGTTCTTTTAACTGTGCTTTTAAATTCACAGTGACATAAGATACCTTATATACTGACTGGATTAAAGAGCCCCACTGGAAGTAAAACTATGCATTTTTTTCATTACCATTACCATTGGCAAGTGCCTGCCAATAAGAATTATGGCATTAAATAATTAGTAGTCACTACCAAGGCATAAATCACTACCATAGTCCTCAGTCAATGGTTTTTCTCTTGATATAGGGATTTGACTGTGAAATTTTGAGACCCATGATCAAGGTCTTACTGATTTCATAGGTCTGATAAAAACACACGGTCCCACAGAATCCTTGAAGAATTATATGTCTAAATTCCAGTTGTTCTGGTCATCAGTCTCTACTGAATAAACCCCTACAGGTAATTCTAGCTGTTGGTGCTATTTTAACATGAATTTGTGGGTTTTCCATGCTGCATTACAAAATAAATCCACCAAAATTCTGAGACTGTTTTATTCTTGCACTGGATCAAGTTTGAAGTAAGAATTTGGCAAGCATCTAAGTAGAGTACAGCACTGCCTGAATGAAGTACATCCAAGTATGAAAGGGTACTAGCCAGCACTGTCAGAATGCCATCTAGACATTAATTTCGCACATAAAGGGTTTACTAGCACTTTGCATGTAAGTTGTGTAACTTGTGACCAGCTGCTTCCGTGCGCGGTGCGTAACTGATGGGAACATATGGCTTTAATTAAGTAGCCTATTCTAGCTGATTTTTAGGCATCTATCCACATGGCATACAATATTTGTTGAATCCAAATCAAGTTTCACAGCTGTCTCTCAAGATAAACTGATTGACTGACATGAGCTGCTTTTAAGCATTGTCAGGTTAGTTCCCATAACCTCAGGAGATTCAGATAATAGGGAAAAAAAAGGCTCAGCCACATGCATGAAGGCTCATATGACTAGACTTTATATATAGACCTCATATATATATGTTTATATACATAAAAATTTATTTATGTTCAACATTTCAGACTAGCCTTAATGGATTTCTGTAGCTACTGATGCTGGAATACAACAACTCAGAGCCAAATGATCAAGAAATCTCTACATTTTTCTGATTTGGCTGGATCTCATACTGTGGTTTGACACCAACTTGAACTTTAGTAGTAAGGACATGCATAGCAGTTGAGAAGTAGAAAAGGATAATAATCAAAGTGCAGAACTGGTGCCTCACTGGTTCACTTCAGTGTAGAACTGGTGGCTATTTGTTAGTATTAGGAAGAAAAGTAAAAAAGACAGCCACCAATGCAACACAACCCTTGTTGAGTGAATCTACATATGATTAACTGTGATCATGGAGTTTATTTGTTGATGTAAAGGGAAGAATATAAAAAATAAGGTTATGAAATACAAAGAAATATTCATCCATTTTATGAAATTGAAAGTGTATTCTCAATAGTTTTTTGAGCAATTCATGCTGAGAGAGACGACAGATAATCACAGCTGATCTCAGGTAATACACTGCCCATATGTTTTCCTAAAGGTTTCATGTATAAAATTAGAAGTTTTGTATTTCCTTGGCAAGATTGTGTTACACCGTTTGTACCTGAGCTGGATCTCTAGGTTTATTTCAAGAGGTTGTGTTTTGTTACACAAGAAGTAGAAAGGGAAATATGGGCTAAAAAGGATTGTGAAAATAATTTTAGAGACCATGAAATTCTTCTTGGGTAAATTAGGTACTTGGAAAACTGATTGAATCGTATAATGAATTCTGATTTACTGATTTTCTATAGTATAGTGGTGATGGCAAGAGCCCAAAACTGACAAGTGCTGTGAGGGAAGGGTGAGAGCACTCTAAATGCCAAGTTTGGAACTCTGTAATTAATAAGCTGTCTCTGGTCTCTATGAAGATTAAACTAAATATTGTGAATTTGAGATGTATTAGCAATGATAACTTTACAGTCCATGATTTATACATCTGTGGTAGACCTGTGCTCTGTGACTTGGAACACTTGTACTGAACTGGAATGTTATTTAAGCCAGAAGAAATAGTCAGAGGATGCAAGTGAAATATACCTTTCTTGACACATCTACATTGAATAGTAATATAAGCCAGACTGAGAGGAAAATGGGTATGTGACTCTTAAAAAAAGAAATAATGAAGGTAAAGGTAACCAGTAAACCCCTCAAGGCTTACTCATTCATGGGGATTAGGGGTGGAATAGTTTCTTTAGCCAGACAGGAAGGTATAGCAGTGGGGAAAGATCTTTATTACTAAAAAATAGTCTTGAAATGTGTTTTATTGTTATTTATTATGTTATATTTCATACTTGAAAGACTTCTGAATTTTAAATCAAGAACTTGCTCCTTTTTCGCTAGAATACTCTTTAATATTTAAACTTATATAGTATATAGTGTGAACTGTGATGTAAATAAATATCAAATGCCAGATTTATTCAGAGCTTTGGATAAATCCAAAGGAAGTGATGTTTTAGATAAAGCTTTTCATGCCTCCAATTCAGGACACTTATGACAAGAACTGACCTTTTATTCTGTATTTGTATAGCTCTTCTTTGTCCTTGGGATCATAACCACAATTCTTAAATGCTGTGTTAATACAAATAATAAATAACTGTGGCCTGGCACAGGGCAACAGGAAGAACCTCTGGGAGGCAATCACAGTATTTTTGGCTGCTGAAGGCAGAATTTTTGTAGGGCAAGTAATACTGCTTCACACCAATATTTCTAACCAAATAGAATTAATCTTTTAGAATTAATCTCTATGCAGTGAGGTTCAGGAGCCTGGGGACTCTAGAGTGTCCATATCAAACTGTTTTGCTCAGGGTTTTTCATTTGGAACAATACGTACCTGAAAAATTAATGGTTCTGTCATTTGGCAGCTGGGCCATTGCTGTTTGGAAACCATGGCAGCAAGATACGATGATATCAATGAGAAGTCTGTGTATGAGGCTGACACTAATAATGGTTAGTAAACTGAAGACAGTTGTTTTAAAGAGAACTGTCTAATGTTGAAATCTGAATATTAAAAGTAGTTGCAATCTGTGATCAGGGATGCTGAACTACTGAATTTGACTTGGTAACTGAGCTCTGGCTAGTTTCAAGGGGAAATGATAAGAAATTTACACCAGTGTTTCAGAAAATGAAATTAAAAAATCAGTGTGATGATAGAAAAAAGAATTTGTTGTTTTAGTCTAAGCCTGGCCTACAAGAATCAGCAAGGAATTTTAGTGCTGACTTCCTCTACATAGCAAAGAAGAAAGTAAAAGGGTGACAACACAAAACTCATTTTAAACTTGCCTTTCCCTCCAAGTTTCTTCTACACTGCCAATTACTGAGAAGCCTCCTCTGCCTGTTCTTGGTTTGGCTATGCTCTCTCTCCAGTTCCAGTTTTCCACAGCTCAAGAAGTAGAAGCTCTGTTTCACTGAAGAAAGGTGTATTACTTACCAGTGTATGATAGCAAGGTTTGGGGTTTGGTTTAGTTTGGTTTTGTTTTTTCTTTACTTTACCCAGTTCCCTTTTCTTGTTGGTTTGATTTATGAAACTGTGTTTTCTGTCCCCCAGAGTATAAGAAGAAAATACTGTCCTGTAGGGTCTGCACTTGACTGTGGGCTGTATGCGCGGTACTCTTGTTTGTTGTGCTTTGGCTCTCGGGAGGTGCATTTCTGTTGGTAGCACTGCTGGTGTGAGCGGGGAGCCTGCTCCCTTCCCTGCTCTTCCATGCTGCTTCAGGTGCAGATCAGCCTCACCTATACAGATCATCACGTTCACTTGTGTATGTAACTTCCTCTATTTGACATATTTGTACCTTCTAGGTTCCATTTTTTCAGTGGGATGACGTCAGATAGCTTGAGAATAATCATATGCATGAGAGAATAAAACTGCAGGGGCATCTGTCCATTTACTGGCGATATTTTTAGCAGACTGGGACCGAACCAGATGAAGCCAGTTTTGTGTCATGGTTATGGAGAAGGCTTCAAATTCAAGCCAGCCTCTAGTTTTCCTCCTGAAATTCACAAACATTTGTGTTAAAGAGTCTTATTCCAGTATTTCAGAGATTTAGCGATAGGAGGAGGCTAAAATACAAACAGTCAGATTGGGTGAGTAGAGATGAAGCTGAGCAAAATGTAGCAGAGTGATGAATAAAAAAAAAACAAGGAAAATTTAGGACCCTGCTCAGTGTACCAAGTCCCCCTGTGAGACAAGGAGTCTAATACTTACTAAATGCTATAGTGCACTTTAGCCCTATTAAAGTCAGAGTGTTCCTGTAGACTTTAATAAGAATCCACACAGAGCCTTTGAGATTTTAGGTAAAAGGATTGGTCAAAAAATCCATTAGTGCTCCCATTACCATTATTATTGTTTTATTAAAAAATAAAAATAAAAAAAATCAAACAGAAACAACAAACACCATTTAGTAAACACATCCGAGGTAGTATTTTGACTACTTACAGACTCATTTATATTTCTGGTGGTTTCCTGTGGCAGTGAAATCCTGATAGAGGAGGCAGAGGAAAAAACCAAATAGCATAAAGATTTAAAGGAAGCAGCAATAAAAAATTGTATCAGTATTTCAGGAGATTCTATATCTCTTTTTAGCAATAATACTACCAAAGCGTATTTTACAGTCTTGATTATTTGTATGTACAAAATCACTTTCCTGAATTCTTACCATTAAGTATGTTAATTTAAGACTACCTAGACCAAAATGTATTTGTTTATTCAGTGCAGTCTCAGGATTAAACCTCTGTTTTCTAAGATGAGTTCAAAAACATTCATTTCAAGCATGTTTAAGAAAAAAATGTGCAAATGTATCATAAGAGATGCAGATTGTATACTTAATTCATGTCAAAATCAGATTTACACTAAAATGAAGATATATTTTTGTTATGGTTGTAGGGATAAAAGTACTATTCACTTGATGTGTAGGGGGATTTTGTCATTAATTCCACCAGTATTAAATGCTGTATATTCAAGAAACCAAATATAGAGAGCAAGGTAGCTTCAAACTTTGTACGCTTTAAGCACTTGTGTAGTAAAAAGATATGGCAAAATCATTAGAAATTTTTTTTGAGAGATTTTTCAAATGTTACATTACTCTTTTGGCTTGGTTGGGTTTTTTTGTTTGTTTTGGTTTTTTGTTTGTTTGTTTTGGGATTTTTTTGATGTTGTTTCTTTCTTTTTGTTTGGTTTGGGGTTTTTTGTTAAGGTTTGCAAGCATATATTTTGGAGTGAAAGAATTCTTCTGTAAATACATACCTGACACATACCTAATATGCATAAAGATTTTTTTCACTACAGTAGCTTCACAATTGCTTTATAGTTACTAAAATGTATGAATACTTTGTTCATATGTTCAGAGCACTTTTTAATCACTGTGAAAGCTTTTACAATCTATCATTTTGCTTCAGAAATCAAAGAATCGTGTCCTTAAAGTTGTCCGTATGATAAAGTAAACTGCTAAGTGTTTGTATCTTTTGTTGCAATCACAGTGTAATAATTAAAAATAGAAACCTAAGTAGAGGAAATTACTTTGTAGAGATCAGAAAAATTGATAAAGTTACCAATTGAACAGGAATATTTTTAGTAACAGCAGCACCTTCTCAACAGCACCTTCTACCATATTAGTGATGATAGCCTGGAGTAGAAGAGTGAACAGCTTTTCTCCAGGAGGTGTGAGGAAAGCATTGCAGTAAGATAATTATTAAAAGGATTGCGGCTCTGAATTTGTTACTCAGATATTTTTAGGATAGTCTTCATTATAAAAAGAATGCAGATAAACAAGAATTTATGTTTGTAATAACTTTTCCTTTAATCAGTAGCCCTATACCTATTTTAATCTAAGTCACACAGATTGAAATTACAGAACTGGACGTTTGTTTTTATCTTCTAGATAGGGTAGCCATCGATTTGTTGATAGCTTGGAGGGAAAATCTGTAATATGCAGAGCTAAAGCTAATTTTATTTTTGTCATCTCTTGCAGTACTTTTTCAGTGACATGTAAAGATGCTTCCTCTATATGTTGTCTCATGTTTCTTCCCTTTTGCAATTGCCTTAAAGCACTCTACTAAACATATTCTAAATTTTTAAATTTCTTCATTTATATCTTACAATGCATTAGTTAGCAAAAAAGCAAACTACCAAAATTCTGTATATGAAGTTGTCCTAAGCTGGATGTTATGAATTCAGTTTTGCCTGGTTATTATTTCTTTTTGTTATATCTTTATTCCCTGATGTATTCATCAGAAATGAGACTCCATTGATAATATTTGTAACATCTGCTGATGTAAGTTTTCATAACTTCTGTTGAAGAGGCTTTCAGGAAGATACATGAATTCTGGGCTCATTAGCACAGTTGAACCTCGGGGAGCATTCTTCTGTGTGTGCTGTGTCTCTGTGTGCATAGCTGCAAGAAATAAGGCTTTGTCCCTATTTACTTATTTTCATATTCAGTATAGAGCCCTCTCTCATACAGCTGAAGGGTCAGGTGGGAATGAAAGTAAAGGAGTGAAATAAATTGCAGAGAAATGCAGTTTCCTTGTAACAGGTAAATTTTGAAACCTTGGTCTACTATGAGTCAGTGACTGAATTACTAGAGCAGGAAGTCTAAATTAATATTTCTCTCTGCCTTGCTGGCTGTGGGTTTTTTTTAGCAGGTTAATCATCCTTTTTCAATCTACAAATTTTGTTTTACTTGTATTCTTTATCCTAGTGCTTTTAAATATATATATATTTTAATTGATTAAGAGGCTAAATTGGCAATACTAATCTAGTAGGTTAGAGTGCAAACACATATGCTGAGTGTAGAAAAACCTTTAGTAGCTTTTAAGATTGATTAGTTAAAATAAATAACTATTCTGTGATGTCCAGTAGCCAGAGAAGGTTTAACTACGCAGCATTTTACTGTGGATAATTCATATGATTTAGCATTTAATAAATTGAACTTTTAGTCGTGTTTAAAAGAGAAGCAAGAGTAATTTGTATGCATTGGCTACTGATTGTAAATTATAAATCTGTGGGATTGAGTTCAAATTTGTAATTGGTGGAAAAAAATCAGTAATTAACTGGGAGTACAGAAACGATTTTCTATCAAAGCTGTCTTCCACAGAGAATTCTTCTAAAGCTGTTCATGATTATAAGGGTTATGATACATGGAAACACTATAATTTGTAAATAAATGTCAACATGGTATAATCTGGTTATAAAATGCTTTTGGAAATTAGAATGTTCCGATTGGATAAAATAGTTGAATACATAACTATCTGCTTAGAGCTGCATACATCAGGTTCCACAAGGCAAGGATGCCTTGAGAACCAGGGTAGATGTGAGTTGTAGACAGTAGGAGCAAAGCAAAAAAAGTTAATACTTTCATTCTCTGTAGTTGTAGTCTGAAGGATGCCTACAGAAGCATAAAATTCATAGTGATGTAGTGCCATATGCCTGCAGTTCTTTGGTTCTTTGGGACAGTTATACTTACTATCATTAGACCTGATTTTCCAGTTGAAGTTTATGTTTAATATCGGTTTACTCATCTGTTCTAAATATTTTGTGAAGTGTTTAGCACTTATGAAAACTGGCAGGGGGGGATGTATTGGGGTTTTTTTGTTTTTTTATAAATTCTTTATAATTCATGCTCCTTTTCAGCAGATGACATATGAATTAAACTTTTACTTTTGTAAATCAGTTGCTTAAAAAGTTAGCAGATTAAAGATAAAAGACAGCAAATATGCAGCTGTGTCCACTTCCTTATTTCACTCATGCCTTCATTTCTTACAGTGGGCAAATAAATTGACATCTGAATTAAAAGTTATACTATTAAAATTCTATATAAATTTGCCTATAGAGACTCCTCAGATTGGTGTCACTTGGTGGTTTTTTTTTATTTTTTTGTGTTGTTTCCTTTGGGGGAATGGGTAGATGGTGGAAAGAAAGATTGATGATCAGCTCAGATAGAAAGTCTATGTCAATACTTGATTTTTCACAGGTCTACTAGAAGAGTTTAGCCATGACTGGAGACTTAGTGTTGAATGAAAAGTAATCTATGTCCCTGGGGGCTGTCTGAGCACTGCTTTCTATTAAGTATTATTATTCTAACCTTATTGATCTGAATTTTTTCATCTGCTTCAGATTTTAAAAGAGAAAGAAAACATTATGGTAAAAACAAACCTTTTCTTGTATTAGCAAGCTTTTAAGAAATTTAGCTACATATATTTTTTTCTCCTCTTTGAATTTCATATTTCTGTCTTCATTACTGTGAATTTTATAGAAATATCATTATAGATAGAGATGGATGTAATTACTGAAAATACAGAACTGATGACAGGGTATCTTTTAGTTGTATTGGTTTGCATGAGGTCAGGTATCAGAATCTGGTTGGTTGGCAGTGGGCAAATGGAAAAAACAACATTAAACTGTAATGAAAATTACAACTTTTGCAACTGGTTTCTTTATGAAAACAGGAATGTAGGAGGATTCCATTTCTTTATAGTCCTATGTTGTGCTGCATTACAGTTTTGACTGAAGATGAATAGCTAGTAAATCTGTAAAATAATAACTCACATATCTAAATGTTCCAAGGACTGTAAGAACTTCAACTCATCTTAATTTCTTTTCCTTTTACTTGAAAAGTGTAAAATATAGCCTTAATGAAACTCTGTGTGCAGATATATTGGTATTATGGTAAATTTATTTTTACAGAAAAATAAAAGTGCTAAGAATGAGCATCTTCATGAAGATGCCATGTTTATTTGAACAGCAGATGAAGAACCAAATTATTAATGTAAGTCAGTAGCAATTTCTTTTAAATTCAGTAGCACTACTCAGCTAGGCAAGGTGACTTTCAACAAATGTTTATAATCTCTACTCAGCCACATGAAATTTGACTCAGTGTTAGAAACAGACCTACAAAATCAAAAATGTCATAAATGGTGGAAAGCAAAAGAACCTTCCATCAGTGTTCTTGATTTGTTGGTCCTTCTCCATAATTTTTCACACTTGTATTTCTGCACGGTGTTCCTAAAGGCTGGATTGACTGCCTTGACTATATCATCACTGAGAAACCTGGGTGCAGGGGGAGAGCTTGAGGACACAGCAGGCACAAGTGAGTATTTGGGAGCAGAGAGTATCAGAGAAGCAGAAGACAGTTTCTTTAAAAAAAACCCAAAAAAACCAAAAAGTACAAGTATAGGATGTCACAATACCTAGGAAAGACATCTTGCTTTTGTCATCTTATTTTTGACATCATGTCAAAAATAGCAGGTGATAAACTACATTTCAGATTAAAATTATGCACATATCTGGCAAGGATTTGTAGCTTGTTTTCTCCTTACCTGAATCTACCCATGCTGCATCACCTTCAGCTACATACATCAGGGAACTATACATCATTTAAATCAATATTTGGACCACTTCAAATTTCCTAAACTTATTCATCCTTCTCTTCAGATTCTTATACAGGAGATAAACATATGGGCTTTTATTCCTGAAGCCTCCAAACATATTTTTTGAAGCAGAGTTGCAATCTAGTGTGGGCAAGTATTCACTGAATAAATGGGATTTACACTGTTGTTTATTTATAGATTTTTATATTACTCTCTTTGCAGTAGAAATGGTTGCAAATTAATATAATTTCACAGTGAGGTTTAATATAAGAAAATTGCATTCCCATTTTACAGTAACCAGGGCCTGAGAACAAGAATTTAAAAGTACCTAAATCTCCAGAAATCATGTTCTATAGTGAATTTGTTTGAAGAAACACAGGTAACATTACATGATGGTCTAGACAAACTTTTTTTTATTTAGTTGTTATGTTGGATTCCTGCAGAAGTACTTTGTATTTATGGTTATGTATCTAATTGTACCGTCTCTAGAGAGTGCTGTTCTACTAGGGACTTCTAGAAATATGGAAGGCAGATGTACCAATCTGTGTCAGTCTTCCTCAGTTCAAAGAGTGACTTGAAATTAAATTTTTTCCTCTCTCTGCTTGTATTTGGATTTTTAGCAAGACTGTTGTATGAACATGACAAGATGGGATTAGAAGGAGAATTGATTGACAGTGTATTAAGATGGTCTTATTTTGCTACTGTCAGTTTTGTTGGGCATGAAATTCATGGACAAAATATTTAGTTCCAGATTTATTTTTTTTGAGTGGTTTGTTTGGTTTTTTGTTGTGGTTTTTGTTTTTTTTTTTATTATTACTATTATTTTTATTAAAGGGATGAAATGCATCTTCTGTGATTTTTCAAAGAAGCTGAAAGAAAGAGTTACAGGATGAAAGGTCTTATAGTCATTTTTTGAGGGTCACATCCACTGGAAAATGTACGTATCACTTGTGAACTTTTACAAATCTAGTTCTTTGTGTAGCAACTCTGTGTGAGGAAAAAAGCCCCCCTTTAAAATAAATAAATTAAACAATGTTGAGTCAATTGATATGATATTTTACATTTTTGTAGACAAAACAAAGAGCTCAAAGTTGTATTACTTCCCACCGTAACCAATCAATTAAAGAAAGAAAGTCATTGTAGGGAATCCAGCATAATAAGTAATAACTCTTATACCTCAAGTGAATGAGAAAAATTAACTTTTACTTTTAATTAAATATCATGCCAAAAGGTATTCAAGCCATTCTGACATATGTAGAAGATAGAATAATAAAGTACAGACCCAGTCTTAATCACTCTGCATTATTAAACATTCATATACTGTCATTAACAGTACCTGTTATAATCCATGTCATTTTGTGCCTTGCAAGTGAAGCACTCATCTCCTTTCAAATACTAATCACAAAAGCAGATGCTTAAGGTACTTGAATAACCCTTTTATTGCCATGCTTAGCACATGTGTCTTCAAAGTGAGTCTGAGCAGTGTCAGTGAAGAATATTATAAAAACCATATTATGTCTGGTTGTGGTGTGGAGGAGGTCTCCATTTATATTTTAGGCTGATTCAAATACTAGATTCCAATTTGGATCCATCTCACAAGCACATTTTGCCTAGTATTTGCCAAGGTCCCTAAAAAAGCATGATTTGCAGTCCTGCAAGATACTCTTTTATTGAATTATTATTATTTTTTTAATCACTTGAAAATTGAGGTTGTAATGTTCTGTCACATTTTCCATCAGTAAACTGGAGTTGATACACTGCTCTCTTGGTGTGAACCAAACAGTAAATGTAGTAAAATTTCCCAGCTGGCATAAATAAAAGAGATTGCTTTGTAAGAGATGAGATGATGTCCTGCTCTTCAGACTACATAAACTTTATTGTCTGTATGTAGGGATTCTAACAGAATAGTATTTTTTCTTACCTTTCCCTCTGTGATGTTAAATTATTTAACATTGTCCTATTATACCTCTTTGAGGTAAGTAATTGTCCCCTTGTTAGATTCAGTTAGATTCGGAACAGAAAGAGTGTGCAGTTAAATCCAAATCTGGGCAATTTGAAATACTGATGTTAATGTGGTCTCAATCATTATGCCTCTACTTAAATCTCCTACTGTAATTTTTAAGGATTGTGGAAGATAAATGGTTTTAATTTTTTTATGTATTTATTCATTTTACTATCCTCCATTGCTGTCTTAACACAGTCATGCTTAAGAACAGAAATTACATGTGTAAATACTAAGATACAGGAAAAAACTTCTGAAGTTCACTGTATTAGCAAAATAGAAAATAGAGAACATTATTTTTCATTTATGTCGTAATGGTAGTAGATTTATGCATACTAATACCAGACAAATCGTAATAACAGGAGCTAAGTCATTTTGAGGCAGAAGTGTATGAATTACATTTTTAGTTGACAGTTTCTCTGTAAATGACTTGAGCAAGGTCACAAAGACACACTAGTACTTTCTAGCTCCTGCAATGTGCTAAATGACTGTAAAACACCCTGCCCTTCACTGTGAGCACATCTTAGATTTCAGCATAGAAATTTATGATCCACTTGTAGAAGCAATGCTTTAGTTTTAAGTCTTGGTGTGAATGTGGCTTTGCCCAGTGCCATACTGAAATGTGGAGGTTAGAAAGGTTCCTTATTATTGGAGGAAGACTGGTTTTTTATTCTTGGGTTTTCATTTCCAATTCCTTACATTTTTTATCCCCATTTAGATTCACCACTGGAAAAGAATAGTGCCAGACATCATTCTCTACCTGTGGATACGCTTAAGAGATACTGTGAGAAACAACTCCTGCACTTCTTCCTTCTTTTTTGTCCTCAGCCATCTCTGCAGCTTCATTAATTTTAGATGCGGTCCCAGTGAAATAAAATGTACTGTGAGCATGTTGTAGATCTATGTCAGCATCAGGCTGATTCCTAAAAGAAGTAAAAGACGTGAAGTTCCCCATAATTTACGAAAATCAGTAGCTGGTATAGGAGAGAGGCTGCTTTTGAAAGAAAAGCAGACAGAATTCAGCTGTCAGTCTAATCCATCATGCATTTAGTTTTGAAAGCTAGAAGATGGCACAGTTTCTTGTCCATCAAAGTTGTCTTGGGAGTTATAGATATGTAAGTATAACAGGCTGGTATGTAAACATAACAGACAGACATACCAGTGAGAAAAGTGTCTTTGCGAGTTCTGCTGCTTGTAAAGCACTTTCTTAATATTCAGTCATCCTCACCATTTTTAATCCATTTTGTTGAGTACCTCACTGACATAATAATCTATGATAAACAGTGCTTTTGATTTTTATTTTAGTGTGTTCAACCTTCTAGCTCTTGCCATCTTGAGTGATGGCTGTTTAAGTTCTTTCTTGACATCTTCATAGTTCCTGTTCTTCACCATTCGATCTCCAAAATGTCTGTGTCTTTTTGAATAGTCCTAATATTTTGCCCAAAAGTTTTGGTGTTTTTCTTCAGATAAAATAAGCTGTTATTTGGACGTTTCTTGTGGGTCCTCATTCTGAATTTTTTTCTTTCCCATTTTAATTGAGGCTGTTGTTTGCAGCTCTTCCTTGGTTAGCCTGAAAGATGGATGGATGTCATTCATTAATCTGGTTTTTCAGTATCCTCCTACATAGAATAAACATTCCATTGTCATCTCCTAATGTCAAATCCGTCATGGCTTCTATGTCTATATAGGGCAAGTTTAAGAGAAATAGGCCTTCTTTTGGATTCCTGAGCCATTTACACTATCTGCTGTTGTTACAGCAGCCCTAGACAAACAGGAAATGTGAAAGGCTTTTACGTGCCCAGCTATGGTAAGGTTATACAGGGCGGATGGATGCCATCACCAAATATTTATCCCTCTGCTTAACGTGCAACATCCCTGTTATCTGCATGTATATGTAATTTATTCTCCTTTGTGTATCTGATCATTTTAACAATGTAGGCAGTATTTGTGGTTTTGATGCCACTTACTGAGCCAAACCTTTTTTTCAAGATAGAGTGTGAAGAAGAGGTTTAAAAAAACATATATTTATCATTTACTAAAAACTACTTGAAACTTTCAGCTCTTGGGGCAAAAATATGTTTTGCTCATGTAAACTTCATCTCTGCTAGCCTATTTTACATGTAGCTGTACTGCTAGATCCTTCTGAGATTTGACAGGTTCTCTCTGTAAGGTTGAAATGTTCAATATGTTCAAGACATACTGTAAAAGGAAAGAGCTAAAGCAAAGAGCTATTTTAGCAGCTTTGTTTCAGATTACATGCTCCTTTTTTCCCCCTGGAATTTTTTTTTTCCATTTCAAGCAAACTGCTCTCTTTTGGTCAGTTCCTTCCAAGTCTAACAATAAGCAACTGCTAAAGGTAACTCAGCTTTTCCTCCTCAAATATTCCTGCAATTCTCTGTGATTCCTTATATATAAATCTTGATAATCTGGAATCTGTAGTATGTTTACAGTCCATTTCCTGAACCTACTGAAATCTGTAGTAGGCCTTTTGTTGTTCTTTGTTTTGTTTCAAAGGCACCAAATTTGTCTTCTTACCTGCCAGATTATTTGGCATATGCAAAAGGCATCCATCAAGACATGTCTTAAAAGTCTTCAAAGACTACGGTTGATAGTCTTTTGTGCATTCTATTGAGCACTGGGAGGTACATTATTTAATCAGCCCAAATTATCTGCAGAGAATCCACTTTTCTGTACCAGGGAATTTGTAAGGATGGATCTTTTAGTAAAACTAATTAAATTGCAGCTGGCAACATTTTCTCTAAATATTGATACTATTACATGGTAGGTGAGCAAAAAAATCTTGGACAATTTGATTGATGCTAATATAGAATCAAATATTGTTGTTTGAAAATAAAATTTAGTATGTATCATAGGATTAAAGAGTATTAGGTATCATATTTTAAAATATAAGTGAGCATGGTTTGGTTTTTTTTCAGATGGTCAATTCTGCTTACAGAACTGAGTCTGTCACTTGTGGGGTTTTTTCCCCCCAACATTTAGAAAGATAAAAAATGATAAATAAAATAGCAAGGTAATGTTTATGTTGCATGGAAATACCTTTACTAGCAGGGAGGATTTTTAAGAAAAGCAGAATTTAATGTCACAGTTTTCATTTGGAACTTGAAATTGCAGGCGTTTGTATCAAAATCTTGATTGTAGAATTTCAGTTCATCCTGATAGAGGACAGAAACATTGTCATTGTAACGTTTGTGTACAATTAACAAACTGAGCTCTATGCAAAACATACATAATTAGAATCCGTGGAGATTTAAGGATGAGAACCAATCACTGAAATGACATGTAAAATCATTTCAAGTAACTAATGATCACAAAGGTAACTTAATCTTTCTTGGGCAGTTTGTAAGCAGAAAATTAATTAATTCTCTTGGATAAAAATATCTGGTTAATAATTACTAGCTGCAGTAAAGGACTGAAGAATTTAAGTGAAATTTGCTTAGGTAAAATCATTACTTTGGATCTTCAGACATGAGGTACACTGTTTCTTAAAATTCCAGGCAAACTTGAATTAGAGCTGTTTCGTAGTTCCATGATTGTGAAAGTATAAGGTTTGTAAAGCCAGGTACAGTTGACTGTTGCTAGCCATGGGGGTGTTCATGATGCTTTGGGTAAGCCCTGTGAACCTCTGCAGCAGAAAAATATATTGTTCTTTTATTTTTCGAGGCAGTTATATAATCTGGGAACAAGAAAAAGGAGAAGGGTGTTGATACAATCCATGTGCAGTTTTGCAGCATAGGCATGCCCCTAGCTTAATTCCCTTACCCAAAGCTAATTCTTTGCTCCTCAGATCAACATCTTTACTGCACACTATTACCACAGCAGCAAGCAACAAGTAAAAAGTGTCAGGAAAACTGGAGCCTGCTTTCATCATTGTGCTTTTTTTTTTTTTCCCCTTTTTTTTTAAAAAAAAAAAAAAAAAAAGTTGTTAAATGAAGCAACAATAAAATGAACAGAGGAGTTCTGAAACTCAACTATCTGTAATATTCATCTCCAGGAACATCGTTTTATTTCAGGGATAATTTAGTACAAAGCTGGATTATTGAATTGACAATTCTCTATAAACATGAGCTTTTAAGACCAGGATGGACAACTGTTTAGACCTTCATGGCTGGGAATCATGCCATTACTACCCACAGCCGATGCACATACGTGGCTATTTGGCTGTGTACCTCATACCATCTGCTCAGATGGCATTTTGCCTGCTCACAAATTGGTTAGACCTGTGCCAAGAGCAATTGCTCTAGATGGTTACACTGCAAAACACTGCAAGTAGTTCCTATTTTGTACGAAGCCTCTCTCTTTTGGATACCACTTCAGCACTTTGTTACATCCTGTGGACATACCTGTATACTGCAGTGATTAGAAACAGAAAAAGATCTCGTGCTCATCCTAACTCTTTTTATTGCTGAAGCTACCTTTTCTAAACCCTCAGAAGGCAAAACAAAGTACATGTCAATTGAGTTGAATGTTACTCCTCCTTTTCCATCTGAAAAATATTCATTCATTACAAATTGGCAAGAGCTAATCAAAAGCTCACAGAAGTTAATAGGAATATTTGCAACTGATGTAAGTATCAAGTTGTAAATTATATTTATGTTTGCTTGCTAGTGGACCAAGGCAAGTCATCTGACATTGGCTACTTGTGGTCAGTAGGTTGATTTGTGGAATAAGTTTCTGAGAGGAGTAACAGGTTACAGGATTAAATTCAGCTGAGATATACAGTAACTAAAAGTTATCATCAAGTGACATTTATACAACCTATAGAATAATTCTGCTGAGTCCTCTCTGTTGAATAGATATCCATGTTATACAATTGGCTCATTTGTTGACAGCCTCAACTGTGAACCATGGAAGTGAACTTATTGCTTGCCAGCAGAAGCAGCTCCTGTAGGTAAAAGCCAAAGGATATTGGCAAGGAAACCTAAGCTCAGTGGATAAATATAGGACTTTATGTAAAAAATGCTGTCATCCTGCCAGTTTTCATAGCCACTAAAAAAATTTTAACATCAAAAATAAAATAATATTTTTGTTTCTAACAGGACGTACAATGTAGAATTCAGAGTATGTGCAAGTGTAAAGCAATCATTTGCCTGTTTGTCTTTGAGTATAATTAACTGTAGGAGTATTGGTTTTTTTCCTTCTGTGGACTTCTCCCTGTGCATGAATGTCACTGCTTGGTTTGAGCATGCTTAGTTGAATCAGGATGATATCATTTACGTGGGTGAGTTTCCATATATTGGTTAGTGGGAGATATGATATTTTGCTGATCATAATCTGGAAATGCTGCCAAAGCCCTTCATCTTACTTTTGCATAAGTAATACTGACTAGGTTTTGATTCCTGGAGAAAACCTAATGGGCAAGAGCTGGGTAAACCTCAAAAAGGAAAGCAAAGAGATGAAAAGTCAGAACTGTTTGGAGTGCAGGATTTAGTTTGCTTGTAATTTGGGTGGGTATTTCCTTGTTTGCACAAACCGATATAAAGATAAGAAGAAGATAAGATAAAGTCCTTACACAGAAGAACTAACAAGGTACTTTTAAGTTCATTACAAATTTTATATTATGCAGTTCCTGTGTTGTGAGGTGATGCATAAAGCTGACAACCAGAATCCTAACCACCTGAATATCTGTAAAAAAAATTCTTTTCTCATTAATTTAAAAGAGGCTGTTGTTTGGCTGCTGTTATTTCGTGCAGAATTTGCACTTGGAGAGCAGTTGATATTTGTTGCCATGATTCAAACCATTTGGTTCCATTACTAATAACAGCTGAAATGTTGTCTAAGGACTTTATCAGTTTTGAAGAATGTTGAGAATGCTTTAGAAGGTCACATTCACACTACACTGATACAACCTTTTATCCCACTTTAGTATGTCAAGCAAGAAGCACTGCATGTTCCATGTTCTAAGAAGGGTTAATAATTCAAATTTTGTTCAGTAAAAACAGATGACAAAAACTTTAGGGGTGAAAAAGTAACGATTTTGTTAGAGTTGACACATTTGGTACTTTCCCATTTATCTGTAGGAAAGATGGTTAATACTGAAATCTGTTGTGTTTACACTGAAGCTTTGTGGTGGTACAGCCATCCTCCCAGCTTGCAGTGGCTGCACTATGATCCCAGAATAAGCCACAGAGCTGGCACGACACACCTGTATTCTGCAGCAGTACCATTAGTCTAAAAAACAGTATTTTACATCTACTTGTTTTTTCATAGCAGAAAATTGTCATCTTGTGAGAATGGTGGAACTTCACTCTTTCATGTGGCATAAACATGCTAGCAATTTGATGGGCAAAGTAAAAGCTGGTAAATTCTCTCAAGTCTAGTGTGCACTGCATTCTAAGTTGAATATTGGACATAGCTGAATACCGAGTGACCCTTCAGCTGAGGCATTCTGAAGTAATTTGAATAGCACTATTCTTCAAAAATCCCTGAAACATTGGGAACTGATTTGTTTTACTTCCATGCAAATGAATGGGAATTTTCCTTTCACTTCTCTGGGAGTAGGGTTGAACATTTCTTGAGTTGACCAGCACAAAGTAACATTTATAAGCGGAAAAAGGAGAGATTTTTTTTTTCAGCTCCAACAAGTTCATTTTTAAAAGGCACTTTGCTGTAACCATGTAAACCTATGTAACCCTACAGTTTGTTAACACTGAACTTTAATGAGTCCTGATAAGAAGCCAGTCAGTGGATATCCATTTAGCTACTGATCTGAACTCCAGCTGATTGTCCTAGCAGCTGTGTGACTTCATTACCATTAGAAAGGCATACAGCCAAGCCAGCTGGAATCCAAAGAGGCTACTCAATTCACATAGCATGTCAGTTTTTTTGGTTTACGTATCAGAATTACAAATGACCAAAAAAAACCCAACTAAACAAAATAAACAAAAACCAAAAAAAAACCTACAAAAAAGATTCTTTAAGAAGATAGAGTGTAAGTCAAAGTTTAAAAGCATTATTATACAGAGTGGAGGTTATTTTGTCATAGAGATGATGAGGTTTTTTCATGCCATATTATAGCTGTTTATGTCACTTTAATGAAAACTATACAGAACATTTGCACTTTTGGCTATAAACACACATCTATCCTATAATTCCTCACTTCTTAGTTAAGAAAACATTTTGTTGTCTTTTGTACCAATGTTTTGAAAACACATTATTAGCTTCTATAATTGTTAGCAGCAATTGAAGTTTGCAGCACTTGGACAAGGCAGGTTTGTGAAAAAACACCCAAAAGCTGTTGTAATTATTAGTATTTGGCTGCTAGAGACAATATCACTAAGGAATGGTTCTACTGCTGGCTGTGGATATTTTTTAAAAAGCATATAATGGTACAAAAATCTTAACATCAGTTTGTACATACAGAGCACAATAATCTGCTACTAAAAAAAAAAATAGAAGAAAAAACCCAAAAATACAAGGGAAGCAAATTTAGTTTACAAAAAGGAATGAAGGAAGACCTATGAAACTACAGAACTGCTTTTAGATAGGTGCAGACTCACTTGCGTACTTGCATGCAATTTTGGGCCCCATGATTTAAGAAGATTTTTTGGGCACTTACATGCATCCAGAGAACAGCAAAGCTGGTGCAAGGGCTGGAAGACATGTCCTGTGAAGATCAGCTAAGGACACTGCCTTAGTCTAGGTTTGTGAAAAAGAGACTGAGAGACATCATTCCTTCCTCTCTATTGCTTCTTGATGGAGAGGAAGTGGAGAGAAAGGTGCTCATCTCCTCTCTGGTGTCCCATGATAGGATGCCTGGAAGTGGTGAAAAGCTGAGTCGCAGGAGTGTTAAGTTGAACACGAGGAAACATTTGTTTAAGGAAAGAGCAGTCAAACCCGGGAACAGGCTTCCTAGAGAGAGAGATGGTTGAATCCCTATGCTTGTCAGTGTTTAATAGGAATTTGGACAAGGCCCATAGTAACATGCTTTTAGTCAGACCTGAAGGGTTCAGGCAGTTGGTCTAGGAGACCATTGTAGGTGCCTTCCAACTGTTCAGTTCTATTCTGTTCTAAATGGTCCCAGGAAGTATTTTCCTAAGCTTGTGTCTAAAGCAAACTTATTAATGAATCTATTATATTCAAGCAAATGAAGAGGAAATAATTATATGATTGGAACTTAGGGAAGTATCCCTGTGGAACCAGAATGGGAAAGACTCATCTTGTTAGTCAAGAAATGTTATTCCTACTTAATATTTAAATTCTTTTTCCATGTACTGCAAAAGTAATCCATGCAAAATGGACCAGAAGGATTTTCTGAATTAATTCCTTCATTGTTTATCACCATATCAGTCTGCTCTGCTCCTTGCATGATTCCATCAGAACAGTTACATAGGCTAAATTCCATTGGTATAGGAAACAGGTGATGGGGTCTATGAAATCATGAGTTAGAAGGAGAGGGTTGGTGGTCAGTTTGTTGGCTCTTTCTTTCAGTATAAAAACTGACAGGCACCAAATGAAGCTACTAAATTCCATTTTCAAGGTAAAGAAAGGGAAGTATTTCTCTATACAGCATGTAATTAAACTGCAGAACTCTAAAGATGCTTGTAGATCATTGGATCAAGAGAGCATGAAATTCGTGGAAGGGACATTTGGCAAGAACTATTCAGCAGAGACCTCTGGCTCTCAGAGAATATTTCAGTGCAGAAGGATCCTCTGGAGATCCTTAGACAAACATCCTACTTGTAGCAAGTCTGATCAGATCCCTTTCCTTAGAGACTTCTCTAATTGAAGCTTGCTTGAACACCTCCAAGAATGGAGATCCCGCAACTTGTCTTGGCAGTGTTTGACTTTTCTTGTTGCCTTTCATCCTATCCTCTGCACCTTACAAGAGTCCATCTGTCTTTTCTGCATCAGGTAGCTGTAGACAGCAGTAAAGTCTCCTGTCACCAGCTTTGTGTGAGGCTGAACAATCTCCTTCAGATTCTGCTCAAGTGGTGCTTCAGCCCCTGGGCAGCCTGCTGTCCCTCTGTTGACTATATTATGGTATCACAGAATCCCAGGATTGGTGAGATTGGAAGGGAGAATAGTGGGCCATCTGGTCCAACCCAGAGTACATGGCACAAGATTGTGACCAGACAGCTTTGAGTACCTTCTGTGAAGGGGACTCTCCACCCTCCTCTCTGTTTCAGTGCAAGGTCACAGTAAAGAAGTTTACCTTCACAGTAGAGTTCTTTCTCATATTCAGGTGGAACTTCCTGTGCATCAGTTTCCACCCACTGGCTCTTATCCTGTTACTTGGCACCATGAAGAAGAGCATGAATCCATCATCTTGACACCTTCCCTTCAGATACTGACAGATATGGTCCGTCCATGTCCATGTCTTTCTAGTGTTGGGATGCCCAAGACCGAAGAGTGCTCCAAGTGCAGTATCCCAAGCGGTGAACAGAGAGGAAGGGTCGCTGCTGTGTGCATGGGTGGTGGATACAGTCTTTCTGATGGAGCGCAGGATTCTGTTTGCTTTCTTTGTTGTAAGTGCACACTGGTGACTCATGTTCACATTCACAAGGACCACTGTGTCCTTTCCTGCAGATCTGGTTGACACTCAGCACCAGCTTTTGTGGTAGCCTTATTCCACACAGATGCAAGTCTTTGCATTTGCTTTTGTTCAGGAGTTTTCTATCAGCCTGGTTTTATTAGCAGAAAGAAATTTTGGGGGCCTGAGAGATAAATAGGTAAATACCACTTCACGCTTTCCTTTCTAAATTTTGCACTAAGAATTCACTTTTAAGCCCAGGAGAAAGAAGGACACTGGACTAGGTGGAGTTACTGTATAAGCTCTGCTAACATTCCCTAAAGAAGAGATGCAAGTACCTCCTTGCAGACCTCTGGCTGCCAAGCCAGTGGAGGAACTTTCCTGAATGCTCCAGTGAAGAGGACACAGCAGTATGGCCAGATATATCTGAGTCATAAAACATGGGATTTTGAGCCAAATTTTGAAGTAACTGATTATGTAGAGGTTTGGGTATAGATTTAGGTTTTTGGGTTCTACTCCATGTCTAAGACTCTAAAAGCTAGGTATTATGAATTCTTTATGTCATTTAAGTGCCTCAAAGAAAACAATATTTGTGCTTTTTAGATAATCTTATAATTTCCTTTGGAGTCTGAGAAATTTCAGTATTTTTAAATTTGTTTCCTTGAGACAGATATAAATACATAGATATACATGTTTTTTGGAATATTTTTTTTTGTTTGTTTTGTTTAATATACACTACAGGAGTAGTTGAGGAGTAGAAGAAAGATTTCCAGGGCCTGAAATAAATGTCTTCTCTCGTCATACAAAAACAATATGACCAACCAACTAAAACCCCAAACAAACAAAAACAACCTCCCACCCAACCCCCTAAAAATATAAAATATTACAGAAGCTCAGTTGTGCAGTTCAACCTAAACCACATTTATAGAAAACTTGATTTTCAAAAGTTTTTTATTAATGAGATAAGTTTAAATATTCTATTCCATTTAAACAGTCCATTCATTGTCAAAACTTTGATTTGGACATTAGCTGTGAATGTACTTAAATAATTAAATTATTACTTTGTCAATAGCAGTGTTTGTAAATTCATGGAAATTTGTTCTCTAGAAGAAAAATTTGAGAAACAGACTTTAGGTAAAATGCCAGAAGAGAAGCACTTTTCAAAATACCATTGGTATGACAAAAGTAGCCCTCCTCCAGTAACTCATGTCTATTTTGTGCTAGTACATTGACCATCACAGGAATGAAATCATCTTTATCATTAAAGGGTTAAGTTTTAAGTATATGACTGCATCCACAAAAGGAGAAAAAAGGGACATCCAGGAAACTCTGAAATCTTAATTTTGCACCAAACAAAATGATTGCATAGTTGTTTAGAAGTTTGTACAGTAGATATGTTTAAATATTGTTTCATCCATGCCAATTGTAATTAAAAAGACTTTCGTGTAAATATTCTAAATGAACATAATTTTTTTGTATTCTAATTTTTTGCCTGCATATTATGCTTCCCAAGTTGATTGATATTAGATTTTACAAACAATTTGTTTATCGTAGACCGTTGTTTTTAAAGGTGAAATTAGAAAAATGCAGTTTCAAATTCAGAAAAAAAAATGGAAGGCATTAGGTTAAATATTAATTTGAATGTCTACAATAATGGGTACATATGCTATTTAAGGAAGTCATTATTCCACTGTGCAGTCAACAAGAGTATTGATTAGAATTAATTCACTACAGAAAGTCTCCAATCATTTTTAACATAAGTTTTTCCTCTTTAACAGTACCCTGAAGCTTGTCTTTTTCGTGGTCAATTTAGCAACAAATTTGCAATTAATCATTTGTTGATTGCAATGAATGGTCTGTCGATAATATGCAGCTTACATTGCTAAAAGGCTTATACAGAGCTTTATTGTTTTCCTTTTGTCTTGGGAACACTTTGTCTAGCTGTGTTTCCTAGAATGGATTTTGAATAGATATTTTGAAGTAACTCATGCCAGTTTTAAAGAGACACCACGGACTGCTTTGAGAGTATTAATCAAGATATGCCCTAACTTTTCTCTGGCATTACAATATTTGGACATCTGTTCTGACTCCTTACATGTGAAGTAGGACACATTGGCATAAATGAAGGGTTTCATTATCTTAAATGTCATAACATTTGTTTGAATTATTTTGTGTAGATTTTAAATGCTGAAATTGTAATCTTGGTTTTTTTATAGATTTCTTTGTCCTTTCAAAAGACTATAAAAATTGAAGCCTTAAAAAATTCCATCCATAACTCTGAAAGCATAATTTACAATTCATGCAATAACACTGAAATTGATGTAGGAGATACTTTAATAATTTCGAACAGTGTAAGTATTTTTACTAAAAGAAATCTAAGGGAGAAAATGCTTTTATTCCAGAAACAGAATTGTTGTCACAGGTAATGTATGCATAAAGGCCATTATGAAATGCCTCTTTGAGGAGCGTTGACACAGATTAATTTATTTGGGAAGTAATGGCAGTTTGAATGGTAATTTTCATTTTATCAGAAGGAAATTTGGATTAGCTCAGTTTCTTAGAGCATGGTGCTAATAATGCCAAGGTTGTTGGTTCTATTCCCATATGGGTTATTCACTAAAGAGCTGGACTTGATGATCCTTGTGGGTCCCTTCCAATTCAGAATAGTCTGTGACTGTGATTCTGAAACCTCTGTTACATCCATCGTCCTTAAAACGTAGTTCATAGTTCATTTCTTCTGGCTAGGAAGTGGCTTTGAATACAATGTCCATAATTGAAACGAAAAGAAAGATTAATTCTGGTTCCAGGCTTTTGCAAATGTTTGGAAATACTTTGTTTGCACTGATCTTTTAAATTGCATATGTTTTTTATAGGTTTTGATTGTTCATTAGCAAAAAAATGCCCAGCAGTAAAAGTAGGATTTCACTGATTTGCATTGCCCTTATTAATGCTATTATTATACAAAATAGTTGCAAACATTAAGATAATCTTACTCTGAGATAATATCTGCTGATGTCATAGGGATGTGATATTTATGCTTGAGTAAAATTTAATATTATCAACATTTGTCTTGGCTAACATTGTAAGGATTACTTATTATCAGCAAGACAAGTGTCTGCTTACTGTGCAGCAAATTTGGGAATTCTAGCTTGTCATTTAGTATTGATTACATTATTTAAGTAGTTGAGCAAAGCAGCACTTTACAAACAGGTGCTCTTTGATTTGCAAATTTATAAAAATCTAGGAGCAGCTTCCAGCCTACTGCATTGTTGTTTTTTAAGGTAAAAAACTGAAAGGTGATTTGACTATGCTTTCATTGAGACCAAAGAGTTTTTTTACATCTTTCTTATGAAGTAAATTGATTTATTGTCAAAAGATGATGGGGTTCTCCATCTCCAAAATATATTTATAGCATAACTGTCTGGCTCAGAGTTCGGAGAAACTACCCCTTTCATGTTTGCAGTGAAAATCTGTGGACCTAACTTTGACTGTATGCTTTAGTTGTCTCCTGAACTTAATCTGTTCATCCTGCCTCTGCACTGCAGGTGTCTGCACTCTTAGTTTGATCACTTGGGGAGTAACTTCGTACAGTAGATCATTAATTTGGGGAATTGTACCCTAGTATTTAGTGTAAACAACTTAGCCTTCTAGAAAACCTCATGTGTGTTGGAAATCCTTAGTAAATGGGTCTTATGCAAAGAGTTTTTATGCAGATATAGAATCCTCCCAAACAATTTGAGGCTGAGAATAGGATACTGGTATAATATATTCAAAGCTACCATGAAAACCCTAAGTTGCTAAACAACCATGACGCACTGAGTCTGTCCAGATGGTTAGGAAAAAAGCATTATGCAAGTGCTCTCTTGGGAGGGGGTAGTTTTTTGCTAGAAAAATTTAAGGAATTTCTCAGTTTCACTACACTACTCTAGACTTTTTCACTAGTCTTCTGCAAATTTGGCTCCTTGGGATGTGAAAAGGCAGTAAAATCATTTCTTTGACCCTCTGTGAATGATTAATTCAGCACATTGAAAGAAATTCACACATTTTTATTTCTCTTTATTTCTTGGGTTCAAAATTCTGCACATGCTAAATCCTAGCAAAGGGCTTTAGTGCAGTTTCCTGGATTTCTGACCCAGTACAGAACAGTATTTTTCATTTTGCTGTGGGATTGCTTAATAATGAAAGTTTTATGTAAACCAAGAGCAAAATACATAATTGATTGTTTCTAAAGTAGCTGGGAGTTTTCCCCTTTTCAGTGGAAACCATTTTTAACTCCCATGTTGATTTTGTTAAAAAAAAAGTTTGCCGTTCTCAATTAGTAGTGTCTTTATACAATAAGTAACAAGTTTTTTCTTGTCCCTAAATGTCAATATTCTGATAATAACCTGTAATTTATTCCCCTTATTGCACATGATAGAACTTCTCTATGGAGTAAATAAATATATGTAACCTCAAAGCCTTTTAATGTCCATAGCCTACAAAAATAGTTACTGCATAACTTTTGTATGTCGTGCTCTGGGTAGATCGTCACTGTAAAATATTTTGCATATCTAAATTATTTATTCAAAGCATCTATAGAAAAAGCTTGATTTGTTTTGGAAGGAAAATATGTGTGAATTAATTTTGCAAAATTTGAATTCATCTTCCACAAACACATATTTGTATTTGGACATATTTTAACACCTTTCCATATATCCAAATATTAAGTCCAGAAAAGGCTTTTCATTCTCTAAGCTGTAGCATGTTCAGGTTTGGTTTTTTTTAATGCAGGTTTCTATTATTTATAGAGAATAGTATTTTGAATCCCTAAAAGCTCAGTAAAATGGCATCTAGTTCAATTTTTTGGTCTATTTCATGTTTTAGATAGCTGTTACTGCAAAGCATGGACTTTATTTAGCTTGAAAGCAGCTGATATCAAGCACTGTTCATATGAACTAATTATATTAAGTCATTGCATCGACATATTTCATAGAATATTAACTCCTTGTTTTTCATGAAATTATTTACCTGTAGCATGTGATTGGGTTTTGCACTTTAAAATAAAATAATCTGACTACTTACACTGTGCATGAAAATAACTATGCATTCAGCTTTTACGTTAAAAATTTGATTAACAGTAGCAGTAAGACCAGTATGTGATCAAGATGATCTCCTGGGGTGTAGTCTCTTCCATCTAATATGGTTATGAACAATTTAATTTAATTTTATTTCTGCAGTACCTTTTCAGAGAAACCACTCTAGTGGGAGTAAACTTGGCATGAGTAGCTCATGTGAATCTAACTCTTTCTTGGAGGCTTCTTGGTTATTCAATTATTTTCAGACTTACTGTTGAATAGGTTTGTCTCAGTTTGATATATAACTCTTCTGCCATTTTGGTATTGTTGCCTTCCCACAGCTCCCTCACACTTTGACAGGTCCTTGGGGTTTGAACTGGATCTCAGGTGCTTCATGGTACAAGGGGGTGGCTTGTGTTGGTAGAGGAGAGAGGAGGGAGTGAGCTTGAAGGAACCTCCACAAATGCAGGAATTATAAACCTTATACATCTTTAGCAAGAAAATAAAGGAGAAGGATTCAGAAAATACTTTGATTGATGCAACTCAAGCGCAAATGCAGATATTAAAGTTAAGAAAGTTGCATCTGGACCTTTGAGACAGAACAAACAGGCTGTATGAAAGATATAAGGGAGAGGATCTTAAAAAGTTTGTCATAAATCAGCAGAGAGAGAGAGTGAATGTCTGTAGATAAATAATCCAACATCTAGCCCTAATTTATGAGTATGTTAGGGGTTTTTTATAAATTAATATTTGTTTGTCCAATAGGAAAGATAATAAATAATATTGTAATGCAAAAATTTAAATTTCAAATAGAAAACATAATGAATGAGGAAAACAGTGACCTTTTTCAATTAAGAGAAAAATATTCTTTCAGAGTGTAAATCAATGAGAGATGTTTTAGTGGTTTGCATATTTCTTATAAAAATAAATACCTGCTATGGAAACAAATGAATAGCATAAATATGTATTAAAATTATAAGACTCTGTTGCCAAGGCTTTGACTAACAAGTTATGGGAAGTTGCTAGGGAGAAGTCAGGTGAACATTTATTATTTGATCCCTATCAAGCAAATGAGTGTATAAAATGGGTGGTGATACAAGATTTGGCTTGAACCCCATTGAGGATTTCAGAGGACTGCTCAGACTGTTGCATTTCAGGCATACCTTCATAAAAGTTACGAAGCTAGGTGTGCTCACGTTCTTGTATGATTAATAACAAAAGATCTTGAAATAACAATTCAGAGCAGAAACATGTCAATATGCCTTTTGGGAGAACCTTTTCAAAGAGCTTTCCTCTAACTCTTAAGTATACTGGGAGGATAGGGAAATCACCCTGAAAATTTAGGAACCTAAATTAAGGGCCTACATTCAGACCCTGAGAATACTACTGTAGTGCAAACTTCATCAGTATTCAGAATAAAAATGCAGAGATTTATGGTTGTTTGGGGGTTTTGGGGGGTTTTTTGGGTTTTTTTTTTATTATGAGAGTGTTTAAAAATCAGAGTATAATTTTTCAAGACACTACACAAGCAGTTTTCTATATCCCAAATTTGCTTTTTTCTCTAAGTTCTAATGTGATGACGCCAATTAGTATTTTATCAAAGAAATACTTAGTAATTGAACAAATTATTCACTTTTCTCTCCTAAGAACTGCAGAAGTGCTGGGCATGAAAGTTTATGCATTTGTTTCAAGCTAGACAGGCTTTTAATGTAAACTTTGTTTCTGTGCTTTTTATTGAAGACACCTGTGAGTCATTTTTGTGTTTCTCTGAAGAACATCTAAAGCAACAGACAATTGCAGTGCATAGTGTTTGTCTATATTGAGTTTCAGCCTGTGTCCTTGATTGTGTTCTGCTCAAACTCATTTTGCAGGATAATTTGGGGCTATTTCAACATAGTTCTCAATCAGCAGTTATCAGAAATGCTACTAAAGGTTTACCACAGAGATCTTTTTAATATACAAGATATTTAATACACTGTCTATATGGCTATGTTGGCTAATTGCCATGTGATTACTTTTCTCCTTCTCTTTTTAGTGACCACATAAACACTTAGCATGGACCTAGAAGAACCCTTCTCCAGTTACAGTAAATTTAGGGTGACCAAATATAAAGAAGGGAAGATGTAGCACAGTGTATCCTCAGCAGAGATCATCTTACGTGTCCTCTGCATTGCATTGAGTCATGGGGCACATGACACATCTGGACTGATAATGGCTTGTCTTACCTCCCAGTCTCTCACTTGATTAATGACTTAAAAATATAGGTACATAGGATTGTATTGTCTGTTTCTATAACCTAAAATAGCTCCTCAAATAAAGTCCTTCAGATACTGGTACAGGGGCTTATCTTATGGAACTGGTCCCTACACAGCTGGAACATGTGGTCACCCTGTGTAAACTGATCAATAGGAAGTACCAAGAAGTCAATGGCTGAATATGCCACAATTTGTAGAGTTAAACACAGGCAAAACATAAGGATGGCTGAGCTTTTTTGCACAGTTACTTTTTTTCTGCAAAATGGACTTCAGTTTGTGTCTGTGTAGAATCATTAGAAACTCAATTCTGACTTCAAATAAAAAGGGAGATTAAATATGCTTACCTTTGAAAGCCTGTTTCAAATTTTTGTCACCATTTCCAGATATAGCATCCTCTGGTCTTTTGTCTATCATTTATAAATAGTGTGGTTCTGATGTTCTGTCCTGGGTTTTGAGATATTGCTGTTTAAATGAGTATTAAAGTATAAACTGTCACTTGGCTTATCAAGCTGAAATATATTTAAACTTGACCATCAGAGTACATCACAGAAAAAATAAACAACATTATTTTCATAGTTCTGTGTTCTTCTCGAAAAGCCAGGAACACATATTTCTCAGATTTTTGTTTTCATATTTTTTTCTTAAGGAAGTGAATTATCAGTATCTTTTAGTAAAGCTGTTTTAAGAAGTGCTTGTAGTCCCTTATTGCTCTGGCATTTTCAAACTACTGTCTTTCTCATCTATACAGGCCCAAAGTATCAGAAGAAACAAAAACAATTATAATACCTAATGTTTCACCAAAAACTAATGTATTAATAAGTATTTTTTAAAAATTCCTTTCCCTCTCAGGTTCATTACTGTAATTTAATCAAAAACCTGGGAGTCAAATGTGAGCTGACAGCTTGATTGAAACAAGGCAGAACCTTAAGCTTCTTGACTGCTTTTTTCTAGACTTGGTCATTAAATGGTTCAATTTGTTTATCTGAGATTGTTATTATGGGGTGGGAGATACTGAAATGAAGGGTGTACCTCTGGTGTTTGTATTTTATATATATGTACAGAAAGTAGAATGCAGAATAGTGAGGATGTTTGTTTTTTCTAGAAAATAATTTCTAGAAAATAATTATCTAGAAATTAATTTTAAGCCACCACAGCAAATTTTCTTCATCTGTTTTCAGTGATATTTTTTGTACATCTGTACTATACCACATTAATAACTGATGGGAGCTAACTGGTTGTTCAGGTTAGATTTGCATTCTGATCCAAAGATTACAGGTTGCTGAATTATCCCTTAAGCTTCCTAGCCTTGTGGATCCATTAAGCCTTAATTAAAGAAGCATCTTAGGAGATAAAAAAAAAAAAAATCAGATCGTTTATATCCAAAGAAGATGCCCACTGGTCATTTGTTTGTTCACCAGCATAAAAATTATTATTTAATGAAAATTTTAATCACAGCAAACTTATAGACAGACATATATTAAATGCATTAATCTTTCTATAAGGTTATTCACAATGTATAAGGTTACTCCTCTGAAAAGACTGCTTCAGATTGCTTTCCGGTAATGCTAATACCCATTAAAAAGATGAATATATATGTGTGTAAGTCAATCATAAGGTATTAAAGAGGTGTAGCAACTTAAGCTTCTTTTCTTCTTGGCAGGTCACTTTGAGAAATGTCCTAGTTCAATTAAAATATTTTTTCCATTTCCTAGGAGTAGATTCAGATATGCTCTGTCTGTTCTCTATCTTATCTTCACTGTCAGGATTTAAAACAAACCTGAGTGAGGTATAAGGATAGCCCAGCTGCTTCAGAGCCTGAACAGGTTCAAATGTAAGGGTGCATTTATGTGTATGTCTGCATGTTCATCACGTGTATGTCCAGGTTCAGTACTTGTGTGATGTAAACAGACATTTTTTGAGAGTCTGTACAGTTTTGTAGAATTTAAAATGGGATAACCTGCATTTTCTGTTCTTCAAATACCCATTCTTTCATCTCGTTTCTAAATGCTACAGTAGTGAGTAGAAACCATCTATACAGGAAAGGCATACAGAAGAGCACACAGTGTGGCAGTTTCTTTCAGGTTAGATTGGTATTATGAATTTAGTTAAGAAAAATTATCATGTAGGCTATTGTCATATGACACGTGAATGACTAAAGATACTGTATATCTTAAAAAAGAAATGCAGAATTTTAGAATAGTACTGTACAATTCAAGTATTCATATAATAGTCTTAGAAACAAAAAATTGCCTAATTGGTTGCTTAGTTCTGCTGTAGATGCTCTGTATTCAGCACTACTTTTTGCCTAACACTGATTCTGATGCAGAACTGCTCCTGGGAAAAAAAATGTTAATTCTTGGATGGTTTGGTGAAAAGTATTACAATTTGAGGTATAAAATGAGCTCTGTGACTGAAATGTGGATGAAGGGCACATATTCATATTAGAGCAATGCCATAAGACCTTCCTCCTCCTTTCATCTTGCAACAGGCTTGACAACATTGTTTCTCCTCAGATTATTATTAATAATAATATTTTTTTTGGCCATTTTTAGGTATGTTTGCATTTACTTAAGGTGTAAAACTGGAAAATATTTAGATTCAGATATAGTAATGCTGGAAAATTGTATTTCAGGCCAAAATGCAAATCAGTTTACTAATAAAAATTAATATGTAAATCCCAGAAATTGTACTAATTCTAGACCAGTGTCTGACTGTCAAATGATTGTTCTTTAAGAATCCTGTTCTTTTTTGCTAGATAATATAAGGAAGCATGAGAGTTTGCTTTAGTGAATTCCTGGGATTTCTCCTTCACATCAGTTTTATAGTAAAATACAAAAATAATTTCTCATGTTTTCCTAGCCATTCACACTATCAGGTACCAGGAAAGGTCAGCATATTTTGCAAATTATATTTTGTTTACCATACCATTACTCTGTTTCTGTGTAGTTAATTAGGTGATTTTAGTATAGCTTTTGACACAAAGAAATAAATAAATTCTCCATTGGTCCAACAACAGCTGTATGTCTAAACAAGTTGGGCTGCATGCCCCTACTTGAAATAGGGGAATGAAGTCTGCTGAAATCACTCATGTTAAAAATGTAGCCAAAAAACTCACAGTGAAGTTCTTTTTGCTCTCCTCAGCCAGAAAACTTCTAATGGTTGTTCCTCAGGTTTCAGGGATGGCATCTGATAATTCCAGCAGCTCTTAGGACACAGTACTTATATTCCTGTTGTCAAGTTCCTGTTACTTTCAGTTCTTCCCATTGCTTTTAATTTACTTATATCAGTTGATATGCTACTGTCTTAACAAGTACAAGAATATAGACATTTGAAAAACAGAAAACAGTGTAGTTTCTTGGGTGGGAGTTTTTTTTTATTAATTCCTGATTTCTTTCTCTTATCTTTTTTTTTTTCCTTTAAAGCAGAGGATTGTTGTCCAAATGCACGGCCAGCATGGGCTGGTTTCAGCTTTTCTTCCAGTGGGGAGTTATGGTTGAGAAGAGGTCCCTGGGGAATCCAAGGACTCTGCTTTGGATTCAGTTGAGGGTCTGAAAGAATAGTTGGACAGGAATAAGCTGAAGGAACCCTTAGCAGCTCCCCTGTTTTGAGCTTATCTGTGTGTAGTTACTTTTCTGTTTTACAGTTTCCATGAATAAAAGTGGCTCTTCAGCAGTTTTTTTTAGTGAAATTGACCTGACGTGTGCCTGTCTTGTGCTGTGCCTGTCAAAATTAGCTGGACATAATAAGTTTTTTACCTCTCTGTTCATTAAGTCGGTTGATTCATTTTGGAGTCAGAAATTGTTCAGGGAGGGGAAAATTTTGATCAAATGAACCTTGCATGGAAACAACTGCCTGTTTGCCATCTGCAGTGGGCATTGATCCCTAGCTTGTTTGTGCCTTGCATTTGTTACGCGTGAGTAAGCACATTAGCCTTTTCATTTCATTCATTAGACAGTTAGTCCTTGATTAGTGTTTCCTAGTTTCTGTCAAAAATGCTGCTACTCCTTTATTCATTTTGTCTTGGGTCTGTCTTACGCTTCAGTGTGTAGAAAATGAAGAGTTAACTACAACAATAGTCCTTTCATTTCTTTTTCATATGAAACTGGCTAACAAATATACTTTTCTAATGCCGGCGCATCTAATGTGGGATAAAGTATGAATGATGGGTCTTTCTAAAGTTAACAGAGTTATTATTTTAGTTCAGCTAGCAGGCATTGTTTAGAAGTGTGGTGTCTCAGGGTTTACTGTCAGCTTTATTTCATCCGTCTCCAAGAACTGTGGGATCACCTGGATACTTGTGGATATTTGCCTTATAAAATTGCACATAAAAATAAATTTAAATTAAAAATGAGTGCAGTTTGAGAATAGAGCACTGAAAGTTTCAGATGACAGTTTGGATGACAGGACAGAACAATAAGGCATTTTTTGACTAACACCATTCACTTGGGAATTTTGCTGTCATTTCCTTGCAGAACAGTGAAATGTTGAATGGCAATTCCATTCTTAAACATAATAGAAAAATACATGAATAATTAAGTGATGTGCATGAAGCAGCAAACTATATGCGTCTTTAGAAACTATATGACAAGATCATTTAAAAAACTCAGTACCTTGATGGAGTTCACACATTTCATGTTGCTACGAGCTGATTTAATTTGATCAGGGATCACAAGTTTTTCCCAAAAATTCTATACTATGCTACATCTTTATTAGATAGTGTGTGTAAAATTTTATTAATTAGGTACTGTTTTTTATTCATAGTTGTAAAAATTTATTTATATGTTAGCAATCTATCTGAACAATTTTACCTTTGGATTTAGTGGTACTAAAGTTTAACATTTATCTTTTCAAAGCACCCATAAGTTAGCAAACCAAAGTTTGAAGGTTGGACCGGTCAGTTCTCTGGTGTATGCCCTGCTTAAGATTCTAGTAAAAAAACCCTTTTTTAAACATAAAGTGTTGAAGCCATGGTTTATATTAGTGGGTACTTTTATATCTCCTTTAAATTCTTGCTTGTGATTTAGATTAACATTGATTTGTTTAAATAAAAATTATTTTGATCAAAAGTTTTAGTCATGTTTGAAATCATTAATAAATGGTTTAAATATTTAATTTGGGAGCTTTCCCTCCAAATTCTAATTCCCATTGTTTGAAAATAATTGAAACGTATTGAAAATACGTTTCTAGATAGAGGCTTATACTGAATTTAATATTTATCTCAAATTTTTAGGCTTTATAGTTCCATAATCTTTTAAGTTGGTAAATAATAGGTGGGTAAGTTCATATATATGATAGTTGGTTATAGTGACAATTTTATTTGTAATTTTTCTCAAGTGTTATTTTCATGGAAACTAGAATTCATTTAAATTTCTTACTAAATGAACTAACTCCTATATTTATATTCATATATATCCAGAATTTTAAGACATAATTACAATGACATTATCCAAATGGATTACTCCATGTTTGCTGTCATATGCGAGACTCAAGAGTTTGTAGATTTCATACTCTCACAATTATTTTTATACATACATTGGGAAATGAAAGATTAATACCCAGTTTGTAAAGTTCTAACAATGAGTGTGAGAAATAAAAATTATATGGTCTGCATTGAGTAAAAAAAAAACTCTTCATACCTCCAAAGGAGACAGAAAAAATGCTTTGAAGACTGATTCTAGCACATCAGTTCCAAATATTCTGCTTTCTACTCCCACCAGCACAATGGGTTGATTATCTCCTAAATTCTCTTCTAAATCCTCTCATAAATATTTCAAACAGCTATTTCGTTTCAAATACATATTGTTTGATATTAACATAATTTACTTAATTTTAAAGTATTTTAAAAATTTATTTTATTTAAAAATATATTAAGCACTATTTCCCCACATGGTTTCATATCCTAACAGACAGCAAATTGGGACTCTTCTAGCAAATATTTCTATTTTCTACCCAGTTTCAGAGAAAGCTATTCAATACCGTATGAAAATATCAACTTGTATGCGTATAAAATAACTTTGCTGAATCTGCCACTCACTTTTACTAAAGAAATGGATTTCAAATAGTTTATTTGATATTTCTACAAGAGAGAACTGTATCAATGGTCTTACAGTAAACCTTCACTGTATCTGGGTATTACTCGCTGTATAAAATTTGGAGACACTTTCACTACACAAAACTATCATGTTTGATTTGTAAAAAGAATGGAGACTTCAACAGGAATAATAAATTATTAAATTCAGGTACATCCCTTTCTGGGAACAATGTGCCTGTAAGCTTTCTATGTGATAATGTAGTAATGTAATAATAATTTTCTTGTTGAAAATGACAGTTCACAAAACACCCTACAAGTACAGTTGGATACAGGTTGGGTCTTCTGTTCTGCAATTTTTTTGTGTCACAATAGATTCATGGTGCTTTTTTTTTTTGTTCTGTTAGGATGCTTCAATTGCCCACAGATTCCATATCATGAGAGAAAAACATCCAGAGAAGTTCAACAGTAGGTAAGAATCTAAAAATATGTGCATATAAAAGTATTTTTCCATATTATTATGATATGTTCTGTGAGGATTTAAGTTTCACACGTCTTTTAAAATATTGATTCTTATAAAGGAGAGGAAATCGGTTCATTTTCTATTAAGCATATGCTTCCAGATCGCTTGTAGAGTAACTTTTTGATATCTGGTATTTCAGCTGAAATGAATAGCATTATAAATAAACTGTTCTCACAGGTGAAATGTTTGCCTTGTAAGGCTAGCATGGACAAGATGATGCATTGTTTTTGTGAGGATCCCTGAATTGACACTTTGCCATTAGGCACTGAAGAACACTCCTTAGACAGCTGCAGATGGTGATCCTTATGTTTCATTCCCACATTCACACTGGTACATTGACAGGGCACTCTTCCATATATACTCTTAGTAAGGGCAAGTGAATGCCATTTTACATAGAACTGCTTTTATCATTAAACAACTTTGTTTCTATAAAAAAAGTCAGGAATGAGACTTTGCATCTGTTTCTTTTGTTGCTTTCTGAATCTTTAGTGCTGTTGCAGAGCTTCTCTGGAGATTAAAAATGCATTACATTTACTGTAAATTCAATATCTGGTTTGTTGAGTAGATAACATTCATAATGCAATGTTTATGTTTGTTTCTTCTTATTTAGGTAATTTAGCAAGTTGTGATGGGTAAAAGCAACATTTCAGAAACTTTAATTAACATTTAAAGACAAATGGGGAGAGAAAAGTAAGATACAACCTTATTTGGAATAAACAGAGAATGTCTAGAAATAATTATTAACACAAATGTTTTGTCACTGTGAACCTGACCATAGACTGTTCCATTTTGCATGAGGGTGACCTGGAAAGTCTTCTGTAGATGCTAATCTTCATAGACCTTATGATGATAAAATATGCTGTTTGTGTTCTCATCTAAGAGATGTACAGAATGATGTTTAAATACGTTTCAATATTATCTTGCTTTTTTTTTTTTTTTGTTGAAAGTGTATCTTTTATATATAATAGTCAGAATGGGGGCCTTTTTTTCTCACTCAATCTGCTTAGCATCTATACAATGGCATACTGTGAAACCAAGTTTATATTTCTGTTTAAGTCTCATAGTACATATTTGTTTTCCATGATCTCCTTTTCCTAGCTCTGATGCTTCTCTTTCTGAAGGAATTATACTGTGATAAGATCTGAACTCAGTCCTGACCTATGCATCCCAATGTACTGCACCCTACCAGCAGGACTAGAGATACTGGACTTTTAGCAAACTATGATATTCTAGGCCCTGAAGATGAAGATAGTTTATCAGTGGTCTTTCTGCGTATTTTCAGCGGTCTGCAATTATAATTTATAAAAAGCTCGGCTAATAACATGAGTTTCAGATCAGATTTCATGTCACAATAAATCATATGTCATTAATAACATCTGCTAGCAGACTCACCTTGAAATTCATCTATATTTTAAGGAACCTGATATTTCTAACATTATCTTAAGGAAATTAGTTACAAAAATATATAGTCCCAGTCCCTACGTACTTTAGTACTGTGATATTGAAAGAACTTGAAAAAAGTGATGATTCTCTAGATATATAAAGATTACTCAGAAAGGTTATGCCTTTCTAAAAAACAGTATAAAAACTTGAGCAAAGTATAATAGAAACCGATTTTTAAAATGTGTTTTGTGTAGTGAGAAAAAAGAGGGGTTTTCTATTTTTGTTCAATAGAATTTTCCAGATGATGTTAGTTCAAAAGTACTGTTTTTCATTACCACTTATTTGCGTGTTGAAATAAGTCCATAACATGTTGCAGCAGCATTTTCCTGGAGGGTATGAAAAGAAACCCCTTTTTTAGTTGTCTGCTAAGCCCCAAATCTCAATTCACCAGAATGTAGAATTTTCTATGCAATCTAAATTATTTAGGCTCAGCAAGTCCAACTCAAGTCTGATTCATAGTGGGCTCCATAGTTAACAGCACCTGCTCCTTTGAAAACCCTACATTACTCATTTGAAAATCCTACACTGTCATATGGGCATATCTCTTTGTGATATAAAAAAAAAGTGATTCTTTTTTGCTTTTATGTTAGTTTCCTCGTTCCTAATTTTCCAACATTTTAACTTTCACAGCTACCATTCAGAGCAGGTTCTACTCTGAAAAAAGAACATGCAAAAATTCTCCTTATTGAAGAGAAACTTCAAGTTTTATATTGTGTGCAGAGGTCTTTTGAAATACACAGGTGTTGTAATTGTTTCAGTGCAGTAAAGTTCGGAGCTAGAGAATCTTTTTACATTAAGTCCTGGTAATGATCCTCAAATTCCTGTGGATATTCATTGCCACTCTGATCCCAAGGTACTTGTGTAAATAGAGCATACTAATAGGAAAACTCCTGACACATTCTACTTGTGTAGAAGCAAAATCTTCTTGTACTTGTTTATCTTCTCAAAATGAAGATGAGAGAATATTGCAAGACTTAGAAAGGCTTTTTTAAATGACTACCAGCCAAATGTTGTGGAATTCTTTGGAACTAGGTCACTAGTTCTTGGGTTGTGCCATATTTTGAAAACCGTGTCATATTTTGAAATTTCACAGTATTCACAGATTTTGGACACAAACCCTTAGTATTACTGACTTATTAAAAATTAAAAGAAATAAATTTAGGTTTATATTTCTAAATGAGATAGTTAGACATTGGAAAAACTAAGTTTAAGAATGTATAAGTATTCATTAAAAATTCACTAAAAATACATATTATTATTTCATTTGCAATGAAGCACCTGATTGAGTTTCTTAAGAAATTGAAATCAAGTTCCTTTGTGAAAAGGGTCTTCTGTGTTCAGAAGCTTAATTTTCAATGAAAAAATACCTTATACATGCCTTAATATCTTGAAAACATTATACTTGCAAGCTGTGATATGGAATAGCTCCATATAGTTTTTCAAATAAGGCTCAGCATAAATGTCTACCAGTAATCTTGAAATACACTTACATGTTCCTACACCCAGGTCTGGAAGAGAATTCTGGTCATGGTCAAATATTAAAGAATAGAAGTGAGAACACAGTAGTGTAACATCCCGAGCTCTGTCAAAAGAATGAATCCTAATATGCCATTTTAATTATATCTTTTGATCGTTAACACACTTTATCAGAAACCAGGACTGGCATTGCATTAAGATTTATCTGTGTTCATAAACCCCAAAATCTCAGCTCACATTGTCCCATTAGCCACTCTTAGGGTCTGAAGTGCTCACAATCTTGCGCTGGAAAAATCTGTTTCCTTCCCAGCATCTTCTGCTTTAGGAGTAGGGTCAAATTTTCCGATGTAAGTGTGGAAGGGCTGAGCTAGTGCCAGTGGGGATAAAACTTGCAAAAGGCAGTATTTCAAGTAAAAGTATCATTAAACTAGGACATTCTGTTGAAATAATGATTCAGTTAGGCCAAAATGCCCTACAGGGAGATCTGTGTAAACATCATAGGCTCGATGCTGGGAATAACAGATGTATGAGATATGTGACTGGAATATACACAAGGAAACAAAGAACACTTTCAACAAAAAAATAATTCAAGTTGATGTTAGCTTTTCTAAAATCATGTTCTGTTCAATTAGGCATACTAATTTGACTCTTTGGCATCCCGTAGCATAAAATATATTTTTTAGTCTCAGTAAACTAAAGTAGGATTTATAAATTACATTTACAGTCTTAAGTATATTGTCTTTGAAGTTTCCAAACATCAATCCATTTCCATCTTATTATGAGGAAAACCTAAAGCTGAAAACATTCCTAATAATTTCATTTACATCCTATTCCTGACAATATGCTTTTGAGATTCCCTCTCAACTCATTTAATTTTGCTTTTATTGTGTGCTGATATCTATATATTTAATCTCTAAAGAAGTCTTTTAAGTAATTGAAAGTACTGATTTACCATGTGCAAATGTTCTCCAGGTGAATAAGGAAAGTAAGAAAAGGTAGGAGAAATGGCAGATCAGTGAATCTTTAGCGGATTATCCTGGGTATCTTGACTTGGGTACTGCACCATACAATGTAGTTACAGCATTATATCTTTAGTAACATAAAAAAAAAAAAAGAAAAAAAAAATCCTACCATGCATACAGTGTTAGTGTCTTCAAGAGCTTTATTGTAAGGGATGGCTAGTCCTGCCTGGCAGAAAAAAAAACTGGAACAGAATTCTTCCTCCTGAATACTGGAGTTAAAGGCTGGTTCAAGTTTTGTGAGTGAAAATGAGAAGAAATCAGTTTAAGAGCAAAATGAGTTATGATGGGGTGAATTGAATGGTCTACTCTCAGATGCACTCAGCCTTTATTTTAAAGTTGATTTATTTTAGCTTAGAATCCAATCAAAGAGTCAAAATGTTTCATTTTGGATAGAGCAAAACTATTTTGATACTTCCATTATTCTTCCAGTTTTTCAGTTTGGGTGATGGGAGTCTCATGGATTGAATCAAAACCACATCTTTTCAGTGAATATACTAAGCATCAACACAAAATTCCTAATTTTAATTGCAGATATTTCAGCCTCTCCTTCAACCTGTCCTATTTTTCTGGTTGTGACTGATATGAAAATGTTTAAAAAGAAGTCACTGGCCCCATGGAGAGACCAGATTGCAGACATCTGTTACCTGTCCCATTGAACCCACAGGTTCCTTTTCAAAAAAGGATAAGGCTCCAGGGAGCAGTACCTGTGAACTCAGGCAGCATTACTGCAATCGTAGTCATCAGAAACAAAGCAAGGTGAAAATATTTATGGTAGCGCACAAAGTATTTTGCCACAGGCAAGATACGGCTCACAGTTAGACAACATACTCTGCCTAGCTCTTGGTTATAATCGAAATCACAGCGAAATCACAGCAGTCAGAATCAGAGTGAAATCACAGCAGTTTGCATCTGCAGTATCTGCACCTCTCTCTGAAACAAGATTTCATGTTTTTATCATTTCTGTAGAAAGTGCTAATGGGCTAAGGCCCTCTGCTTGAGAGACTTCTTACTCTCTTAAACATTTCTGCACAGCAGCTGTCTGGGAGGCTGGTGTGGTTGGGGAAGCTGAGGTTCAGGCTCATGAAGGCTAGAGGCAGTGTGATGTATAAAATGTATGTTAAACACAGGGATCCCTATGTCCTGGACATCCCCTGGGATTTCAAAGTACATCTCTGAAAGCAGTGTGCTGTATCAGACCATAAGCAGAGCAGTTAATTTATATTTATATTCTCAGGATCTGCAGCTATCAAATTCAATACTGCAGGACTAAGCTGAGTTCAGTCTTTGCCACTGACACTTCCATTTGAGGGGATTGGCATTCTGCACCTTTAAAAACAAATGTCTAACATATATATTCTCACTATTGACAAGATATGGAAATGTTTTCTTTTTTTTTTCTTTAAAGAAATCTGTATGTTTTTAAGATACATAGTGATACCCAGCTTTTAAAAAAATAGTTTCTTTAGAAATTGTTAAGTAAAGCATATCAGGGTTAATGTTAAAGGGTAAAAATCATGGCATTTCTAGGAGACAGGACTGTTTATGGTGCAGAATCATAGTGAGGGATTGGTCCAGCATGGAAGTAACAAACTGTTGATTCACAAAAGGTCTATCCATGTGCTACAGCCCAAGGTCAATAAAATCTAATTTTCTTCAACTTGTGTCAGGCTGGTTAAGGAATTTATTGCAGATGATATTTCCTTACTTAGAGCAGGTCACTGAACCTTTTCTATGTATTGAAGTGCCTAGTGGATGTTTTACACATTCCTTAATTAATTAAAACTACTGCTTTTTATTAAAATACGCTAAAGGCAAATGTAACTCTATAGGAATTAATTCTCGGTCTCTTCCCCAGTATAGTCACACCATTTGAAATAACAGTGAATAACACAATGATAGAAAAGGATATATAATTTCTTTAAATTGTTGTCAATTCAGATGTGAGAGGAGATACGTAGATATGAAAAACTGTAACAAAACTGCTAAATTACTGCTTGCTATTTGTTCTGTGTTGATGAAGTATGGTAAAGAACATCTATACCAATCAATAGGGTTATTTTCCTTGTTTTTTCATGAACACGCTAAATAAAGAACTTAGGAAAAAAAATAGGTTTTATCAAATACTGCTTTTTTTTTTTTTTTGAGAGGGCTTATAATCAGAACTAATGAACACTAACATGGATTTGCAGCTTCAAACTTCGTTTTGAATGAATTAATTTTCAAATCTCAGATGTAAATGGCAAATCTTTACATAAGTTTGATGTGGCTATAATTAATGTTTACAACAGATGCTGGGTTTTATAAACAGTTAAGCAGCAGCCCTTTCTAATATTTGTCACAACCCAACAAAACCTTCTTTCAAAATCCAGTCAAGATTGCTAAGTGGCCAAATGCACTTACATATAATATGATTGACAATATCCAATCCATTAAAAGAAATTAAATTAATTGTTAAGGGATAATTTTTACACTTCCTATTTATTAAACATAAACACATTACTCTTTAGTACAAAGAAATTAAAATTTAATTAGAACAATGAAAACCTTTACTCTGAACTGTGGATGCTTTATAGTGCTTTTTTTTTTAATCCTTTAAATCCAGTAATTAAGCTCCTACTACAGTTCCCATAGATAATGAGGAGAACCCAAATACTCACAAGAAATTTACCTCACAAGAAATTGGGTCTTAGATTTGCTTCAGATCCTGAATCTTGTGACTAATATACTCCTGGTGCCAACTCTATACTGCACAATCACAAATTGGTTTCTATCATGTTAGACAAGCTTAGGTAATTGGAAAGAAAATCTTGAAGAATTTAGCCAGTCCTCCTGAATGTTTAAAATTCATTTTTTAATAGATTACCTGGAAAGTAATGCTTTCAACAATTGTTAGTTCCTGATTAAGTAACCAGAGTTCTTATCTTTGTTAATTGTATAACTGAAGCAATTTTAATTACTTAATGTATCAAATAAAGAACCTGTGTCAACATCCATATCATTTCAGATAACATTTTCCATTTGCCTCCATATCCCATTTGAATGTAGTTTGTATGGCTCATGTCTATGTATTTTCATTTAACTAATCTGTTTTCTGATCTGATCCCAAGTGCCTTATTTTTACTGCAATAGGTTTCATAGCCCTTTCTAAGAAGCTAGAGATACAAGCAAAGTTAAAGATATTTCCAAATTTATAGTATGGAGTAAAGTATAATTTCTGTATCTTGGAAAATATGATCAGTCAGGCAGATCTCTCTCAGTTAAAGTTCTTACTTTCTTCCAATTTATATCTTAGTTTTATTAACATAGGATGTATTTTTCCAAATAAAATATTTTGAAAATATTTGTTTTAAATATCATAGAGCAATTCGTGTAATGCATTTCTATGAAAATTTAATGATAGATGCAGCTGTACAATTGTGCCTTTGATATAACTGCATTGTTGGTAACATTGCCTTCAGAATAATTTTAGAGTTTGGTTTTACTTGTAAAATAATACCAACTGCTGCTTCTTTTTATTTCGCCTGATAATGACACAAGTATATAATCAAAATTAAGAGGTATTTGTCTTAGTATTGAAGATGTCTTTAGCATTGATATAACCAACCTTATATTTTCTATTCTTTCATATTTGTGTTTTCTTTTATTTTTTTTTATTTTATGTTATGCAGTAATAGTCAAAATATTTTTTTTTCAGTATCTTTGTCTATGTATGTACGTGTTCGTAAAACAAGTTTTTAAATACATTTCTAGAAAAAAAGCACAAAACAAAAAACGTCACCAGAGAAATGTATTGGCTGATTTGTGATCTAAAGGGAATGGTTATTGTTTTTTCTGATTTTGACACTACTGCTGTTGAAGCCAAGTATATCTAAGAGATAAAAGTGGTTTAAAGTTCTACTGTGTCTTTTCCTCATGATACTTCATAGTCTGCCTAACAGAAGTTTTGATGTGTTTTGGGAATACTATTTTGGTCATTTCTGCCTTTGAGACTAAGTCATCTAATTTTTTCTGTTCTTGCCATTCCTAAGACAGGCTTCCTCACTTTAGGATATTTCTGTGTGCTGTCATGGCACTGAACGAATTCCTGTCTGGCTTCTCTTACAATTCTATTGCTGAACGATTGGCAACTATTGATCTACATCTGCTTCTGAAGCAGAAGATTAATGGATGGTCACTTTCTCTCTCACCATTGACACTAGGATCCTGCTCTCAACTTTTCCCTTTGTCACACAGCGAAACCGTGGGAATTAAAAAAATTTTGCCAGATTGCTATAACAAAAATAGTTATTGTTCAATTAGCCTTATATTTGCCTTTTGTATGTATATTATTTGTCTTGAGTGCTGTCTAATGTTCAGCTCTGGTTTGGGTAAAAGGGTACAGATCAACCAGGCATGTGGCAAATTCTTGGCTAAGGGATCACTATAGCCCTGCCTCTTCCAGCTCAAAATATCCAGGAACTTCCCCATACACTTTATGGGGAAACTGCCAAGACAGGATACAAGATGGGAAAAGAAGCATGTGGGGAACAGTGTCATTTTGGTATTGTTTCTCAAAATTTTAAAGATCAAGTTACAGAATTCTGAATTCATTACTAACCAGGGATTGTGAGAATGAGCTTGGTGTTTCTGCTGTGTTTGCATGCCATGGCATAAAATGGACCACAGTAGGAAGAGGAGAAAAGCATTGGACATAAAAACTGTTATCTAGTAGTTACTTGGAACTTAGTAAGATTGGAAAGTTTTCTGTTAAATCCAGTTTCAATCCCTGTAAGTCAACTGAGTTATGGCAAAAATTAATAGTGTTCCTTAGGTTAATAAATTAATATTAATTTTAAAAAATAATATTGAACTTAGGTTATTTTTTTTCCTGATGAGCTAAAATTCAGGATCAGAGTATCATTGGAATCCATGTGACATAGGTAGATGTGGTAAAAGCTACCTAGGATTTTAATTTAATAGTAAGAGGAAGAAGTTGTTAGTTTTGCCACTTTTTCTTTTTTTTGTTCAAATTAGACTTAGGAAACAGCTGCAAATAATATGGTTTCCTGATTCTTGAGAACCTTTCAGTTACACTATTTTTAATAAAGATTTGTCCATATGAGGGACAGCAAGGTCTGTTAACCTTTCTTGCAGCTTGCTATTTCTGAGCCAATTATGAAGATGTCTAAAGGCATCGAATGCTCTTTGGAACAGTAACTTGTGATTTGGGAGTATAATGGCCAACTGGAGAACTTTCTCTGTGGTTAGCATATCTGTGCTCACAGTATATAAAAAAACAAGGGCAGAATTGATTTTTTTTTAAGAGCTAAAATTCTTCTTGGATTTTTTCTTTCAGTTATGGTGATATATTAATAACTACAGTAACAGCAGAAGTAGCAGAAGCTTCCTAAGTGTTTTGGATTTTGATAGTAGAGCCTTGAAGGCTGTGTTAAGTTGTCAATCTAGGGTTTTTATCAAGATTTTGTTGATGTTCAAAGAAAGAAAAAAGTGTTAATCAAAGAAATATGTTTTTCTTGCTGATACGAGGCAGCTGACTATTCACACTGAATGAAATCTTCAATATGTTTAGCTGCTTTTGATTTCTTAGAGAATTGTAATGTAAATCTTCACTGAAAGTGATTTGGGAACATAAATTTAATTGATAAGTTGTTCTGGGCTTTTCAAATGAAACCTGAGTGGTTTGACCTAAGTAAATATGACTTATTCAAAAAACCTTGCAGCAGGAGAGCTGCACAGCAGCCAGGACACTGCTGCCATGGAGCTGTTTTTACACTGGCATCGTAGTGAGGGCAGTCAGCCAGGCAGAGGGAGTTGGGGTTAAAGTCCCCCCTCTGACAAGGAATAATCAGATACACTCTCTTAGAAGGTGTTTTAGCGACTAAACCACAAAATAGGAGCAGGACTACAAGGCAAATTCAAATTCTATAGTTCACAACTACAGCAGAAACACAAAAAAACATAAACAGGTGAAAATTTGACTCTGTCATGAGGTTGCCAGGTGAAGAGAGTTTTGTATTATTTAAAGTCTGGTGAAATTCTGAGTTTTTACTATAATGCTTAAATTACAGAAAATATATATCCACTACTTTAGTCACACAAGAAAAATAAGTATCATGGAACCTGGACATCTCTGCAGCAAAGGTGATGGTTTATGTGTTGTATATAGAATCTGCATGCCAGACTGAGACATTCCTAACTGCTTTTTTAAATCTAGAATAGGAGAGCAGCAACAGGAGACAATAAGCTATGAATTGCCAACTCTTTCTATAACAAAGGGCATGAAGACCTGTAGTGGACACTGGGAGCCACAGCAGTAGACAGAGATTCAGGAGAAAGAGATTTACAAGTGCTTGGACTGTGATGGTATAAAGGCCCAGGGCTCCTTTGTTGGGGGTCCCTCTTCGGAGGCACCAGCTTGAGTTGTCTCTGTTACTGCACTGTGAATAAATTGCATTATAGAGCGAGACATCTGAGTGTCTGCTGTGGGAAACCTAGAGCTGAACTGCTGAGGAAACCTGGTCTGACCACGTGTGTGGGGTGTGGAGAGAAGTAGGCACCTGCCAGCTTGCTGGATCTGCCCTCTCTGAAGGGGCCTCAGTGCCAGCAGTGACAGTATCTGGTGTTGGGAATGTGACTGCCAGAGAGTCTCACAAATGGCCAGACTGGGCAGTTTGCTTAGCAGCCTACCATGCCTGATGACACTGAAATTATAGAATGAGGGAATATAGGCATGGTGCAGAACAGTCAGAAAGACATATGAGACACAGCAAACACTGCCAAAGACAGAACTACAGTACTACAGGTACAGAAACAAGATGCCTGTCAGGCATCTTCACTAATCCTGACAGTTTCCCAAATGATTCTTGGACAGTCACAGCTGACCTGTATGTATGTAATGAGCCACTTCTAAGCTGGATGGCACTGCAAGGTCTGCATGAAGCACAAGACTTCATGTTCTCCTTATGTTTAGGGTAGATTTAAAGTACTAAAGGCAATACCAGTATGGCTGTTTTGCTTTTGTACTTCCAGAGCCATCTGAGTTGGCACTAGCTGTGCCTTTCTAGAAGCATGCTCCACTACAAAATGAAGATGTGGCAGAAGTACTGGATAAAATGTATGCACTGGTTGAGTACACTAGATCACAAGCTAGCGTTCCTTAGTCTCCTATATTATACCAGCTTCTTAGTCCTTACAAAATGTATTTTATCTGTCTCAAGTGAAGGAAGTCTTTGAGATTAAATTTTAACTTAGAAATTTGTTCTTGCTATAAGGCACACTCATCTTTTCCTTCTTCTCACGTCTTAGGACTTTTCTTGTTTCTCTTTCTGATTTGACTCCTTTTTTCTTTGCCTTTCTTGACTTAACTTTGTTCCTTCACCTTATAAAATAATCAAGGGTACAGATTTCAACAAAACTATACTCTTGGTTAAGAAGGATTTCAATTTTTATTATAAAGCTAAATTAAGAGCCACTTAATGCTCATGGTTTAGTATTTTAATAAAAAGGGAAAGGAAGAAGCTGAAAGAGCAAGAGGAAAGTGCTTCTCAGCCATGTCTCTTACTTGAAGTCTTAAATGTTGCTTTGTTTTGTGTATTTATTAGTTTTTCTCTGAGACCTGTATAGTATACTGTATATCTTCTTCATAACACTTTGATTCTCTGTGAAATAAAGTATAAAGCTGCATGTGGTGTATGCTTCTACCAGAAAACTTTGACAATGTAAATTTAAATAATTAAACCATAAGTATGGCCATTTAATGCTCTGAAGTAGTAGCACACTAAAACCTGTAGCTTGGAAAAGGATATATTCTGTTTCTGTGCCAAGATTTTGATGCACAGTGAGAAGTCTGTGAGAGCTTCTGGAGGTGCAATCCCTTTTGAAAGCATATTGAGAAGTGATTTTCATCATGGAAGCATGAAGCAAAATACCAATGCCACTGCAGACTAATTGCTATCCAGTTTTTCTAGAATTAATTACTTTTATATGTTTTTATTTGAAAGCACTCTGACATACCTAATTCTGAATATTATCTCGTTCTGTTGTCCGAGAGTTTAGATATGGAAGTAAGCACAGACCTGTTGCCTGGCGATGCCAGACTATCACTGAAAACCTGATCTGAGCTTTTATAATTTTCACCTTTTGTCACAAGACATGCTTTTTATCTTTACAGTTGTAAGCTAAAAAATTCAGAGATAGAGTTTACTATAAAAACAATGACTTCAGAGCTTGTTTTACTAACTGAGGTACTGTCTTGTGCATTAAAATTAAGTAACGTCTAATATTTCAGACAGATTGTCTTATTTTACAGACTACTGGTAATGTCCCATATATAATACCACAGAATATTGAACAATTTTTATACCTGGGTATATCTTACCCTTGAGCCACAGGAGGTGAACTTTAACTGTATCAGATGATACTTAAGGATAATCAGTATCTTTATAGTTCCTGGAACCATAGTTTAAGGAATTCTAGATTGCCCATGACAGCAAAGTATCCTGCTTTCTGGAAGGAGGAAAAAAGTACGTAATTAGTAAAGCTTCCTCAGAGACAGTGCTGAGCAGGAAGTAGTTTCCCTGATGTGAAAAAAATGAGAGCCTTCCTTCATGACAGAAATGGAGCTTTGCCTCTCTTGGAGCTGCTGCTACACTGAGAGCCGCAGTGCTCGCTTGAAATAAGACAGTCCCAGCTGTAACCCCTGATTAAGATTCACCTTCTCCCTCTGTGCTGCTTAAGTAAAGTACAAATTGCCTTGTGCCAGGCAGCTCGGGGTTTTGTTTCTCTGTTTGTTGAATGGTGAATGTTTATTTAAAGGATGCAGAGCACCTGAACAGTATAGGCTCCTCTGAGGCACTTGGAGGATGATTATGCTGTCCTGCTACCAGGGTGACAACTCCAGCAGGTGACAATGAAAACTGGCTAGAATTGCAAAGGTAAGAGCAGTTGCCTGAGATGCTGGTTATTAATTTGTGCCTTTAATGCAAATACAGTATACACAAACTGTGTCTCCTAAGTCCTGGGTGGTGTACGTTGACTCACCACAGTTAATAAAGGGTAGCTAAGTATGCATTTATATGTAGCTTTAAGCTGATATTCCATCTGTTAGCTAACAACTCTTTCTAGATGAAAATTCCATTAAAATTGGCTTCATTATATGTAGGGGTTTTTTTGGTTTCACTGCATAATACAGCCTAATCAAAGATAGCTAAAAATAATCCAGGTTAGCTCCACATGGAAGCCATAATATGTATCCTGAGAGGAGAAAAAAACCCAAAGGTAACATCCTGCACTATATTTTTCTACTGCAATGACCAATGGAAGAAAGTCATCCCAGTAGGATTTCTTCATACAGGGCAGACAATATGACCCTGTATTGGTTTACAAGATGAATTCCTGTATGTGTTTACAAGCTGTGACATTCTGCAACTACTTTACAGAAATTCTTTGAAGATCTGGAGGTCAAATTTCAGTCTAGGTAGAATGATACTTTAAATAATGATGTATTAAGTATTTCTGTCAAGATTTCTAGGGTTTTTTTGCATAGGTCAGTCTAAAGATTTATTCTAGGGACATATTTGGTAGCACTTCAAGTTATGTTTGGCTTGGTTTTGTCTTCTAGGTTGCAATATAGAATATTAATTTTTAGTTTCACAGAAAAAGAGCTAGACATAGAGAGATGTTAGCTTTGTCCCACAGCTTATGATGAAGATCAAAAAGAAGAAAAATAAATGGCATTATCTGCTTTGGGTTTAATGTACACTTTCTACATTGGAAACTAGTGAAAGTAGTTTAAATGTTTGCCAAGATATAGCTCATATTAATAAAAAATGCACATGGAATAAATTTGTTTCTTACCATTTTAGAAACAGTTGATACCCTCATTTGTACTTCATAATCCACCACAGTGAAGGCTTAATAGACCATTAAAGAAACGGTGGGAAGTTAATTTTAATATGTAATGGTGTGAGGGGTTTTATTTTTTTCCTTAATACAATGAAGCTTCTAACAATTTTATTTGCGAAGAAGATGATTATTTAATAAAGTGACAAACTGTCCCACTGATAGGATACATTAATTTTCTTCTAAAGCTGTTCCTTCTTCTCCATAAGAAGGTGATAATTAGGTTTGCAGATTAGAATAACATAATCAGACCACTTGTGTGGATGCTTGTTAAAATATATTTTCCTCTTCATATAAGCCTCATAATAATTAAAAACTGTTTAAAAAGAGGACCATTCTTTTTCGGTATGGACTTTTTAAATGAGTCCTAATAATATATCAAGTTATTCTTAAGCTAATTCAACTTTTTAAAAGGTTAATGTTTGAAAAAGAGTATGGGAAGTGATTAACTGGTGAGTTTAAGTATTAGCATTAGGTTTTGCAGGAACATCTACAGTATAAAACAGCGCTCATTCATATCCTGATTTAATTTCTTCCACTGTCACTCCTGATTGTTCCGTTTAATCTTTCTTAAGTCACATAAAATTATCTTGTATGTGTAAATTAACAATCATTTTCTAATTTCACTGCAAACTTTAAGCACTGTCAGAGAAAAAAAAATATATACTGGCAGTGATTAATTCTCTATTTTAAGCAAAACTAAATGCAGTTGCTATTGAGGTAGAGCACACACACAGTGTTTTTTTTTGTGATTCTAGGCTCCAATAAAAGCAGTGGAGAAATAGCAATGAATGTGAAATGAGTGGTTCACATCCAAACAATCAGGTCTTGTGTCTATCACATTGAATCAGTGTAATATTCACTGACCTTACATTTTAAAACATTGAAGCCAATTTCCTTTGCTTAGGATTCGTGTAGTATTCAGTACTTCTTAAAACTAACTTCCTGGTCTAAACCCAAGGTGGAAGTGTACAGCCTAAGATCATTTAAAGTGTCTTTAAGTGTTCCAATTCCTGCACTTTTAATAAGATTAAGGTTTCTGTCTATAGTTCAGTGAAGTTTTATTCTAGAGAAGAGGTGAAAGTATATTTTTTTGTGTTTTGTTTTTGCATTTTCCGGCAATCTTGAAATTAATCTTACACTAAAGAATAAACATTTTCTCAGTATTTCATCAGTGTTCAAGCTTTCAAGGTCCAAGATGTTTCATTACAGCAGTTATGAGCAGTGGGTTCATAAAGGAGGGCTAACTTAAACACTAAAAACCCAGCATGTCCTGGCTAGAAATCACTTCAAGTTCAAACAGCTGAATGCAGAAAAAAGTGTTACATTAACAAGTGTTCTCTGAGTTATTAAATATTGCAATCATCTAATTTGTACCTACATTCCAGTAAGTCTTACTTTGTGTACACAGTTCCATATGTATATTTGATATACTGTCCTAATCAACTTCAGGTTGTTGTGGGAACATGTTTTATGGACAAGTAAAAAGTAATCAGGTTCTTTTTATTACCATTATGAAAGAAGTGAAAGAATATTTTTTGTATTGTGCTAAATATACATACAGAAAAGGACAAATATTAATTCATTTATAAAAATGGATGCAATACTGACTGATTTAACAGCAGTAGATTAATATTATAGACTCAGTCATGAAGGGACTTATAAAATATATTTCTAATATTATTAAGTTTGGGTTTTTTTAATCATTGTTGGATATTAACAAAATTTTCTTATCATGTAAAGTGAATCATATGACATAGATTAACCAGTGCTCTTACCCAGAAATTGATCAACAACAGCTCTATAAGCCTGTAGGCCAACAATTTAAAAACAATTGACCCTACTTTTCCCTTTCTAAATAGATCTAAATAGATCTAAATAGATCTAAATAGATGATTCACAACAATCATCATGATAAATAGCTACTTTTTATGTAGTAAAATAAAAAAGTAGAATGACATTTTACATAACAATTCTAGGTGTTTTTGGAGTAAGACATGCTCATAAGGCACAGAGGAAAAAATTGAATTTTAAAAAATGTCTCAGAACTTCGTAAGTCTTCAGTGTAGCAGTTATTAAGTACAATTCCTTTGTCTTACATTGTGGGAAAAGGTGATGTAGGTGGGTGTTCCGAGGATACGTTTTCATCCTTGGTTTCAGAATAGATAGCCTGGTGAGGTGAATGGCAAACTTTTCTCTTAGGACTTTTGACTTTTATAGGTAAGCAAACAGCCTAAAGACAGCAGGATTCTCATGTCAAATCCTCTGCAATGGATTCTTAACACAAGGCCACCTGTAAAATGCCATAACAGAAATGTTAATGAAGAAGCATGATGGTCTCTCATCAGTTTGCAGGCTAAAAGCCTTTTATATATGGCAAGTTTTCCACAGTTTCAAAGAAGGACCTATAGGTGCCAGAAAGTGTAGAAATCCTGGTACAGCTCTGTGTTCTGGCCTTCCTTACTTAGGAAATATTGCTGTGTTGAAAGTAGATGGTTTATAGGGACCCAGCTTCAACTCCAAATTAAAAGAAGTAATGCTTACAGATCCATGATGTCCTGCCTGATTTCTAGTTTTAATGTCTTAAGAGGCCTGCCTTTGTCTTTAAAATAATTTGTGCTTAAACACCCTAGAAAAATTAAGGAAGAGAATTTAAATTTCAATTATATCTACATCGTTAGCTGTATGTGTGTTTATAATTGCTCTCTCAGAGTCCATGAATATATAAGAGCTCAGATGAAGCCTTCAAGGATAATGAAACAGGTATGTAAAGATATATAACCGTTTTCCAGGGTGCATAAGACCAAACTGATATCCCCTGGAATTCAGCCCAAGGCATGAACTGTCAAAGGGTACATCATCATTTTTATGTATGCTAGAAATATATACAATAGCTGAAAATGCGATAGAATTTGAGGAAAGATTTTTTTGATGCAGAAATATGTAGTGACCTGTGTCCCTTTCCCCCTTTGCAAGAAAGTTATTAATCTTAATAATTATTGCAGTGTTTATTGATTACATTACTAACCCAAGAATTCATATAGCTACAGGGGGCAAGCAGACTGGGCTTTCCTAAATGGAAAGATATTGAACATTAGCAAAATTACTGTGGGACACTAAATGTTAAAAATGTCTTTGGGAGAAATAAAGGTTAGAAAGTTTAGCAGGTCATCACGCTCTTTTTCTTATTACTCAGATTTTTAAAGCATTCAAGTGATAACCTTTTGAAAAGGAGAGGGGAGGAAAAAAGGAGAGGACAGATGATTGGGAGATACTTAATTATCTGTTTCTTTAAAGAAGTTGCAGTCAGGTCCAACCTCATTCAGCTGCCAACACTTGCATAAAGCTGCTGGAGAAAGCTCCTGTGAATACCCTGCAAGGCTCTAATTTGAGATAAAATAATGCATCTAACTATACTGTTATCAATAATTGATAGGCACTTACGAATGTAATTCATTGAAATCTCACCTCTGGCCCAACCTCTGCCACTCCAGGAAGAAAGAGACATAGCAGTTTTCTTTCTGGTTTTATCCAAGTCATTGTGTGAGCTTTATAGGGGATTTAAGCTGTAAATTGTACACAATAAACATATAGAAGAAGCCTGGCATGAAGTAGAGCCTTTTAATAACTGTGTCTGCATTTTTTTGTTTCCTTTTACCCCTCTTTAAAAAAAAAAAATATGAAAAAATACCACTTTGTTTGGTTCCCCACTAAGAGTAAGCTTTTCTTTGAATGTCATCCATTTTCTAGAATTTTTAAAAATTGAAAAGCTTTGCCCTTTTGACCTGCTAATACATCTCAGTCACAGTTCACTGCGAAGCTGTGACAACATACACAGTGATAACAAGGCAGGCTGTTACATCCTCATTTTTTTAATCCTGACTATATCAGCATTACTGTGACACAACTCATCAGGTTTGGAATAATGTAATTAATTTACGAGATTCCACAAAATTAAACTAGTCACCTGTGAATATATCCAAAGGGATCTTTCAGTGCTGTTAATCTGGGTATTTCATCCCATTTTTGTGTATAACAGATTATTTAATCTGCATATTATTGGATGAGTACCTACAATATTATTTCTAGTTTAAGCATGCTTCCTCTCTCTTTTGTAGAGGCCAATAAATGAGGTGATACAACAGTAGTACACCATACCACATTCTCCTACTTCAGTTCTGTTAGAGTCTAGAGCCCCAAAAAGGAGAGTAAGTGATGTGGTTCTCTTTGACAAAAGCCTAAGTATGAACAAGACATGAGATCATGCACATGATGTGATGTTTGCTTTTTTCAAGAGTGCATGAAGCTCAGAGGGAACAAGACTGTGGATAGTGGGTTAGCTGGCTGCAGCCCCTAATCAGAAATCTTTTTGAGTTTCTGTTACCCTCGGACAGTCACATAGGTTCCAAAGCCGCTTGAATTTAACTGTTCTATTTTCTAATAATTTAAAGTTATATGATGTAAAATTTTAATTTTACTGACGAAAAATCAGTTTGCCTTGATGCAGGATGTCCTAATTTGAAAAAGAAACAAAAAAAAAAATTGCATTAAGTGTATTTCCATTGTAACAAAGTAAGTCTTTATGTACTCACTTGCAAAAAAAACCCTCCTAGAAGAAAATGCAAGAAATATAGGCTTGGCTACAGGTTTAACTAAAAAGGTACAAAATCACCTGTGAGTGATATTAAGTCAGGGTCTCTGCAATGCATTGGTACACATTCTATTGAACAGCCACTACTTCATCAGATACTAACTAGGACACTATCTGTTGCTATCTCTAGAATAAGGGAAAGGGTTCTGTCTTCATCACGTCCTGTTTGTTCAGGTCTTCTTTTTAAGAGTTCTCTGACACCCAGAAATAATTTATTTTTATATTCAATGAAAATTCATTTTATATCCAATTTTTAAAATTGTATTATGGTAACAAGATTTGAACATTTTGGTTTTTCTATTTCCCTAGTTAATGCTAAATATTGAAGGTAATTATTACAACTTTGTGTGTATTTTTCATTTGATTCAGCAGGAATAACCTTGATAAAATGCTCAGTTTTGCGAAGGTGCCCTTTCAAGATGCAAATTAACACAATTATGTTAGTTGAAAACATATTTTGGAGATATGCAATCAAAATAATAAACTAGTTAAATAAAGCTTGCATGTGCAATCAGGTTTGGTAAATAAAAAAATATTTTCTAATAAGAAATTTGACAAGTTTTGCTTAGTGCAATTTTTAATTCAGGTTGTACATAGTTTTAATTTTATGCCATTGTAAAAGTGAGTGCTTCTTTGGTTTTCACAGCCCAGTAGGAGATAAACAGACAAAAATTCCAGAAATGGTGCAAACTGCATGTCTGGAAAGGAAAAACAGCAATGCATAATACCAGGTCTTTCTCCTTACTCACACTACACAGAATAATTATTTGGGACAGCAGGATGGGGAGATTGAGTGAGAGCACTCAGCAAACAGCAGATGCAGAGGATCAACTTCTTCTTTCACAATCCCTAGTCTGAAATGCAGAGTAAATGTTTCTTAGAGGGGGAGAAAGCACATATTTATTACAATTAATCCTACAGCAGTTCATCTTCAGACGATGCTAAAGCAATCAAAGACTCTTCCTAGTGGCTCCCAGGCAGTCACAGGGAGAAGAACATCCCTTTAAATTTGAACACTGTGTAGTGGTGATGCCACTACTCTGCTTTATATATGGGGGTCAGTTTTTTCCTTTATGCCTTGCAGAGTCATAAAGGAATTTTGAAAATATAATGAATTATATTTGTCATGAATTTCTCAGCAGAAAATTTAAGCTGTACCCAAGAGCCATGTAACTACAGTGAATATTCTGTTGTAGGACCTGCTTTGAGGGGTACTTTTTTTCTTCTTTTATTTTTTCTATTTTTTAAGTATGGTACTTTGTGACTTGAGTTTTGAGTGTGGTTTTTTAACTACTGTTATTGACCATCTCACCCCATTTACGTTAAACGGGAGTTTGGAATATGCACTATTTTGGTGTCAGAAAAATCCATCATCTGGATGAAAGATTGCTGATCTTTCCTAATAACATTATTAACAGAATTTATTACTTATTTGACAACAGAAAGCTAATTTCTTGTAAATATAGAGTAGGAATCCTAATGAAACCACTGAAGCTGCAGTGTGACCTTTGATACTGAAAGTGACAGGAGAAAGTTGATCGTGAGTCAGAAGGAATGTGCATCTTGCAAACTTTGACAGAGGATGTGAGTTGAGTACATTATAGAATAACAAAAACTTGTGTTTTTATGGAAATTGTGTCTGAGTAAGAATGTAGGATTTCCTGTCTCACTAACCTATGTTGGTTAGGGATCTGCTTTGTTTGATTATCCCAGATATACACATTCTCATTAAGTATCCATCCAGAGGTTTATTGTGGATAGAAGAGTCAAATCTATTAGCTTTCAATTTCTTTTTACTCAAGTGACAAAAACATATTTTTAATAAAATAGACAGAAAGAATAACCTGAGGGAGCAGTTCAAACCCTCCTGACTTAGAATTGCCACTCCACAGAATGATGTAACATTTAAGCAAACGGATGGAAGATACAGATGAGGAGCTATTAAACATTATAGTCTGGTGCACCTTTAGTACAAAAAGTAGAGATCTAAAAATCTAAAAGTAGAGTAAAATCTAGAAGGGAAGTTTTGCCCTGTATTTTTCTTGTCTGTGAAGATAAGAACTGAAGTAGGCATCTGGGACACCAAATTGAATTTTTTTTGCTGTCAAAGGTAATGATGCAATAAAATGACTCAAAAATATCCATGGATCATCAGATCCCCAGAACCCTTACATACTTGTCTACCTGCTACCAGAAATTAATGACCAATAATGATACACTCAAAATCATACTGTGTAAGGGAAAGAATGGAGATGTGATCACAGACACCAGCAGCCCTACGTACCAGCAATACGAGGAGTTAAAAAAAAAAAACATAACAAAAAACTGAGGATAAAAAAATCAAAACCCTTCCAAGTGAACCCAGGAGGCAGATGCTGGTCTAAGGTAGTAAGAAAATCTCAGCTGGTGTAGAGTAAAATTTCCCACATTAGCAACTGGCTTGATTATGTAAATAAGAGTGGTCCTTCAGGTAACTTAGTGGTGTCTGCAGTGCTGGCAAATATTTAATCGGATTTATTTATTTATTTATTTATGGCCAACCATAGTTTAAAGAGAAAGAGAAGAAGCAGCTCTTCTTCTGAGAAGGGTTACAAGTGTATCAAGAAGACAGAGCAATTTTCATAAAAGAAGAAACCTCTTTGTTTGTTACAAACATACCTTAAAAGTACCATGCATATATCACAGATTACTGCATTTTAAAAATAAGTTTTTAGTTTTTAATGTAGTCAAAACAAGGTTCCATCTGTCCTGTTACTTTGAATTTATGCAGATGTTTCACTCATATGGTAGAAGTTTCGTTTTCTTGAAGAAATTTGAAGTAGTCTTTTAATGAAGTTGTTTATTTTGTTAAGGGATGACATACTCAAAACTAAAGGTAGTGGAAAACCTTTCATGATAAAAGAAAGGCAACGTGTTTTTATTAAATGCTCTTTACAAACAGAACCATAAATTAATTCAATTTCTCAAAATATTGTCTGTTTAAATTTTCTAGAATCCAAACTTGCTTAATGATAGAACATCCCTGTGGTTTCTGAATTTTTAGAAGATTTTGCCATATGTTTTATGGTATACAGTTAACTTGCCTGAACTAGATGGCTTTTCATATTTGATCACATGTTCATAAACCTAGCTTCTTTCATGCTGTTTCAATATCCAAGTATCCTTTCCCAACCTCTGGTGCTGCTTACATCACCTACCTACTGCAACTGAAAACCTAAATATTTGTCCTTTGTGTTTTAAGTAATGCCTCCTTACATGTAATTTGACTGAAATCCAGGTTTATCCGTTAAAGACGCACAGAAGTATTTGTGAAACTGTTTCGATAAATGTGTTATTATAAAAGAAAAATTAAAAAAAAAAAGAAAATTATAAGATGTTTTGATATATGTTTCTGACATTTCCCCTGTTACAGTCAATCAACACTATTGATTTTGATGGAGTAATGCTTTCTTAAGTGAAGATCTTATTTTCCTGTAATTAATTTCTGACTATTTTGACTGTCAGATGGAGCATAGACTCTTTTCCAGTAGCCCAGGAATATATATTTTTATTTTCTATCAAGATATATCAGCTATAGCCTTTACAAACTGGCAAATGTCAAGGTGCTGCAAAATATAACATTTGTAAATAATACATCTGATGTGCATTTCTTCGTCCCTTGGGCAGACTAGACATATATTGTATTCCATTTCTGAAAAGTAACTTACAGTTCTATTTTATTAACAATTGCCCATCCATACTTGAACAAAATACTAACAAACTGTTCCATGAGCAGCCAGACTAATGAAGACTGATTTCCTACAGATGTATGTCCTGTGACCCTTAGTGTCCTTGCTGTGACAATCCCATTTTCACATATGGTCTTAGTTCCACATGCTGCTCTGTGCTCTGTGTTTGCGATTAACCAATCAGTATTTGCTGATTTCTGGGCTTTGTTACAAATGGAAAAAGTGCCAGACACTTTCTTTAAACTGCAATTAACTTGTTTGTGTACAGGCCATGTATCAATGAAAGAAGTACTTAATTCTTTAAGGGCTCATCAACTACTTGGTGTTTGGTAATTTTGACTGTTCTTCCTTGTCCCCACTCCCTAGTATAAATCATTTGTAGCCTTATACAGTCAGATTCAAGTAAAATTTTGAATTTGATTGATCCACAGTATTGCATCCAATTTAGACATATTGTATGTGATAAAACTGTAAGGTCTTAGAGTAATTGACTCTTGAACATAATGGGTTATAATGCTGTCATTAAATGACTGATTGGTTGTTCTATGCTATTGCAAAGAAATTCTGTGGAAAAGAACGTCTGGAAAGTGCAGATGTTCATCCATCGCAACTGGGGGTAGATTTGTTTCTTTTGATGTGTAATTGCAACTGATAATTGTATAGAAAAAAAAATCAGGATGTTAATGTTTCAGATCTCTTTCTCTTAAAGTGCATGATGTCTACCCTAATGTTGTCTTGTCTCTGACTCCTAACATTATCCCTCTCACTGAGCTACTTTGTAGTGCATGCCCACACAGGAGTGTCCATTTTCAGTATTACTTAATTTTATTGCCCATGCTCCCCATCATCTCACTTATTAAGGGTTCTGCTGGCTCTGCTTTCCTCTCAGCACAGCCTAGGACGCAGCTGTTTGTGTTCCTTTCTAGAAACTGGCATCTAAAAATGCCCTCAGGATAACCTTAGGATGGAAAGAGCACAAAGGTTATTTCCAAAGCCCCTACAAGAAATTTTTTGTGTTACGCCAATTAAGTTGATCTATAATTTTTGTTAGGTTTTAATAAGTCATTTAAAGGAATAAAGTTCATCAATGTATCATTCACCTAGTGTGGGTCATAAGTAATAAAAAACATGGTCAAGCAACATTTCCTCCTTCTTAAAGTTTTGTTCATTTTCTTGTTAAGACCTGATTTGTGCCTGTGCCTACAGTCCTTCATGTCTCTAGAGACACACATCAATGAGTGAACTGGGTGTTCCTTGGAGTGCTTCCTTGCTTCCAAGCACACCTTGGGAACCTGTCACACGGGCACATGAGCCTGTCTGTAGCCTGCATTTCACCTGAAGTATCTTCTGAATGTGGGAGCACTTAAAACTTTTATAAAATAAATAGATCCATGGGTACATTAAAAAGGAAATAACATTGCCTGAAAGAGAAGGAAGAAATAATACTAACATCCTATGATATAAAATAGAATTTTCTCAATTTGATTTGGTTTAGTTCTAATTTAATTTACTAACCGTTTTATAAGACACTATCTTACGACATAACTCTTTTCCTCCTAAATATGTTTAATGTCCTGACTGAAAGATTTCAGTGATTTCCTAAGTTATTCCTTGTTTCCTTTGACATTTGTCATCATAAGGAATTTGTATTATTTTATCCTTTGATCAAATGATATTCTTTGATGCCACAGATCATCAACTACTTCGATAGAACCAAACTGAATAAATTGTGTGGCTGCTCTGAAAAATTTCAGTTTCAGTGATACTAGTTTTATGCTATATGTGATCTATAGAAATGCATGTCAATTATACATATACATACACACATATATATAGATATATAAGATTATTAGTATGTGCACTGATGCAGTGAGAGAATTTTAAATTCTATTTCATACTTTGAAGATTCAAATATTCACAGCTTGCAGAAAAGTTCTGATGACGGTGATAGCGATTGTGAAAAAAGTTTGTTTGGGTTGTACTTTCTGTAATTTATTCTGTAATATTTTGTTCTCCTCATTATATGTATACTCCTTTATATAATGTTTTCTTTTAATACAATTGAGTAGATAGGTTTGGATAGAATCTGCTTATCAAACTAAGAATCCTGTGTAGTTTTACAGTATTCTTTGTTCTCCTTTCCTGCAACACGGAATGTTTCGAATCACCTTTCAAATTTTCAAGAGAGCGTCACCAAAATTGGATAGATTCCATTCTGAGAAACATTATGAATAATAGTAATTTAACAGAATAGACACATCAGACACTGTACATCAGGGTTGTACAATAGTAAAACTATAATGGTTTTCTGTGTGAAGTTTCACAGTTGTGATTAGACCTAATCAATCTGTTTTAAGCAGCCATAATAATTTCAGATTCCTGTTAAAGAGGCATTTTACAGTGTATCCAAAACAGAAAAAAACCTGTAGAAAAAGGCTTTTTCAAAATTGTAAGAAGTTTTTGCATTTGTAGAGAATGAATTAGGCCCATTTTCTTTGCTGTTGACAAAGTACATTCCTTTTAATCTAGTCATTACAGGGAAAGTCAGCAAAGCAAGGGAGGAAATACAGAAAGATTATAGGAAATGACTGTTTAAAATACATCTGCAAATGAGTAATGCTGGGCTTGTGTTGTAATACACCATCAATTTTCCTTGTATTGTATGCACCAGATATGCTACACTGTTGCTTTTGTGTGTCTTTTAAGTCTTATAGGTGATGCTCTATTACCAAATATCTCAGCATTATATAAACAGAATTCAAGGCATGTGTTTTGAACATGATTTAACAAGCAAAGTACCAGCTTTATGGGGCTGTGTATGTTTACTTTCATCACTGTTTAGAGCCCAAGCTCATTGTTTACTGTGGTGAAAATATATCTTGCTAATTCAATCAAATTAAGGGTTTAGTTAAGAATTAATGATGATGTAATATGTAGAAATAGTTGCTTAATTTTTGATCTGTTAGGTATTAATGATGTTGCTAAATGTCAAAATTAGATGATCTCTAATCTTTTTTTTCTATAGGCACTCATGCAGTAATGCAATGAGGGGTTAGTATTCTTACAGATGATTTTATGCAATTGTCATTGAAAACACTGACCTATTTTTAACAATGGGTTTGTCCTGTTCTGTTGGGTTTTTTTCACAAAATAACAAATCAATTAATACCATTTAAAAATTATTTCCCTCTCAGAACCCATTTAAAAATCAATTTTTAAGCTTTAAGTCATTCATTCCTGCATATGTATTTAAAACTCAAATATAAATACATATTTTTCATTATTAAATTTTGTAACCAATTTAATTCCTAACCTAACTTTTAATGACAAGTTTAAATGTAGAATATGTTTTGAAAAGCTAAGAATAAGAATTTATTGATAAAAGAAACGCAGACTGTAGGGTAGCTGGAAAAATAATATTACTGTAAGAGTGATAGATCTAGCTGCTGAAACTCTAGGAAAGAGACTATAGAGTTCCAGGACAAAATGCCAAATAGCTGGGAAGACTGACTATTTTTAAATAAAAACAATGTTCACTCTGGAGTCCAAAACTACTTCTTTTAAAGCTAGAAATAAACATCTGTTATTTTTTCCATTGTAAAATTTCATTTTTATGGGTTTATAATAGAGTCATAAAAAGTCATTCTTTACTGAAACTTGACATCATAAAAGGCTAGGAAAGTCCTCTAGGTAAGTAATAAATAGATTAAAGGATGATGGAAAGGTATGTTTTCAGTACAAGCATACAAAACACACACAAAATCTTACTCTATTGTCCATTTGACGTGTACCCTTTAATCATAGGTCAAAGCTAAGCAGAATTTCTCCTTTTAGAAGTGTACTTCTGGATTCAGTAGATACTTTTCCAATTACATCCAAAGTCAAGAGAGAAAATTCAGGGGGCATGAACCATGAGGTTCTGGCTCCATCAGCAGAGGAAGCCTAGAGCTCCTAAGACCTGTCCCAAACTTAATCAATTCTAGGCCAAACTGTTGGCCCAATGCATCTTCAGACCTCTCTTGTTTCTTTCACTTATTGCTTCCTTCCTAGTTCCAGCTCATTAGAAGTCATAGTCGTATGAATTCCATTAAAATCTAGAGTCTTAATATCTGCATTTCTATTTTAAACTCAATAATAATATATATTCATAGCAGCAAAGCCTTGTGTCCTAGTTGAGAAAATTTATGGTGATAAGCTTTGTTATGTACCAAATGGTGGCATAAGCACACTCCATGGACTATCAATATTAAAAAAATTATTTCTCTTTGTTTTTATTCTGGATGCAAAAGTGAAAAATGATTTCAAGTACTTGTGAATTCTTTTAGAAAATCACTGGCTATTTTTATGTGAACTGTTTTCCTTAGGTGTCATTTTGCAGTCACTGAAGTAACTACCAAATAATTTAATTAAATTTAGACTTAAATAAGCCAAGTAAATTGTTACAGAAGTCTTCAAGGCCATAGTGTGAATATTTTTTTTTGTGTTTTAGACTAGTTGACAAACTACTTGGATCATAAATGGAGACAAATCACTTAGAAGTAAAAAGTGCTAAAGCACTTTTGAAGTTTTTTGATTTGAAGCATCACTAATGTGAACAAAACCAGTAATATATGGAATTAGGTGCTTATCTGTCTCCTGATTTGAAAATGGTTGACCTGAGTATTGTTAGTCTCAAAGTCCAGTGTCTGGAAACCTGCATGTGGAGAAGTCAAGTAATTCTATTATACTCAGGTCCATTGCGATGTCTCTTTTTTTCTCCTTCCCCCCCCCCGCCCCCTCTTTGGATGTAATTACTCCTTATCTTTATTCACTATTTTAAAGTATAAAATTTTGAACATTATTACTCTGAATTTTTATACATATATTTACTTACTGTTTCTTATTAACTTCCATGTATATTGCTAATGGTCCACAACCTTTTAAAGGATATTCTGTGATTAAGGCATATTAAAATCTGTTGCATGAAACAGACCCTGGTAGTTTCAGACTTCTTTTTATGATCTTTTTGTTTTTGCTGCCTGATCTACTTGTGACTATATCCTATGGACTGATCTGATATTCATGGTATATTTTCAAAAAATAAGGCTCCTTCAGTAATTAATATGAGAATTTCTTCTAATGTGAATCAGGGTATGATCATTAGGTAAAGACTGGAAATGTAAACAAATGTGTGATACAAAAATATTGTTTAATTTCATACATAGCTTGTCAAGCAGTTTCACTATGGAAAGACTTGTTGAGGTTAACTTTTGGATGACGGTAAGTAAGACTATCAGCTGCAGACGGACTGGGTTGACATTATGTACATTTGAAATGCTAGCCCAAGAGATATGAAGGAAAATACATATTTGGCAGAATGATGACACAAGATGATTTAACTTAATAGCTAAACACTAATAAGATGAAGTTCATATCAGAATCACAATGTGACTTTTCCTTTCTATAACTGCATCTTGAGTTAGTAATGTAGCAAAATGATAATGACCTGGAGTAGGGGATCAAGGGCACCCCCAGTCACTCTGCAGACAACACTGAGTTGGGTGGGAGTGTTGATGTGCTGAGGGCAGGAAGGCTCTGCAGAGGGGTCTGGACAGGCTGGATCGATGGGCTGAGGTCGATTGTATGAGATTCAACAAGGCCAAGCGCTGGGTCCTGCGCTTGGGTCACAGCAACCTCATGCAATGCTACAGGAATAGGGAAAAGTGGCTGAAAAGCTGCCCAGTGGAAAAAGGCCTGGGGATTTTGGATGACTGCCAGCTGAACATCAGCTGTCAGGGTGCCCTGGTGGCCAAGAAGGCCAATGGCATCCTGGCCTGTATCAGCAATAGTGTGGCCAGCAGAACTGGGGCAGTGATTATCCCCGGTACTCAGCTCTGGTGAGGCCACACCTTGAGTGCAGTCTCTACTTTTGGGCCACTCCATGAAAGACACTGAGGTGCTGGAGCACGTCCAGAGAAGGGCAGTGAAGTTGGTGAAGGGCCTGGAACACAGCGCTTATGGCTGAGGGAGCTGTGATTGCTTAGACTGGAGAAAAGGAGGCTCAGAATGAACCTCATTGCTTTCTAAAACTACCTGTAAAGAGGTTGTAACACAGTTGGGGTCAGGGTCTTCTCTCAAATTGCAAGGCAAACGACAACAGGAAATGGCTTCAAGATGTGCCAGGGAAGGTTTAGAATGGATTAAGAAAAATTTATTCATGGAAAGGGGTATCAAAATACTGGAACAAGCTGCCCAGCCAACTGGGGGACTCCCCATCCCTGGAAGTATTTAAAAGATGTAGTGGGCTTGTCTGTGCTGGGTTAACAACTGGACTCAACAAATTTAAAGTTCTTTTTCAACTTAAATGGTTCTATGAAGACAGACATTGCAAAATGAGAAATAAAAATTAGGTTGGAGAAATATTTCATAAAATAATTGTTTCTTAAGCAGAGTTACATGATGTTTTTCCCATAGTAATGCCAGTTCCCAGTTTGGCATAACATAATGTAACTCTTTAATAACAAAGATAATTAAAATTGCCAGAAGAAAAACAGATAAATGTGAAAGATAATAAGATGAAGTATGGAAATAGCCCAGTAGTTAGTACAATACAATATAATAAAGCAGCATTTGTTCATGTTGTTATTCACAACCTCAAATACTAATTCATTTTATTTTTTTTCTAAAGGTACCAAGTTTCCTACTTCAAAAAATAGTGGGAGAAGTCATAATTTGTGTCTGCCAAAGAGGAAAATTGAAGCTAAAGACAAAATAGATAGATTCATGCTATCTACTCTAGTACATTTGTCTCAGTGCTTAAGGGTGCAATGCCCAGTAACTCATGTGATGTGGTCTCCACCCTTCTAAAATCAGTGTGTCTAAGATCTGTTTAAATAGATTTTAGTTAAGTATAGAAGGTTTCAGTAAAATCCATGACACTTAGCGAAACATCCAGCAAAACAAAATAATTAGTCCCCTGTATACATTTGGCTCTGGATCATTTACCTTGCTAGAATATACTCTGTTTTGGATGGGATGTTGGAATGGACAATTAAGGGAAAAAAGTAGGAAAAGCTCCAGAATATTTTCATAAGCAAAGTCTTAAACTAAATGCCTAAGTATTCAGAAATGTAACTGAAGAATAATTAAGCATTTGCTCTCTTTCTTTTTTAGTGCTAACCTTCCTATGTAATTTGCTTTTAGTTAGACCATAGTGTTTCATTTTATATCTTTCATACATGAGAGAATCAGAAATAAAAAATCTATTAAGCAAGCTTCAACATGACCATTTGATGGTTTATTATTATAACATGAATTTCTTCAGAAAAGATACAGATTAGCTTATCCTCACTTAGTGAAGAAACCAGTTAATGCAGTGCCAGATCAGGGTTATTATAAAAAGCCAAAGGCAGGCAATATTATTTGCATTTAATGAAACAGTGATTTTTTTGTAATGTAGCTGACTAAGGGAAAGAAAGATCTTATGCCTATAAAAATCTCATCAGGTGATGGCTTTAACAGAGCATCTCAGTATCCCTGTCACCCAAAGCTGTCGTAAACAAACTACTGATGAGACAATGATAATAATTAACACGGTGTTAATGTAACATAGATGCTCACAGCTATTTTTCAGCTATAGTGAGCTGAATGAATGCCAGGCAGTGCATGCAGCATAACATCATAGCTTGCTTCTGTTTTTATTTGCTGTGTAGCTGTTTGGTCTCTCCTTATTTTCATCTACAGATCCTTGGTGTAAGTCTTCACTGTAATCTGATGGTGCTTTTTTCCCTCTAAGAAACCATACATCAAATCATAACATTTAGAAATATCTAATGGGCAGAATCTCACAAAATTTCAAAGGCTGACTGGTGTTTGAAGCTGTTTCAACAAGTCAAAATTCTCTTCTTTATTCTGCATTTTTAACAATAGATCATTGCTAGTGAATATTAACCTTATCTACAAAATAATAATTTTACTGGTAAAACTTGTGTTAAAAAGGAACAAAAATAATTTTGAGGTTAGGTATAGCAAAAGTCCTCAGAACTTCCCTCCCTCCTTCCCTCCCTCCTTCCCTCCCTCCTTCCCTCCCTCCTTCCCTCCCTCCTTCCCTCCCTCCTTCCCTCCCTCCTTCCCTCCCTCCTTCCCTCCCTCCTTCCCTCCCTCCTTCCCTCCCTCCTTCCCTCCCTCCTTCCCTCCCTCCTTCCCTCCCTCCTTCCCTCCTCCCTTCCCTCCTCCCTTCCATCCTTCCTCCCCTCCCATCCATCCCTCCCATCATTTTTTGGCTAAAATGCTGGGTTCTTTGGCTGATATCTGAGATCTGTTCCGTCTCTGGGATGTTTGGCATTGATGTTAAAAAACTGTAGGTTGTTTTTCATGGATAATTTAGGCAAATAATGAAACACATTCCACCGTGTTCCTAGACATGAGGCACAGAAAACTAATATTGGCTTTTGTCTTGACTGGCTATGTCTCTACCTAATCTCTGATCGTAAAAGGAAATACCACCTCTTCACTTTGTTTTTATCAAAGTAGTACCTGACTGACATTCTATCCTTGCAGGTGTGGCTTGAACTTGTCCAGATGCCATATCTTAAGTTCTTTTCTAATCTTCCTCTGCCTCCTTCACTTCAGGTTCCTAAATCTCTTCTCTAAACAACATGTTCCATTAGACAATCTTCTGCAACCATATAAAATAAGAGGAGAAATAAATGTGAAGTAAACAGAAATTGGAGGAGAGTGCTATCCTCTAAAGTACCACAATACATTATTTTCATCCTTAGTCCTCAGTGTTCTTCCCTTTTTTTCATAAGAATCTTGACCTGCTCATTGTAAAAGCTCCCTATGCAAATAAGAAGTCTTACCCAAGGACTTTACAAGACTGCCCTTGAGTTAAAAGTGACTCCTAGAACACAGGCTTTTTGATTATGGTATTGGCAAATAGTATTTTTTCGTTTAAAATGTTGGTATATTTGAATATTTCTGATCTCAGTCCTAAATTCCTTATCAGAAAAGCTTACTTTCAGTTTCAAATGTGGAGGTTTTTGTCTTTTTGTGGTAGTAAATTTTTAATGTTATCGTTTGAATGCTCCCTTAGGCAAAATAGTGAAGGACAAATATAAAACACCCAAAGGTTGTTTTTTTTTTTCTAATCTCATTCTTTTTTGAGCCCCAGTGCATGATTTTTTTTAATATTAAAGTTGGCAGTACTGCTGTTGCAAATTGGAATACACCATTAAATAATGTACTAGTTTGAAATCAAACCAGTGAGAGATTGCAAGTCAGAATTATAATTTAATAGGAAAATGATAAAAAGAATAAATGCAATAATATCAAAAACACTGACAGAGTCAGAATACAGCCTGGAACCCTGTTAGGGTGATGGTAGTCGTCCAGATGAGGTGGTCTTGTTGAAGCGTGATCCTCTGGAAGAAAGGGGGTCTGGTCTTCAGCTGAAAGTCCAGCAGTAGCTCCTGTCCTCTGGAAGTCCCGTAGGTAAGGGCTGCTGTGGTGTTCGAATTCTCAGCTTATATCCAGTATGGAATGCTTGGCTCCTCCCAAGGGGAGGAGCATCTCACAATGGGATGGTGAGTCATGAGATAAGGCCTTGATGAGCCATTAACAGAAAACAGTCTAGGAGGAAGTTATCTCTGAGTCATGCAGCAAGGCAGTGGTGGGCCCATTAACAGGGGACAATACAGGGGGAAGTTATCTATGAGTCATGGGGCAGGGCATTGATGGGCCCATTAACAGAAGGTAGCCCGGGGGGGGGGGGGAGGCAAGGAGCACTGCCTCACCTGGTTTCAACAGTACATGAGGATGGTGATAGAATATACTGCAACCCAGGACATAATCCACCCCTTATTCTATTACCATCTACATAATTCCAAATCAGTACCTTCCTTAAACTCCACACACACACACACACATATATATATATATATACAATGGAACCTTACACACAGTTCTCACTTAAAATGAGGTCTCCTTGTGGCACACATCGTGTTTCCCCATCTTTCCGCATTACCCACCAAGTGCAACCAGGTCCTTGAGCGAAGACAATCCCACGGATAGGTTTGCTCTTGCCTGAGGTGGGATTAATCCAAACAGTCTTTCCTAACATACCTCTCATGTGTACCACAGGGACTTTATCTCCATCCACCGTGTGCAAGGGTTCAGACTGGGCAGGACCAGCTCGATTGATGGATCCTCTGGTGTTAACCATCCAGGTGGCCTTTGCTAAGTTCACTTCCCAATTTTTGAAGGTTCCTCCACCAAGTGCTTTTAGGGTAGTCTTGAGTAGTCCATTGCACCGTTCAACTTTCCCAGCAGCTGGTGCATGATAAGGGATATGATAGATCCATTCAATTCCATGTTCTCTGGCCCAAGTACTTACGAGGCTGTTCTTGAAATGCGTCCCGTTGTCTGACTCGATTCTCTCAGGGGTGCCATGTCTCCAAAGGACTTGCTTTTCCAGGCCCAAGATGGTGTTCCGGGCAGTAGCATGAGGCACAGGGTATGTCTCCAGCCATCCAGTGGTTGCTTCCACCATGGTCAACACGTAGCGCTTGCCTTGGCGGGTTTGGGGAAGGGTGATGTAGTCAATTTGCCAGGCTTCCCCATACCTGTACTTGGACCATCTTCCACCGTACCACAGAGGCTTTACCCGCTTGGCCTGTTTGATTGCAGCGCAGGTCTCGCAGTTGTGGATAACCTGTGAGATGCTGTCCATAGTAAGGTCCACCCCTCGCTCACGAGCCCATCGGTACGTTGCATCTCGTCCCTGATGACCAGAGGCATCATGGGCCCAACGAGCTAAAAATAATTCTCCCTTGTGCTGCCAGTCCAGATCCACCTGTGATATTTTCACCTTGGCAGCTCGATCCACCTGCTCATTGTTACGGTGCTCTTCATTAGCCCGACTTTTGGGTACATGAGCATCCACGTGTCGAACCTTCACGATCAGCTTCTCCACCCGAGCGGCGATGTCCTGCCAAATCTCAGCGGCCCAGATGGGTTTCCCTCTGCGCTGCCAGTTGGCTTTTCTCCATCGATCCAGCCATCCCCACAGAGCATTAGCTACCATCCAGGAGTCAGTGTAGAGATAGAGCCTCGGCCACTTCTCTCTTTCAGCAATATCTAAAGCCAGCTGGACAGCTTTAAGTTCTGCGACCTGACTCGATCCACCCTCTCCCTCGGTAGCTTGTGCAACTCGTCGTGTGGGGCTCCATACAGCAGCTTTCCATTTCCGGTTAGTGCTTACAATTCGGCAGGAACCATCGGTGAAGAGGGCATATCGTCTTTCACTCTCCGGTAGCTCATTATATGGTGGGGCTTCCTCAGCACGTGTCACTTGCTCCTCTTCTTCAGAAGATAATCCAAAAGTCTCACCTTCAGGCCAGTTTGTTATAATTTCCAGAATCCCAGGGCGGTTCAGGTTTCCAATACGGGCACGCTGTGTAATGAGGGCAATCCATTTGCTCCAAGTAGCATCGGTGGCATGATGCGTGGAAGGAATCTTTCCCTTGAACATCCACCCCAGCACCGGCAGTCGGGGTGCCAGAAGCAGCTGCGCTTCAGTACCAATGACCTCTGAGGCAGCTTGGACTCCTTCATAGGCGGCCAAAATTTCCTTCTCTGTTGGGGTGTAGTTGGCCTCGGATCCTCTGTAGCTTCGGCTCCAGAATCCCAGTGGTCGACCCCGAGTCTCACCAGGCACCTTCTGCCAAAGGCTCCAGGACAGACCATTGTTCCCGGCTGCAGAGTAGAGCACGTTTTTCACTTCTGGCCCCGTTCTGACTGGACCAAGGGCTACCGCATGAGCGATTTCCTGCTTGATCTGGGCGAAAGCTTGTTGTTGTTCAGGGCCCCAATGGAAATTGTTCTTCTTGCGGGTAACCAGGTAGAGAGGGCTCACAATCTGGCTATATTCAGGAATGTGCATTCTCCAAAAGCCTATGGCACCTAGGAAAGCTTGTGTTTCCTTCTTGTTGGTCGGTGGAGACATCGCAGTGATCTTATTGATGACTTCAGTGGGAATCTGACGCCGTCCATCTTGCCACTTTACCCCCAGGAACTGGATCTCCCGGGCAGGTCCCTTGACTTTGCTCCTCTTGATGGCAAAACCAGCCTTCAGGAGAATCTGGATGATCTTCTGTCCCTTCTCAAATACTTCTGCTGCCGTGTTCCCCCACACAATGATGTCATCAATGTACTGCAGGTGTTCTGGAGCCTCACCCTTTTCTAGCACAGTCTGGATCAGTCCATGGCAGATAGTAGGACTGTGCTTCCACCCCTGGGGCAATCGGTTCCAGGTATACTGCACACCCCTCCAGGTGAAGGCAAACTGAGGCCTGCACTCTGCTGCCAGAGGAATGGAGAAAAACGCATTTGCAATATCAATGGTCGCGTACCACTTTGCTGCCTTGGATTCCAGCTCATACTGAAGCTCCAGCATGTCTGGTACGGCTGCACTCAGTGGTGGCGTGACTTCATTCAGTCCACGGTAATCCACCGTCAGTCTCTATTCTCCACTGGACTTACGCACTGGCCATATGGGGCTGTTAAAGGGTGAACGAGCCTTGCTGACCACCCCTTGGCTCTCCAGCTCACGAATCATCGTATGGATGGGGACCACAGAGTCTCTGTCGGTGCGGTATTGCCGACGGTGCACTGTTGCTCTGGCAATTGGTACCTGTTGTTCTTCAACTCTCAGTAGTCCCACAGCAGAAGGGTTGTCTGAGAGACCAGGCAAGGTACTCAGTTGTCTGATGCCTTCTGTCTCTAGAGCAGCTATCCCAAAAGCCCAGCGATAACCTTTTGGGTCTTTGAAGTACCCGTTCCTGAGGTAATCTATGCCGAGGATGCATGGGGCCTCTGGACCAGTCACGATGGGGTGTTTCTGCCACTCATTCCCAGTTAAACTCACTTCAGCTTCCAGTACCGTGAGCTCCTGGGATCCCCCTGTCACCCCAGAAATAGAAATGGGTTCCGCTCCCACATACCTTGATGGCATTAGAGTGCATTGAGCGCCGGTATCAACCAAAGCCGTATATCTTTGTGGGTCAGATGTGCCAGGCCATCGGATCCACACTGTCCAATAGATCCGGTTGTCCCTCTCCTCTACCTGGCTAGAGGCAGGGACCCTCTAATCCTGGTCATGGTGCACGTTGCTCTCCTCCGGTGAATATGCTCTTGATGTCCCTTCAAGAGGATCACTCATATCATCATTTCTATACCTTCTGATGTTCTGGCCACGAGAGACCGGAGCGGCGCTGGCTCTAGATGAGCTCCTTGTGGTAGTTGTCCCTCTTTTTAGTTCACGTACCCGGGCTGCTAAGGAGGAGGTGGGTTTTCCATCCCACTTCCTCATGTCTTCTCCATGCTCCTGGAGAAAAAACCAGAGGTTACCTCGTGGAGTGTATCCTTTCTCCCTGGCTGGGGAATGCCTACTCCTAATAGCAGAGACTCTTGTTGGTTCTGGGGAGACGTGGTAAATTTCTTCCTTAAGTTCCTTTTTTAGTTTCTGATGGCCCTCTTCAATCAAGCTCCGGACTTGCTCAGCCAGCCTTGTTTCCACAGATGAGACATGGGTGCGAAACGGGGCAGTGACAGTGTCCTCGTAGATTCTTAGTTTATTGGCCAGGACACCCACCCTGTCCTCACCTTCCCTCCATTGCAGTGTTGCCAGGTAACGGGAGTACATCTCTGGTCCAAGCCGTGCAAATCTCAGCCACATCTGTGACGTGCACTGGACACCATCTGGGCTCTTAGGAAATCTCTCATCTTCTGCAAAAATGATCTCCAGCACAGCCAACTCCCTCAGGCATCGGATACCCTGTTCCATTGTGCTCCATTTTCCCTGGTGCACCTGGAGGTCTTCTTTGCAGAGGTATCTGTCCCTTACACTTGTCAGCAGTCGCCTCCAGAGGCTGAGAGTTTCTTGGGTTCTCCCAATCCCCTGGTCAATGACCACATCCCGGGACAGCGATCCCAGTTGCCTGGCCTCACTTCCATCCAGGATGGTGTCGTTTGCTGCAGCGTCCCAGATGCGGAGCAGCCAGGTTAGGATGGACTCGTTCGTCTGGCGGGTGAATTCCCTCCGCAGGTCACGCAGCTCACCTAGGGATAGAGAGCGAGTGATAATCTCTGGTTCTGTCTCCTCCGCTGCGTGTGAAGGTCCTGCCTCACCCTCATCAGTCACTATGCGGACTGATTTGCTTTTTGATTTCTTTTTCTGAATGGGGGCAACTTCTACCGGTTTAGGCTGCTCTGGTTCGGTGACTGTTTGTGTGGAGGTGCTCATGGCCCTTTTGGTTCCTTTCTCCTCTGTGGTAGTCTGCGTAGACATGGACGCTGTTGTTTTGCTCTTGGTTCCTTTCTCCTCTGTGGCAGTCTGAGTGGACACGGATGCTGTTGCTTTGCTCTTGGTTTCTTTCTCCTCTGTGGCAGTCTGCGTAGACACGGACGCTGTGGCTTTGCTCTTGGTTCCTTTCTCCTCTGTGGCAGTCTGTGTGGTCATGGATGCTGTTGCTCTGCTCTTGGTTCTTTTCTCTTCCTCCTCAAGAAGACGCTGTACCACACCAAACAGTGCTTTGTTTCTAAGCATGGTGTACATGGTGCAGGCCATGCAGAGAAAACAAAACAGCAAGACTAGGCTGTCCTTGGCATCCAGAGAGAACTCAATATTTTTAAAAACTGCTGTGCCTGACCTGAAAGGCTGGAAGAAACCACTCTCCACTCTTCCCACCAAGGGCAGGGTGTGATTGTTGAGAAGGTCCCAGATGTAGCAGCCCAGACTAGGACAAGCAAACAAAATTGAGTATATATTCCGAATGGTATTCATTGCCTCACAGGTTATCATGCCATAAGCATAATAAACCAATAAAGCAATTCTCATACCATTCCCTGGTCTCAACAGGAGCAATACAACAGGCAAGTAGTTCCCCATGTGAGGGAAAATATAGAGAGCAAGATACAGTACCCATATAGACAAGCCAACCACCATGGTGGATAGGTTTCTGTTAATATGAAATTGCAATTCTGACTTTCTCTCAGGTTAATGCCCCACGTTGGGCGCCAAAATATGTACTAGTTTGAAATCAAACCAGTGAGAGATTGCAAGTCAGAATTATAATTTAATAGGAAAATGATAAAAAGAATAAATGCAATAATATCAAAAACACTGACAGAGTCAGAATACAGCCTGGAACCCTGTTAGGGTGATGGTAGTCGTCCAGATGAGGTGGTCTTGTTGAAGCGTGATCCTCTGGAAGAAAGGGGGTCTGGTCTTCAGCTGAAAGTCCAGCAGTAGCTCCTGTCCTCTGGAAGTCCCGTAGGTAAGGGCTGCTGTGGTGTTCGAATTCTCAGCTTATATCCAGTATGGAATGCTTGGCTCCTCCCAAGGGGAGGAGCATCTCACAATGGGATGGTGAGTCATGAGATAAGGCCTTGATGAGCCATTAACAGAAAACAGTCTAGGAGGAAGTTATCTCTGAGTCATGCAGCAAGGCAGTGGTGGGCCCATTAACAGGGGACAATACAGGGGGAAGTTATCTATGAGTCATGGGGCAGGGCATTGATGGGCCCATTAACAGAAGGTAGCCCGGGGGGGGGGGGGGAGGCAAGGAGCACTGCCTCACCTGGTTTCAACAGTACATGAGGATGGTGATAGAATATACTGCAACCCAGGACAAATAAGAAATAATAATATTGGTAGTCTCTCAAAAATCTTTTATCCTTCCAGAGAACAGAAGCCTCTTATCTGATCAATAATGTGGAAAAAAACCAAACCCTACATTTCCATTAAATGTAAGACATTTCTGATTCATAGATCATCTTTTTGTTTTGCGTTTCTGCCACAATGATGTCTTATTCCATGACAGAGGTTTCATATTGCTGTAGGAATAATAAGAATGACAACAAAAATGTTCCCATAAAAATTAGAATTTTTTTGCTGCTGTGACCATTTAGCATTTCAACTTTGGAAAATGTGTTCTTAAAATTATGCTGATAAATAACTTTAAATAAGCCTAGTTGAGGGCTTGGAGTACCTGGAGTACCTGATCTCTGTAAGACAGCTCTCCGAAGTCACTGCATTTCTTTGGAAGATATATACCTAGATAGTTAGGAAAGGGTTTCCAGCCTGTGGGATTTAGAGTGTGGCTGAGTAGTGCTCCAGTTTGAGAGGGACTTCAAACTTTCTGGTATGGTTTGAGGATGTAACAACAGACTAAATGATGTGTCAGACAACCCTGATGTGTGCAGAGCTTTACCATGCAGCTCTAGGCAGCTGATGTGCACTAGCTGTGCTAGTTTGCCATCTTAGACTATACTGTGTACACACTGGACTCTGCAGAGCACAGATCATGCCATGAGCTGGGCTGTTCTGTGTCCTGTACACATTCTTCTACTACTCTGTGCTCCTGTAAGTTTATCAACCTCAACCCTTCTGAAAAGGCATCTGGGTGAGTTATGTGTGGGTCCAGAAACAGGAAACAGCCACAGCTTTTCCTTGAGCTGTCCCACAGATGTCTTTGTGCAACAGTCTGAAAACAAGGCAGGTCTGGGCTTGAGTTTGGGATTGAGCTCACATGCAAGAGATGCTACTGATACAAGCACAGGCTCTAGTACAGTTAGAAGTCACTTAGATCTTAGGAACATATGGCAGTTTGATTGATGTAAGTTACATCAATTCATTTTTAACATTATATCTTCTGTAATTTTGTATAATTAATTTAAACTGATTATTTTGCACTTCAAGAAGACATCAAAGAATAGTAGGTGACTTCAGAGTTCTAGTTCACAAAGATTTAAATTGAGAAGTTATGTCATCTTTCTGTTTTTAAGTTTGCTTAAAGTATCATTTGTGCAGAGATTTAACACCAGAAAGAATGATGCATGAATTTCAAATTAACATTATCTCTGGTAGAAAGCCAAAAGAGGCTACGTATTTGCCAGAAAATAACTTTTTCTATTTATTTAGATATATAGTGCAAAATCATTACATACTTTCAGGTTTCTTGCTAATGATAGAGGGATATTTTTGTGTGTCCTAGGTCCCTCTTGTGCTCAGTCTATAATGAGTGATTTTTTAATTATTATTTTTTTTAACTTAACAGTAAAGTGTATTTTGTTTGCCTGTTTTCTTTGGGTTTTTAAAGCAATTTTAAGACCTTGAGAGAGATTTAGAAAGTAATTTCCCTAAGGAGGCACTTTGCAACATTAGAACTTCATAAAGTGGCAAACAAACTGCAGATTTTTTGCATTTTTTAGGAAGGTTCTCAGAAATTATCTGACATTCATAATTACCAAAAAGCCAAAAGAAAATTGAATCTGTGGAAAAATACAACTTTCTATTAGACTTAAAAATAAGAGCTGATGAATAACATTCCACAAGTGATTTGACAACTTACAGTGTTTGGACTTCTCAGTATTGTACCCCAAGTTTGTCCCTGTGTGTTTAGAGGCACAAACTGCTGCTCCAGGTGAGGAGGCTGGTGGAGGATATGCCAGGTAGCCCCTCCTTGTCTTGAAAACGGAGGCTTTTATAGATTGTTCATACTGGCACTGCAGCACTATCCAACTGCAACTTGCAAACAAAGATACTACTATATATGAATGCACAAGCAAGCCTTAATGCTGATAGAAACCACTAGATCTATATCTCTCTTTGCTGACATGTGAGCTTGAAACAATATGACATAGTCCTCCCTCAGCCTAAACAGCTCACTGAGCTTGACAAGGACTCTAATAGAAGACAAGCAGTTCTGCATCGTAAGGTTTTTGATGGAAAACATAAAAGTACTGCTCTGTCCAACCACTCTCTGAACGTGCTAGGAAAATGACAGATTGTCAAAATTAAGTGCCATGTTCTTCACATGAAAACAAAGCAAACGTGATGAAAGCTTTTAGTGATAGGCACAGGTTTAGTTTAGGCTATTTTTCCAGAGTCTTGCAGCAATACATTAATGATACTTTCTTCAAACAGCTGTTTGTGTGTAAAGAAAGAAGATGATTTTGGTAGGCTGAAGTTCGACAAGTTCTTTCAAAATATGCTTTTCGTTTCTTTAAACCCTGCAGAGTAAATAGCTATGCTAAAGAAATGGCTGTAAAATCCAGGCTGAATTAAGACACATATATTAAAAGAGCAAGCTATGGATGTTGACTTTTGAAGCCCTTTGATTGTGTCAGTAACTGAAACATAATTTAAATCTTGTGGCTGTGAGAAAAAGTTTGAAAGCATGGCCTGGCATAAGCAATACTATTTCTCTCTTTGTCTTTTGGCAGCTTGAAACAATTACTTGGAGAAGTGTGAATTACCCTATTTTCACTTTGCAAACTAAAAACAATGAGAAAGGAAAACTGCATACATTGCATACAGGCATATGAATTTTCCAAGTTCTCCATTTTTCTACTCTTTAGTATAAATTGATTTTCTTTTGTAAATAATTTTTGTTCTTTTCATTCTTCTTTCCAGATTTATCATTCATATTTTTATTTCTGCTTTATGGCATACTTAATATTAAATATTATAAATTGTTATCTCTGTTTCTAATCTTTAAGTTAAGGTTTAAATAATATGTCTTTGTTAAAAAGTAATCAGGCCTTTGAAAATTTTTGCATCCCATAAGGCATTTTTAGTAAAATCCATGTCTTGCCTTAGTTGTCAAAGAAGCTGCCAGGTTTTATTGACATACTAATAATCTGGATTGGGAAAATTTGCAATGAGTACGTCCTTTTAGATGAGTGCTTCTCACCCTTGAGATGTGTGGTTACGTAACTTAGACATTTAGGGACTGTAACTCAAAGGTAACAGCAGCAGCAAGGCAGAAGTCTGGCTCTCATATTAAAAACCCAGAGGTTTGTGTGCCTATGTTGGAAAAGGAACAATAGGTCACATTACTGGTTTTGCATACTGGTCTTAATCCAGACGTTTACTATTCCTGCTCTAAAGGTTGTTTGTCTCCTGCCCTTTGTATTGATGCTTGATTATATCTTATCTGAATCTTTTGTTGCAGCTAATCCAAGTTAGATGATAGTGAGAACTGCAAATATTTTGCCATTATAATCATCATCATAAATCATAGGGCATAAGATCTGCCTTGTGTTTAGAGGAATCAGCTTTTTTATTGACTGTCTTCCATAATTAATAGCACTTTACTTTGTAAATCAAATTAGCCCACTTTTTCTATAAAGATTTAGTGTGAGATCATTTTTTAGAACATTAAATGACCTTGACAAAAACAAGGGATCAATAACATGTTGATTAGCAGATTGTTTTCTGTAATGTTGGATGGTTTTCATGTTGTTAGTTTTTCCTGCTGTACGACCTGTAGAGGTTGAAGGTCATTGATACCTCCTGGTAATTCTGTTTTCCCTAAGTAGCTGATTCTACTCTTGTCTAATACTGATGGACTCTCCTAGGCATGTGTGTAGATTTTTAGATTTTCACATGGCCTTGCTGTCTTGATTCCCAATTCTGCTTATAGTGACAGAGCTGTTAAACATGCTGAAGTTCAGGTCTCTCCCGTGTCCATGCCCAGATCCTAGGGTCAGCTACGAGGCAGCCAGTTTGTTCAGATTTTTTGCAGTCTGGCCTTGAAAATCTGGGAGGATGGAGACTGAACATTTGTAGGCAAACTATTCTTATGCATTTGGCTGCCAGTTGAAGAGCCTGGATCAGTTCTGTGGGCACCAACAGGCTCTTATTTCTTTCCCTGCCTCTTCTCTAGGCTGAACCAAGCCCAGCATCCTCTATATCTCTTCACAAAGGACAAATGCACCAGCCTCAGCCACCTTGGTGGCCTCTGCTGGACGCCCTGAACTTCTTGTCCTTTGATGGTAGGTCTACCTGTGCTCTGTTCTTCACCAGTGAGGTTACTTGGATTCTCTCCTCTCATTGCTCCTCACCAGCTTTTCATGTTTACTTTGATTAGCCTTCATTCAGGTAACATAAAACAGAAAACCTCTTGCCATGGCTACTCAAACTTTTGACACATAGTGTCCCAGGGGGAGTATGAGGCCAGGACATTGCATTGCATTCAGCAGAGGCCTTAATGCCAAAGGAAAGTCATATTCCCAGCTACGAAAACTTCTTTAGTCACTTGAAACCAAAAGCCTGCCACATGACCTGCACAAGCACCTTATTCCAAGGCCATGTCATGTAATAGAGAAATTCTTTCAAAAGAGCAATGTTAGCAAATGAGAAAGTCTCTCAAGCTCAACAGCATGCTTCCAAGTGCTGAATATCACAAGAGAGTTGCAGTTTAGGTGCTTTTGTCCTGTTTTCCCCCCATGTTAAATCACCTCTCAGTGCTGCATCTCCTTTGGTGCTTTACAGCTGTCAGGATGCACTGTGCAGCTCTAGCCAGCCCCCTAGGAGCACACTGCTGGTCTCATAGAATAAATGCTACTGTCTCAAATTCTCTATGTGCAGCAAAATAAAACAGGTGCATCTTGAAGTGGGGCTACCTGTGAGTCTTTGCACTAGGAAAAGTCTGTTTATGTCCACTTTTAAACAGTTTCCATCAGGATGATTTGTTGTTACTGCTTCTGATAACTTTTAGCTCTCATAATTCGCCTGTTCTATTGATGCCATGTTGCTTTATGTATATTGTTGAGAGTCCTGCTTTTCTCTTTTATCTGTAACACAAAATTTCCACTCATATATTGATCAACTGAAAATGGTGATCAGCTCCAAACATTCAATCCTTTACTTAAACTTTTAGCTATGGGTAACTTTGGGTACCTTGTGACACCTCATCAGCAAAATTTTGAAAAGATGTTGCATTCTGGAGTCCTTGAATTTGGGTAAAACATTCTGCTGTAGACCTGAATGACTGTAGGAGCAGGTAAGTGAAGAAATAAGAGAATGTTTATACTGAGGTCGTTTTCTTGACATTTAAGAATAACCAAATTGATTTATTTTTTTAAATTTTCTCCCTGGATAAAACCAAAGGAAAAAAAAGAGTTTTACAAATGTGCATTATGCAAAGGAAAGAATGCTAAAGTCAGATTCAGGAGTGCATTATGCTAATTCCATGAAAGATCAAGACTGAAACCCTGACTTCATTGAAACTGGCGCAAATTTGATTTTTTGAATTAGCAGGGTCAGATTTCATTCTAGATACAAGATGCTAGGGTGTAAGTTTCCTTACTAGCCATTAGGATATGAAAGTATAAAAAATGCCAAAAATAATCATCAAATTACACAGGTTGTGTAGAGGATTTAGTTCCTGCACAAAACTTGCATTAAACAGGAGTGAGATAAGGATACAGAACTGAATCAAAGAGATATCTTAAAGGTTTTAATTTCTGTAACAGGATTTAGGTTTCAGCACCTTGTATTGTACCAGGAGATTAAAAGTATATTGACTGGAAGGAGTCTGTAATATGCTACGTGAAAGACAAAATTAGTTTTATTTTGTTTCTAGTTTTTTCTTATAGGTGTGTTATTCAATACAAGTCTACACAAGCTAATTCATAGAAATAATTGCTATTGTATCTATTTTTATGTCCTGTTTATCCAGACTTGAGTTATTTCTTATAGTTGAACATAATGTCTGTTGGAGAGCTGGAAGAAAACATTGAAAGCAAAGGTTTTATTCTATAAAAATCAGAAGAGAGTTAACTAATACTGGAGAAATGTCAACAGTTGTGTGGGTAAATTGTTTTAAAAATAGCTAGATGGAGGGTCAGATATCTGGAAAACACAGATGTAGATCATGTGGAGAATGATGAACTTTTATTTTTGAGAACAGTGACTTAGCAAAGTACTAGACGGTCATGCCAGATAATGAGCTGAACAGGAACTTTTGAGAGTGATTCTGTGGCTTGAAGATGAGATAAGGGCTTTGGTTTTATGGACAGGTGAGATGTAGGAAGGTGATACTTTAAAATTCATGTGGTGTTCTTAAGAATAATACTGTTTTATGCAATCCTAATGCCCAGTCTTTAAAAAGAATATTGAAAATTGCAAAGGTTTCTGAAAAAGCTGCAAAAATTTTTAAGGAAAGAAATTGTCAAAAAACCACAAAACATTTGGATACTAGTCATTCATCATAAAAAGGAGTTTAAATTATGAGATGACCATAGCAAATATCTGCATGATATCTTAGTCAATTAAAAATTGCAGAGGGTTGTTTGTTTTAGCAGATGAAGGTATTTGAAAGCACAGAAGCTGCAAGTAGGTAGATTTGATCTAGAAATGAAGAGCACAAATGCTTATCACTCAACATAATGACCTGGTGAAAGAGTTGTCTCACAAGTTAATGCCATTGCAGTTCCATGATTACAAACATAACGAGGGGAACAGAATCCCACAGGAACAATTCCAAGAACAAACAAATCCTCCTAGAATATCAATTGCATCACTTGGGGATAATGTGAACCCCCAATTCCTATGAAAAACTAGAGAAGAGACCTATTTTTGATTTGTGACTTGAATATTGAAAGAGTAAGAACAACATTTGGGAAGAATTTTGGAAGGACAGCTTCTGGGATGCTTTTTCAGGCAGTCTATTCTATGGCTTTGATCTCTTTGACTTGTCTTTCCACCAGACCTTTTTCTCTGCCAAAGATTAGTGACATTCAGAAGACCTTAAAGTTCCATTTTTAGAGTCTATAAGCATTATTTCACACAATATTAACAGATATTTTCAAAGTAACGTGTACTTAGGAACTTAAGTTCTATTGATTTGCATTATAGTGCTGTGTAGAGTGGTCTATAAACTTCACCAAACCAAGTGAATTGCTTTACATCAGAGCAGAGTTGTCCCCAGAGCTGGGGAACTCTGGGTGCTCTCCAGCTGTCACCTGGTGGTTATGCCAGTACCCAACAGCTGCTCACCGAAAACCAAAGCTGCATCTTGGGGAATTTCCAATGTCATAAAGTTCCATTTGTCCTTCTGTATAGCATTGCTGTTTGTACTTTACCTCTGAATTTAGAAGATCCATTTTAAGGATGAGTTCCTTAATCTTTATTTAGGACTCTGTCAGCTCTCCTTTTGATTTGAAGACTGTCACCCACCTAAATGTGGTTGAAGTCCAGATAGGCAATTCTGAAAGAAAGAAAGCGTGGTTGCTTATTATAGAAGCTGTTGCTCATCAAACCCCTTGCCTGAATAGAGCTGTAGTCCCCATCCTTTCTGTGTTTCATTCTTCATAATAATTCCTGAATTAGAGAAAAAACTTGTGGCAGTTGTGGCTGTGATTTTTATGAATATTCTGTAACCCCTCTGAGGGCTGAGTATGAGGCTGTGGATAAAATACAGCACATTCCCCAGCAGACAACACTCTTCATGTGTGTAATTTACAGTATGGAACTAGTCATAGCAACTAATAAGTAGCAAGTAGTTTTTTAATACTCAGATCATCTACAGAATAGTTGCTAGTTGGTATTTCTTTTAATGATCCGTGTAAAAGCTGTAAAATTAATGATTTATTTGTAATGCTGTGATGGCATGTGTATGTTTATCAGATAAAATGAGTGTACACAGTAAAACAGAGTGCTCAGATCAGAGGCTGCAACTCTTTCTGGCTGAGAGCAGAGCATGGGTCCTGTGATGTGAGAATGGAACCTTTTAAAACTTCAGTGTTTAAAAATGAGAGATTTCTTGTGCACTTCTAGGTGGAGGGAGGGGAAATCCTTTTAGTCCAGCAAACATCTGGTAGCTCAAGAATGATAAAAAAGTACTGATTGGTTCTGACAGCTGCCTGCTTTGTAGTGGTATTTAACCAGAAATATCTGAAACAGATTGATATGAATAATGAAAGAATGTGTGATGTATGACACAAATAAACTTTACCACAATTTAACTCATTAACAAAGAAACAATGTTACATAAGGAAAAATCCTTATTTACTGTTTAACTCATTTGTGATATTTCATTTTTAATAACCTGACAACAAATAAGGTTTTTTAATAATTTTCTCCATTAGGTATTGCAAGTATTTCATTGTGAAATAGGTTGAATGGGATGTCATTGTCCTTTAACAAGTGCTGCTGATGGATGTGGTCCATTTAAATGTACAACAGAGAGCTGAACTAGATAATGAACTTATTATTACTCTCTGAGGATTACAGGTTAGTCCCAAAGGAGTGCAGTAAGCTAGAGAAAATCCATATCTACTGGCTAAACAATAGCCAGAGGGCTGACTGGAGATATTGATTTACTTTCTAGGCCATTTAGACCTTAATGGTGGAGAAAAGCTGAAGTGCTGTTTACTTTTCTGCCAGAATCGACCAAACAACCAGTCCATTTTTTAAAGACTTTTGATTGATTTCGCTTAGAGGAATTAGAGGTGATTTATTTTTAAGCTGAAAGCAACTCGTAAATATCTCCCACTACACAGGTTCCATGAGAGTAAATGTTAAGTGGAAATGCTTACTGAGAAATACTTTGCTGCAAATCAATGTGAGCAGGTAATACTCCTTGATAGGAGCAGTCAGGTGTTGGACACCTTTCTCAAGCCTCTGGTTGTGCTATGTGAGACACAGCATGTTTAAAAGACTTAACTTTTGTGAAGGGATATGCATCTGATTGCTTGGCTGAATTTGTGCCAGCTGTACCCTGCTGACTTAGAAAAGGGCCATGGCTCTGGCAGTGTAAGTGGTGCTCAAGGTCAGTAGTGAGCGGCTTTAATATTTGATGGATGAAAACAGTAATTTATCATGTGACAATTGCCCATGATACTTCATACTCACAGCAAATGAGCTCTAGCTCTAAGAGACAGCTCAGAGAAAAAGCAAGCTAGGATGCTGGTATTAAGTATTTTCAAAATTAGGCAAGCTTAAAGAAATGCTTCTGAGAATACTTCCACATGGAGAGACACATCTAAAGAAAATAATTATATGAATTTTATTTCCTATAGATAAACTGTCTGGAAAAAGGAGTAGGTTTATACAAATGTCTGTCAGGTCTTTTAGGGCTGTAAATGTAAAAAATACAATGCCAAAATAATTTTTTTTGAATATTCTCATGGAACTTACAATAGCGAAGTCGATATGTTGATAGTACTCTTGTTTAGAGATAAAGCAACAATTTTACATTTATTCCCAACACATAATCTATACTAAGGAAAATTGTGCAGGAACTTTTTTTTGAAGTGCACTTGCAAAGGTAAGACCTTTCCTTAGAAAACATTGCTTGGTACTGCTTGAACATAAAAGTCTCTGTTTATTGGAAACAGAACTGTTTTAACTAAATGGGCTTGACTTTTTCCCTCCTTCCCATTCCCTTCTCTGAAGGAAGTTACACTTGGTTAATAAGCTGCTTATATCATAACACAGAAATATGTACCTGTTACTTGAAAACTGGAATTACAGTCAGTCAGCTCTAGGGATCTCACAAAAATGTGGAAATATGCATCTTTGAAATCTGGAAGTTACATTTGAAATCCTACATGTGTTTTATGCCACCTCTCCTACCAGCTAAGTTCTTAACTCTATGCTGAGATGTTTGACTCAGCCTTTACACCATGCTACACAGCTAAAAACTGATAGGAAGAAAGAATATTCAAGTATCTTCCTATTCTCTGGTAATACCCATGAACAAGAGAAAACTCACATTACTGTGAGGTGAGGTAGATATCATTAAGACTTTGCAAAAAGATAGTAATTTTTACTGCCTCTTCATGCCTGTGAACTGATGCTCAGGAGCAATGGAAAAGCTAGGAATTTCAGTGTATGCTTCATCCTAGTTCTGCAATATACAGGAAAATGAAAAATGGTGGATTAATGTGGGTTCTCTGTTAAAAAACTGAAAAAGTTTGATAGAACTTATTTTTTTATTTTGTGTTTTGCAGTCGGCACACTAAGCTTTAATATAAGAATTTAGTACATACTTTTGTGAAGTTCCAAGCAGAAAATTTTACAGACTGCTTCATACATGGTTTCTTTAAGCTTCTTTGTTTGTTAAGATTTGAAAAAATTCACTTGCCCTTTACTTTTCTTCAGCCTTAAAAAGTTAATGGCAGAATACATTTTGCAGACCTGTTTTAGATGCTAGGCTTTTAGGCTTTAATACACTGTTAACATTTGTTTTTTTGAAGGAAAGACAAGCCTGCAAGCTAACTTCTGTGACTTTATACAATGTCAGTGGAACCTGTGTTACCTACAGTACTTCTGTACCCACAGCAAACTGTGATACAGCATTTTATGTGCTGATAATTTGAAAGTTGTTATTGAGCATTCACAGTTCAAAAAAAAGCTGCTGTGCATGTGTATTAACAAAAGCTGTGCAGCTGATATTTTCTGTGACAGTGATTTTAAAAAAAACTAAGTGATTAAAAAATATGCCTGTTTAATAATAAGATTTTCTGTTTATTTTGCCGTTGGGAGTTGATTTTTGTTGTTACTTTTTAAATTAAATCTATTGAGTGATTGAACTGGGACAAGTTATAGATTAAATATATTTTAACTTTCATATAAGAGTTGGTGGATCAGGCTTAGCTGGTTAGCTAGAAAAGTAGTATCTCACCTAAAATTATGAAATTTTACACTGAAATAGAGTCCAAATTACACAAATTTGAAGAAATCAGATCAGTGCCTCCAAATGACAGTATTGTCGTTCATCATGTTAAATTTCCTTACCAAGTTTAAGTCCTAAAGTATTACTGAATTTAAAGCACAGAATGATTACTTCCATTTATTTCAGGAGCTGAAAAGCAGTGAGTAAGGATGAGGTTCAAAGAAATCTAAATCTGGGAGGTTTTTGTTGGGTTTAGGTTTTTTCCTTGCTTTGCAAGTGAAGTGCATTAGGAAAGAAAACAACAGCTGGTAGCATGGAGCTGTGTGAGATTTTAAAAAGCTGGGGTGAAGTAATGATTAGAAATGCAATATGGAGCTGTAGTGTAAAAAGTAAAATCAAAGGCACTGAACTAGACTAAATATAATTTAGGCAGAAGCTCAGGTCTAATTACTAGGCTTAAGAGCTTAGAGTTATCACCCATAAAGGTTGATTCCTCTCCAATTCTCTGGCTGCAGAAAAGAATCCTGGTAGGCACTGGTGCTAAATTTATGATTCCTGTAGCATATGATTGTAAAAAATTAGAAAGGCAGATAGATATCTGAAAGTAATCTTTGTGTATATTCCTGCCAAAAGGGTCTGTATAGACTTCTTCAAAGTGACGTGTATACAATCACAAGGACATTCCATGAAAGGCACATAAGGAAACATTTACAGTTTGCATATATTTTTAATTTTAATGGAGCACAGGATTAAAGAATAAATGCTGTTACTACAGCCATCTAATAAGTGAAATGATTATATGATGGGTATTTAAATGTTATTTTCTGATAATCCAACAGAGTTTTTGGAGGAATGATCCTTGGTCACACAGCTTTGTACAGAGGTCCAAAACCACTATACTCTTTTAGCTACTCTGCCTGGCAACCTGCCTTGTCCTTTAAGGTGCTGTTCAATGTAGAAAGTTTTCTAAATTTTTGTTGTGAAGGATAAGATGGTAAGTAATTATAGTAGTAGAATTTATTATTTATACAGCTACCATGTGCATTTTCAATGCTAAGGCCTGATTTCTACTAAGTAAAGACCTTCTGTCACACTAAAAATGCATTCTGAAGTCTCTGCACATTTACAGAACAGCATTTTTAACCACAGCTGATGACTTCGTTCAGTCTTAAGGGGAAAAAGTTGCCTAAAAATATAGACTCACAAATATAGCATTAATCATAATATTTTCAGGTTTTCAAAAAATCAGTGGCCTTTTAAAAGCAAAACTCATCCCATCCTACTCTACAAAATGGAAATTAATGTACATTTGTTTAATAACAATGAACTTTTATTTCACAAAGAGAATGAAGTTTGTTGCACGTGTTTCACCTGCCTGTTGTCTCCTGAATGATCTGCACCTGAGATCCAGCAGCTGTGCTGTAACCCTTCTGTAGGAAAGCAGGTAGCAGTGTCCATGCATTTCCCCAGGAGAAAGACAGGTTATATGCCTATTCTAAAATTCCTTGAAGGTGAGAATGGACATCTTTTAATTTAAATTGAATGTGCTACAGGGAACATGGGTGGGCTGGGTTCAAATCTTGGATTCTTCCGTGGTAAGTTACTATAACCCATAGGTATAAGAGTGCTTAGAGGCATTTTCCTACCTAAGTACTTGCAAGGAGATGTTTTGGAAATTCTCTTTTAGCAAGTAAAGTGAGAAATAATGAGACTTCTTTTATGTTGAAGGGCTTGGGAGGGCAGTCTTCTATCTAGGTTAAGTGTTTTGAAACAAGATAGGTTTTCAGTTTGAGAGCAGAGAGCTTAATCTAGGACTCCAAAGTGTCAACCCACATATGAACTAGATATCAGTGCTCTCAGTACAGTCAGTGGACAACCACTAGTTTCTCTCAATGAAGCCTGGAGAGAAATTCTTCTTACTTAGGCCTGGTAAATCACACCTTCAGTTTCATTGAGTGGATGTCTTTTGTCTTGGAGGGAAATACAGTGTCTACCTACTTCACAAGCACACAAATGCATTTATATGCTGAAGTGTGGTGTTGAACTAAATCCCAAGCAAGCCTTCTTCTTAGAAGTGATGTTCTCATAGAGGCGGAATCAGGAGACAATGACACCTAAAATGGGTGAAGCTTCCTAAACTCATAAACCAGCTCGTCAATATAAAATTTAATTTTAAACTCCTCTGAGTCCCAGTCAGAGATGCAGAGTCTGACCTGCAAAGGTTAAAACCTGTAAGATTTAAATATTTCTGGAGGTATAAAAAGGACAAAGATTTAGTCAAAGATCTTCTACAAAGTCTTTTTCTGTTTTTCCTGTGTTTGGTGTGTGGTCACAAAAAAGATGTGCATTGTTTTCCTTGCAGCATTTGATGGCTTACTTCTTATTCTTTTTTTTTTTTTTTTTTATTTCTTTTCACCTAATCTCATTGTGTCCTACTTGGCAAGGGTATAAAGCATGGTGTTTGAAGTACTTTATGGTAATGGAAGGATGTTTTTGGCAAGAATCAAATAGAAAGTATTGAGATACTTCAGTTTTTCAGTGAGTTAAAGTATGGGCTAGAGAAAAAGATTATTTAATTAGACACCAGCCCCTGCTTTACAGGGAAAGAAAATGGGTTTATATGATTGTTAGTTTGCTAATTTTCAAAAACAAAGTTGCAGTTTTGCATGTGAAGCAGCCAATGAGGAGTTCCTCTTTCAAACCTGTCCCTGAACCTCTGAAATATCTCACAAGTACCACTTAGTGTACTGAATGTCATGTCTGTTTTTACATGTCCCTATTAGTGGGTGAGGGAAAGGAATGTTTTTATTCCTCTGATGTAATGAAAAGATAGAATGTGGAGATCTGTGTCCTTGCTCTGAGATAGTAGGTCTATTCTAATGTATACAGAGAGGGCTTTTTTGGGGTTTTTTCTTGCTTTTTTGGTTTTTTTTTAATGAGCTTTGTTTGTTCTCTAGTACAACCAAGGCTGTTAAATGTGAAATTGTTCATAGACTTTATTTTTGCTCATGATAAAAAACCTCTTGAAATCAATGAGTCATTGGTGCTTCAGCATCTGCTCCCAAGACTGGGGAATTTGAGAAAGAAACTGAGGAGAAACATAAGAATAAAAATAAGTAAAATGTTAAGAGCAGAAATTTTCATGATGGTGAATGGACGTGAAGGATTTAATAAGTGTAACAGAAATGTTTATTTAGGGGAGAAAAATGACAGATTAAATCACAGCTATAGTGAAGACATTTTATAAATTAATATTTTGAAATTTAACTATTTTTTTGGGATTATCAATAAGTTTGTTAAAACAATATATTCAAAAACAAGCATCAGAAATCCATATTCAAAACAGATATTATTATAACAGACCGGAAACAGTTCTCCCTCTTTCATGGAGAAATATCATGTAAACTATGTCAGTCAGGTATCACGATTTTTTATAATAGCTAGGTTTCATAACAGTTGCTGTAGGTTAAACTCCAGTAATTAGTCTCAGTTGAGTAAGCCACTTTTCTGTAACTCAGGAGAAAATCTTGTGTTTTTTCCTCATGAACATCTTGTTGCATACTGCCACATAGCAACCTGAGGCACAGCTCCAAAGTTCCTCCTGCATTATAGCACCTAGCACATGCTCCAAAGATCTTAAAATTTTTAGGGTATGTTGTTTATATTTACATATGGGAATTTTTACTTGTATTTTAGGATGAAATTTTCCTCCATATAGGTGTTGGTAGTAGGCTCTCTGCTGGAGTCTGTAGTGTAAGGAGAACATGCAAGAAAAGCATCATAATAAAACAAGAACAGGTTTCATAGTACATACGATTGTGGCTTGTGGATGTGGATAAATTTAAATTCAACCTGGTGTTGCTCTTGTGTTGTTTTTTCCTGTGGTAGCCCTAGCAGAGTGAGCACCTCCATTCTGTCTACTATTTCTCTCAGAAACCTGAACAAATTGTATTCTTATCTGTAGTTCAACAAAATCAGGAAACAGTACACAGACCTCAAGTGAATTCATTGCACCTTTTGACTGCAAATGTATGGAAAACATGATATTTGGGAATATCACTACCTGTCTGGAGTGTGTGAATTGACTGGTATTCATTCATAGGTGAACTGTCTGTACAAATATTTCAATCCAAATGGATAGCTGGAGCCTGAGATAAGAAGTGGTTTCCTCTCTCCCCCCACCATTAATCCCCCTGGGAAGATGAAAGTTTAATTCAGCTATTTGTAAACCTAAGACTTTGTCACTGAGAACTAATCCCTGTGTGTAAAATTAGAATTATTTTGGTTTTTTCTCTGTGCATCACTTTAGATTTATCCACATTAAATGTCATCAAAATTTTATACTCTAGTCACTAAGTACTGCAAGGCCCTTCTGCAGCTTTTCATGACTCGTGTTTACTACTGAAAATGGTCAGAGCAAGGTGTCCAGGAGGGGTTTCTTGGCCAGATGTGAGAGCACAGCTGAAGGCAGGATGAGAACTGAATAGACGAGGAGGAAGGATGAAAATTACAGCTGGAATGAGCTACAGAGAGTTTTGAGAAAATTGGGCAAAGAACTGGAAAAAGGGGGACAGGCAGGTGAGCAGTGGAGATTGCAGCCCAACTGCATGGACAACTGTGAGCTACAGTGCAGAACTGTTATAAAGCATGACAGAGAATGGAGACAAATTCAGCTTTGCAGTAGAACTGATAAATGTCAGGGAAAATGATCTCACAGTGTTATTCAGTGGTATAAGTACTTATGGGGTAGCTTTTCAACCATGGGTGGTATCATGTTATGATATGTGAAAATGTTATTTATTGTGTAAAATTGGAACCGGTCTATGAGGAATTTAGCTTTTCTGCAGTTATCTGTATGGCCTCTGCTTATGCTCTGTGGCATAGGAGATTAACACTTAGATTTGCCAGAAGTACAGTTGGTAATGGAAAAAGGAAAAAATTGACAAAGATGTCTCTATTAAAATCATGCAAGTCATACATAAATCTCTTATGGATGTGCATCTCCACTGGCTATTTCCTTACCTTTGCGTATGATTCATTATAAAGAAGAACAGGAATTATATGATTGTTAAGACAGAAGTAGAAAGAAAAGAACATTAGAAAAAGTCATACATTCTTATTAATATATATTATGTGCTGCAATGAAATCATTTTTACCTAAGTATAAAATTACCTAGATAATAGATTTATGAACTGTAAGAAAAGATGGAAAATATGTTGTCTGTTGAAAACTACTGTGAGAGACCTGGTAAAAATATTCTTTTTATTGAATTGTAGAAAACATTGAAATATTTTTTAGCAACTGAAGTTTTATTTATTTTATTGAGTATATACAGTATTGAGTATTTAATTAGATAATATCCAATGTATACACATATTTCTATCACCAGAAATACAAAGTATCTCTATGACATATAATATGATGTAAATTTTTATGTCACAGAATCACAGAATTAATTTGTTTGGAAAATACCCCTGAGATCATCAGATGATTGAGTCCAACCTATGACCAAACACCACCATGTGAACTAGGGCATGGTACAAAATGCCATGTCCAGTCATTGCTTAAACACCTCCAGGGAGGGTGAGCACCACTTCTCGTGGCAGCCCTTTCCGATATCTAATCACCCGTTCTTTGAAGAAATTCTCCCTAAAGTCCAGCAGTTTGACACAGGTCCTTTTGTCCTGTTACTTTTTCCCTGGGAAGGGACACTGACACATCCTTCACCCCCCACCCCCTCCCCGGTTACACCCTCCTTTCAGGGACTTGTAGAGGGTCATAAGGTCTCCCCTGAGCATCCTTTGCTCCAGGCTAAACACCCCCAGCTCCCTGAGCTGCTCCTCTCAGAACTTGTGCTGCAAACCCTTTACCAGCTTAGCTGCCTTTCCTGGGACTTGCTCCAGCACCTCAATGTCTTTCCTGAATTGAGGAGCCCAGAAATGGATGCAGCATTTGAGGTGCAGCCTTACCAGTGCCAAGTACAGTGGAAGAATTTCATCCCTGGTCTTGCTGGCCACACTGTTCCTGATACAGGCCAGGATGCCACTGCCTTGGCCATCTGGGCACACTGCATTCAGCAGCTGCATTCAGCTGCATTTGTTCAGCAGCTGTCAACCAGAAGCCCCAGGTCCTTTTCTGCTGGATCATTTTTTGGCTGTTCTGCCCCCGGACTGTAGTGCTGCATGGGATTGTTGCAGTCAAAGTACAGGACCTGGCTCTTGGTCTTGTTAAACTTGACACTGTTGGTCTTGGCCCATTGATCCAGTCTGTCCAGGTCCCTCATCAGAGCCTTCCTGCCCTCCAGCAGATCAGAACACCAACCCAACTTGGTGCTGTCTGCAGATTTGCTGATGGTACTCTCAAGCCCCTCACCCAAATTAAGAAAGATAGTAGGCAGGACTGGCCCCAACACTGATCCCTGGGGAACATCACTAATGATGGGATATTGACTGAATGTGGCACCACTCGTCATCCATCTCTGGGCCCTGCTATTCACTCAGGCCAGAGAAGAGTATGTCTGGCAGTTGCTCTTGAATGTATGTCTTGCAGGCTGGGACTCATTTAGCCAAAAGCACCAACTTCAGACAAATCTTAGTAAGCTTATTTTTCTCAAAGAGATTTCTTTTCCCTATAAGTTGGGAGTCACTTGCATTTTGCTTTATGGTGTAAGTGTCCATAAACTGAATTAAAGTCATTAATGCTTTGGTTTGGAAGGGACCTTTATAGATCATCTAATTCTGACCCCCCTGCCATGGACAGGGCTACCTTCCACTAGACTAGGTTGCCCCATCCAGCCTGGCCTTGAATACTTCCAGGAATGGGGCATCTACAGCTTCACTGTGCAACCTGTTCTAGTGTCTCACCACCCTCATCATAAAAGAATTCTTCTTGATGTCTAGTGAATGTAGTGTTTTTCAATTTGATGGAATTATAACTAATAATAAACTTTCCACAGCTAGTTTATTCCCAGCTGTATACTACATGGAGTTTTACAATATCCTCCATGGTGTCTGGTAATACCCAATGTCACTGCCAGAGTATTGGAAGATCTGTTCAGCTTTTTTGCCCATCATGACTTTTTCTGTACTCCTAGTTTCATTTTTAGACCTTATTATCTGTATTGTCAAAGTCAAGAAATAGTGTTTTTATTTAGGTCTCCCTTCTCTTCTGTATTTTATCGTCATACCTTTTTCAGTACTGCAGAACTTCAATGCATTTTGAAATTAAGTTCCTATCTTTTCCTCATTATTCTTTCTATTTTCTGGTGATGACCTCCTCCTTTTTCACATACACTTGTCAACCCTTTTTTTCCCCCCTTTGTACTGCCCAGAGTTTCTCTTCTCTGGAAATATACCTCAATTTCAGCACACTTTTCTGGTATTTTTGGTTCCCTGCAGAGGTGGTTCTACACATTATTCCACATTTGCTTGGAATAAAAGAGTGAACAAGGGAGAAAAGGGAGGTAAAGAGACCTGTTCCTTTTAAATACATAGCATGAATTTGTCTCTGAGCACCTTCCAGACTTGTGGTGGATGAGATGATAAGCATCTACTCTTTATGGTTTCTTTGCTACTTTTTTTTTTTTTTCTTGCCATAGAATTTTCTTTTTTAAATTCATTACATTCTGTACATTGTTGTTCATGAATGCTGCTCTTAAAATGGGAGCTTTATGTTGAAAATTCTATAAGTTTATGATATAGATTGAGATCAACTCTTGACACTTACTGACAAAAAGCCTCTACTTTTGCAACAAAGTTGGAATAGTCTTTAAAAAAGTATTTTCTGAAAGCAGTGCTAAGAGATTATATTTCAGGGAAGAATACTTTCTGGAGGAATTAAAGTTGTGCTTGTCCATGAGCAGACATTCTTACACAGATTTGCATTAGAGATTGCTTCCTGGCAGTGGACTTTTTGAGGAATTTACCTTGGAAGAATGAAGAATTCTAGTACTTTTCTGGGTAAAAAACCTCTAGTATAGATTAAAGAATAATTGTAGACAAAAATTTGTTGTTTCTCTGACAAGGAATATGGAAAATAAAGCCTTCCCATAGTCTTTTTCCAAGTGGTCATAATATGGTTAAAATCTGTATTTATTTTCATGCAGATGGCTAGAGGCATATTCTTGATGCAAGGCCATTCTCCTGCTAGATTTTAAATCTCTGTTCAGAAAGTGTAGCTGTATTAAAACAATTCAAACTGTATGTTGTCAAATACTCTTAATATAAACAAATATACATGTCTTTAATCCAGTCGTTTTCAAAAATGGTCAAAGTATTTCAGCTGACATTTAACAAAAATAACAGAAATTTTCTGATGTAGAAATTTAAACTGAAGTCATTGAAGCTTGCCACTACATAATTAAAGTGTAAATAAGTAAACAGTAAATATAAGAAGTGTAAATAGGATGAAATGAAAGTGTGACAAACTTGCAAATGTAGCAATACGCTCTTGCCCCGAGTGAAGACCGTAAATGCAGAATAAGAATTTGTTACTTAAGTTAAAGGTAGTCCTTTTATTGTGACCTTTTATTAGCAGCTCATAACTGGTGTATTGTTAGGCATGTTCTGACAGTGTTCATACTGCAATGAAGCATAGATGCTCCTCAGGTGTTGAATAAAGTATTTACTATTTCCATTTTTAAATACAGGACAATTTTTCAATGACATGCCTTGTAATTGCTTAATCAGAAAGGTTATATAAAATAGTTTTAGCAGTAGGGGGGTTTCTGATTAACTGATAATGGAGCAAACCCATATCACAGACTATTTTGATTATTTTGCCTTGATTACCAAATATTAGTCTGAACTTTTCCAAGAAACATATCTAAGTTTCTGAGTCTGGTATTTATCCACAGTATAGAAATGCTGTAAGATACGGCAGTATTAGCCCTTTTATAATGATGCAACCTGCCCCTGAAGGTGAGAGTAACTGAGGTTCTTGTTAACAGATCCCTTGGGGCAGATTAGAGTGAAATGACACAGAATGACCCATGTTTATGCATACATAGATATCACCACCCATGATGAGATTCGATGGTTGCTTTGTTGATGTGATGGTCAGTCTTGATCTGTCAGAGGTGAGGAAGCCCCTGAAACATATATTTCAGTAGGTTGATATATGTTCAGTTTCAGGTAGAAACACCCAGGTACCTCCCCTGGGGTGGGGGTTTACACTGACTATTGAAACACTGTGGATCATGTTCAGTCCCCTGATGGAAGGCCCCAGAAATGAGTCTGGGGGAACTTCGGGGATCTTTGACGGTTTATGACATCTTCTAAGACATTACAGCTCCTTCTCACATCCGCTTGGTTTAGCCATTATTCCCCATCAGAAGGGATGAATGCCTTGAGGCCTGTGTCTGAATGTCCTGGTACTTCCCCACGAGCAGAGTTTTATGCCTGAGCGAGTTATGGAACGGAGGACATTGGCATGATGGAAAGCATTATCCCATGTAGCAAGATCTGCTTCTTAGCAGCCTCTTCCCTTGGCTCAAACCCCAGCTTGTTGCTAAAGACAGGTTTGCTGTGCTCCTCCCCTAGTGCTCACCCCCTCTGCACCTGGGCTCTTCATAGGTTTTGCCACCACACACCCAAAACCTCTCCTCCTCCCCTTCAATTGGGGCATGCAAACCTGGCCTCAGCAAAGCACCTGCTGCTTTTGCAAATGGCCAATTGTATGAGTCATTAACCATTAACATTTCAGTCTCTCACAACTGTTGTGCAAATTAATTTCATCCCTGTTAAAGAAGATCGTTCCACTTACCAGAAAACTGAGCAATACTTGAAAATGTGGAACATTACTGGCATAAAAAGTGTTCAGGTTCTTGAAGTACAGTTTTGTTTTGTCACTCTTACACACCCATAGGCTACATATTTTGACAGACTGTAACAAAATAGCAAGATAGGTCAGCCTTTAATCATGATTGATGTTTCCTTTATATTGTAAAGTTTTTAACAGTTTAGTTCAAAGCACGTAAAAAATAAAAAAAAAAACCGAACCCTTTTCTGTAGAATAATCCATTCCCTTTCCTGTACCAACAAAACCAGTGTTAAAAAGAAGGAGCAGACTTCAAACTTACTTTTGGTCATGTCTTATAAAAAGCTGAGAGAAATCTAAATAATTTTCTCTGGGAGAGAGAGAAAATATACATAAAAACAGGCTGTGATTCAGTTTCTTGCAGTTCTAATGTGGCAAAATTGTCATTAAATATGTACTTGTTTAATAATCTAAAATTTACTTACATTGTGGAAGAAACTAGAATGGCCAAGAGAGTAGTTCATTAATCTTCTGTTTGCTGCTGTATGGATAAGCAGATGAGCTTTACCACTTTGAAACAGGAATGCAGGTGGAAGATATGAACTAGGGGTTGGGTTTTCTATTATTAGAGAAATTGTAATATTGACTAGAATAATAAGACTTGTCTTGCTTATGAAGATTTCAGTATAATTTCTCTGAAGTTCTTTATTTAGCTCCATTACTATCTTTTAAAGTTGTAATACAATCCTCTGTTCAATAAAAGATAATAGTGCATGATAGAATCGTATACATTATATTTAAATTACAAGAAATCAAAACCTCACCTGAAATATTTACTTAATCCTGTGTTACAAGATTTAGATTTATAGATCTAAATTTTCTAGTAATCTTTGAGTGCATTGATAATGCTGGGGTTTGTGGCTGACCCCAAAATATCTGAATTTGACACACTATGTTCTGAGTTACTCAAAAATATATATCTATTTTAACTTCATATAAATCAAAGAGTTTGTTTTATGGAGTGCTAATAAGTGAGTCAATTTAAAGCAGCCTTTTAAATAAAGAAAAATAAAAGAAAGGAAAGGCTATCAAAAGAGAAGACACAAAGGCTTTTTTGTTTTAGTAACAGGATGAAAAGAAATTACAAAGTATTTTTATGAATACTACATCAAGGTTTTGTTGTCTTTTTGTTTTGTTGAGGTTTTTTGTTTGGGGGTTTTCTTGGAAATTTTGTGAGTTTTCTTGTTTGTGGGTTTTAGTTTAGCGTGGGTGTTTTTTGTTTTGGGTGTTTTTGTTGGATTTTTGTTTTGGTTTGGTTTTTGTTTTGTTTTTTTTGTTTGTTTGTTTTTTTTATTTAATTGATCATCCATGTGTAGAAAGGAGTGGGAAAATACATGCACCCAGATTTTTCAAAGGCACCAAATGGAAATTCAGGGCTTAGTTAACATTTCTTTGTAAACAAAAGGTTTCTAAATTTCTTCATATTCATTGACATAAATAGAGCAATTGATCCCAGGTGAGTGTGGCAGTGTGCTAACTAAACTGCAGATATAGAAGGAGCATATGTCAGATCACTTCCATGCATAGACTCGAGAAATCTGACCTGAACTGGGCCTGAACCCTTCTGGTTGTTAAAGTTGCTTTGAGAATATGCCATTTATCTGAGAGCAGGTTCTCAAAAATGGTTTCCAAATATTTTCAGATTTTCTGTGTAAAACCTTTGGAAATTCCTGTAAATTTTTTCATTGGAGGTGTGTCTTTTCCTTATTACTCTTCTCTTCCCAACTCTGTATAGGCTGCCAGGTTGGGCATCTTTATACCCCTCTGATGCTATACCAGGAATTGCTAGCTCTTATACAAACAAGTTTCTGGAAATGGCCAGTACTGCAATACCTCTTCTTACTTTGTGATTTTAAGAGTCATTCAGTAGATTTTAACAACAATTAAGTAGTCTTTCATATTTAATTTGAAATAATTAAAAGTAGGATTTGTACTTTCGACGTGTTTTAAAGTAATCTACGTTTATGTTTCATTCTTTTCTACTTCCAGCTTATACAGATTCTGTTGTTTTCATGTTAGAAGCACAATGTGCTGTGCCTGTGTCAGAGAACAGTTTATACAAGTGGAGAATGTGTTCATATCTGATTCCTAAGCGGAAATAATGAATTCTAATTCAGTGTCTTTTGTTGTGGTTGTTTAGCTTTTTTTTTTTTTTTTGGTTGTTACAGAATAATAATTACTCATGGGAGTTCACAAAGAGTACATATGCTTATTCAAAATGGTGCTGTTGGTGTTCTGATTGTATTTAACAGTATGCAATAAATCTGGTAAAACAGAAGTGCAGTCTTTATGTATTTAAAAAGAAAAAAGTGTAAATTCTGCCTGCTGTCGTGATAAACTAAGCAATTTACCGGTGTTTAATCCAGTTTTATTTTCCTGTGGAACCTGTTAATGAACTTCAAGATGCAGGTCTCATTGCCCATTTAAAATATGTCTATGAGTGAATTACCTGGTAATACAGCTCTCCTACTGCAAAATATCTAAAGATTGTTAGATCTGGAATTTTTATTTTCTTCTACTATCTCATCTGTCATCAGCTACAGTAGGCATTTGCCTTTACTTTTAACCAGCTTAAGGCAAGCTACATTTTTGTCTTGCCTCTTCTTCATGATGGGATTGCCCTGCTTGCACATTCTACTACTCTGCAGGATAAAGATGTTAACTGTGAATCAGAAATCATACAGAAAGTGTAAAACATGAAATAAAATCGATACATTTTTCTGAGGCATGTCACTGGTTAAGTGACAAAAATATTCTGATAGTCACTGAAAAAGAAAAGTCAAAGGTACATTTGAACCTGTCAGTTCAACACATTCCTGTTATCCCTTTAGGGGATATCATACAACTTGACACCAACATTTAAGCTTTGAAAATTATGAGCTCATCTATTTCAAATGGGATGTCACATGTTCCCAAGCCTTTGCCATTACTTATAGTGGAAGACAGGATGATCACTTTTGTCACATATTGATAGTGAATAAGATCTTTCTTTTTTTCTTTTCTTTTTTTTTTTTTTCTTGTTTCAGAATGAAGAACAAATTTTGGTATTTTGAATTTGGCACTTCGGAAACTTTCTCAGCCACCTGTAAGAAGCTGCATGAATCTGTAGAAATAGAAGTAAGAAACTAATTGTTGCCTTTATCCTTGAAATGTCACTAGTTTGGCTGAAATGCAGGGAACAAGGGTGCAGAGTGCCTGAATCCAACAAGGCAAAGCAGTGCACATCCTTTCGACCCTATATTCCAAAATATTATTTTTATCATGTCTATTTGTAGTGTAGCCCTGCACACTGGAACAAAGTTCAGTTTGATGATTAGTGAAGTCTTAATACAGTAGACAAGGTCAAAAGGTGAAGTATAACATTAGAAATCAATAGGGAGTGTGGCTAGGTCAGATGGAAAAATGAAAAGACTGTTGGAGGAGTGAGAGCTGCTGCAGGATTAAAATAAAAAAAAAATAATCTTATTATTTCTAGGTCCCAAGGTTTTATAACCTTTAAAACTCAATTCCCTAAAATTGTACTTACTTTCCTGAATAAAGGTTAAAGAATATATATATTTTTTGAATTATTCCCCTTCATTAAATAGCTTTGCTCTCTGCACATGGGGTCATCTTTCCATTATACATTGAACATTAACTAAAAAGACACAGGATACTTACAGAAAAAAATAGGAATTTAAAATGATGTGCCATTGCCACTTTGATGGCTGCTAGAATAAGTGGCTAAATTACATAAACTGTTTGGGCATCTGATGTTTATGAATAAGTACATGAAAAATGAGAAATGAGTGAAGATACAAACCTGAGAATTTAGGTTAAATAATGAAATCATTTCTCAAGAGAATTATGGTGCTTTTCCTTTACAGTAGTAATGAGAAACTGCATATGTCAATGGAATATTTGTATAGTACCATGAGGCACTCAGAGGGGTCTGGTGGGAGCTGTGAGAGTCCAGTCAAAGCCTCCTAAAGGGTGAAGTCTGAAATGATCTCTCTGAAAGGACCATGCACCTGGTAGCAGAACAGCAGCAAAGAATACTGAGACTGAAACTGTAAGACCAGCCATGCCACACTTGCCTGTTAGTGAAAATCTGCTTCTCACATGTTAGATTAAAATGTAATAAAAATAAAACAAAACCCCACCAAAAGCCTTATGGGGGAAAAAAGTGTATCACCCTTGCTTCCCAAGAGAGTGCTTATCACACGAGTTTAAGGCAATGTAGCATGAAAAATATTTTATTAGTTATTGGAAGAAATGCTTACCTGGTTTGATGAGATTTAAATAAAGTGCAAGTTAAATGTACCTTTTGATTAAATACAAATTGAAGAGCAGGCTTTCCCAATAAAATACTGATATCTAGAGAAAGTTATACATATCCTGATACATACTAAGATGTGAACTTTAACCATATAATTTTAACCATAGAAAGGGTAATTAAATGTTAACATCTCAAAGCAAAGAATAGGTATAGAAGTTTGTGGTGCTGCTGCTATCAGTTGTATAATTATTACCTATTCATGTCATTAACTATTATTACCAATAAAGTGTTACATTGCCAGGATGAGGCACGTTTGTTAATACTCACTTCATCTATCCTGGTCATTACCATTAGTCATACAATTAGGAACAAATAGCTTTGTTTCCAGAGTTTACAAGGAGATGGTTATTTGCATATTTATTTACAATGAGTAAATTAAAATGCTTGCTTGTATCTAATGTTTCTTGTTTGAACATTATCAGCATTTTAGTCTGATTTTTAACCTGATGCCCCATGGGGACGTCACCGTAAATGGGAGGTTGATGCATGAGACCACATTTCACTCCAAATAAAATGCACAAAGGATGTGTTTGCTCTGCAGCCAAATTTTGAATGAACAAAGCCTGAGAAGATTAAGGATCTGTATCTCTGAACAGTGAGACGGTGATCAAATGTTCTCTGGGCAAATATTTGTTTAGCCTTGTATTTGATTTCTAACCTACTTAAGCTTGGTTTTTCTGACATACATTCTTGAGTCATGTTCTGTATGTTTTCTTCTGTGTGAGTGTGAGATGCAGAACAAAGTTGGACACAATTCTTACGTTATCCAGAATAAGATGCATTTTTGTTTTCAAAATGGGATGCAAGAAGTTGAGGAGAGGTTCTAAAGGGAAAGAAACCAAAATTAAACAAACAAAAACTAAGACAAAATTAAGTATTTCTTTCAATAATGATGTGTCAGTAAACAAGGCTGAAGAATTTACAGTTTAGATAACTTTGCAGTTTATTTCCACTTCAGAAAAAAGAAGATACATGAAAGATATTAATGAGAATAGTTATAGATGTGGTGTAAGTAGGGGTGGCAGGTATCATACCTGAGTGCTGTAAAAGCATAGTGGGAGCAGTGTAAGCCTTCTGTACAATCTGGTGTTAATGGGTATGGGAAGTGGAGTTTAAAACATTCCTGTACACTTGTCTGATATTGTCCTTGGTTTCACAGAAAACCCTTAATATCAGCTCTTTTCAGTCATAGATAAATATTTTCTCAACAGAGAGATGATCTGAAAATAGTTTATATGATAAACAAAGTATAAACAATAATACCCAAGAAGAGAATGAGGCCAGGAAAGAAGGCAAAAAAGATTTAGAAGAGCTAGTGTTTATTTCTTGTCTATTTTAAACCACATTTTAAAAACGTGGTTTTTTTAAACAACATCATTGCATTATTTGTAATAAAAAGAAGAAAGGAAAGGAGCAGAACACATGTATTTTTTTGTAGTATATGAATGTGTTAGAACTATGCAGAGCTACCTGTAGGGCAAACTTTTTTGTCTGTGTACGAACAAAAGAAATGCTCCTTTCCTAATTCAGAAAGTTGCTCATCACTGGGGGACTCTGAGGCCTCACCACATAATTGTCTTAGTGTACTACCTGCTGTGCTCAATATTGAGTGAAAATGGAAGCTAGACCCCGCACCATCCTATTTCACAATTCTTCTTTTATTTAAATAATTCCAGTCAGTTTGGGGGACGCCAGACCTTTATAAATTAACAGCAGGGAAATACCAAAGGTGTCAGATTGCATATTTATCATCTTTCTCGTGTAATACTTAAATATGTATTAAGAAGTGACTGACATAAATTAGGCAGATTTCAGAAGCCACAGGCCGTGGCTTGTAGAGGACCCCCTTCTGCTTGACATTTCATCCTTGTCAAAGATCAAATTATTTTAATTTAGGCTGCAAATTATAAGAAATGAAGACTTCTTTGTGGGAATTCCCTGTGGTAATCTGACTTTTGTTGTTACTGCTGCTTGTCAGTGTGCAAAAGATATAATATGCATGCAAATAAGGTTAAAAAATATGTACTATCTAATTATCCAGCCAGTACATTCCACTTGAAGACAGTGGGAGGCCTGACACACAGTATGTGTTTGATTCATTGAGGCCTGCAGGGTATTTACACAAGATTACTTTTAATTATGAAATTAATATCTGTTTATCTAGAATGTATAGCAGTAAGTGAGCATACACATGAGCAGAATTTTTAGCAAAATAAATCATCTTAGTATTTAATACATATAAAATATCGAGGAAAACCACAAATTTGCTTCCAAAAATGACAGTGAAAACCTAGGCCTTTGTTCTTGTAAGAAAAATGTTATTAAAAAGTTACACTTTCAATTACAGTAGTTGCAACAATTGCCAATTCACTTTCAGATACGCCTTTTGACTTTAAAGGTTTCCCTGTATGAATATAATCCACGGGTTTAAAATTTGATTCTTGAAGAGCAAATATGAAATGGAAATCTTAGTGTTGAAATTGTTCTCTCTCCAGATGTATGCTCTTCTTAGAAGAATTAAGGTGTATGTGCATTATAATACAGTTCTGTTTTATGATCTCAGAAAGTTTCAGAATAAACAATTATTCACAGTTATTCTTGTGTTGTACTTGGCTTTTCTTCAAAGCTCTGCTAAAAGGTTTAGGCAGAGAGGAGGAAGTGCTAGTGACCCACAGAACAGCAAGCTGCAAGATGTCAGTGGACTATTACTGAGGCATGCTTAATTATTTTTCCAGTTTTCCCCCTTATTGTGTATTGGAATTGCAAAATAATGCGCTTAATCAAATGGATGACTGGATCCTCTACAAGCTTGCAGAACATTGCAGGAGTAGGATCCAATATTTTGAAAATATGCTGCTCTGCACTGTGGTTCATATGACTTGTCAGGATATTAATGTACACTATGTGTGCTGTGAGGAATGAAGCTAATCCATCTCTAGCCAAGGTGCAAGTTCATGAATCCTGGGCAACTCTGGCTGGTTCAGTGAACTGATGAGTAGAGCTGGATGCTTTGCCTTCCACCTGTAGGTTCCACTGTAGTAATAGGAAGTTGCAATTTATTTTCTCCTGTGGAGGGCTCTTCAGTATTTTGCTACATTTTATATGAGATAAGAACTCTAATGTTGGTAGAGAGGAGGACTTAGCTTGAGTAAAATTATAGCCAGTGAAGGCTAGGTGTATGCTATCAAGCTAGGTTTATCTCATCCAGTGTATCTCAGGTGAACTGTACTTGTGAATGCTGGGGTTCAACCACCTGAGAAAATGCTGCAGTTTGTCTTTGGGCAGGCTGATGTGTTAAAATCCCTGAGCCATTTTCCAGAAGTGAAAAATTTAGTCCCCTTAAAAGATATAATTGGAAGCCAGATTTAGCAAAGAAATGTACTTGTATAAAATGTCTTAATGTCCAGGTTTGCTATAGGAAGCATGAGATACACACACTAGTGACACGAGATGGGTATAATTCCATCACTGAAGGGACTACCCACAGACTAAGATTACTTCTGTGTGTCCAGTTAGTCTTGGGAAGTTCTGAGATCACTGATACCTCTTTAGCTCCACATCCTATGTTTTCCCTTAGCAATGATGCATATTTCAGAGAACTGGTTGGTGAAAGTTCTGGGCTAAGAATTGCTGCAGCCACAGCAGGAATTATTGTACCCTCTTCTACTACTTTTACTTCTGGCTAGGAGCTACTAGTCAGCCAAAGCCCTATGCTGATACTCTTGTTGTGCCTTTGGATTGAAACAAATACCTGTGTGGTGTTCTGTGCTCCTGGGGCTTGCTTAGACCCTTTTCCATAAGTCTGTGTATTCTCTGCCTGCAGGAACTTGATATTACATTTGTTGTGGAGGGGACTCAGTTGCAAGAGTGACAAGTATCATTGCAAAATCATAAGGCAGAAAATTTATCTGGAAAAAGCAACAAAAGCTCCAGTTATTGATACAGAAATTTTGGTACTATAAATGTTTTTCTGCTAATAGCTGTAGTGAAGCTAGAAATGTATTTCACTTGGGTCAGTGAACAAGATAACAAGACACTACCAAATGGTCCCCCACTTAGGCAATCAAAAGCTGAATAGCAATCATATTTTACATTCTGAATGATGATCTGTTCTTTTCTCATACCTCCTTTTCAGATACAAGTATATCTCTTAGGTGGTGTAAACATTGAATAAACTATTAGCAGTGTTAAGAATGATGAATTGCTGGGAAAAAAAAATCTGAGAAGAACATTCAGATTTTTCTTTCTCTCTTACTGCTTTCTCTCCCTTTTCTTTTCTCTCTCTTTTTTTTTTTTTTTTTTCCTTCCTTTCTAATCAGTGTGATGGAATTCAGCTGGACTTAATCAATATCTCTCTGGAAGGAATTGCCATTCTAAACATCCCAAGCATGCATGGTGGATCGAATCTTTGGGGAGAAACAAAGAAAAGACGTAGCCACCGTCGGACAGAAAAGAAGAGGTCAGATAAAAGAACCACCGTTACAGATGCCAAGGAATTGAAGTTTGTATGCCAAGGTAAGCTTACAGATTGATATAGGCTATCTGGCTCCCTAATGTCAACTCGGTTATATAATTGACCTTGTCGAGGGAAAGGATAGACAGTTCTTAGATATTTCCTTTATTGTGCGTTTAGCTTTTCTGATGGGAAGCACTGCCACAAGGGCACAAACAAAGATGTACTGCCAATTGCAGTCTCTGTACTTGCAAACCTGCCTCAGATATTACCTGTTAATCACACCATGTGGCACTGTTTGCTACTGGGACATTCAGTCTAGAAGTAGTTGGAGATTTTGGAGTTGGAAAGTGCTTCCTGAGCATTTATAAAGTTTCTTAATGTCATTGTGCATAAAACTCAGAGATAATTGTGCAGTGTTTCTAAAAAGCTTTGGCTAGAGGTGTGGGAAATTACTTCAGAGTAAAAAGAGCAAGCTCTCTATGCATTTTATGTTATTATGCTATAATGCTGTATGAATCCTTGAATACATATGCTGTAGTTGGCTTGCACAGGCACGATCATTTCTTTCTGGGCTCATGTACCTACCTGGTGATTAGATGCACTTACTCAATAAATTTTATTATTAAACATAACCCTTGACAAAACCAATAATAAATAATAATTGCTCTTTTACTCTGAGTCTGAATACTATGCATTGTAACACTTGACTACATGTCACAAGTCTGAGTGATTATAAGCCGTCACTGTTTTCACACCAAAGGAATGAGGAGACCAGACTTTGAAAATGCTTTGGAATTTGTTTGTTTTTATCTGTTTATCCTAGGAAAGGATTCTCTTTTGCTTTAGAGTATCTTCTTGCTTCTCCTTCTTATTCAGACTTTATAAAGATCAGAACTTCAACTGTCTTACGGTGTTAGGATCCTTCTGCTAGTTTTGAATTTTTATTTTTGCATTTCATCAGAAGTAATTTTTAAGTCACTAGTTATAACATAGTTCATTATTATGTGTTGTAATTTTAATTCAGCTAAATTGTCTGGATGACAAAAGTTTAGCAATAAAGTAGTTTTTTATGGCTTAAAGACTGCAATAGGTACTGGCTCAGTTTCTGTGAGCTCTAGCAATTTGACATACGTTCTCAGTATCTCAGTGTGACTTACCAATACACCCTGTCAGCCTAAGTTTCACCAGGCACTAAGCTTCTGCCTACACTACAGTTCTGTATTATGTCCTGGTGTTCAAGGAATGGAGGTTGCTGGGTAAAGGGCTCATCAAATTTTTCCTTTTGTTTTGTTCCTGAACACAGGGAGACAGGACATTTATCCTTTTGATAGTAGTGAAACAAACATCTCACTTTAACTTCTTTAATTACTGAAATTATGTGCATATTTGATACATATGTAACAGTGATTTCAAATCTACTGACTGTAACTGATGTATTAGAAAGGTATTGCTACACTCAATTTCCATTTTCCTGGACAGGATAAAGTAAAACTACATTAAAAATATTAAAGACTGAACAGAACTTCTCATGTTATCTGTTGAAGTGTTCATAATGCAGACATTAAGCACCTTGCTTTAGAAAACCTGTTCTTACTACATACTTTCTGATCACTTTATCTGCACTGTGAATGGAAGTAGCTTCATCCAAAAGGAAATTTTAAAGAGATTGACTTATCAATTTCCAAAACTAGATCACCTCTCACATCACTGAGTACATGGATAGTATTATTGTTTGCATCTTCAGTACCATTCCAGTGCTGAGCAGGAGTACCCTTCTTGGATTTGAGTGGTCCATGTTTATTTTGTTCCAGTTTGCAACACTGAGCAGTCTTGAGCATGCAGAGTGGATTCCTTTTCAAGGTGTGGGGATGGGAGGTACATGCTCTGAGTGCAGGTGCATGTTTAGTCCATGAAACCAGGTTAAAAAAACTCTAAAATGAAGGTAGTGTGAACATTTCAGAACCAATTGATTAGCTTTAGGGCCCACTCCTATTTTATGCTGCAAGGAGCAATAACTTAATTCCGCTAGCTAAGAAAGGTTCTTAGGCTGAGTGTGCTTCTTCTTCAAGTCAGAATTCAAGATTATTGCTGAATAATGGAATTCAATCAATTTTATGTCTAGGCTTCTCAAATAGTTTTGAGAACTCTGAATCTACTCACTGGGGAAATAACTGACTCTCACTTGAAAGCTTTACGATATTTTCACTAGCTGATTATTTTCTTAGGCACTATATACTTTTGGCACATTGTACCTTTTAGTTTGAGGAAAATATTTTGCAAACTATTAATACCTGGTGCAGAGATAGGTACTGCTGTATTGAGAACCATGATAAATACATACCTGCATGTTAACTTTATTCTGAATAAACATCCTTGTAGTTATTTTTATGTCCAAGTAAAACATCTAATCACTTAACAACTAAGCACTGCACTTCCTAGGAGACAGCAATCAATCCTCATATTTTCCTATGGATACACACATACACATATATATATATGTATGTATGTGGATTTTGGTGTTGAATTTTGTTTGTTTTTTATAAATCTTTATGGATCTCCTGAGTAGCATACACATTTAGTTTTAGATTTTTTTTCAATTGCAGTACAACTGTGGGTTTTCCAGCTGTGTATCAATCTGTATTCGTGTCTCTGCTTTGCTGGGTTTATTCTTCACCATAAATACATGAATTGAAGGTTAGTACTCTGGTCCCTTAGGTGGGGTATTTGCATGGGCTGTTGGAAACTGTCTCCTTGCTCTGGGTAGTTTGTTGCCCCCAAGCACATTGAACAGTCCCAAGGAGGACTTCTCAAACTGCTTGAGAAACCTCCATGAGGTCCTGCTGCTGTCTTCTTGTGCTCTGGTGTACAAACCATGTACGTGCAACATGATCATCACTGCAAGAAAAAGGGTCAAATTCTGCCAAATCTTTTTTCTTTCTTATGTATCTGTACCATGCAGGGAAAGTATATTTCTCTAAGCCCACTCCCCTCTTTCTTTTCTTTCCTATTTAGCGTTGCCACCTGTTAATGTAAAAAGGTTTGCATTTTCTTTGCCCTTCCCATTATCTTCCTCTGCACACTCAATAGCCAGACCACAATTTGCACTTTAGGTAATCAAATGGATGTCTGCTTAGAAAACAATCTGATTACGTGCATGAAGTCTGAAAAACGATATATTGAAATTGAGTGGTTTAAAATGTGCATTATTTAAATACATTCCCTGCTTATCTTATTAGGGGTTTGTACATGTATGCTAAAGAGAAACATTTGGCAGTCATTACATATAGGTATGTGTGCCTGTGTGTTGCATTTCTGTCTAACTAATAACATTTTAATATAAAACACGTATGAAAATACATTTGTCTGATTAGCTTATAACTAATTGGAAAAAAACAACCCCAAACATATTTAGCTGAAGTGTACTAAGTATTATCATAATCCTTGTTAGTGGAATAAATACTACAGATTTCATTTCAGCTCCTGTGCAAAAGTAGAGAGGGTCTTCCATCACCTATTATTAGGGTAAAAGTCATATTTTTTTTTATGATTTCATTTAATTTTAATTTCTAATTTATCAGTACAATTTCTATTGTAAAATGTCAATGCATTTGGAAAAAATATAACTACAAATTTATGTGACAATTTGTGAAAGTAGACGACTTAGTGTTTTGACATTATGAATCTCACGCTTGCAATGTTTCCATTTGTTGTTTTATTTAAAATCTTCTAGTATGTACATATCTGTGGTACATCTATCCACAGGCCATTTACAGATTTTATGTGGTACTGTGAACTATCCTTGAACATTATTTAGATAGGACTTCTTTTTGGATATTCACAGATATTGATAAATGTCAGTACTTTGAAAGGATTAACATACTGCATAGAAACAAAGCTCTGAGTTGAGGAACATAAATGCAAATAAGTGCGCTGCTTGGTAGCAAATTCTGTCTAAAACAAGTTAAATCATGATAACATGTTGTACATGAAAAATATATACCCCTTATGTTATAAACAGTTTTCTTTGTCACAGAAATTCTAAATAAAATTTTCAAACCTTTAGTGACAAAAAGAACTCTTTTTTTTTTTTTTTTTTTCAAATATCTCCAGTAAACTTTTTGCTAAATGAAATTTCCCCCAGGGTGGAAGTTGTTATGCTTTGATTTGCTTTCACTGCCGAAGTTGAGTTAGAGGCCTATTCTGAAATGGGATCTCTTTTAAAGTCTCATTAGATTTAATGGCATACGTAACTTGCTTTTGCACGAGGGGTTCCACTCACCTCACTGGACTCATGCTTGAAGACAATATCTATGAACTGTTAACAGGTGAAACCTTTAGACTATCAATATTTCAGTGAAATACTTTTTTCAGGTTTGTTTTGTACATCACCAGGCACTGATACTTAACCAAGACCTTACCAAGTTGATCTGTGCAGCTTGTTAAGAGCTGCAGTGAGCTGTCACTCCGCAGACTACTAGATAAATTCAATGTGCATTCATGTCACAGCACCTAGGCATAAACCAAGCTTACCAATATGATTCAATAACCCTGTGTGGAAATCTCTTAATAACTGCATTATGACTTTCTGAATGGAAATGCGGGAGCTTTGGAGATGGAATAATGTGTATGCAGACAGTTCACTGCGGTTAAAAGCAGTTCAAGACATGCAGAGACTGTGAAGGCCTTAAAACACTTCAAAATATCCGTAAATATTAAGAGAATAGAAAATGCCTTTCTTATTAGGTGTCAAATTCCACTCTACAGGGAGAGAGAAGCTTCCCTATAGATAGGGGATTGCTGACATCCTCCCTAAACAGCTTATAACTTTGTGAGCTAGCTGTCTAATTTAATTTATGGAGGTCTTTCATAACCTGTACTCTGGCTAGGTGATCTTTCCTTGTTAAAAAAGTTGAAACTATATACTATATATACAGTCTGTATAATATATACATTAAATATACCCTGTGTATATTCATTGTTGATGGACTTTGTGTTATTTTTGACATGGTGAGGTATGTATAGAAAACTCTTTATAGTAATATTTTTATTAAATGTTATTGACAATATCATGGCTACATAAGGTAATAGCCCTTACTTTGTATCTTGTTTAGACAGCTTTTTACAACGAAGACATCAACACCTTACCACACACAAAAAAAAAGCTTATTAGAGATATTTCATAGCTAGTCTATGTTAAGACATTCAACTTTTAACATTAGTCTAAATATTAGAAAAAAATTGTAAATTTATTCAAACAGTATTTTTTTTTCTTGTCCATACATGTTCCACATCTGTTCTGAAACTTTAAAGGGCACATACTTCTGTGTAGAAATTTTTGTTACTATTTTGGGAGTGTGTGTTGTTTACAGTAAAGGAGATGATTGTGAGAACTGTTAAAGTTAGTGTGGCATTAACTTCAGTGTCTAAAATATCAACCCTGTTGTCAGTAGATAGAGTCACTTCAGGAAAATTATTCATCCTGCATCCAAATAAATACCTAATGTAGACAGAATAAAATGCTTATTGGAGGTGACTCCCTTTCCAGTTAAGGAGTAGGTTGGGTTAGACACCTCCCCTTCTGCCAAGTAGACGGTGAGTGAGATGAATTTCTGTATGTTCTACTTGTGGTGATAGTTCAGCAAATACTTGAACAGTCCTTGGAGCAGGAATGGGAATTTGGCAGCACTGCCAGATAAGACTTGTTGAACTGAATCATGATTGCTTCCATAGATGTGGTGCTGGTGTAAAAACCAAAGGATGTAAGATATAAACATCACAGTTTTCCCATAGTAACAAATTTCTTTGTGGTAGAGCTGTAATTTTCCTAACTCAAAACTTGGATTTTGGCTGATTGTCTAAGGGAAGGGTTGATACTCAGATTTTTTTGTCTCATATTAGCTAATGAAGATTCTGTGGCCTTGGCTCCTTATTTTTGCTTCATGCTCATATTTACTGGAATGACATATTCAAATATCAAAAAGGGCTAAATGGCATTTTGTCCTAACTGTGTAGTTAAATTGTGCATAGCACCGTTAATTTGTAAGATCTGTGTTCAAACATTTACTTTAAAGTAAAGCTTTTAGAGATAGTACATATTTCCTAATACGAGAATGTGGGCTGGAATGCTATGATTTTATTGTGTTACTGAAAAGGAGTTTTCCTGTCTTCTGTTCCACCCCCACTACCCCCTATGCCCCCATTCCCAGAAGTAAAGTTTAGTTTCATTATCTTACTCTCTCTTTTCTTTAAAAGAGGCTGTGTTCCGTCCAAGCCTTACTCATACAAGTATCATCATCAGTGTGCAGGACAGAGCCCATAATTCATAACACAGTTTTAATCTTTCAGAAATATAAATACAATGTCTTTTGGCTGTGAAACATGGAGTTTATTGTTATTAGAAATTAATAGGACCTTAAAAATGGCTTGATAGTCTGATTTGCTTTTATATTTATCAAGCATGTGTATATGTTTCTGTGCAATATAGATCATAGTAGAAAAACAATTTCCTTTTATTTACAAGGCAGTTGAGATTGTCATTGTATTATACTTTTTGTGCACGGAATGTTCATTTTCTTTCAAACGTTATTCATCGAAAGAGGATAATTATGGTGTATTTCACAGTCTGCCAGAAGGAAAATGTATCTTTGAAAAGTTTCATTTCCCTTAAGTTGCTCATTTTCTATAGGAAGACAGAGCTATTAAGTAACATACCCATGACAAAGATTGATTAAAATGGCATAAAGGACTATCTTATCTCTAAGTACAGGGCTTTACATGTATAACTCCTATGACATTAAATGCAGTAGGTGAAATTAGCTATTGTATAAAAAAAAATTCACAGTAAATTGGTTCCTACAGAGAAAAAGGTGAGGGTGGAGGGGATGGAATGTTAAGTAGCAACAAGAAGTAGGAAGTTACTTATTGTTTTAGCATAGACCTACAATGTAGCATCCAAATAATCACACCAAGTTCTCTGCTCTCAGCATTACTGAACTATTCTGCTGGGGCTCACTCTGGCTGCTAGAGTGGAAATACCACCTTGCTGGTGTGCATTCTCATATTGGGGCAGCTTCTTAGAGCAGCTCAGACTCCTCTGCAGCGTTCAAGATGGATTTAGCCCAGGTCTGTCTGCCCTGGGACAAAGGGTGTGCCCTAATATGCCCCTTGTGCAGGACCTGTGGCACAGAGCTCAGCACAGGTGTCTGCAGGCTCATATGACCTGTTCCCAGTATTCCCAGTGCTTAACTTGGTTTGCTGGGAGCCCTTGGTAAGCCTTGCACCTCATTAACCCAGGTAAATGAACACTTACCTGTATGACAGCCATTAGTTAAGACATAAATAATAAGGGATATGAATGCAATATCGAGATATTTTGCTGAAGTTTTTTTTCCCCTACCCACTTAGTAACACATACCAATTTTTGTTGCAGAAAAAAACTGATCAGCTCACCCAGGCTTTTTTTTTTTTTTTTTCCTTTTCTTTATAATTGTTTTTCCATTTCTAGTACTGAAGGCAGTGGTTATCCTGCTATTTATCTCTGTAAAGACTTGACTGATTTGAAAATATACCTTGCAGGATGTGAAGCTCTGTAACTGTCTCATTTGTACATGACAGAAGTATAAGTTTGCTTTTCCTGAACTCTTTCTTTGAGTCTTTCCTCCATGTTGATCTTGCTCTGACTATATTTTTGCTACCATGTTTCAAGTACCATGTCATATCTCAAATATAGATATTTGTATAAGAGCATTAGCACAAGGCAAAACTCCTTTTGCTCCATTTGAGTGTAATACCACTGAAATGACCAGATTTATATGAGTGAAAACAAAGTACCATAACTCAGGGCAGAATTTCACATTTTTTTGTATATTAGAATGAGGCTGGAAATAATTAGCAAGTCTCAGATTAAAGCTACTGCTACTAGTCGGAGTGCATGTGTGAGTATTTTAAAAAAGATATGTTTAAGTGACACTTTGAGGTTTGTAATAGTGTAAATATGTGCCTTTTTCTCAAATTCACCAAGAATTCCATTGAAACAAGTGAATTAATTTCTTAAATTCCTCACTGAATATATCTTCTACATTGTATATTGATTTAGGTACACATATGCTTTTTTTTTACATTCTCATTCTCTTTTCGGGCTTAATTTTTATTTTCTCCTCCTGTATAGTGGCAGGAATAACAATTATTGCTGAAGTGAAATGGAACAGAAAGTAGCCCCATCTTAGTTATAAAATAACTGTATCCTAATATGGTACTTTGATACAGAGTTTTTCTTTAATTAACAAAGTGAAAACATCTGTTACTATCTCAACATACATTTTGAGTTTCATATCAGTTTAAAAATTAATGTATTTCTCTGCTTCTGAAGTTTTCAGTTATAAATTACTTGTAAATGTTAGTTTTCTTCTGGAAGCTTACAAAAAGTCAGCAATTAACCAACTACAACAGGTGTTTCCTTTCTTGGGGGAAGGAATGCATATGATTATTGTAATTTAGATTCCTGTGTGAGTTAAGGAATTGGCCTGTTATTAGAAAACATTGCAAGCACATGGAAAATGTTTAAGTAGAAAGGTTGCGTGAATTTCAGACTGACACAGGCTTAACCCCTTCAGTCTCTTTTACCATGTGAATGATACTTGCATAGTTGCATTTATGGCTTAGATTTATAGTAAGAGATTTTTGATGCCAAAGGTATGTTTTTGCATGGTGACCTTTGTATGAAAAGCTTCAATAACAATTTTGCAGTATTCAATTTGTGTAATGGCAGACAAGCATTCCCTAGGAATACTGATAACATATTACTCAGATTGTTTGCTCATTTAACCCTGCCCCAGGTGCCGGAATCTTTAGATTAAAGATACAGAAATAAAAATAGAATAGCCTAGCAGATCATTTTTGGCTGCTGTAACACATAATCATATCCTCTGATCCATTCTAGTTTTCTATTACTTGTTAATAGAAAATTTCAAGTTCCTTGAGTGTCTGCAAAAGGTGTCAGATTGACAGCAATTTAATTTTGAGTAACAACAGGAGAGAGCTTCAGTTAATGCACACATTAGTATTACTGATAAAAAAAATATGTAAAATATTCTAAAAATATTGATGATATTAAGAACCTGGTAAGACCTCAGGTTGTGTGTATATACATTTGCATTACTTACTAGAGGTAGAAACAGAATTTACAAGAGGAAATTAGTGTTTAGGGTGTCAAAGACAATAAGGCAAAAATGTGAGATTCAGTTTGTTATATTAACAAGGCTGAATTTTTTCTCTTAGTGGTGGGGCTTTTCCTTCGCTCTGCAAAGGCTTGTGTTAACCAAAGCAAACAGGAGTATCTATAAATACATACTGGAATCATGCAAGTGTTTTACTAGTATCTAATTATCCTGCAAGGAATAGGGCTTTGGGTGGGGTTTTCCATACTTGCTGTTAAAATCAATTTAAAGATTTCTTCTTTCCCCTTCTTTCTCCATTTGTTTTCTTGCACCTGTAGTCAGCTAGAAAATAAGCTATTAGCAGAATATTTTGTAGGAAAAGCACCAACAAAAGGAGCTGTTTGATAGTAGCATTGTTTCAGTGACATGTTGTGGAGACCAAGTGTGAATGTGTTGATTTTGTGCACTTGTGCTGATGATAGTAAAATTAGAGGAGAGGAGGTTTGGTCAAACAATGTCATCTCCGTGACCTGCTCAATTTTTTACCTGCTGCCTTTAAATCATAACCTCCCTCCTGACACTGTTGAGCATTGCCAGTAAACCACTAGGTTGTTTATAAGAGCACATTGTAAAATAGTTTGTGTTGGAAAGTATGAGCTGCCCGACAAATTAATGGCATTGTGAGGTGCTGCCTGCTGGGGTGAAAATAAATTGTAAGAAAATACGGGGAGACAGGTAATGGGCACTAGCCATGCTGCACAACACTTCTCAAACTGCTGCTGAGTGTGTGCCAATAGATATGGCAATAACTGTCAACAAGATTTACACTACTTTCACATTTACACAGTGAGAGTAAAAAGGTTGAAAGAGTTCTATAATTTTATTTAAAGTTTAGCGCCAACTATTTCTGGACCTACTATTTCCAGGCAACAGGGTTACAAACACACTGCTTATCTTTCATATGTGTCAGTGGGAGGGTTTTTATTACCATCAAAAGTCCTTGAAATCTGACATCAGAAAAATAGCAGTGAAGCAGAGGTATATACTTAATTGCAAAAATCCAAGTAGGTAAAAATGTCACCACTTACTGTATATGTTGTGATTTCTGATAGCACTAAATTGTGCTACCTATCTATAGCCCCAGTGGGTGGTTCCTGCAGGTAATACATTTTCTGGCTGTGCTTCTTTTCCTGATATTGAGTAGGCACAGCTTCAAGTCCCCATGTTGGCTCTGTTGTCCCCTTGGCATTGCATTCCATGCTGTAGAAATCTGCATGAGGCTAATTGAACAATTTTAAAGGTCCACTGTGCGGGGCTCAGGAGTTGTCCTGTCGTCCTCCTTACCAGTATTCAGACACATGTCTTTACACTTAAAATAACTTTCAATAATTGTTACCGCTGTAGAAATGGTAAAATTACGAGCTTGAGCTGAATTTTCTTTCTGTGGTTTTCACATCCTCAGTGGAACTTGTAAATGCTTTCTATGTGTGTTACTATATAATGAAAGCTCTAGATACTAGCTGAATAACTTCGTCTTCCCAGAAGGGCTGGCTTTCAGGGGATCCAGCTGCCAACCAGTTAGAAACCTTTTTTCAAAATATGGACTAGAGCAGTGATGGATTTGCAATAGATTACTGATATTTGTGTAATTTTTTTGTTTGTTTTTTCTCTTTTTTGTGTGTCTGTTATAGTCAGGAAAAAAAGTTATATCCTTACAAAAACCCCAGTAGTTTCAGAATCCAGTAAATAATGTGAGGCTGAAAAAAACATTCCTTGTATTATTTTTTATCAACTGTATGAGCAAATTGGCAGTTAGTGATTATTATTTATTTTTTCTGTGGTAACACCCAAAGGTCCTGGACACTAGGTGCTTTATAAACACAGATCAAATGGACATTTCCTGCTTGAAGAATCAGAGGCCCAAAGATAATTTAGGATGGAAGAGACCTCCAAAGGTCATCTAGACCAACCCTCTCTGCTCAAAGCAGGTCTAATTGGATCAGGTTGCTCGGGGGTTGTCTAGACCTTACACTCTAAAAAAATCTAAGAATTTATGATCTAAAGTTCATTTGCTAAAACCTAAGGGCTTGGTTGCTGAATGCAAGGTTAAGAAGTCCAATTTCATACTGCATGTATGTGGCAGTCAGTATGTAATTAGTTTTATTTTCATCTGTCTTATTCACTCAGGCTTAGCTGACCCTGTAGTCCTATCGTAGAGGTTTGTAGTTCAGTCTCAGAAACAACAGTTCTCTACTGGAGACTTCCTTTTTGGAAAAGGCCTCAGAATAGCCACCCATAAGCAAAATCAGCACTGTCAACAGTGAAAACACTGTCCTCGGTGAAAACACCGAGGAACTCTCACCCCTACTGGAAAAGAGTACACTGGAATTGATCCTCTTGTTGTTTTTTCTGACCAATGTTTCCTGCTTTTTCCTCTAAAGTTTGTAAATGATCCTTTTTGGCTGCTTCAGGTGGAGTCCCAGTATGTTCATCTCTTCCTTAGAGACTTGCTTAGCCCATTGATGGTCCATAAGGAGGCACATGTTGAATTGTAAGTTTGTGTTGAAAATCAAATAGAGCCAATAGCACTAGGAGGCTCCTAGCATCCTAGCTCCTAGCAAAGCCCTCCCTTCATTTACCTGGACTCTAGATATAGTTTGGGATATAATTTCCCTTCTAAAATATTTCGTTTCTCCTTACAGACCTCCTACTTCATAATTCATTTGATTTCAACTCTGTTTTCTTATGAAAAATTAGTTGAAAATTTAGGACCTCTGGATCCCAAATGGCAAACAGACCTATAGAAATAATGGCAAAAAGCTTTAGAGAGTGCAAGTGGCCTCATATTTACATGACCTTCTACAGATAGTAAAACATTTTTCATAGGTGGCCATTTTCTATAGGCTGTCTGGAAAAAAATTATTCATGACTCGAGTTTTTGTATTTATTCAGTTAAAAATATTCTTTTCCAGTTTGGGGATGTTTAGAACCATTACCTAAGAACAGATAAAATGGATAATTAAGTCTTTAGAGCTTGAAAAAGTTATGCTAGTAAGAAACAATCAGCAATTTTTGTTATAACATCGGAAATAATATTAAGATGTAGACACTTTGAGAATTACTGAGCAAGACGTAATCAGAAGACATTTAAAACATCAGAAAATAATTGCTGTATAATTAATTGGGGTGATGGAGTTGATTAATCTAGCTCTGTCTGAAGTAATTTATTAAACTATCATTTTCTACAGGTAAAAATCTTTATGGTTAGTTTCATATATACAGACAGTACTTTTCAGCTATAAAATTGCAAACTATATAGGGATAGTTATTTAGGTATCCCCTCATGAGGAGATACATATTTACTTTTTAATATTTTCATCCTCTGGAGCCTTTTCTATAGTGAGACAGACTTACTTCAGATATCATTGTGATGATGTCACTCTGTTTATTTATAGATGTGTCCAGGTTAATAAAACTCTGTCTGATGAGCACCAAGCTCTTAACTGGGTGTAAATGCTAACAAAGACAACATATTCTTCAACTACTTTGCAATAACCTGTATTTTAAAGTAAACATCAGAGCAGTATTAACATAAAAAGCAAAAGAAAAGATTCTGCATTGCAGACACCTACTGGAGGGAAGAAATTGTGATATGTGGCTGCAATATGTATGTTTTTCAAATTTCCAGTGTAGTAATTTCCTGCTTATATTGTACCAAAAGAATTGTTTTAATATAAAGAATGAAGAGGTCACTTTGATCAGACTGCTACGAAATAATTTCTCCTTCTTGAAGGAAAGAACACTGAACTTAAATTCTAACATTGCTGGTTGTAATAATAATTTCAAAACATATGTATTTAGAGTATTCAAAATGAAGATCATCTGCTCATTTTTATGTTGAGTGGTGACCCCTACTAAAGCATTTAATTGTGCTATAGGATTGTCTCTTGAGTTATGATTTCTGTATATGTGAAAAGTCAATTCAATAAAAATGAACAAACAAAAAAGATTGCAATACAGCATATGAAAATTCCAATTTTTTATCCCAGCTAGAAAAACTGTTGTATCTCTTTCATTTTATTTAGCTCATACATTAAATTGTCCCTATGGAAAAGAGAATGCAGATGGATGACTGACAAGGCTTTCTCACCTGGGCATCTCTCTTTGGCCACGCTGTATCTCCTTGGGAAAGGAGTCTAAAGCAGCTTCTATTGACCTTCTATTTTGAGCTGCTGAGGCTGGTGGCCAAGATCTGTGTGATGAACAGAATGTCTCTTTTCAGACATGTTCTTGCTACCTCAGACAGAATCTGTCTGAGTATGAACATTTGACATCATCTATCTAACTGCACTGGTACAGTTACATTTTTTTTTTATCACTTCTTACTCATGAGTTCATGAAGTATTGTCTGCTTTGTTAAATTATTTTAACATTTTGTGTCTTGTGTTCTATGTTGAATTATGAAGTAGTCATATGCCAGAAAATTCATGGTAATTTGTTGTCAGTAGCAGAAAAGACAGAGATGAGAAGGGCTTTGACCATATTAGCTAGGTAAGGTTTCATTTCATTTTGTATAGAAGAAGTTTTGTGGGTGAGATGGCAATTCTTTGTTTGAATGATTAAAGGTAATATAAAAGTTCACTTTCACCTTACTTTGATTCAGCCAGAGTCACAGGATAGCACTGATATAAAATTATTACTGTATTTATGATTTATTTTTTTTGCCTTTTTGTAGATCACATTTCTGAGTATGACTCTTCTTATTATTGAACAAATAGAGGAAGACCTATTTTATAAAACTAATGAGGAAACTAGTATGCCTAACGGCATATTATCTATTTATAACTTCCTCCAAAACCGTGTTAAGACTACCTCTACCAAATTGGTAATGTCTGTTTAGTGCCTTAGCATTCAGAAGTTATTTCTTTAAAGGCTAACTAGAAGATTTTATAAAATCTATTTTGAATAGCTTGAAAAATGTGTCGAGTAGTATGTCTTGTCAAAATCTGAAAAAATCCCCAAATTGTCAGACATTTCTTGAGGGTAATATCAAGGCTTTGGGTGGCTTTGAGAGACAGGTAGTTAAAGAAAATTTCTCTTGCCAGCTGGATCATGGAAAAAGATTTGTTCTGCTGTGGAAATGAAAGGACTGTGTTAAAACAAAAGCTAATAGGAGAGAAGATGGCCTTTTAGCTTTAAAAGTAGAGGAACTACTTGCAAGAACTTGAAAGAGAGAGTGACATTGTGACCAGTGAATTCAAAAATCACTAGATTCCTTTCATTGTACATGCATTAAATATCTTTTGGTCTAGGCCACATGTTTGATTTTCCTTTTTTTTTTTTTTTTTAAGGGATTTGGGGCTCTTCTTAACATATGGTCCATCATTATAGGAGTCTGACAGATCTATGAAGTTTATGACAAGTCTTGCCAATGTGAGCTGCTAGATAATTGACAAAATGTTGCTAGATAATTGAAAAAGAAAAATCCATTTAACTAACATGTATTACTTGTACAGCATGGTAGATGACACTGTTACATATCTAGCAACAAGAAATGGCAGAACATGTGAAGTGGCATAGCTGGGTTAATTTTGGCAGGGGAGTCTGATCAGTGTGTATTTCTTCCCCTTAATAGAAGATGGTTTGTAGTGCATGTTGAGACCCCAAAAAGGAATTACATACAGACATTGTTGTGCTGGCTTTCCATGATGATAGTGCTGCTGTAGGATTTATGCTGTAAAGTATGTGTGTTTACAATGGCTCTGGTTTCAATGTAATCTTGAAGGCTGCCCTAATCTGAAAAGGTAATTAACCCAGTAAACAAAGTAAATCTCTTAATTCAGTGTTATGAGGCATATGGGTGTTTGTTGTGCATCAGCTGAACATTTCCCAAGTATTTAGTAAACACCTGTGCAATCACAGGATACTCACTAATGAGTATAGTAGCCTATCCTTATGTGTCTAGCGACTTTTGAATGTAAACCTTGGTTCCCAGTGGTCTTTATTAATGCAGTCTTCTTAGTAATTTAGACTTTGTGAATTAAACCAACTGCATCTAGAGATCACCCAACTTCTTATGGCAGTGGCTACTTTTTCTCTTCTTTGACTTCCCTGACCTCCCACAGCAGCTGTTCTTACAATGCTTATCATCCAGTTTAGCGTGCTACTGTAAAACAAGCTTGCTTTTTAAAAACAAACCTGTTAATTTAGTACTCTCCTTTTAAATGAAAAAATTTTAAATTTGGAGAGGAAGTTAAGAAGAATAAGTTATTTTAAAGCAATTGTTTACTTTATTATGGTATTTATGTATCCCCATTTTACCCACCCATAAGACAATACTTTCGAATTGGCACAAATTCAGCACACTGAGAATTGGTACATGAATACAGAACTGCATAGCTAATAGTTTCATTTAGAGGACCACACACAGTTGCTGCACATGTGAGGGAAAAAAGCTGACAGATGTCCACATCCCCTGGTTCTAAGAATAATAATAACCCTCCAACCTAACAGACTAAGCAGGAAAGGCTCTCAGAGCACCGTCACCTTTTCCCCTCACTGAGAACCATGTACATTCCTGCAACTTCTTACCTTATTTTTCCTAGTTCAGAGATAGAAGCTATGTATCTGAATAGCATATAATAAATCCCCTTATGAGAGGAGATTAATTCGTGCTTCTTTATTATACAAAAATAGTATCGCTTTCCCCTACAATAATAAAACCTTGAAAGCCACCTCAGTCTCCTGCAGGAAAGAATAAAAAAATGAGAATTCTTTCACACCATAAGGAAGAGTGATGTGATGGTTCAGTAGTATCTGGAATTAGTAGATGAAGCACTTGCTGTCCCACTTCCCTGCTTCACAGAAAGCCTAATTTATTTTGCCCCACATGTAGTCGACATCAAGTTTTCATATTCTTTAGAAAAGCTTGGGTTTCGATAAGGAGAGTCTACTTTTTGGCTCTTTCAGGCACAGAATATTACGTGATATAAACTTGACGACTAAAAAAAAAGAAAAATAATAAAAAATTATATTTCTTTGGACAAAAGATAATCTCATGGGCATGGGATATTGCACATAAGTTCTAACTGCCTGAGACTAGTGACACCATCAGTTTTTGCCACTCGTTACAGGGGAGAATAGCAAAAGCAGGGTTAGGTATTTGTAAGAGAGACAATACATTATTTACTTCTAAAATTTCATAAACTCAAGAGTTAGAAATACTGTTATCATTTGAAAGTTAGGAACATCTAAAAACTGTGTGCTTTCACCTGAGGTGTTCCTTCAATTTTTCCCTGACATACTGAGTAGGTTTTGAAATACGCGTCACTGCATGAGATACTCAGGAAGAAATGTTTGTATAGGAAGAGTCATGGTCTTTTAATTACAGACTCTGTTTACACTAATATCACAGCCATCAGCAACTGCATCCATGCAGTGTCAGCAGTAATTAGCACCGAATATATAGGCCTCTACTCAGGAAGAATTGCTGAATGTATGATTTAACAGCACTGGAAGTGCTCCTCCATTATCCCACACAATAGCATTTTTAGTATAAACCAAAAATGCCTAAAAAGGATTTGCTGTTTAAGTACAGATCCCAGCTTACTCTGCACTAACCTCTCCAAGAAGACAAGACCAGAGTAAGTGGAAGACATAAGGTGAAGAACATGAACAGTATAATGCAGGAGAAATCTCATTTGAGATGAAGATTTTGGTCCCGGTCCTATTGCCTTTCATGCAGTTGTGACTGCAGCTCTGCTTGTTAAGGAGCCAGTCCCGTGTTAAGGCACTGATAAAAGAGTGTTTCAGTGGACTCACTTCTGACTTGCAGTGCAGCCTCAGTTAATGCAATGGAGGCTTAAACCCTCTATGTTTCAGAATATTGCAAATTGAGTATCACAAGTTATTTGGACTAACTTGGTTACACAGATTCATGCAAGCCTGTTCTTCAAAAGAGTATTTTTCCCCTGCAGTGCTAAACACATCTCTGCAACATTTGTTTACTAGGTCACTGATATTCAAATCTGAGTTTCTTCTTAAACCAAATTCCTCCATCTTCTTAATAGCATGCAGAACATAGTCCCAAAACCACAGGGAGGGTAAATTCATTTTTATTTTTAAATAATGGAGCCTTTATGCATTCTGAAATGAAAGTCTGTCTTCAAATAGAGGTTTCTCCTCTTCCCTCAGTCATGGGGTTTTGGGTGCAGAAAGCTCACTGAAAGATGGGTGAAAATTGTAAATAATTTAGAAAAAATACCATACATTGTAGAATCTCCTGCTCCTTGCTGAATTTGTTTTGGCATGCAGAGACACTAATGCACCTGTGGAGAGAATGTTCTCTGTAATGGATGACATCTGGTTTGAAGACAAAAGTGGAATGTCAGTAGACATTGTTAAGGGAATGACAGTAGTAAGAGCCAATCCTGCTGGTAACTGCAAAGAGGTCTCTGAACAACTGTTTGAAAACGCACACAGCTTCCTCAGAAAATTCAGCAGATATATATATATATAAAATATCCGCAAACTGCTCACAGACAATGCTTTAAAAAACCCCAAACCCTCTTTTTTTTGTTGTTAGAAAGATCTACTCAAAGTTTCTAAGATGTTTTAGAAGCAGTCTTAAAACAGACTTTTTTTTCCAATAGTGTATGGAACAACAGTACAGCTGTTTATTTGGGCAAAATTCTGCTGTATATATTATTTCTTCTTAAGATGGACATAAACTTCCTTGAGATTTTTAATACATTTTGAAATTATCTTTTGTTCTGTTCTAAATTAAGTTTAGCCACTATTAGTCTAAATAATTGTTCAGCCTTTTGTAGTCTTCGTAAGTTCTTGGATTACTGACTACTTTATGATTAAACACCTGCACAATCTCCTTAAAATTAGTTTGGTAATGAACTTTGAATCAGGATCAAGATACAGTTGAGAATTTGACCCAAAATTAGGATACAATTTGAGTTTAATGCTTAACTCTTGGGAAAATTCTTCAATTTATTAGCTGCCAGCTTCTCAGAAGTCATCCCTTCTTTGCACAGAAATGGATCCTAAAGCTTTAAAATGGAACATTCTCTGTATATGTATACTTAAATGTGTATGAATCAAAATGATAAATAAGTGACTGAGGAAATAAAAAGTAAATAGATTTATTTCTGCTTCTAAAGATCCTACATAAAAGGAATAGCTCCTAATTTGCACTGATGGTATGCCTTATAACTGCATGCCTTATTATTAGAAATAAATCCAAACCCCATTTATTTCCATTCATTTTTATAGAGAATGCCATGTAGTTCTTTCAGAAAGCAAGTAGAAAATACCTAGAGTTCATTGTTATATGTGATTTACAGTTCTTTCCTACTACCTGCCTTCAAGAACAAGCAAAGGTCTCTTCCTAATTATGCTTCATATTCTGAATAAGACCTAGGTAAATAAACTCCCCCCCAAAAAAAGTAACAATGGAAACAAAAGAAGGTGAGTAGACTTTTTTAATTGCACAGTTGTCTAAGTCTTGCAAACCTTGACAGAAATTACTTCTGATGTTCAGAACTGGTCACCAGTTTACCTTTCAGCAGTAGCTGTGCCAGAGCTGTCTGCCTAACCAGGGCATGGTTCCTTTTGTGATCTGAGGTAGGCATTTGAAGCAGATCAGATGAATCAGACTGTAGTCATGTCTGTTATTCAGACTCAGTCATGGTCATGAATAACTGAAGTTAATTATTCACAGGAATATGGCCTTCAGAAATATTTTCTAAGTGTAGTTGATGAAAAAAAGATGTTCCAATTGCCTGCTCACCAATGCAGCTGTGACAGGACAGTCTAAAAGGGGCATAAGGTAAACCTGAAGGGCTTTTCTGTGGTAATCCTTCTTCCTACTGTCTAATGGTTTCCTTAATGTGTCAATATTTCATTTACATTCGTGTGACCATGCTCTGACAGGAATGCCAATAAAGCCTCCAGATGCTAAAATCGTTCTGAGTTATTTCTGTGTGTGGGAGTCAATATGATGCAAACCAGGTGAGAGACTTGGTTGAGTAAAGCCATGACAGATGCAGAGTTTTCCAGCAACTGTCCCAGAAATTTCTGCCCTCACAGCTGTTTGTACCCACCCCTACACTGAGGACAGGCCTCAGGGAGCAGGTGGGGACCAAAGCAGCAGGAGCTGGGGTAGTTAGAACGAGGTGGAACATGAGCTCACGCCTTCACTCTTGTGGGGATCGATATGCTGCAGAGCCCCTTGGTAATGACTCAGAGGTTTTGATGGCTCTGTTTTTAAAGATGTGTTTCTCCTGCCGAAAGATCAAGAGAATCTCTTCTGTTTCCAAAAGCAGGGAATCTCTGTGATCCTTTGTAGAGAATTTTCTTTTTGTAATAGAAAAAGGCAAGTGTCTCCAAGGTATATTTGGTTAAAGTCACTGTGATTTTTATTCCTACAGGTATGGATATATAGATGTAGCAATGCTAATATGGTTTGGGAAAAGAAATGTGTTTTAGGCCTAATTGTGGTCATGAGAAAAGCATTTCTCATGAAGGTGGAAGTTTGAGTTTCTTACTCTCTTGTCTACAGCAGTGTCAATATATAATTTGTGCAAAGTAGCATGTTAAATATTTAAAAAAATTAGACCAATATACTTGTGAAGTATTCTACATTTCAAATGAGTTCAAGTAGAAGTAACATTAAATAAGTGACTATTTTTTTCAGTGGAGATGCCATTTTGAATATGATTAATAGCAGGATAATAAAATATTTGTAAGTTTATTTGTCTGCATCTGGAAGGCTATACTCACTTACTCAAGAGGCCGACAGCCCTCAAATGTTTGGAGTAGGGGAAACTAGGGAGGGAAAGAGGTTGCATTTGAGTGCTAGCAAACTGAATCATTCTACAGCCTTCGTTCTTTTGTCCTCTTATTAAGTGAAAAAGTATAAAACGTAATAACCAGCTACATAATGCAGATCCTACATGAAATTATTTATGCTATTCATAACCTTTTTAGCAACAGGCAGCTTTCCAACACAGTGATTTACAGGTGCTTTTCAAGAAATGTAATCAAAGTATTATCTCTTCTTTTGAATAAGACTCTGTTGGAGCAAACAATGTTTTCTTTAGTTCACCTATTTTTTTCTGAGTTCCAGGAAACTTAGATGCCAGATATATAACTACACATCTTGTATTTTAAGGAATAAGAATATTTTAAGGTTTAGAAACTTCCATTTCTTTAGCAACTAACATGTGATATTAATGGTCAAATTTCAGACTATTAATGAGACTCCTAATATCAGTCAGGAAATTAGATATTAATAATGGACCTGAATCTAACCCAGTGAATATTCCAGAGCTTTGGAAGTATTCACTTTCTGACCTGAATAGAAAAATACCCCTTATGTCCCCATGAAAGCAATCCAGCTAAGCCACTTATGTACAGAGCAACCTGCACATGGTAGCCTAATATTTCAGGTGTACCCCAATGTAAATTCTTTCCACATCTGACTTAACTTTCCAGATGTTTTCAGACCAGTGTGTCTGAGAGTAAGGGCAAGTGGAAAGTACTCTTTCTGTGCAAAACATATACTTGAGAACCACCTAAAATGAACTGATAACTGAAACAGTACCATATATACTGTTAGTTTTGTGTATTTTATTAATCCTGGAAGATATTTATAGACTAAGACAAAAAACTCTGTTTTTCTGAAAGCCTTGTGAATGAACTTTTGTATCCAAGTTTTTGAACTGCAAGCTTCTCCATTGTTTTATATCAAGGGCCACAGCTCATTCTTTTCATGATAGCATCTCATTTTTATTAGCTTACAAAGACTCCAGTGCATAAAACATATGCAATAGTAGTAGCTATAAAATATACTGGAAATAACTATTCCCAGTAATTGAATACATTGTCTTTGTCATTAAGTACCAAAACAAGTCTTAAGAAAACTCTTTTCCTACAGGCTATACTTCCACCAGTCTCTAAGCTGATCATATAAAGCAGCTTTCTTTCACATATTAACAATTTAAAGTAAAAACAATGATAATTTTTGTCTGCTATTGTTGATTAAATGATAGATCCTTAATTATCAGGATATAAAAACTGTGTTCCTTCTCCAGAATAAAATGAAAGGTGGAGAAAATGTGTTCATTTGAATAATGAGTGGAAGGATTGAGAGTGAAGGACTCCATCCAAACCCAAGTGTAATACATGGGTTTTATATGGCCCCATGCACTCCTAGGGTTTTTTTCTGAAGGTAAGTATAGCATGATTGTAAGAACTAGGAAAATTCCAGTTGCACTTTGACAGAATCGGTCATGTTTCATACTCTCCGATGAAAAACTTCTGTCACAAAGCGCTGCTCTCCCTTGCCATTCAAATTAATTCATAAGACACTGCTGATCTATTTACCTCTTTAATCTGTATTGCATGCTGTACCTCCATATCAGTCTGATTCAACTGCCTCAGGTTCTGCAGTAACCAGAATGATTCAATGTATATCGAAAAAGTCTAAATAATTCACACAGTTGTAGCCCTGAGTCTTGTTTGATTTCTCTTACATACATAACATTCAGTGATCTAGAAATGGTGATGCTTCCTTGTTTTTGTTGGAGTGCTGCTCGGGAATCTTCTTTTCTTTTCATCTCTAGACTACATTTTCCATCTGCTTCAATATGGTGGAATATCTTACAGATACTGGGGACTGGGGGAGAGGTGGGGAGGAAGCACTGAAGAATGTGTAGAAGATGAATTTCAGGAAATTTGGAAGACAAGCCCCCTTCTCCCCTAAAGAAGACCTGCTTCTTTTATCCATTCACCAAACATTGAGAGATTCTTAATTAATTTTTGCATCCAGTCTTCCAATTTGGTAAAGAAGTTTTTTTAGGGATGCAATGTGTTTTTGTTGGGTATCTGGAAGAAACTTGCCTTAATAGCAATCAGTTTGGCTTTTCTACTGTCCTTATTTCAGTATCAAACGTGTAGTGAAGTGAATAGATAAAATGTTTATATTTTTTCTATGTTTGATTTTAGGTCAGTTTATTGGTTACCCCAGCTTGCCAGTGATACAGTGTAGAAAAAAAGCTATAAAGATCTTTAGGGATGTGAGATTTTGATAGATATTCTGCCCCCTGGAGAAAGCTTAAGTCTTCAAAATAACAAATTTCAGGTCCTTAGTATTTAGTTTGGTTGGTCAGTTGTTGGTTTGATTGGGCTTTTTTATTTTGTTTTGGGGGGTTTTGTTTGGGTATTACTGTTGTTCTTATTCTTTATTTTTGTTGGCACTAGCTTCATCTTTGTGTTATGCAGAAAATGAGAAACGTTTAGGGATTGATTCTGCATTGACCTGTGGACATTTGAATGAGAATCCACCCAGTTCTATAAGTGATATGGTGTGCTTTGTTATGTGAAAATTACTTATAACATGAATCTGTTTTATTTAAGAATTCCAAGAACTTTCAGTTTGCACATTGTCTGAGAAATGCTTTCATTAGACTGGGTAGACCAGGATCACCAATGAGAAGAACTATAAAATGCACCATCTACCCATTTGAGTTTTCTCAATGAAAAAGGTGCACATTCATGAAACAGAAAAACACAATCTGACCACATGAGGAAATGACCTGAACAAACATTTATTCCTATTTGTATAGTGCCCAGCCCTGGCTTTGAGTAGTGTTTTCTGGCCATGGTAGTACAGGTGAGAAATAACCACAATTAGTCTTCTTTCAAAACCTCAGTATAAAGAATATTGAACTTTGTTCACCTGAGGGTAGAATTAAGAGGTGACTGTTATGCAAAACATTAGATTGCTGATATCTTTGCAGATGGTTTCTAGGAACAAGGGCATTTCCACTGCCTAACTTAGGTACTTGTCTTAGGCTGCTGTGCACTGCTTATTGCCTCCTGCTGGGAATTACTTTTTGGAAAAGGTGATTGCAGGGACACTCATCTCCTTATTTAGGAACTTTGTTTAGGTGTGTAACTGTCAGGTAACTTTTCATATCTGCCCACAGCTCCTATTTGGCTGTTCTGGTGCATCTCCATGGTTTGATATACAATGCTAGCAGAAGTTTAAAGGCATTTGAGTTGTGGACTAGATATGCAGATAATATTTTCTTAATACTTCTTCCTTTGTAATTTTTTTTTTTTAACAACTAATTTATTCAATTATTTTAAAATTAAACAGCCTCCTACTGAAAAAATAGGTTACTTTGTCCTACACCTGACCCTGCAACAGTAAGGAAGAAACTCCCCTCCATGTAGTAGGATTCTTCCATACCTTTTAGTGTTACTTTCCTTCCTAAAAAAAATGGATATATATATATTAAACAGTAAATCAGCTCTGGAAGAAGGAAAAAGATGTATGAAAATACTTAATGAAAGCTAATCACTGTATACTTTATAGGTATAAAGGAAGCCTTAATCAAAACCCTTCTAGGTGATAGTTTGTATAACAAAAATTAAGTGTTTCAATAATACCAGGCTATTATATTGGTTGTGTTTACAATGTGGAATTACTAAAATTAACCGAGAACTCCATGCCCCCTCTTAGGTGAGCTGCAAGCTTGCTGTTTTTTGTGGTGGATAAGTTGTTAAGTGTAAGCAGGGTATTATAAACTGAAGTCAGATTTTATGAGCCCCTACCAACATGAGGATTGACAATAGATGCATTGACAAATGAAGTGCCCTTCATTTAAGGAATAGGAAAATTCTAAAACAGCTTTGAAATTTGTAATATCTGAAAACATCAGCCTAGTTCAGATTCCATGTTTCTGTTTGCCCTTTGACTGATCATTAGATTAGTTTAACTTTGAACCTACAAACATAAAACAGTAGCTAAGTAGCATGTTGCACTTTTTCTGTAGCAAAGTTATGATTAAAGACTCTTCACCTGGGAAAATTCAAATCTTCACCATAAACATAATGGTACTTCAAAAGGGAACTAATGATATAGTGTATGAATTTTAATTTCTGTTTTAAAAGTCAGCAAATGCACTTTCTATAAATGTAAACCATCTGTTGGCACCTTCTAAAAGACTAGAATTCAGTTCATCCAAGTATGAATTATTTATTTAGGATTTTTTCCCTAAGTAAACTCTAGGTTTTCTTTTTTTTTTTTTTTTAACTCTCTCTTCCATAATAAACCATGTTTCTCTGTTATGTCAAGTTTCAAAATCAATACATTCATAATGTTGACATATACAATGTGAAATGTTTTTAATTAGGATTGCATCATAAAGGTAGTAGAGAATAGTTTCTGTGGAGGCATAGTTTGTAGCACATTAGATTAAAGCGCTTTTAATATGTATTTTTAGATTCAAGTAGCATGATTGTCAGGTAAAGAGTTAGGCAGTGGTGGAGTTGTTATTGTAGGTGTATCACAATTCCTTGGAGAGGTATGTTGCTTTCATAAATCTCTACAAGGTAAATGAGAGGATGTATCTGCGTAGATTTGATGATTAATTTAACGAGAGCTGAAGTAAAATTGTAGGAATACACTTCCAATAAGAATCTCTATTGAGAGGTATGTTTATGACTCCAGAAATTCAGCACAAAGTGCAGCTCCAGATCCTAAAGAAGCTGTGGCTGGCACTTGCTAGTTTTATGACACTTCCATCTCATATGGTTTATTTATTTATTTATTTATTTTCTGGCAGCTGTTCTTGATGAGATATATTTGGACACTCGGGAGAGGAAGCAGAAACAGATGATCTATCTTGTTGCACTTTGCTAATTAGAACAATTCCCAGTGACCTCCATCTGCATAGTTTCAATTTTGCCTTTGAATTGTGAATCAACAAACATTTTCTCTATTTGATATCCCACTGTTCCTTGATGCTCTGAACAAATAGTATGTTAGCCTTGTCTTTCTTTTCTTTACCAAAAAGAACCTGTTTGCTAGGAATTGACATTTATTGCAAAGCAACTTGTGGGGACTTGTTTGGCAGTGCCAATGACCACACCATCGAACATTAGCCAGTTTTAGCACAGCACGATGGGTTCTAATGGGCAATCATTTAACTGTTTTAAAACCCATCCTTATTACACATCTTATTTCCATTAGAGCTTTGTACCTGTCATTCAGTGGCCTGTCACACTCGGTTTCCAATCATTTCCTGTCTTTACTAAAGTCAGTCTCTCTACTGCTCATATTTTTTTGTTCTTTTACTAGATTAATGTGGAGCATTTACTATCCCATAGATGTTTCTGTCACTGCTGTCAATTGCAGCATGCAAAGGGATGAGGGATTTTGCTGAAAACATAGATCAGTAAAAATTCATTTTGGACTGGAAATGTGTGCTGCTTCATGACCAGCTTTCAAAATCTATGTGTCCCTTAGCTGTAGTATCTTCATAAATCCTCTTCAAATTAATGCCAGGAGTTGTCTTCTCATTTCTTACCTGTTTTGTTTTTGTATAAAAGTTGAATTGATGTCGCTCTGTTGGGAACAGTGAGAAGAAGGACACAGACTCTCTCGTGGAGTCAAACTGGAGAATTTCTCCCGGTTTATTACCTCAGATCTTTTATAGACCAATACGTGAAAGTACAGAAAAGTAAAACTCTTATTGGTTAGTAAACTAACACATCACCATCATTGGTCAGTGGGGTTCACCACCCCTTGACTTTCTCTTGCAAGAAAACAAGGAACAGACAAACAGCACCTGCAAGGCTGTTCTCTATCTCTGAGGATTGTTTTAATTCCTGCTTATGAATTCCCAGGCCACTTTCCCAGGCAAGACTGAGAAAGCTATGTGGCCTGCAATTTCCACAGGCACTGTGCTCCCTACTTCACAGTTAGCATCAATAAATTAAGGTGTGATGAGCAGTACATTTTACTGATTGCATATTTTCTAATAGGGTGTGATGAGTTTCCTATGTCTGTGTTGTGATTTCAGGATCACTTAGGGGAAGCTTGGGAAGTGAGAACTCGTAAGTATTTAAGCACTTTGAGACTCATACAGAGTGACCATCTGGGATTACCCATTTCCCTCATTTGTTGGAGAGAGGACCTGGAGTAACTAACTGTTACCTGTCATTCAGGTGTTAAATGCCTAAGAGAAACTGAAATGAAAGTGTACTGCTTTTGCCCACCTGCCCCCTCTCCATCCCCCCTACTTCAACAGGTTTTATTCCCTGAAATTCTGTATGTATTTTTACATAATTACTCTAAGCTGTTGTTTTCTACATTCTTAAAGTACTTTCAAAATTTTTTTTTCCAACCACGTACATTTGTTAAAGTAAAAGCCAGTGTGATAACATTTCAATTTCAAACCAGATTCAACCCTATGTAGATCTTGATTGGGCTAAATAGTTGGGTGTGACCATAGCTTTAAGAATACTCCCCTGTTGTAGTATTTTCAATTTATTTTCACTGGATTTGCACAGGTATTAAACTCCTAACCACTTGTATCAGTTTCTCAGGTGTAAGACCTCATCAATTAGTTAATGTAATTTAAATGTTAAATAAGCTTTGTAGTTAGAGAGCCATTATTGGTCATAAAACCTGAAAATTCATTTAAATATGTATTATGAAAATTATTAAAATAATATTTTCCATTTAAAAATCAATTTAATAATTTTTATTCTCTTAAAGTTTTTATAATGTTGAAATCTATTTATGGTATTTATAATGCAATTTTTAAAAACTCAAAACAAATAATTGATTATATTTATTATTTATACTATTTATATTTATTTGATTTGCCAGAATCAAGTGTTTAAATGTTACTAAAGCAAAATATTTGTTTAGAACACATTTTATAAGAATTTTAAGAAAATTTCAATATTTTCAGTTTTTATCCCAAAAACACTAGAAACATTCTTACCTGCATATTGTAATTATAAGTTGACTACTGGGTTTCCAGTCTCTTCTCATTTTGGATTTGGACCCAAAACAAGTAAAATTTGCATTTCTTTTAGATGACATTTATGTGGTTTTTATCTTTACTAACGTGCTTTGAGACCGCATTTGTACAGCAGAACAATCTTTTAGATCAAATAAATGAGAGAATTACCCAAATTCTCTTCTTTTAATTGGTAAGAGTATTTTTACTTATTTCAGTACAATTGTTCAGTGAGTAATAAAGACAAGCCAGCCAGCTCAGGAACTAAGTAGCTTTTATTTAATCCATTTTTTTATTATTTCATTTTCCTGCCCCTTCCTCTACAGGAGAAACAAAGTTGGTGTGGAAAGAGATTTGAAGTTTGAATTTTAAGGAACCATTCCATATCATAAATATAGCAACCAGTGAAACAAAATTGAGTATAACCCTCCGCACGGCTGCGTGGTCTCCGTGCAGTTCATCCTTTAGGTGGGAAGAGAGCTGCTCCGCCCCACCGAATGCGAGCCTGCTCTCCTGAGATAGCGACAGAGCTCTGTGCGCCGGCACACATATTTGGTACATATTTGTCACAATAACACATGCCTTCTGCCTTCACCTCTCTGCTTGCCCAGAGATGCTGCTGCCTGATGCCGAGGGCTGGGGGCCAGCAGAGCCGCGGCCGCCTCGGGGGAACCGGGGAGTGTTTTCTCATGAGAGCTCTGCACACTGTGGCATCTGCTATTACCCTAATCGAGTTCCTACATAAACATAAAGTCAGAGGCAGCTTCCCAGTGCTATAGGCATTTAACTTAAACATTTATCGTTACACTATAGCAACTGTGCGAGGCCAACATCTCTCAGTCTAGTTGGCTCGGTGGCTTGTTTTGTAACACTCTCAGAGCTGCCAGCTCTCAAGACATTTGGTGTTTTTCTTCAGTCCCCAAATCATGGAATCATGTGACACAGCAAGAATATCTTTCATTTTATTAAAAAAAAAAAAAAAAAAAAAAAAGGCAGGGGGTGGAACAAAACAAAAAAAGCCCTGAAACATGAAATATTTTTAACCTTTCAAGCACAAAGAAATGCTTGGAAATACTTCTCTCATCAGGACCTAAACCTGAATAAAAGGACTCTTCTTCCAAGCTGTATGTTTGTGTTTTCAAGAAAGTCTCATTTTAAGGGGGCAGACAGATGATTTCTTGAATAACTGAGGATGTATGTTCTGGACTGGAAATACATTAGGTGTTATTGGGATGGAGCCAGAAGAGTTTTTCTTTTTCTTCTGCTTATTGAAGAGCTTTCATATCTTTGGGTATGAGGTCTCCGTAAAATTTACTGTCACTGACATTTCTATTGAATTTAGATGGTCTAACTTCATATTCAAATATTGTTATTATTGATTTGGGAAGTCATGGTAGGAGTAGTTATATTTTAGGTATTAGCACTCTTCTGAGGTCAACAATTACATTTTATGGAGAGTAGTTTTTCTCCATTCTGTTAGTGATGTAAGTTATGAATAGTCATAAGTTATTTCTTAACAGTTTATTTCACATTTTAAAACATCAGTGTGTTTGGAGTTCTGGTGAAAGCCTGGCTTACATTGCCTAGGATGAAAGCTTGGTAGGTCTCTACCTATTTTGAAAAAAATAACCCATGCCTAAACAGAAACCTTGGATGCTGCAAATTTGAACCTTGGTCTTATGTGGACAGAATCCAGCTTCTCAAATGCAGTCAGACATAGCAGACAGTAATCTTTACTGTGGAGGGATCAGCAAATAGCCTGAATTCTCTCTTTTCTGATACAGTCTAGAGACCATTGCAGCAAAAGATCCATTTCTTACAATTGTTTTGGCGTAGAAGATTTATTTAGCCTAATATCCAGATCTAGATTGCTTGGTAATTTGCAGGAATATAATTTTGTTGAAGATGAAGTCAAAATTTTTATCCACAAGAGACTAGTAATAGTGAAGGAAAATTATGTCTGCCTGCAGGCAGGTCACTGACTGAATTAAACAAAATCTATTTAGTTTCTTGCCTACTCTGTACTGAAGAATGTAGATTTACCTCACATTTGGACTACCATGGAAATGTACAAGTTACAGACATTCATTAATCCATTGCAATTTGTTATATTTTTTCTGTGTAGTTATTTTATAGCTGTTGTCAGTACAATACTGTTCCACACGGTATTTTATTTTTTATTCTCTTTCTTTACTTTTGATAATTGCTCTTGAAGAAGAGCATTTGATACTGTCTCAAATATATGCTTATGATTTCTCATCCTTTTTAAGTTTTGTGTGTGTGATGCTATGTGGTCATTTTGTCAGACAATTAGCAAGCTTATTTTTCCTTTAACATTTTCTGAGACTAGAGAAGTGGCTTATGCACTAGGGTGTTCAATTTAATAAATAAATATATCCACACTCAGTTCCAAAACATTTTTTTTTCTAAGAGCACTTTAGCACAATAGTTTTTTTTTTTAGATGAAAAGCAGGAGAATAACTGCTATATAATCAAACTATGATGCTTACTCCTTGATCCAGTTCTTCTCTCTCTGATTACCTATGCTGACTGCCTAACAGAAATGGCAAGAATTCCCAGAAGATGAGTGTCAGTACCTGAAAGGAGTTTACTTCCTTCCATCAGGCAAATTATGGTTGCCTTATATGACTTGAGTTGCAAAGTCTATTCCCCCTGAAACTGTAATCACAGCTCAATTAATATTACTATTTATCTTACTTACTTGAATTTGTTTCAGAATCCTTCTTTACTTACTCCTCTGGTAGCATTTTCTGCTGTAGGTTCAAAATTTTATTTCATAAATTTATTTCATAAGGAATCTGGTGCTTTTTAAAATATTTTCATTTTGTCTTCTTTTAGTTATCTTTGAATGTTTCCATTTTCTTGCATTATAAAACAGTGTATCAGCCTAGTTAGGAAGTTCTGCATTTGGAGGAAAAGCTAAGATGAGAACTGATGATGATAGAGAAAGTAGGACAAAATTATGCTGATGTTCATATGAAAAAGATTTACAGTGGAGAGGCTAAAGCATCTCTTTTGAGCTTAGTGATATTTACATAAACTTCCCTAAAATAATCTTTTTACATAAAAGATTGCAGGTAAAAAAGGACAGTATCTGTAAGGTGATGCTCAAAAAATGTGTTGTCCTCCTTTTTGGAAGATCTCTGATATGTTGCCTTTATAGAGAAAAGCCAGATAGCCTGTAAGGGTTTTTATATTCCTTGACATTAGAAATCTGTTATGATTTCTATGTCTTGGATCCCAGGCATTTCTCATTTATCATGCTTTTGAGCCTAAAACTTTCTGGCTAACAGTTTTAAGCATTACTTCTCTCTGTCATCAGCAATAACCTTGCCTAAACTGAAAAAGCTTGGGGTTCAAGCTCCACTTTATTCTTGGCTTGATTGCTTATATAAGTTTAAAAGAACTCCACAAGTTGAAAACAGAAGCTACAAAGATTATGTGAAAAGTTTGCAGTGGCTGCTGCACCATTTACACTGTAGATGAATGATAGACTAGTATGCAAACAAATGCAAGCCAAAGATGAATGCAAAATGAATGAGGACAAGCAAACATAATAAAAGATGGGAAAATAAGAACTGGGAATATTAAATCGTTTTTCTGAGGAAATACTGTGCCAGTGACATGGCAAAACTCTCTTCACTGTGGCATAATCAGAATTTTAGAAGGACCTTTCAGCTTTGCGCATATATTTGAAAAAAAAAATAAATATATATATATATATATATATATAAAATTTACATATGAATCTACATAAGAAATTACTGAACTTTCTTGGTGAGGGTTGGGTTCAAAATTAGCCATTTATGAGATATGTCGTCCTAGGTTATTACTAGACCAAACAATGTTCTGCTTTGTGAACTCTGATGAATAAAAATATTTTCTTCAGACAAAGAAAAATACCTCACAAGAATCATGTCTGTAATCAAAGTAAAAACCGTTACCTTATGTTTTAATAACTAAAACATTGCTTAATTCAAATTTAGTACCATCACCAAAACATGAAGGAAAACAAAGGAAAGACACAGAAAGAGAAGGCAGACAAAGGAAAAAGTACTTACACAGAAAATATGCAGAAAAATAACTCTCTGGCATTGAAGAACTGAGGTGTGTGCTGTTTCTATCATGCTAGTTTTGTAATGTTGAATTTAAACAAACCAAGGGCTCCCTTGGAAATGTTTTGAGTTCCATAGGATTCAGGCGAGTTTAAGCAGTTGACCTGCATACCATTCTGTGACTGTCTCAGGCAGAGGGGATTGAAAGTCATGCTAACCCCCAAAAACAAGGAGCAAGAGGAAATATCTTGCTTTAAGTCATTTCAGTGTAAGGAAAATGTGGTTTGAATTGCTCAGGCTTTTAAGCCTTATGTTGTTTCTGTCAGCTAAAGACTTCCAGGCAGGGAAAGTTCATCTAAGTAGGCACAAAGCATGACTGCAGAAATAGTCTCTCATCAAAAGATACACTATTATGTTGTGTATCTGTTCTTCATAGTCTTCATCTTCTCTCCACTCTACAGAAATCTGTACTGTGCTAATTCTGGAATAGTAAGGTCCAGAAGCTGATTGATAAATCTACCCTCTCCAATATAATATTCAGCTATTTTTATAATAAAGTATAATACTTAATAAATGTGTATTTCTCTTTTACTCACAGTAGATTTTTCACAATGTTAAGAAATAAACTTTTTATTAAGGAACTGTGCCCTGATGGGCATGTTGAGACTTGAACAATTAAAATCCCATTTTAATGATCCCATACTGTCATCATTAGAATTGGATAAGCATGGCAGCATTTGCTGTAGTGTTTCCACACATGTACATTTCAGACTGAAAAGTGCAGTGCACAGTCATTCAGGGCCATCACTAAAATTAATTGACTCAGCATATTTGACACCTTAACAATTTTGACACCAAGTTTTTGTAAAATTAGCAACAGTGTAAATTTAATGGGACTGACACTATAAAAGAAAAATAAAACAGGCAGTCTAGAAACATTTCTGTGCAATTTAGGCACATCTCTCATGTTTACTGTCATAAAATTTTATGGCTGCATAGAGAAGTCAAATTATCTACAGGAAGCTAAAAATTAATAAATACCTCTTTAAGTATGCAAGAATAGATTAGGTCTTTTCAGGAGAGGTGAAAGCAGCATTAGACAAAGGAATCTACACTCACACGTGCACATATTCAATTCTGTTCCAGTTTAACCAGTGGAGATTTTGCTGTAGCATGAAGTAGGTGCTAAACCAAAACTACAATCTAAATAAATACTTCAGTCATTCAGTTTTATCTAGTTATGGACCTTCTTACATTTTATAAGAACACAAAAAGGCAAGATGTCTGTGAAGGGTGAGGGTGTGTGTCAGTGCTGGATTGGACTGTCCCAGTGCTTCCAGATGGCACGGGGAGAGCAGCAGGAGAACACATGTAGTCAGCTGGTCACAGAAAACCTATAGGTCTTCTGACCTCTCCTTTAGTCTCTGTATGAGCTGGGAGAAAATCTTCTGTGATGTGTTCTATTGCACCATTTACATGTGCTTTCAAAGAGGTTATACACACTTTTGAGAACTTACGGCATAAATATTACATGTTTGCCTTTCAGTTTACCGTTCATGGTAACAGATTCCTGCACAGGATGGCGTGAGATATACAGAGTTTTGTAGCATTTTCAAAAAATATTATCTCAGACCATTTCTACTTGGCAGATGACCAAAAGTCATTTTCATTAAACCTGTTTTGTTTCCTGTGTTTCAGTGGTGTAGTTCTGGCTGTATGCAAGTTTGCATGAACACAGTATGGACTTACATAAACAGAAATGCAAGGACATAATTGTTACTGTGGCTGCTTAATTCAACATCAGGATTCATAAAAATATTTCCTACTCTTTGAATATGAAACTTGCCCACTCGAGGAGTGGGTGCTGCATTAACCAGGCTCTCAATTGCTGGTGGGTATCCCTTGGTGCCTCTTTGAAGTTCTCCATCTGACGGCATCTTTGCAACAATCTCTCTGCCTTTTCCTTCAATTTGCCTGGTCATTCGTTCTATGCTATCATAGCATATTGCTTGCTACTTGCATGACACAACCCCATGAATCTTCACAAATTTTCTCAAGGATTTTGGACCACACTGTCTTTGGGATCACTGTTTTCTCCACAACAAAAATTAGTAGAACTTCTCTTGATATGTGACTTAATTTAGTCTAGGTGCATGATTCCTGTGTGATCGTATAAACCCTCAGATTGACAGAGCATAGATAATCTCAGCCTTGACATTTAAACCCTGGAGAGTGACAGAACTTGGATAAACTAAGCAGGCTATAACTAAATCTTTTCTCAGGCATGATGATTTTTGTTATCTTGGGTCTGTCCATTAATACAATGACTGAATTACCAATTTTGGTAATTTTCTTCAGCTTTCTTAATGGGACAGTATAGAAGTTTTTGAACACACATCCTGCTTCCCATTCCAGTTAGAGCATGCTGCCAATTCAGAGGCATTAGAAGGGAGCACTGGGACTCTAGCTACCCAGCTGTTTTTTACAGGGGTGAGTTTAGTGCTTTATTTCCTAATTACTGATCAGCACGTATGTGTTCTCTTTCAGTCAGTGGCTTTCCTTTGAGTATTTTTCTTAAGCACAGAAAGTATCTCTTGTGATTACAAACAAAGTACAAAATCCAAATCGGAAATTCCTCTGGTGTCTTATGTTTTCTTAATATTTTCTGGTAATTGTAACAACTTTTCTAATTATGGAAATTATACAGCTCTTTTACAGTGGCATAAATATTCTGAAACATTGTGGAATGGAACAGAAAAGCAAAGTACTGTCACAATATGGACTGTGCAGAGACAGACAAGGGATACTATATTCAGAATTTGGCTTCATGATCTGACTTAGAGAATTTTTCTACTTGAAAGAAAAAAAAGTTTTGCATTCTCAAGTTTTTAATATATTTCATAAACCATTCCCCCAGTGTGAGAAGACAAATGGCAAATGGGTCTGTTCTTAGTAGCTAAATACTTAGTCTTTCCTGGACACACCTTTTGACAGTATGATTAGTCTTGTGCAATGAAAAAAGAAATTTGCACTAAGACACATATCCAGTGTCTGGAAAGAGCTGGATATGTTCAACCTTCATTGCGCCCTCCTTTCCAGTATTTGTACACATTGACAAGAGCCCCTGGTGCCATCTCTTCACCAGGCCAGAGGGTCTCAGATCTCTCATCCTTTCCTCATAGGAGAGATGTTCCAGTATCTTAATCACCTGGATGGCCCTGCACTGGATCCTCTCCAATGTGCTCATGTCTCTCTTGCACTGAGGAGCCTGGAACTGGACCCAGCACTCCAGGCACAGCCTCACCAGTGCTGAGTACAGGGGAGGGGTCACCTCTCTGCATCTTCTGGCATTATTTTTCCTAGTGGAGTCCAGGATGCCACTGGCCATCTTTGCAGCAAGGCCATGCTTCTGGCTCATATTTAACCTGGAGTCCATCAGGATTCCCAGGTGATTTTCTGACAAGCTGCTTCCAGCTGGGTGGACCCCACGTGTATTGGTGCCTGGGGCAGTTCCTTCCCAAGGGCAGGATTATGTACTTCGCCCTGATGAGTATCATGAGGTAATTTCACAGCTCCTCCACCATGGTTTATGAAGACTTCTCAGCATCTTAACAAAAGGTTCGTGTTCTCTCATGGGATTCTCTCATGGTGTGTCTAACAAAAGGACTTTGTGTGGCTACAGACCTGTAAAGAGTTCTACTTAGGCTACCCTAAAAATGATACCTAGAAAGTGGGGAGATGTAAATAGCCTGGTGTTACAGTATTTGCATATTGGCCTGGAAGTGGCATAAGGACTTTTTCTGGAGGCTTGGTCTAAGGTACTAGTTAATCTCAGGAAGTGAGATTAAGTTATATCCCAAAGTGTGGCCATAAATTTCTTCTCTGACATGACAGAGTCAACATCCTTGGCTATAATTGTGGCTGTAAATTGAACAGGGAAAAGCATCAAGTCCTGGCACATGCTTATTACCAAGACTACTGCCTGATGGAAACTAACTTTCCATGTTAACATCTGGGTGCAGGCCAGGGACTGTTCCCAATGGGCAGCACTGACAAAGCTATACTGTTATCTGAGAAGAGAGATTTGACTGTATGGGAGGAAGCCATTCTGTGCCAGTTAGCCCCAGGGCCAGAAAACCTGACCTTGTTTAGTTTAGCATTACAGACAGAACACTTTGACTGGAAGGCAAGAGGAGGGTAAGACAAAATGCAGAGAACACAGTTGATCTGTGGGTATAGCAGGAGGCATCATACTGTGTGTTCTCAACAGAAGGGTTGAGATCTACATGTACAGATTATAATTATTCTCAGATGATTTAGTAATGCACAGATCCAGTTCTTATGATCAGTTAAACATGGCCTCAGATCCTAGAGAACATTTCTTCAAAAGATCCTTGCTTAGTTTAGAAAGCCTGAGAACGTGAGGATGGCTTCCAGCTCCTTAAAGCAGAAGGGGATCATCTGTTTTGTATGTACATGGAGAACAGAACAACGAGTAAGGGGCTTAAATTCTCTCAAGAAATTCAGCTAGACTAGGAAATCTTTATAATGGTAATGGGAGCAAGAAGTTATAATAGGCTTCTCAGGGAGGTGAGGGAGGATTTGTTGCAGTAAAGCTGTGAGAATGACTGAGTGACATAGGGGCTCCTGCAAGTCTGAGGGTCTTTTTGTCTGTGGGTCTTTACAGACATCTGTAGTGGTAATTTTTAAGATCTGTTGTAAAAATGTTTGTTGCAAGGAAGCATCAAATTTCTCCTGTTGCTGTTGTTGCTTGAAATCTGCATCTTAACAGTGCAGTGCCTGCTTCCTTAGGTACACTTCTGTAGGCTGAGGAGCCTCCATCCAGTACCTCACCACCCAGAAGTGGTGTGAGGACAAATCTAATTTTACACCTAGAGAGAATATCCAAGCTGCTCTTTATGCCATGCATCCACAGTGCTCCACTTTAGGTCCTGAGCTTTTCAACATCTATATAAAGCACTTGGATGTGGGACTGGAAGGGATACTAAGCAAGTTCACAGACAATACAAAACTAGGATGACCATAGAGGGCAGGGAGGCCCTGAAGAGAGACCTCAGCAATTACAGGGCTTGGTAATCACCAGCCTTATAAAATTTAACAAGTTTGAAAGTGCTGGATCTGCACCTGTCTCGAGGCAACCCTGGCCGTGCACACTAACTGGGAATGAAATTCTGGAAAGCAGCACTGTGGAAAGGGATCTGGGAGTCCTGCTCAGTGGTGAGTTGAACATGAGTCAGCAGTGCCCTGGCAGTCAGGAGGGCCCTGGTGTCGTGGGGGGCATCAGGCACAGCATCACAGCCGGGCAAGGGAGGGGACTGTCCCCTCTGCTGTGAGCTGGGACAGCCTCACCTCGAGTGCTGGGGGCAGTTTCAGGTGCCACAATATAAAAAAGACATTAAACTGCTAGAGAGTGTCCAAAGGAAGGCAATGAAGATGGTGAAGGGCCTTGAGGGGAAGCTGTTCGAGGAGGGCCTGAGGTCACTTGGTCTGTTCAGCCTGGCGGAGAGGAGACTGAAGGGAGACCTCATTGCATTAGAACTTCCTGCTGAGGAGAACATGAGGGGTAGGCACTGGTTTCTTCACTGTGGTGACCAGTGACAGGACCCAAGGGAATGGCCTGAAATTGTGTCAGGGAATGTTTAGGTTGGATATTGGAATAAGGTTCTTCATCCAGATGCTTTTTGGGCTCTGGAACAGGCTCCCTAGAGAAGTGATCACTGCACCAAACCTGACAGAGTCCAAGAAGTGTTCAGACAATACTCTTGGATACACTGTGTGACTCTTGGGGATGTCTTCATATCCTGAGGGCTAAGAGTTGGACTTTGGGTCCTTCCAACTCAATTATTCTGTGATGCTGTGATTTCTTTAATGGAGATAGTCTCTCTTAATTCTGCTTTACTTACTTCAAGTTGAAGCCCTGCATAAGAGTGGCAAATGCATTGACAAGGGCAAGGAAGAGGAGCAAACAAAATTTGTGTCACTTGTTTTCTATATTTACACATTTCCTGCTCTAATCCAATTATAATTTTTGCCACTGTGGATCGCTGATGTATCCTGGTTTTCGAGAGTTATTTTCTGTTTTCTTGAGGAAGTCACAATTCTTATTCAGAGGGCAGGACCTCTCAGGGTAGGCATTAATTATTATATCTGTGTATTTCTACAAAGTCATTTGTTTTATCGATCATAGCCCAAAAGCAGCTTCCAGAATGTTTATATTAGATTTAGTGTCTTTCCATATTAGAGATTTCAGTTTATACTAAAAAATAATGAGATTAAAAATTCACTATCATAACAGGCAGGTTCCAATCACTTCTACAACAATCTGCAGTATTAGAATGATAATAGCAGCATTTTGTAAATTAGTTGTGCTCGTGGGGCAGGGCAGAGTGGGTGACTTTGCCAGATCTCTAGAGCAACAACTTTGCCTTTGTCCTTCAATGTTGTTAGCCTCCTCATTTGCTTCCCTTAAATTGAGGAAATAATCAATAATACCAGCTGCAGCTGTTTCTGTCCCTTTGTCTGCCAGCCAATCAGTTTCAATTGCAAAATCAAAATCACAAAGAAGCCTGCAGTCATGGAATTAGTGAAGCCCAGAGACTTATGACATAATACAGTCCCTAAGCTTTTAAAACTAGAAATTCTGCAATGAGAGCTGGGTAAGTCCTTTTACCTCTCTGCCTTCTTTCTCCCTTCATGCAAATACACCTAGAGAAACACACATACTCATATAAACATGTTTTTGCTCTAGCAGACTAATATACATAATATATGAAAGTTTGTTTGGGTGGGATTTTTTTGTTTTATTGTTTCTTATTTCTTTCATTTCTTACAACTTCAAAAAAGATGTCTGTGGTTGTAGCTGATGTTTAAAGGGGAAACATTTGGCTGTTGGACTTCCAAATGAAAACTTCCAAAGCAGAGTCTCATGACAGGATTTGTATGCTAGACTGTTCAAGAGTGAAGTCACCGTAACTTAAACTGGAAATGCATACAGATATCCCCCTGTTCTGGTTAGATACAAATAATTTTAGGTGCCAAGTTCTATACCCTCGGTAGTAAATACACTAACCTGGGAACACTTACTTGCTTTTAACTGAACCTTCAACTCAATTTTTGAGACATGAGGTTTTTTTTCTTCCTAGTGTTGTGCTGCTCACCTGAAGTTGAAACACTATACTTATGAGCATAGTCATAAAAAGGACTACATCCTGGTTATAATACTAAAAGGTAATTCAGGAACAGGTCCACAGAACTTGTGGAAGTGGCAAAGAGTAAGCTTGGATTCCCTAGCTGTTAAGGTGTGCTTAAGTTCAGCAAACTGAAAAAGTAAATTGATGGCTTATGTCTTCATTAAAATAGTTTCATGAGAGGGAATGTGCTCATCCCCTGTGTGCTCAATATAAATTTTCTTTCATTACATTTGTTTCTAAAAGCAATTCAGTCTGAATTTTGCCTTCTAAAACTAAAAATTTGATCCATAATTAGGATAGTATTTTAAAGAACACATCAATAGCATTCCGAAATCCAAGAAATCCAAATAGCGTGTCTATTGTTCCTCGACCAGAGTTCACAGAACAGCTTTTCTGGTCATTTATTACGTGCTTCTCTGACAGACAGAGCAGTGAAATCTGTGCTAAAGTAGCCCCTCTGAATGTACTCCTTTCTCCTGGCAGTGCTCTGTAACAGTGCTCAGGAAACTCAGATCTGCACCAGGTGGGAAGCCATGAATCCCACCAGTGCCTGTACAAAGTTAAACCACGTGAACTCTGGTATTTTCTGAATTTTTATTGAGAAGATAGATATTTGTTCGTAAACACAGAGATAGAAGATGAAATGGCAATATTCAGCTTTTCTTGAAAATTATTTTCAGACATCTGGAAGTGAAAATAGAGTGACTTTTTTCCCATGTAGATCTAAAAGTGTTCACAACTGTTATTACCAATGACTGTTGCAATACATTTTTAAACTGTGAGTTTATTTTTGACTGATATTGTTCATATTGAGTTTTAGTGGTTTATTCTTTGCTGAAATCTTTGCTTGTTCTTACTGCAGCATAGTTTAATATGTTAGAAGCAATCTAAAATCTGATACTATGTGAAGGTCTGTGATTTTATTCACCAATGTTTCAGTTAATTTGTATTCAATTATTGAAGTCAGAAATCCTCAATATAAGGCCAAATAGTATTGAATGCTAATGAAAAATGTATCTAAGTAGCTACTGTTTTGTTTGGTTTTTTTTAATTTAAATTGTGTTCTCTTAATATAAATAAATTTTCAAGAAAAGATCTCTTTATTTGGGGCATAGGAGGAGTGAAAATATCATTATAAATTGATGATTATAAAATAATCTATTGATAACTTTATAGAAATTATAATACTATATAATGAGAGATAGAGAATTAAGGGAAATATTTGAAGTATTAAGTTTCAATAAATGTCAAGAAGAAAATTATTCTTAACATTTTCAGAAAATGTGAACTACAAAAATATTTTTGTGTAGCAAAGGTATAAATACAAGCAGTGTGAATCCTGTGAAATAGAAAAATCATGCAATCTAGAAATTTGAGGGTTACTTTCACTTGCATGGTAATGAGTAAGCTCTTCTAGCCTTTTGTATATTCTTTGAGAAACATCGTTACACCATCTAATGAATTTATTGTAGGTGTAATTTAACGTGGCACACTATAATATTATTACAGGTACCTTACTCCTGCTGATTCCATGGACTGTAGTTCTTTTCAGCAAAGAGCTATATGTGGGGATAGTCCTAGAAAGCAACAGAGATGCTCTCATCATTGTCAGAGTGCTTTGCTGTATCATTTTCCCGTTACTTTGTCTGTTGCAGCACTAAGAAACAGGTTCTTTTCCTGTTTCCAAACTGAAAAATGTGTCTTTTCCTTGAGTATACTTTGTGTTACAGGTCTTTAACACTTTATCACTCTTTTGGAATTTGACTAATGTTGAAGATTTTAAAGTGGTTAAGATAACAACATGCCATATGTCATTCTTATTGTTCAGAGGGGATTTTTTTGTTTGTTAAGTTAAATGTGTCTAATTTGTGCAGACATTTCAAAAAGTGATACCACAACAATGGATGTTTCATCTTTTTAGATTGGATAGAATAGAAACTAAAATAATTGTAACCACTGTGGAGCAAATGCTCATTTCCAGACCACATGTGACCCAACTGAAGTTTGGTTAGTTGAGTTAGCAAAGCAATAGCTGAGTTAAATCTGAGCCAGATCCCTCTTTTAATGTATACAAATCCTTTACCTAGTGTAGCCAAAATTCTGGAAACCTAAGGTCCTTTAATCCCCATAACATTTGTCAAACAACCCCTTGTAAGTTTGATTTTTCCCTGGGGGAGAAGGGGAGGAGGGAAGCACTCGCATATATATGCACAATCTAATTCTACAATTGCAAATGCAAGCTTACTTAAGCAAATCAGGAAGGGAGATCTGGCATGTTGATTATTTTAATTGAATTGTTTCCCCAGATCAGTCAAGTGATCAGAGCTTGTTTATTTCTTTTTCTCAAATGGTTTTCTTTATGCAGGAAAAGTATGAGTATTTATGCTTTTACTTCTTCTCTGCCTCTCTTTTACATTTCGTTGGGGAAAAAATTTCTCCAGTTCTTTCCCCTGTGAAACTATATACTGCAAAAGCTTCCTTTGACCAGGTTGCCATCCCTATAAAATGTCTGTTCTCCAAAAGGAGAAGACTTTACACTGCAGCTTGGAATACATTGCTGTGGGTCTTACTGATTTTATTGTTTGTTTGTTTGTTTGTTTATTACGGGTATTTTATATATGGATTTACATGTGTTTTATTTGTCTTAATACCCAATGCAGATCAATTTGGGGAGAGAAGAATTTGATCCTATCATAGCATGTACTGAGATGGAACTTCAGTTCTTATTGGGCCCAAAGCACAGTATCAGAAAACAGTGCATATTATACACAGGAGCAGCATAAAACTTGTCATTTCTAAGTTACTACTTAAAAAATGCATTAAAAATGGTTTGCTTCCTACTACCATTAAATACTGTTTTCCAGCAGGATTCCTTGTGTCCCTTGGATCAATATGATTTATTGTGTTCACTCAGTATTTGCTGAAGGTGTGGGCTTGTTTCCAGCTTGAGATGCAGTGTTCCTTCAGATCAGTAGACTATTATACTGTTACAGAACAATTCAATGTTTTCATCACTCTACCAAAAGTTCATAATCTAGCTACAGAATTGAAATTCCTTAGGCCAAAACATGACATTCAGGAGCTTCAAGGACAAATGGCATATTGTAAATCACATCTTAGTGCTCAATTTGTAAAAATGTAAACTTCGGTAATTTAATTGCATTTAATTTAAGAACAGTTTAATTTTCAAGATAAATTTTGACTTTCAAAAATTTAGGCATAACACTTCACTGTGCATCATGGCAGCTGGTAAGATCAGCAGGAGAAAATAGTCCAGTCAGTTCTGTGGAATCAATTTTAATATCAAAATATTAGTATTAATGAATAGATGGGATCCCATTAATCTAAATGCAGCTTAAACAGTGATTGAAGTGCCTGAAATACATCAAAACCACAGATAAAGGTCCAGTACTTCGGATTTCTAGTGAAGTGTAAACCTTGCAGGCAATGAAATGCTCAGTTGCCTGACACTAGCTAGCTGCTTGGTTGGATACTGATAACAGCTGTGACTTCTAGCATTAGTCTGGGGAGATGGAAGTGTAATTCCTACAGGCTTTGTTGTGACTCAGTTCAGACAGGGAGATACCCAAGTGCCATACTACTCAAGAGCACAGTAACTTTCACTATGGACTGCTAGTTAGAGGCCTCAGCCAGGGAAGATGTCTGAGTACTCCACTTTCACATGCTGAATCCATGTTTCCTGTTTCCAGGAATAGTTTTTCTTGCTTTCCTCATAATCCTGTGAAAATGTTTTTACACACTGATGGTCCTCCGATGTGCTGTGAAAACTGCTAGGCACTCCTCTGTATGGATTAAACCCTAAGGGTATCTGACTGCTGGGAGCTAAGCTGTCAGTACTGCTGCTGTGGCTGTAATTCTTTCCTAATAAAAGACAGCTTTGGTCCCTCACTTCCCACCTTGTGATATGGTTAAAGGATCAGGTCCTAAGTGGAAGGGAGTGTTTGACGCTTGCTTCTTCCCTATACAGCCAATGAAGAAGGACTCAAGGGAGGTGAGTCTCTCTCTTGATGAGACAGGGAACTTGGGTGTGTGTCTACAGAAGGGTTGGATACACTCAGCTCCTTCCTCCTTCAGCGTCCTCTGAACAGAGCTGCTGGCACGTCGATCCGGTAGATTGCAACCTGTGATGATAATGAATAAACCAGTAAAAAAATTTAAATATACTGCATTTTAAAAAGAGATATTGTGACATTAAGAGAATCATCATGCCAGTATCTAGTAAGCAGTGTTGGTAAGAGGTGGCAGGACATGGAAGATGGCATAGAATGAGTGATACAATAAAAAAGGCATAACAGATGGTAGTTCTGGTACTAGGAGTACCAGCATGGTTCTCCATAAACTGAGAGAATGAAGGAATTACAAAATAAGAAAAAAAGGAAAAGACTGCTAAATATAAATTATGGATTTTGCTAATGAAAGATACTTGGCCAGAAAATACTTACACTTTCCTTAAGAATTGAAAGGTGATGATACAGGAAGTCTGAAGTAACTAGTAGACTGAAACCAAAGGTAATGTATGCTTTACCATAGGAGCTGCTCATTGGCATTAAGCATCTGGGTTGGGAAAAGTTGGTTTTTCATTCTGAATATTTTTAGCCTGTTTTTTGCTGGGTAAATTATGGCTGTAGTTGCATACCTGGTACTTAAGAAAGTATTGGTACTCTGTTTTTTTTCCCTTGAGAGTAACTTGTGGGCATGAAAGGAGAATGGAACAGGAGAGTGAGTGCTTCAAATCCTTTCATTTGTTGATAAATGGTGGCTGTACCTGCTAAACAGGAATGATAATTTTTCTCTGATAGATGGAATAACCAGGTATCTGCATACATTTAGCATGTTCTGGTACTCACAAAGAAAAAGCCTGCAGTTTTTTGAAAATACTCATTATGATTTGTTTTGAGGGGTTTGCAGGGATTTTTTTCCTTCTCCTTCCTCACTCTGTCTTTGGGTTTGTCTTCTTTTTCAATATGTAAACATAGAGATAAATGAGTTAACACTTAATGAAAATAATTTAGAATGATTACTATTGAAATAAGAGAATACCTAAAGACCCCTAAATATATACATAAATCAGCAGGGACAGATGATGTTCAGTGAAGGGTTCTTAAATAACTGTCAGAATAGATTATGGATCCACTTGCCATAGTTCTGACAAGGCATTAGAACAGGTGATGTACCAGGGGTCTGAAGAAGAGCAAATGGTTTGCCAATTAGTTGTAAACTGGCAGATTGGACCACCTGGTCCAGCTGTATCTGAAATGTACTTCCCATAAAGTTTTCCTCCCAGATCTTTATTCCTGGGCTACTGGGTTCACAGTTTGCAGCAAAGAAAAATAACTGAAGGTTTTTATTTAACACAGAAAAGGAAAGACTGCACAAACAAAAACAAGCCCCACAAGCCTGATTTGGTCTTTAAACCTGGTTGTATAGTTGCTATTTGTGAAGCTTGCTCTTTTCAGGTATTTTTCTTTCTCATTTTCAAAGGATCTTTTTATACCTTTTCTAACTTATTTGTGAGCCTCAGCTGTGCTTTCAGCACAGAATCAATTTGGAGAGATTTAAAAATATAAATGTTTGAAAGGATACTAATATCAAGCTTTTGGCTATCACCCAAAAGGGAAAAAGCTAAATGCCTTCAATTTTTAAATTAATAGTATGGAAAGCATTATTATTATTGTCAATTTTAAAATTTGTAATTTATTTCCACAAGGAAATGTTAACACACATGATTTCAGGTTTTAAGCTGGAATATCTTTCTTACACCAAAAGTGAATTTAGGTTGTAACAGTCACAATTTGGTTAAAATTGAGAAACATAGTTAGATAAGAAATATTATGAGATATTTATTGTTAAAGTTTTGTACACATTACAGTTAAATGTCTGCCTAGTAATTCTTAGAGGTTTGCTCCCCATGATTAAGACTGTTCTGTATACTTCTAAAACATGTATTTAGTTTGGTATAGAGAAAAATTTTGTTGGGATGAAAAAAAAATTGTATCAAGCCAAACACAATTTGTAGAGTCATCAACTTTTGTTGCAAGGTATGAAAATAAAAATTTAATATTGGTCTGACATCCTTTTATCTCTATTCAAGTCTATATTTTCAAGTGAAAGATAAACGAAAATGTCTATCTGTGAAAGCCAAAAAATATTATGATGAACAACCAAATGGACTTTTTTTTATCATCATCCATACAAGAAAATATAGGGAGAAGTATATAAACATTAATTTATATGAGTGCTGATGGAATATAGGGGGAATTTTTATTTCTGATTTTTTAATTGCAAAAGTTGCCATTTTGCATGCTTTCTGTATGGCAAAAAGCCATTAAAAAAAACCAGCCTGGATGTCTGAGCAGCTGATGTTTGTAGCAAGAGGAAGAGCAAGGACAGGCTTAATTCTGCAACCAGTGTTCACATCGAGTAACATCTGTTCATGTGAATAGTCCTATTGAGCTGCAGGCACACTCACCAGCTCAAAGAAAAGCCATGCTACTGTGTACAAGTGGTTTTATGATGGTCAGCCTAGAAGGAGATCATTGGCATTGTTCAAATGAGCAAGAGCTAGCTTGAGAAAAGATGTAAAGCCTAGATGCCAAATTAATAACTGAGTTTCAGGGCTTTCCATTTCACTGTGAATTTCCTTCATAATTGTCCTCATTCATGCCTATTAAAACCCCCGTGAATGGAAAAATAGTTGTGAACAGTAAGCTGACATTTGCAAGAGGGCTGAGTGACTGACCTGAAGAGAGGAACACTTCTCAAGTTAGCCAAGGAAAGCACAAAGTGAATCATCAGTCCGGGCTGGGGTGGAATTTGTGCTGCGCTGGGAGGCAGCAGTGCTCAGTGATGGGCCCTGGTACGCACGCTCTCTTTGCCAGGCCTCCCCTGGGAGTCAGCACTGCAATGCAAAGTGGGTAGTTTACATCTTAATCTCATAGATTAATAGTAGCAATTATTTCTTGGGTTTTTTTTAATTGTCTCCTCCTGCTTATTATTTATGTATATTCCAGTACCTCCTAAGGAGCCTAATCAGATACTGGAGTTACAGGGAACAAACACAAAAAAAACACCAGGCCGTGCCCCGGAGAGCTCACAACATGCTCAGTGGGGTTTTTTTGTTGGTGATCATGACTGATCACTGATTTCACATGTTAAACCACAGTATGAAAAATTGTGTGAGAATGTATATAAATTAAGGTTTTCCCATTCCTACAAGGTCCAGAAGAATCCAGCCATATAGCAGCCCTAAATAGTTGGCTTTTTTTAATTCAATAGTACAATTGGATCAGGGTTGTAAAGGAGATGTGGTGGCTTTCATACATAGCAGTTATATGAGTGAGCTGAATGAAATTCAAAATCCCTGACTTTTCTCCCTGTGTCTTTGTCACTCTGTGATTAATATATAGATAAAAATAAAATGAAAGTGTTCAAGCAATAATTTCTTACACAACTCATCTGATATTGCATCCGTTTAGGAAGTTAAGATACCAAACACATGGTGGTTATTTTATTCCCGCAGAACTGGCAGGATCTGGAGTAGATCCCAAATAAAGATCTATGCTTCATATTATTAGCAGTAGTCATGACTCCTATAATACAACATCAAAATGTGGTCCTAGTTTGTGACATACAAAAAGCAATAGGCAGTCTGTCTTAGCCTTTACAGCTGAAATACTGCAACAGGAAAATCTGTGTAGTGGGGGTTCAGCAAAATGTATTCTCAGCTTGATCTTACTTAAACCTTTAAACAACAACTTTTTCCAATTAAAAGATTGAAAATGTAATTGAAAGAAAATTAAGGTAGTAGGATTAGATAAACAAAAACTTATATAAAAGGTTTATTGTAGATGCATGTGGAAAATTCTTTAAATTTACTCTGTTTTTATGTACACTGAACATAAAAAGTTAAAAGAACAATAGAGGCTGCAGAGTTAGAACCCAAAATATATAAAGGGCCAATATTCAGACAGTCTAACCTTAATTCAGTCCTCTTGTGAAGGCCCTAGTTTTCATACAGTGTTGTACATTTTATTTTCCACGGTAAGTGCCATGAACTTCAGTGTGTGTGCTGTGCTTTGATGATATAAAGAACTATTTAAGCACTGGGAATTAGCATTGGCAATGTCATATTCTAGGATATTTTGGAAGAAAACATAGGATGGAGAAAAAATATCTCAAAACTTAGCCATTAACTCTGTTGTCCCTCACTGCTTTCCTTTTATCTTTGTCTTTGTTATTGTTTGTTTTTCATGCTATAGCCAAAAGAACATTGATTAATTTCATTTCATTCTGAGAGGATACTTCTCCCTTTATTCAATAGATTTAGGACCAGGTCCAGTTCTCATTATATCTGAATATGGGTTGAGTCAAACTTTTGTTGAACTTTCTCTATTCTCGCTATTGAGAGAACACTTGTTTTTAGAGTTTGGTTTTGTTTGATTTTTTTTCCTTGCATAAATCAGGATGAGGAATCTTGGGGTTTTTTTCATATGTTAACTGTATAAGGATGTTTCTGCTTTTGCTTGTTTATTATTTTGTGTATCTGCTGAATTTAACAATATGTTTCTATTAATTAAAATAGAGTACCTGGAATGTTCAATTGGTATTAGGTTTTGCAACAGCTTGGGGATTTTTACAAATTGAAAAATAAATCAAATAAAAATAACACAAGTCCCTGATTTTTAAGCTCAGATTGACTTGGCAGTTCCCTTTATATTAATTGTATACATACCAGTTTCCTGCAAGTAGTCAAAACACTAATGTTTTCACTTGTACTTTTAAAGCCTTTTTACATGAAGATTGCCAGTATTTACAAGAGGCTGATAACTGCCATACTGTTACAGATGTTTCAGCTTCTGCAGTAAGAACTGAAACGAGATTTTCAAAAACATATTTATTTTTAGCATTTTGTAACTCTAGTTACCATTACTGAGTAAAGGCTGCAAGAAATTAGATACCTTAAAAGTAGCAAATGTCAGCTTTTACAGTTATTAAATAAAGTTTTTGTTCATGTGGATTGATGGCACAATTACAGCATGTTTCACCCAACTCCTGAAATATGATTAACATAAGTTGATATTGTAGTTAAATATTTAGGTGACACGTATGACTTTTTTTTCTCCTGGATTCCTGATTTTGTTGTCATTTTCTGTAAATGTCACAGTTTGTATCACATGTACCTATAAACCTGGATGAACTCACTTTTCCTTTAATTTCGCCTATTCATACAGGGGAGGATTAAAATTATGCTAAATTTTTCATAAGTCTAATATCAATAAATGAATATTTAATGAAAGACAAAGCAGGCATACAGAATAAACTGGTTTCAACAGCTGTGAACATGTTTTCATTTAGTACATGCCATACTTACCTAGGATTCTTGACTCAAAGAAATTAGATTTGTTTTGAAAAAAGAACTATGAGTGCTGACACTTTAAACAGAAGTCTTTTTTTCTATATAATCCATCAGTTGCAAGATCTTCTTTCACAACCCCTAAAGCATTGTTCCTTTTCATTTTAGTCAGCCAAAGCAGCTGGGTCTTTATAGCTGCAGAATGTTTGCTCATGACCAACTGCTGTTTTGTACACGGCTTTTCATCACTAACAAATATTTTATTTTTCGCTGTTACTCCACGCTTGTCATAGCTTGTCGAGGAGTAGAGTAATAACATATATCAAATTAATCAATGACTTCTCTGTCTCTTCTGACCTGATTCCTCCCATGGTGTATGCCTAGAGAGGTGTACACTCTGAAGAAGATTGCCCCCAGACTAGCAAAAGGGTCAGTGTGGACGCAGAAATACGTCTGTAAGTGCTATTGTAACTTTGTCCCCTGCCCCTCTGTTACCACTGTCCACCCCACAGCGGGCAGGGAGGCTGGGGAGGTAGTTTTAGCTTGCCAGAGGAGGCCCTAAAAATGAGGCTCTTTCCCTTTGCTGAGATGGCAGTTGCAGCTTTATTTCTTGGGATCTTTCGGAGTGAAGTTGCAGGGGGAAAAGAGGAAGAGGTATCGATAGGTGCCCTTTTTTCAAGGCAGGGAAAAGGGGTGTGGGGGAATTCACACAACCAATAAGGGGAACTGGGGAGAACAAGATAAGGGAAAGAACTTACAAGTCTACATTTTCGGGGGTACATTCTTTGGGTCATACCATTTTTCCTAACTGCATTACAACATGTAAGACTCTAGCAATAGGATGATCTCTTCAGTCCTTAAAACGTTTGTGGTAGTAGATTGAAAGTAATTCGCTGGCCAAAATTATTCCAAAGACATTTTGAAGTGTGATTGAGATATCTTAAGGCAGTGACATCTGATCCACTTTTGAAATGGCTCCTGCATACCCACAGCCATTTGGTTTATTACAAGTTAACCACATCAGCCATATGGTTTTTAATCTGCTGCTGCAGATCCATCAGGACCCTCAGGCTGTGACCTCATCCTCGGGGCAATGATTCTGATGAGTCTGTGGTGTTACCCTTGTCTAACAGTAGTAGCAATAATAATGATAATAATGTATACAAGGAATACAAATCAAACATATGGACATATGCATCTGATACTTTGTGACTGTGGAAGCTCATCAGGCTCATGACAGTCTAACACTAAACACGAGGCTGCTTGGGAACTGCAGGTCCTCCAGGCACACACAAAGTCACAGCACAGCATCAGAGCTCAGAAAGGCAATAAAGTGAATTTTGCTAATGTATAATAGTACTTATTTATGAAAGATATTTTAAAGCAACCGTCCAATTATTTCATTTATTTAGAATTGCAACATGCTTTTGCCAGATGGTGTTTCATATCAGGTCAAAAAATAATGAAGGAATTTGGCGTTGGAACTGAAGTAACAAGAAAAGATGAGTGACTAGGGATTGCAAATTTGTTATAGCTTTTCATTTTGGGGGGTTTTGTTCCCATCAAGCTTTTGTAATTTTTTTTGCATCTGTTCCCTGTGGATTTATTTGTACTTATTGCATTTTTGTCACACCTTATTAGAAGTTAGGAAAGATAATTTACAATGTGGTGAAACAAACTCCCAATTCCCAGGGAAGTGTAGACTTAAATAATTTGTCCTTTCCTTTTTTAGATTATTTATTAGACATCTTCAAGGGGTTTTAACGATGGCTGGGGATGGAGGGAGGTGATTTGAAATTGCCAGGAGAAAGAAACAGTTTTTTGAAGAGATTCCTTCAAAGCTCATTATGTCCTGTTTTACTATTGCTGATGTTTTGTTCCTGTCTTGAATGGGAATGCAGGGCTTGTTATGCTGGACAAATAAAACATGCAGAGCCATGGTTCAGACTTATTAGCAGTGCACCAACATGAGTAGATTCTTCTTTGAACACAAGCACCATTCTTTTTTTTTTTCCTTTTCCTCACCCACCCTTCCCCTTTACAATCCATTCTTGGGAACAGTTTCAAATTTTGTTGGTGTCATGGTAATGATGAATGGGCCATTGACTTCCACCTGAACTAACATTACCACTGGTAGCTTTTATAGGTTTTCAGTTTTTAACAACAATTGATTCCTGAAATCTTTGCCTAATTAAGAAATAAAAGATTGAGCCTGAGACACTTAATACAGTAGGTCATGGTCTCAATGGACTCTGTTGGAATTTCAAATATTTCAAGGATTATTAGATCTGGACTTTAATGAACACATCACAAGTAACTAGTTTTTCATTTCCTACCAATCATTTCAATCTACTGTCTCTTTTGTTCATTTTAAGTCTTCTACCAAGTATTATCAGTATTACTATGAATTGGGCATGTCACTTGAAATAAAAATTTTCATACTATTTTAAGGATTGGTTTTAAAAAGTGACTTTACATGAAAATCTGGAATTTCCCAGAAGAATGGACATCGATGTGAAGTTGCAATCCAGCTTTAGTATTTTAGAGAGGAAAAGATTTTTCTTGAGGCATTTTTTGATAAACTTTGAATAGTTTAAAGATACAGTTTTTCCTTTAATGCTTATTTCTTTCCTGGGGAAAAGTGCTCATTTTCCTCAACCATATATTTGGAAATTACTACTGACTCTGGTGTTATGCTTCTATGAAAAGTAAGACCAAAATTAAAAAAAAAAAAAAAGAAAGAAAAATCTGTGGCTAAGATCCAGAAACTGGAGGGCTGAAACCTGTCTTTTGCTAAGCTAGAATCTAAAGCCAGATGTGTAATACAAATACTCTAGTGGAATATGGAAGGGAAAAAAGAGATAATCTCATATGTACAGATGCTAACAGTCAAAATCACTCAAGCTGTACTGAAATGTCCTTTGCACCTGGCACTGGAGGTGCTACCCATGCCAGTTCAGTTCCCCAACACAGATGTTCTTGTTGAACCACTTCTTATATGTAACATTTAGGTTTCTGTTTAGCTCGGCATAGCACACATAAATACTGTACTCCAAAGGCCACCCATTTATTAGTGCACCTGCACCTTCTGCTCTCTTTAATTCCCTCAGTATATTGCATTCCCCTTGTGCTGCTGATCCTAGTGCAAAGTAATGTTATGGAAAAGAAACTGAAGCTAACATCACAATGCATGAATTATAATAATGTGTGATTGCTTTTGAAAAATACTTTTCATCGTATTATACATGTAAGGCTGACTTTTCAGATGCTGGAAATATGTAAATGTGAACGTGCTTGCTGTACACAACCTTATTTATATTGCTTTATAATTAGTATTCTGAAAGCATGTACCATACAGTAGTTACCATAGCAATAGGTCTGTATAAACAGAGCACCTAACAGTCATGCTTGAAACATGCATGTGGTCCTTTGGATATTACTTTGGATATTAATTTGGATATTATTATTCATGTTCAAATGGTTTGCTGGGCAGACACCATTAAGGTCCTTTAAAAATTTGTCTCAGAGACAATGCTGATCTCCTTATCTAATTCTCATGTACTTTCTCTTATCCTTCATCATGCAGAGAAAAAAGTAAGAGTGAAAAAAGACAATCGATGAGAATAATTTTGTTAGTTTTATAGGTCTTCTGTTTTGCATTACAGTTCTTGAAAATAGATTTTTCTTACCATGTCTAATCCCTCTAAAGAAAAATTCAGTAAGGCTCCACATTTCAGGGTAACTTTTCAGCACAGGATTGTGGGAGGAGTTAGCTCTGGGCAAGGATCTGTGTATTTCTCAGATATGTGAAACATCATGTGTGGTGCTACAACTGAATAGTGTGTGCTCAGACCATTTTTTAGGGAAACATTGTGGCTTTCCTTTTGTGGCAGAATAAAGTAAAAAAAAAAAAAAAACTAAAAAAAAAATTTAGCCAAATCCAAATTTGCTTATAAGTAGTATTTTCTTCTTCAGAATGAAATAAAAGTTTATTTTTTTTTCTGTGAGATACTGTTCAGGATCACTAAAAATAACTTGTGTCTTGCTTCTGTGATACTTGTGGCTGATTTTGGTCTTTTTGTCCTTGAGAAGAAATTTGGAACTCTTCTGATCATGGTTATGGAAATACTTTTTTCTTCCTATGTGGGTTGTAAATAACTGTTGAGAAAAGATATTGAAAAATAGCTTTATGTCTGTCATTAACACTTAAAACATTGAAAGGTACAATAAGAAATTTATTTTTGCTTTCTTTTTGCTCCTTTGAATTGTCATTCCATGTAAAGCACATCAAAGACATTTTCTTGCAGCACTGTTAGAGGTAACTTTCCCATTTGCTTTCTCCAATAGCAGGTTTCTGTGTATCCCAGATACGTCTTCTTGTAAACCAATAGCAGTATAAAAAATACTGGATATTTAGCAATGTGTGGAGTTCAGACAGGAAAAAAAATAATGGCAATTCTCTGTATGTAACTATATTAGATAGCAGAGACTAGATCCTACAATGACAACTGATAAGAACAGAACAAATGCAAGGAAATGCCCTAGGAAAATCTGCTCACATACTTGCAGCTTAGTCCTGGAGCTGTCAGGAAAACTTGTTGCCCATCATAGAATAAGTAGAGGGTGTATCACTTCTTCAGGCCTTAAGCTCTGCAAAGAAACCAACACACAGTAATTCTGAGCAGCAGATTTAGCAGAACTCCTAAGATATCCAAGTGTGCTAACTTGTCTCCCAAAATTCGTCTTGGTGACAAGAGAGAAAAATATGCTTCTCCAGAAAACCAGACCTCTTAAAACTCTTTCTCTAAATCCTTGTCAGGAGAAAACTAAGCTTTTCTTCAATTCTCCATATATAACTTCTTGACTAGAGTTCCTCTCAAGATACCATCCTCTCATCTGCTTCTTCTTTGTCAGGCTTGTCAGCCCATTGGGAATGTCCTGGAGATCCTAGGACACCTTGGACAGCACCAAATACATTTAGTTCAATGGGAAACTAAATCAGGGCTTCTTTAGCTTTGCAGACTGCAGGAAGTTTAGGAAGATTGTGATTGACAAAAGTGTTACAAATGCCTGCCCCAGACTTCAGTGGGTTCAACTTCAATTGTCTGATGCTCCTTCTGTACAAAGAGAGGGTCTGAACAGTGTTATTGAAACTGCAATCCGAATTGTAGTCTTTATTTAATTAAAATAAATCAATTACTGAGAGAGGGCAAAGAAACTTAGGAGGCAAACCCACCATCAAAAAGTTGGAGTCTCTCACAGACTATATTGGTGCCTTCACTGCTCTTATTTCCTTCCTCTTAGTACCTATCCGAACAACCACCTTGGATATCTTTACCGTGTTGAAGGCTCTTCCCCAGGTGCAGTCGATATGTAACTTTAAATGCTTTAAAGCAGGCATTTTACCCTAACATTAATGATGAGACAGCTCGTTGATATTCAGAATACTTTCCTGAGTTAGGTTCTTGGTTAATAAGTAAAGCTGTTTGTCAAACTGGTATCCACTCTGCATAGTGTGATCTCCAAACATCATGGAATACTATCATGGTAGTATGGTATAGGAAGAAAATGGAATTGGTTCTCATTAAGAGCAAGAGAAATGAAGATCATCTTTGGGGCTTTCTGAACTCCTGGACCAAAATCACTACCACCTTAATCAAAAGGAGTTTTAATACTCACATAAATAGAATGAACATTTCCTTGTGGCAGATGACTTAAAAACCCTTTGGTGGATAAATATATAAAAGTGGATAAATATAGGGATAATGCTGTTAACATTACTACCCTGCAGAAATGGAACATTTATCCCCTCTTAGTGCTAGTTCTCCTAGTAGTGTACAAATCAAAGCTGGTTTTCATTGATCAGATTTCTACATTTCCATAAATATTACTGTGTTTTTCTTTTCTAGTCTGTGGCATTTTTATAGGCTAATCAAATATCCAATATTACCAGGAGCCATTTAAAGTGAATGCCAGAACTACTAAGGAGTAATTTGAGAATTAGATCTATTTTTGTTAGTTGAAATTATCTTGACTTGCTCATATTGTGTCGTACCTGATGCTCAGCAATATGATAGTACCAATACAGATAGGAAGATATCGGGTTTGAAGTTCTTAAATATCTGTTAAAAGTGGTGAGCCATCCAAGCACATTAAAATTCCATTTTCCCCATACAAGTGTTTGCTGCAGATGACCCCCACTGATCTTAAATATATTTCTGTATCTGTAACTGAATAGAGGTTTTCCGTACAGCGTGTTCTAATGGTACTCTGGCCTTTAGCCAACAAGGCACTGAATAAGGCTATTTTTAAAATACAGAAACTGGGAACAGCTGCAGCAATCAAATTTGATAAAAACAGAGAGGAACTTTGCTGCTTTTTTTTTTTTTTTTTTTTTTATGGTTTGTCCAAGTTTAGACTCCTTTCATAGAACAGCTTTTGTTCTCTTGGATGAAGGGGGTATAAGAGTAACACAGTGAAATCCTTTTGAACAAATAACTTTTAAAAGAATACAGATTAAAATAATGGGGAGCTTTTTGGTGCGGCAACATGTTCAGTGCAATTGTACTTTAAACTACTAAAAAAATAAATCCATTAAAAAAAGAATACATTTTTTCTGCCAACCTTTACCATAAAAGACTTATACATAATGATCTCCCAAACTGGAAGATGAGATCCCTTGTTTCAAATTTTTAACATTTGAACACTGGTATTTGGGAGAAGTTTCTGAGTGGAAGTGATTTTATTTGAATGCTCTGGGGTGTGTTGTTTTGGGGTTTTGGTTGTTGGGGTTTCTTTCCTTCTTTTACCATTAATGAGAAGAGTTTGTATGAAGATCTCTTCTCTCCTTCCCCCTACTAAGCTGGGGGGAAAAAAAAGTTCACATAAGGAAAAGTTTTACAAAGGCCTTCTGTGTATGTTAAAAGGTTTCATAAAATATTTAATTATAGGGACTGATTCTTCCTTGTTTGTCCTTCTGGTTTTTGGGGAAAAGGTCGTTATTCTGTGATTAATGAGAATTGGGAGATGATTGTGTACACAGAAAAAAAATCCATTACACAGCAGTGGGCTGAGCTGTGTCTGTTAAATGATTCCATCTGATACAGCCTCTGTGTAGATGGTGCTGATGCAAGATAAGATACTGGGTGAAATTCGAGTTCCACTGAAATCAGTAAGAATTATGCCACTAAATTCAGCAGAGAGAGGATTTTATTGATTGCATTTATTTTAAGTGACAAAACTAGCGCTTTTGCATCTTATCCCATTATCCCATTAGGGCTATGAAGTACACCATCAATTCTGATGGTGGAGCAAAATTCTACTGAATTTCTCACATATGCTTAAATATAGGTAATATATATCATTTGTGCATGTCCCCAGAGGTATAAAATGTGTTTGCATTTTTGTGTGGTTTTATGTACATAAAATATCTGCCTAATTTATTATCACCATATCTGAGCGTCTCTCCAGGGTGAGAATTAGACAAGTGATATATCTTCCTTCACACTAAGAGGAAGGTTTAGCTTGTTTTGTTTTGTTTTAATACTAGGAAAACAAAATATGAAGACAAGACTAAAAGCTAGAGAATCAATACTGGCGCGAAATAGATGTATAGATCCACCTGAGATTTTAATTTTACAAGCAAACTCAGGAACACAAAATACTCAAAACTGGGTTGCATACCATAGATATAGGACTTGATATATATCCTTGAAGTCAGCATTAGATGGGAGAACAGACTTTTGATAACAGAATATTAAAATTCAGGATTTGCTGATTTATTTCCTGTCTCTGCTCCAGACTTCGCATGTGATCTTGGCCAGGTCAGTTTTGAAAACTCTTGTGCTTAACTTTATGTGATGGAAATAATATTATGACTCTTGTGGATGTACACACAATATATTCAGCTGAATATGAGAACAAATATTTTCTAGGACCTAAACATGTCTGTGTACAATTTTCACTTTGTAAAATGGACATAATATTATTTTTCCCCAATGCTTTGTCTGTTTTATTCGTCTATAAATTCTTGGATAGGAGAGCTGTCTTTTGTGTATGTCTGCAAATCAGTAACAAAACAGAGCATTGACATCATCTGGGCCTTGAGACATAACTCTGATACAAACAATTATAAATGTTGAGGCAAATGTTACTTCAGGTAGCTTCTCTAATGGAAGACATAACAAAACCCAGGATGTACAGATTGCACAGAATTTACTGTTTTTTTATAAACAGGAATTTAGAAAGAGGTGTTCATTTGAAATCAGGAAAATATTATGACAGTAAACACATTTCTAGCATTTTTTTTAAAAAGTCCCTATCACTGCATATGGAAGCAACCTCACATTCCTGCATAATGGGTAACTGGAGATTTAATACATGCTGTGTTCTAGGAAGATACTGAAGCATTCATGTGGTGCAGAGCACTGAGCTTGGGAGTTTTTCAAGGATCCTCTGGCATCATACCAGCTTTCAAATTCTTATCCAGTATTTTAACTGGAACCAAAAATTTCCAGGATGATGATTACTAGGGTTTGATTACATTTAGTAAGCTATGGAGCCCCTTCTCTTCGAAGACAAACTGCTGCCAGAGACAGATTTACCACTGACCAACAGTGTTTTTATGCAAATGTGCCTGAGTGAGTGCAGTAACCCCAAGTTATAATAGAGTCATTCAATCTCTTGCCAGGACAGCAATATTTATATATTGCAAAGATAAATTGGATATCAAAACCAGTTCCATTACAGAGGGAAAGTTCTCTATGTAAATCAGTTTTTCTAATCATGCCATGTTTCTTCCCACCCACCCCCTACCCCATTTTGTTTTCCTTTATCTTCATAGATGAATTCCAAATGTGTTTTTCTCTTGTGTGTTCACCCTGAATATCGAAGCATTCAGCTAATGCCAAGATAATAGATAACGTAAACTCATTACAAAACTTTAAAGTCTCCGAGGGTGTTTCTTCATGCCTTGGGAAGGGCTATAAAGGGCTTATAGTCACATACAATGTTTTGTCTGCCACTTGGCAAGTTTCTGTTTGAACTTCTTCTGCTGCCTTATGGGAAGAAATGGGCAGTCAGCTCCCTAGTGACTTTATCTCCCCATCAGGAATGAGTGCAAGGGGTCAGATGCCCCTCTGCATGCTAGTCACCGTCTGCTGACAGCAGTGCTCCCCTGGGAGAGCTGGCTTTGTTTTCTGACAGGGCTAATATGAGGAGACACGTGAAGTACTTTGGTTTGTGGAAGAGACGGGGGAGACATGGGGCTGTGAAAACATTCCCACACACTCTAATGGCTCATTCACATCGAAAACAAGCGAGAGCCTTCAGCTCTTTCACAGAGCTCAGAGTGGAGCAAGCGGACTGGGGAACCCCAAGGCACCGGTTGGGAAACACTTTCCTAATGGACCAATACCCAGATCCTCTCTGTGATAACTTACCTATGAGACCTCGGCTCTTCTTTAGGCAACTAAATAAACTGGTTAGAAAGAAATCCTCAATATCTAATAGCTGCTTTTGTTCACTGTTAGCTGTGAAATTCTTCTTGAAAATCTAACCTTTAGTTTCCTAAACTTTATAAAACTAGTTATAATAGGTGAAACATGCATTTGAGAATTTTATCATTGCAATCATCAATTACTTCTCTTTAGAATAAAATCTGTAAGATACAGAAGAAACACAAGGAAAAAATACCTCCCTAAAAAGAGAAACATATTTTGCTTTACAGTTGGTGAAGACACAGATACACAATTTTAGAATATAATCAGAGGATCGAAAAGAGTGACTTTCACAATGAGGTCTCAAACACAAAAGGGATACATGTCACAGAATAAGTCCACACTATAAACTGTTTTAAGTGAAAAATGATGTTTCGTGAGCAGCAGCATTCATTATTCTCCACTACAGTTTATAAGATGTATAAGAAGTCAACAAGAATAGTGATACTAGATCAACCCACAAGTTTGTGTAGCTTGATATCTGACCTCTAACACCAACCTGTATTAGAAATAAAGCCTAAGATGGCAAACTTACAGTGATTCTTTTCTGCTAAGATATCCTACCGAATATGTATCATTTTTGATTTAAGTAATTTCAGTCTAGTGTGGCCTCATGGCATAACAAAATATTATGTAAGCAGGATTTCCTGCTTTTCAATAAGTACTGTGAAACTCCTTGGCTCTTGCATTTGAGAAATACTGAATTACATTACTGTCTTCACCTACTCCATTGCACTTATTTTCTCATCTTTCCTCCATTCATCTCCTTACTTCCTGAAGGCTACCAGTCTAATTTATTTTCATTCAGAAGTTGCTTCATATTTGTTACCACATTTGTTCATCTGTCATTTCCAGTTATTTTTCCTCCTCTGCATTGCTGAGTGAGCTGGAACTACAAATTCCCTACTTTATGGATGTACCAATTGCAATATTTGATGATCATAAATTGAGCATTGAGCTGATATTTTCATAGAACTCCCCACAGTAACTCCACAATGTTCATTCCAGCACGACATTATCAATTGTAGTCCAGCAAAATAAGCATATTCACATGGAGACACATAGACCATATTTATTTCCAAATGTTATGTTTTATATATATATATATATGTATGTGTGTGTGTGTAGGTATATGTATATAGTGAGTGAGAGCTTTCTCCTCATGGACATTGTTACATATATTAAACTTTCTGCCTTCATAAAGCCCCATTACTCAGTACTTTAAAATTCCTAAGCTTTTTTTTCTATTTGGGTTTTGTTTCTCCCTTGTTGAATCTTCAGTACTCACAGTCTACTTCTGTTTGCAGATTATTTTGGGATATATGGTGAGCAGTACAGAGGCCTGCACCCATCTTCCTGAAAAATCAGTGATAAACTTCCACCAGAATGAAGAATGACTTACCCTTTTAATTTAATAGAAGATCAGGTCTCCTTTAACAGAGCTTACTTAGTCTCCTTCAAAGTCTTTGGAGGACACCTTTCACAAAGAAATATCATCCTGTTGTTGATGTCTTGACCCTTTATATTCAGCTAGTGTACCTATAGCCATGTAACATCATTGAAGAGTGGGACTAAAATAGGCACACTCCCTTTTCCACTTTTCACTTGAGTTCTTATCAAAGTCAATATATCTCAAGGATTTGTTGAAATGGATATGACTATGCAAAAGCATCAAGGCAAATATATCAGCAAGGGCAGGAGTGTGAACTAATGCAGTCAATAATTGCATGTTACATTTGCTTTAGTTTTTACTGCTTCTGAAGGAAAGTTATGTCTAATTTAAGCTTGATTCTAAAAATATTCATATTTGGCCTAAAATAACTCCACTTTGGGAATGTGCCACTGCAAATGTGAAGTTTTTGAAAGGGCTTCACTTTTTTGGTAGATGAGAGTATTGTTCCATCTTCCAGTGTTTAATACACTACATTTTTTGAGAAGTGTGGCATAGATCAAAGGGCAGGATTTGGCCCTTAATTACCTGCTGCTACTAGCAGTAATCTCACAACTGTTGAAAAATTATGGATCAATTATATATCCCTGAAAATGTCACTGTTCTGAATATTGCACATATTGCCTGAGCTGTATGAAATAAAAATCTGTTCTTAATTATTCTTCCATTTAAAAAGTTATAATTTTCTAATAGCCCAGTGATTAGGAATTTGATGTTTTCTTTGGCTTAATATTTTATTGACTTGGTACATCTATGAAGTTCTATGTGCTTTTATAATACAAATTTTTGAAAATGAGTAGTGCTTTCCCAGTTAAGTCTCTACCAACTATGTGGCTACCAACAAAAGCAGCATTTGTTTAAATCTCACTTAAGTGTTAGTTACTTATGGGAAGCATTTTAAGAAAAAAAAAATGCAATGGAAAGCCAGATATAAAGAATTGAGTTTACATTTTTTACATAGATGTGAGCTATAAAAATGTATAGTTAGACTTCATCATTTTAATCTTTTGACCATCTTATTGTTTTCCCTTAATGGGCAAGAATTTTGGGTTTTTTTAATTATTAATATTATATGGAACTGATTTTGCTGTGATGAGAAAATGAATAAAGCAGAAAATATTAAGAAAGCATAAGAAAAATGAAGACTTTGGATAGTATCAGATTTTCTGCTGGAAGCAGAATAATCCAGATCATAAATCCTATTTGCTTTTAATATTTTTTTCCCTCACTGCAGTACTTCTTTCAGTTAATTACCTTCATTGAAAGCCAAAAAAAGTGAACAGAAAAGACTGCCATTGAAAATTTAGAATAGCCTCATAGATATGATTCTTAGCATGAAATTTTACCTTCATTACAGGTTGAGGGGTTTAAAATGTACAGAGTAATGTGGTCTCTTTTCTTTGTTTTTTTTCAGTGTGATGATAGACTAACATTTTAGCTCAGTGCTTTGCTTCCCTGAATAATGTACCTTTTGGAAACATTGATATTAACAACCAATTTATAAAACACACATATTATGCAGCTAGAAAAGAAATGTTTCTCTTTCTTGTCCATTTGGTCTTGGCAACCTGTATTTACACAGGAGAATATAAAACGTTTCATGCAAAACACTCGTTGATTCTGGATAATATTTCATTACCTTGCTTGGTTGCTTCTCAAAGCAGACTGCTTATTACTGTTTAGGTTTCTGTTTGCACCTGAAATTCTAGACAGAATTTTCCCTTGCTCCTTGAAGTCAAGTAAACTAATATTTATTTAAATATTTTTTGAAATTTAATGCCAAAGTAGTTTAGTCAAAAAGAAGCATGAAACAAAAAATATATAACTGAGTGCATACAAGCATGACAAAGTTGGAAGGCTAGGTGGATAGTTCATGTGTTTTTCTTCCTTTTTGCATTGTATCTGTGTAGTAATTAAGACACTGATCCAATTAAAAAAAAAATAACATCTCATAACAGTAGTGCATGCACATAAAAGCTGAATTAGAGTTGTACACATTGTCTGGAAAGTATAGAAGAGGATCCAGTAAGGTCTGGAGCACTGATCTTTACAGATTTAAAATCTGATCTTTACAGATTTTGCGGATTTTACATATCTGTTGAAAAAATAAAAAGCATAAATTTCTACATGTAAATATCTCATTCTTTGTGTGTCAGGTAACCAAAATTAAGGAATCGCTTCCATTTTCTCATACAATGAAATTATTTCTTTAGCCTTCATGTATTAAATCATGGATATAATTATTCTATTTCAGAATAATTTTCAGAATAATTTTAGAAGAATTGTGTGACAGCAGGGCCCAGCTGTGTCCAACTTAAAGCTGTAACTGTCCTTAGTAATAATCAGTTTTTCCAGTTCTGTTCTCCACATCTTATCAGCTTGTCTTCTGATGGTTCTTGTTGGTCAAAACGACTGCTTCCAAAAGCTGTCGAGACAAAATGTGGATTTTTTTTAACTTTTTCAGATCTAAGTGACCAGCTTATGGAAGTGGTTGGTCTGGAAGGAGCCATGGAGATGGGACAGATATACACAGGTCTGAAAAGTGCTGGAAGACGCCTTGCCCAGTGCTCATCTGTTGTCATCAGGTATCAGCAGCTTTAATTTACACTGCACTGTTGTTATTGTTTCTTGTGAAAATATCATTTTTTTTATCTGAAATGAAGTTATTCCATCCATATTCTATGCCCATACATCTTCCTTTCTTTGAATGTGTCAAAAACCTAAAAAGAGGGTGTTTACATTCAATCTTCATATGTTGTATTCAAGTGCTGTTTTGTCCTATGAAGAAGGATTGTCAAGCATTTGCAGCAGAAGGAATAAGGCATGAACATCTTGGGGTTTATTGTTGACATACACTCCATGCAATTTCAAGCCAAAAGTAATTTAGCATTACTTTGTCACATTTTAACCCATTTATAATGCATGCCACACCAGGGAATAGTAACGTGTAATTAGTAATTGTAAAGCACTTTTTGATCTGTGGAAGTCAAAGTGCTCTGGTTTTAATTTATTTGTTATTTACTGAATTCTGACAGGCCACTATTATTAAATCTGTTGGTATGTGTGAGCCGATGATGGTGGAGTACTCTAATTTCATTGTGTTCTATCATTTCTAAGATAAGGATGTTCACAACAGCAAACTTGGATTAGAACACAAGGAAAAAGTAATTATTCTATGGATTAAATAAGGACTGAAAAAGAATTGATTCTCTCTCTTTTTCAGTGAGGAATTCCTCAGGAAGAATTTTCCAAAATTTATTAAACCCATAAAACTCTAGAATTATAAGCCTGAAACAGAAGAGCAACAATAAAAAAATAAGTAGGAACCCTTCCCAAACTATAAAGTCAGAGCTCATTAAACATTCTTCCCTTCCTCAATTTATGGCTGTAGGTGACAGTGGATAATTCCATGAAATGTTATTTTCAAAAAGTGTCCAAACCAGAATTTCCATTGACCAGCATCAATCACTGATTTTTTTTCCATTATTATTAGATTTATCCACGTTATTTCTCACGGTCTCATATGCAAACTATTATGATGCAGCAATACAGGGTTGGAAAAGAGCAAAAATGTAGTACATTTTTTTTTTCCTGTTCTCATTTTTCTATGTTTTTCTTAATGTGGCATCCAGAACTAGAGAGGGAATATTGTCTGTATCTTTCTGTTGACATCAGCACCCCTTTGCTAACAATTTAAATATATAACACAGTATGTTAAACATTCTGAATATAGTGCAAACTTCAGTCTCTGTGAGTGTTCTGTCTAACTCAGAGTAATAAACAGTGATTCTAGTAAGTGGTGATGATAGACCTAAAATTTATTTCTTGTTTCCTTTATAGTAGTATGATATATATACTATATGCTAGTACAATCTAAATTATAAAAAAAATGCACGAATTCGTTTGCCTTTTCTGTGAATAAGGTTTGTTCCTGAAGTTATTTTGTCATTCATTTATTATTTCACAAATTACATTCTCTGCTTCCACTGAAAGAGTAGTGTATTACTACTAGCAAGATACATGAATATTTGCCATGTTTTTGCTTTGTGTGTTGAAAATTAGACTAAGCCTTCTAAGTTGACTGTGTTACATTTGTAAGCATTTTGAGTCATACTGGAAATGTCATAGGAGTTTAGGGGTAAATCAGGGTTATGTGTATGCCATCACATCTGTGCCTTTTTAATAAATACGTTTATCAATTTTTCTAGTTTCTTTTTCTTATATTATGAAATTTTTACCTTTAGGACCAGCAAGTCTCTGCCTATGCAGATAGATGGAGAGCCTTGGATGCAAACTCCTTGCACGGTAACAGCAACTGATTATTTTTCATTCTCTTCTTTTTCAATGATAGAAATATTTCTCTTTTGTTTAGAAGACAACCATTTTCATCAGTATTAACTAAATTTACTTCAATAACATCTTCACAAACTGTTTTTATATACTTCAGTACCTCCTGTATTTTTAATTTATCATTCCACATTCAAACACAGGTTAGAATGGAATAAAAAGACATCTATTTCAGAAGTTTGGAAAATACTTGAAGAGTGCAGTCTCAGTATCCCTTTACCCAATATGATTATTTATTTATGATAATGTATCAGATTTAGAGTCTCTATTACTGAGGAAAATATAGTCACTGTTTTGATGCTAAAATGTATAAAGTAGGGCTAATATTAGTTTTAAAAATTTAGGAAGATTTTCTGTTGTGTTTCTGAGAATCTATATCAACAAAGTTTTAATTAGAGCTGTGATCCTAACCATACTGATTGAATTATATAATAGGACTAATATTTTTTTTAAGTCCTTACAGTTTAAGGGGTAAATAAAGGAAATTAATTAGTTTATCGTTTCAGTACCCACACATATGAAGTGAGGGCAGGGAAACATCTATCTGCATAGGTTAGGATAACCTAGAATAGGAGCTTTCTCAGGGAAGGTTCTTTGAGTGACTCTTTAGAGACAATGCAAAGGTGTATCTGTAAGAATTCTCCATTTTCATCTCTCTCTAATAAATTAGAGAGGCTAACCAAGCATTCAGAGAGGAAGCTAAAGAACTCGAAGTTCTTTATTGTCCTGTGCAGCCTTAGTAACATGTTTTTATATACAGTTCTACTAATTTTGGTTCCCTAAAGAAGATGTGTGCTTTTAAGCAGATAAATTGTTGTAGCCTTGCAGCTTGTAAGTATGACAAAATAGTATTGTGACAATGAAGAAATCCCACTACAAATGGGAGTAATTTTAAAAAAAATGTTGCTAGGTTCCTTTCATGAGCTTTGTGTCTCTGGTAGAATTAAAAGTTACACAAAAAATAAACAGGGCAATGTTCAGTGAGGTGCTAATAGGTGTGCAACTGATGATATATGGGTTAGGATGACAGAAGAGGGTTGTGGTAATTCACGTTTACAAGATACACCATAGTGTACAGCAGAAGGGTGTGAAGGGTGCTGCATTCTTGTTCTCCAGGGAAGTGCTCAGATTCTGCAATGTGAGGAGAACCATATGAGCACATACTGTGTGAAAGCAGAACAGTAGGGTTTTTATGAGATTTGTTGCAGAAAACCTTTTGGAGTTAAGAGATATGATTATCTTTACCTCTTCTACAACGATGGCTCAGTGCAGAGCACCAATACTGAACCCAGCAGTCACTTGTTCAGGAAAAAGACATGTAATTTTTCTGTTGCCAGATTACAGAAAAGAACTTAGGGAAGGTTGCTGGCAATAACATGTGCTTTTTTTTTAGTCCTCATGCCTGCTCTGTGCAGAATCCCTGCTATCTGATTGATAATGCTAGCAGAAGCTGCCTGTGCAATTGAGAACAAACCTGGAAAAAGAGACAGTTCTTACATTTCAATTACTGCCCTGAGGAAACAGTAAATTACTCCTGATAATTACTGCTGTCCAGTTTTAAAAGGGAGAGAAATGGCATATACTTTTCTGAGGAACCTATTCTTTTTGCTATACCATTGTTAAGAGAATATATTTGGTGCTGTGTAAGAAAATGTGCTGTTGAATGTACTTGTTTCCCCTGAGGAAAAAATACATGAACTATTTGCTATACTGATGCACTTCTATGAATTTAGATATATATAATTATTCTGTTTGTTTGTTTTATTCATTTTTGAGGATTTTTTTTTTCTGCTGAGGAACTTAAGTATCTATTGCAATGCTCCTTGCCTCACTGTAAATGTACTACATACATGTAGTACAAATGTATGTACAAATATACTCTGTTTTCTATATTTTACAAAATAAAAAACACATATGGTCCAACCTCTTTTCTCCCCACTAATTCTAACTACAGAAGAGTTTTCCTTGAAGTTCTCTGCAAACTAGTAGCTAGGAATTCTTCTAATAACTTCCTTAGATAATGACATAGGTGGATATTAGCTTTCTCTCAACCAAAGACCAAGATTTGATTTCTGATTTTGTGCTTGACAGCAGTCTTCGTTTAGAAGCCAAAGCATACTTGATCACGTAAATACCAGGGTAATATCTGTGATGTGTATCCAAACCAGAGTCTACACAAAACTCCCAGAAAAGCAAAATAATTCTTTAGGCTTAGTCAGCTATGTAATCAGTCATTTGAGCCAGCAAAGGCTCAAATTTCAGCAAACAAATAAAGAGACCAATATAAAAATCATGAGGTTTGTCTTTTTTAGAGAAAAAACTGCCACTTTCTCCCAAAATGCAAGGAAATGAATGACATATTTTTTAATTTTTAAAAAAATAATAAATTATTATGGCCAAATATCATCATGGCCAGTTAAAGAACTCCGTAAGTTTAGTTCCCTAGGCCACATGTGATAATTTGGCTTTCCTTTTATTTTGCCTCCTAGGAGGTTTCTTTCTCTAGTCCTTACAAGAAATTAAGTCCTGTATATAAAGATTGTGCTGTTCCTGCATCGTGCAGAGATATGGGGAGACATCCCCAGGCTACCTCTTTTCTCATTAGGATGCTGAGGCAAGGCACTTATTAGTTTACTAGCTATGTTGTTTGAAGGAAAAAAGCTACAGCTGTGTTTGGATATACCATCTCACTAGTTTTAGGAGAGAGAGGTCTGCACCTTGTTAGGTTGCACACATCAGTGAGATACAGCAGCTGAGCCTCAGGTTTTTGATTCTTTGGTGTTCCAGCCAGAATGCTATTGTTAAAAAAAAAAACCAAAAACCCACAACCATCTTTCCCCCTTCAACTGTCTTTTATGAAGTTGAAATAACACACTTTATTTTTGGTATCTTAGGAACTTCAGTGTCATCTAAGTTCAGTAGTTTTAAGAACTGACCTATAAATACTACAAAGACTAAGTGAGAAAGAAATACATAGAATTGGCAGGTATTGAATCAACTCTTGCCCACGTTGCAAGTACTTCAGCTCAAAAATACTTTCCTGCATTGCTTCAGGTTTTGATACAAATGAGAATATTTTCCAAATGATTTTTCAAGAAATTAAGTTCAGCCTGATGAAAATTCTCCTGCTTTTCTGTTATGCCTATTCAGGAAAACAAGTTCAGCCTCAAATCCCTGTTATATATAGGATGCAGCCTGCACATGCAGGCTTGGAAATTTACTTCCTGTTGAAGGAATCAACATGTTTCTCTTTGTTGCTTCTCCTTCCTGACTGGAAAAAAGTTTCACACAAATAGCATGAGTTGCTGACCCTGTCCTTTCTCATGCATATGGAGGCCGTGCTCCTCCAAAATGATACTGTCAGCTCTGAGAAAGTATTGTGGAATGTGGTAGATAATGCAGAATTCTCCAGAAGCTGTGATCTGTGATTTTTCTTTCCTGTGATCAATTTTAGCAGTAAACAAATAGTTGTGTGTTTCTTTTAAAATCTTTCATGATACGTTGCTTATGCACCTATCACCCCCAGATGAGAGCAGGTATGCACTCCTGTAGGTTCTGTGCATAGTGAAAAATGTGTGTGGCTTGGTCTAAAACTCTGTCATCCAGAATTACACAGTGTGTTGAACACCTGCAGAATGCAGCATCTAACGAAGTCACCCTGCTCTGGTATAATAAGATGAAGCATCTGAGGATCAAATTGTATTGTTTTCACTGTTTTGTTTTTTTTTTTTATAGAAGACTCTTTGGGAGAAGGAAAGATGATAATGTTAATATTATGTTAAACATCTTGTCTGATTAGCTGAAGAGGAAATTCTATCAGAGCTCTCCCAGACAAATATAGCAACATGAAAGATATCTATGGTTTCACCTGATCTCCAAACAGGTCATTAATAGTAATGAAACTTCAAAGACTCTCAAGTTAATTCAATAAACTTCTAGCTTCAGCCATCAGGGTTTTTTTTAAGAAAAGTAATCTTTCAATTTAGCTACATAAATTATTAGCAATGTTTTGAAAAAATCTATAACAATGTTCCATCTTAATTAGAAATAACTGCAATTTCAGTTCTTTCATCTATTCCTGACTTGCTTGGCATGATATCTGAAAGAGTGTCAAGCTTCTAGAAACACTAGATTAAAAGTAGAAGACAGAAATGTCTATAGAAGACACAAGAATATTGCTTAAATAAAGAAACAAAAATAAAAACCCATAGTCAGAGCTCACCTAATGGATTGTCAGAAACATAGTTTCACAGATATGAGACACAGTATTTTTAGAGTTGTTTACTGATTGTTTACTGTTACTTGGAGTAAGTAATGGAATAATGTTACTCAAAATGAGTATTTCAAAATATTATAATTTGAATGCACCTTAAAAATACGTTTTGAATGAGTGGTTTCTCTCTATTTTTTTCTTTAATCCCTAGAGATGTGATGAGCCAGGGCATAAAGATCCTACTGTCTTGTAGTTAAGTCCGGAGAGAAACAAGAACTTAAACCAAACCAAGCTTTCATTAATAATCACAGTGTGCCAGAGCTAGGTGATAAAACTGAGAGTTACAGATTTGCTTTTATACAGATCCACTGTCTTCAATACCTCCCACATCACATGAAGTCATGCAGCTGTATTCTAGACTCTGGAAAGTATCTTCTTGCCATGCCTCTGGCTGTAGGAGTATTTTCTTATCAGTTGTTTATAATGAGAGAATTTGAAAATACTGCATCTACCACTTTAGAGCAAATAGGAACTGGGTCCTAGATATGGTGGCTAATTTCAACAGAATGTTAGCCAATTACTGCATAGTTAACCCAAAACTGAAATCACTCACTGGATAAGATTTTTGATGTTACATGAAAATTCTGCACTTTTTTCCCTTTTGAGCAGCAGTGTGCATGTATTTCTGTTCCAAAGCCAGATTGATTTATTGAATTTTTAACATCTTATTTTGAAGCTGGGCATTATTTTTTGTGGTCACAGGTACACTGCACTTTAATGATTTTTGTTTATGTATGCATATTTTTTTCTTAATTTCATAACAGTAGTTTTTGTAATTGACAAAGCAATTTACTGCATGTGTGCTTTCTGCACCCCAGACAAATACTCTAACATGTGGTGCACTTTTCTTTCCAGTTCAGATTGTTAAGAAAAGAATTAGTTGTGACTAATTGCCAATTAATTTGCAGTGGTTTTAGGGAGGAGGGGGAAAAACAATTGCACCTACTAATTAAAATTTAAAATATTCCAAAGTGTCATCTTTAGGTATCTGTGGAATACATAATTTCCATTTTAGTTCTGCACTGGATCTGTAACAACCCTGAGCTGACAGCTCTATTAATTTAAAACCTCAGTGATACCTATTAGTACAAAACATGAAAAAAATGCCATTAATCATTTATTTTAATTTTGCAGCTCTGTCATTTTCTCAGTATGTTTAAAAATTATGATGACACCGTAACGTTTTCCAATCTACCTGTGTGAAGGGGAAACGGATCACACTACTTAGGAGAGAGACTAGAGTATATTATTAGAGCTTAATTAATGCCAAACTGATTAGATTTGATTGCGCTTTGCACAATAATATTGTTTAGAACTTTATTTAAGATGTATTGCATAATGCTTTTAAAACAACTAGTCTAGATCTAAGAGATTTTGCCCAAAATGCCACATGATGCAAGTCACAGGTTAATTTTGCTCAGCAGTGCCTACATTCTGTCACTCTGATTCATAACATGGTACCCCATACACTCTTGATCACCTAAGGAAGATAGAAGTATTTGGCACTCCTGTGATACAGAGGTGTTGCATCCCTCCATTTCCTGTAAAAGGAACAGCATTTGGGCATCTAGACTGTCAGAAAACCCTCATACCCTCAAAACAGCCAACATCTAAACCCTGCTGAGAACATGTAAAGAAGTGACCACAAACTAAAACGTCCAGCTGGATAAGTCTAACGTTTTTTTCTGGCAGCTTTTTCCCCTCTGTCTTTAAAATACAGTGATATGTTCTTTAACCTTAATTGAAATATAAGCAGAGCTGATTAGCTCTGTTTCCAGTTTTCTATTGTCAGTTAGCACAGTACTTTAGAACCTGTATTTATAGCAGCATGTCTTCTGAAATAGAAAATAGTAAATGTTTAGGCATTCCGTGAAGTCAGGATCAGGAAGGTGACAAGCACATACTGCAGAAAAAGGAACATGAAAGCAAAACTGACTGACCTAAAAGATACTGTTATCATGATAAAATTAATGTTGCTCACTGCATTTCATTTAGTAGATACATTGTATTAATGTGGCTTCCAGGCATTTTGAAACTCTGACCTGCTCCTAAAATGAATACATGCCTGGTTTATGCATTTTTATGTATTTTTAGTATCAAAAATTCAGGGCTCTTCTTTATCAAAAAAATTTTCTGTTGACATACAGTGAGATATAATCATCTCTTCCTTCAAGAATTAGTCTCTTTCAATTTGACCTGGTATTCCTTGCCACAAATACTGGAGTCACTGGAGATGCTTTCTAATACTAGAAAGGTGATTTCAAAATTGCAAATGCAGTGTTTTTCTGCTAGATAAATATTTACTGGATATAAAAACTCCCATGGGATAAAATCTTGGCTTCAGTTAAGTTAGTGAATAAGTGTCATTGGCTTCATCACCTTAAGTTTAGCCTAGAATGTTGGGGATCAGGCTTACAACAAAATCCCTGCTATCTTAGTAGTTCAGGTGGCTATGTACATACCCCCAAAGTGGAATTCTGTTGTTTCCTGATTTTATCTATTTTTAAGTACAAATTTATGCCAAGTAGGTAAAATAATTTATTTTTTGTATTGTTTTTTAGTTGGTTGGGGTTTGGGTTTTTTTGTTTGTTTTGATTTTTTTTGTTTTGGCTTGGGTTTTTTTCTTTATATTGGCTTAGGGGAGGGGGATTGTTTTTTTGGGGATTTTTTATTTTTTTTATTTGGTTGGTTGGGATTTTTTGGGGTGGTTTTTGTTTGATTTTTTGTTTCTTTTGGTTTTTTTTTTCCAGCAGCAATATAGGCACTAAATTTATGTGTAAAATGTTTTCTGTATTACCCTCAAGTTATTACATATTTTCAATAAACTAAGTGATCTCAAAAATTGTTTTCCAGAACTACATAGTAATTTCTGTGAGTGTCTATCATCAATCCCTAAAAATACATTAGGTTAGGATTTTAGCTTTCTGGATTTTTGTCTGTGCAGTCTCTTTTTCTCATGTGCATGTGTGTATGTGATTCACAGATAAATCTAGGAAACATTAAAAATTTAATATAAGGGTCTTATTTAAAACTTTTATAATTGTGTTTCTACTAAAAAAGACATGAAGATGATTGCTGAATGGAAGAGAAACTGAATGGTAAATGTCAGTCTTTAGACACTCCCTGTGCACACACACGAAATCTCTATAGAGCTGTAATAGGAATTTTTAACTTAACAAAGTCCCAGTTGCTCCTCTCATTGTCTCTCTTGCTCTCTCTCTCTTTTTGTCCTCCCATACAGCACTTTCAATGTTCAGCCCTACTCTGACCTACAACACTATTTCTTTGTCTGAGATCCCATCTTATTCCCATCTCAAAGTGTGCACTGTTGCTTGTCACCCAAACTCCCAGCTCCAACTCTGGCAGTGCTGCCAGTAGGAGAGCAGAAGCAGAAGTGAGAGACCAGGGCAGAAATGAGCTGCCTGAGTCTTGAGAAAGATAAAATCAGCAGCCTTCTTCCGCCAAAATACTGCAATGGTTCAGAAACATACTCATCTCTTTTCATCAGCCAAAAATAAGATTTTTCAATTGATTTAATTTTTTTTTTTTTTTAGGTTAAGAAAGTAAGGAATTGATGGGTTATCATTGTTAACCAATGCAATGTTAACAGACACTACCATAACTAAGTAAAAAATATACTTCAAATTTACACTTTCTTGTAGTGTTTTCAGAATGTAAAATATATTTTCCACCATTGAAATTGTGCCTATTTATAACAGTTGAAAATATGTCTTGGAGAAAGGCATATGGGACTCATCCCCATGCGTGGTAGTGGTTAATCATGTTCAGGCATCTTAGCTGATCTCAGCTGATGGGAGGCAACATACTGAAGAGGTCGTGGTCTCTGAAACAGATGGCTCAAGCCAAGAAAGAACATTTTCAAATGATAAACATTTACTCAGAATGTAATTGCATTCATCCTGAGCAGCACTGAACAGCCCCAACCTGACACACAATCTGTACAGGGTCTCAGGATTACCTCACCTCTTCATACTAAAGCCATCTTTTGAGCTTTGCTCTTTTATTCACTTTAAGATAGAATTACTATATTTTACCTCAGAAAGGAAACTTAAAGGCATTCCTACTGCCACATCATGGCCAAATCTTGCAATAATCCAAACCCCTTATGACTTGAAAAATTCACTCACACTAGCTGAAGGTTACTTCATGTCATGGTCCTCCTGATCAGGTTGATATCATCACTGCTCCTGATCCCCAAAATATGTCCTATGAAGCATGTGAAAGTTACAAAAATAGACAATTTTCCAGGACCGGATCATCAGCTGGTACTGACATCAATGGAATAATGCCAGTTTACCCCAACTACAGATTTGGCTTCCAAAGTGATGCCTGAAGCTGAATTTATTGTGAGAAAATATATTGGTGCCAGTCTATGAAAGCCAGTTATTATCCATGTGAAAGTAATCTTCCTTGCCAAGAGCCCCCCCATATGCTATATTCGATAGTAACGAAGAGTGTTGGCAAAAAGAGGTCCCACATGAAATTTGAAGTTAATGAACTGAGGTGGCATGAAAATGAGCATTTAAAGAATAAAGCAAAGGCTCTAATAGAGTTAAACCAAGACACACACTCTGTGGAGATTTTATGTTTCTGTCTTCTTATATTGTAAAGTAAATTTTCACCCCAAGAAATGTCCTGATCTATATTTTAATGAGCCTCTCCACGTGACATACATTTTTTGTTTCATTTACTATTAGTGAATGACAAGTGAAGGATATTCATTTTAACTTGAAAATGTCAGGTATGCACTTTAAGAGATATATTTTTCCCGTTTTAATGAGGTGGTGTTTCTTTTTGAAAGAAATACCCATCTCTGATGTGGGTACTATGCAGGTGACAACTGATATTTAATAAGTGATGGTTCTTGTATTAGTCGTAGTTCACTAAAGAAAATGTCTCGGATTGCTTTTGAAAAACTCCTAACGTCACTAGCCCAAAGGCAAGATGTGACCTTTTTATTACATAATGAGAATCATTTATTATCTTACAATGTATCTTAAAGTCACAGACAAAATGCCACTTTGATAATTGCTTTCAATTAGCTTTGAGCATAGCATACATTCATAAAATGTCTTCTCTAATTTAGACTTGAATTAGAGAAAATTGCAGACATAATCTACTTTAAGGTTGTCTCATTTAAGGTGATTCGTAGTTCTATATCAAAGAAATCAAAACGGGTGGCTTTAGAGCAGTATTACAAAGTGTTTTAAATAGTCTTTTCAATATTTGAGTCTATTCTATTAACAATTAATTAACAAATTAGAATGCTAGTTCATCTTTTTGGACCTTTTCTTGTGTATTAACTTTACACTTTTGTTCAACATGGCTGTTTTGAAATTAAGTGCTGTCCTATGGTAAAAGAGTACAGCTTGATTAGATGTATAAATAAAGCATGTAAAGACATAGCTTATATCTTAATAATAGGCAACAGCTTGGTCTGTCAGCATGTATGTTCTTTCCAACTTTTAAATTCTTCCTCAACAGCAAGCAATAAATCCCACACTCAAAAATGAAGATTGAATATTGGCATGTGTTTTATTATATGTTATTTTTCTACTTTTTTTGTGTTTAATTTATATTATTTGTGGAAAAACAATTACACATAGATTGGTCTACTGCATATGGAACATCATTTGTAAAAAAACACAGGTATTTTCCTTTCATCTTAGATTAAATGATGCAGGTCTGGAAGTCATATATAAAGATAAATCAGGCATCTCAGATAGTTGGAACTGAACTAGCTCAAGGGATAACTCTGTTTTTCTTCTTTCTTCCCCAGATAAAAATTACTCACAAGAACCAAGCCCCCATGCTGATGGGACCACCTCCAAAAACTGGTCTTTTCTCTTCTATCATCAAAAGAACAAGGAACCACAGCAAGGAATAAGCCTATGTAGTTTAGTTAAAAAAAAAAACAACAAAAAAACAAAAAAAAAGAAACCACAATTAGCTTTGTTGGGCTTTGGAATATTTATGCTGGAAATCTTTCAAGAATTTTAGAATATCTTCTATTTGCAAAATCTTGGATTTTGGTTTAACCGTTCTGTAGCTGAGCTGATGTAAAACTATGCTACTAGAAAAAAATGTTGTCACAGTTTTGTAGGCATTTTGCATGGTGAAAGCAGATGTTTACATACAGTGAAACAGCATATTTTTTGTTGCATGCGTTACCATGTACTAATCTATGGTCTAATTCTGCCATGGAGTATGGGAAAAGAATGTCATGGGTAATTTGATTTTCTCTCTTTTCCTCTTCAGCTTTTTTTACTACAATTAACATATGCCAAAAGTTCAATACTATCTCCTCAATCAAATATCTTTGACTGAATAGTCAATCTGACCTGTTTCAGAGTAAAATCATTGCAGGTCTCATTCACCTGTATTTTTAGTTTATCATTTCTTTCTACCCTGAGAATATTTTTATTCAACTAAGTATTAAAACCTAGTAACTTATTCTGATAACTCCTATGTACATGAGTAACTGTACCTGCTGAAAACATCTAACAATATGCACAGTATTCAAATGATCATGGTTGTTCTTGTGTAGGTTTTTGTTCAGATTACAAGTTGATGAAAGTTGGAGCAAAAATGGAGACTAAGAAGATCATGCTGAGTGAAGATAATAATACTTGCAAACTAGCCATCATTGTTTGTTGAAACCCTAGAATTATTTTCATGAGCAATACATTTCTGTAACATGGTAAACTTTAAATCATTCTGCACATTGACCAATAGCTTAGTGCATATGCACACAAATAACCAAAGCTCATGCCTAATTAAAGTGCATTTCCCACCAAAGATTTAGTGAAGGATGCTTCAGAGAAATGGGTTAATGCATAATTAATCAAACTCGCTGGAGTAGACTCACTTCTGAAAATTTACAGTTCTTTTGATTGCATTGTCAATGTCCAGACAAATGGGGTTAGGGAAAAACATTAAATTAATTTCAAGTAAATACTCACTTTTCATTTGTTCCATGAGTTGATTGGCATAGTAACATATGCTAAATATTGAAACATAGGGATGAACTCTAAATATTGGAAACTTAAACTTATATTTTTTGTCATAATAATTTATAAATTTGTGCCATCCATAATTACTCATCCCCTAAGTTAATCTCTGAAGGAAATGATGAACTGTTGTCTATTACCCTTTTGTAGTCTGCTATCTGGAATCCAAAATTTCTTGTCATAAATTTTGGTGAGGCAGTTGCTCAGGTTTTAACTTTCTTAGCTCTCTGAGAGACTTCCTAAGAGCTTGGAAAACAATACGGGGGTTTGTCTGAGGTTTGCACGGCACTGTCTAATGTTGAAGGGAAGTCCAAGAATGGCAAATTTTTTAGTCTTGCATATTAACAATCTCAAGACTTTTTGTGCAGTCTTAACATTGTTCTTTGTTCAGAGTGAGCTGCTTCTCAGCTCTGCATGTCTTAAGTTCTCAGAGATTTCATAAAAAAACAAGGAAAAAGTAAAACTTTGCTTGAAATGCATGATTTCCCATTTTTATCCAGACTTCAAAATGTTAATTATTTATTAAATCTATTTTTATATTGATTCATTCATCCATTTTAAAAATAATACTTCATCATGCTGTAGTGCACGGTACTGTGCATGTATTTAAATAAAGTTAATATCATTTATTTGTTCCTCAGTATAAGAATTCAACAGAGTCCTAATTTATATAATAGACACTAAAATAAAAGTCAGTATATAGTTGGTAAGGATTATGTCTTTGAAATATACAGTCTATGTTCTGTAAACATTAGGAGGTAAATGCCAATTAATGTTTTGTTCAGCATTAGGTAGAAAAATATGAAGGTGATTATTCGCTAAAATTAAGATCTTGTAATTCACCATTCTTGGGTCCAGTGGTGTTGACATTTACAGTTACCATAGGAGTAAACTAGTATTTTTCCTGTGCATTGCAAACACACACACACACAGAAGCATTTGATGCACTGAACTACAAACATGTAAGTACAGAGCAAAGGTTATTTGCAAAAGGAAGGAATTTGCTGATATAATATTACGTAAAGTGTATATTGGTTTTATGAAATTATGGTTACAGGTGATAAATATTTTCACATAACTTGACATAGGATTTTCTACCAATGCTATCAACTTTTTGTGGCGAAAATGTGTTTAAGAACAATATATAATGTGTTCTCTATGATTATATCATGAACATTGTAACTCTGAAAACAAATAAAATTATACATAAACTATTACTTAATAATGTATGCAATTTTAAATGTGTCAGTCTGTGATAGCAAGTTGGTCACAACACACCTTTTTATGTAAAGAGGGATAGCTGAGTCCATGCCTTTAGAATTACATACAGTTCTGAATAGACATAAAAAGTAGATCAGTTGGTTGGCATATATAAATTCTCACTGTAACAAAATACAGCAGAGCAGCCATTATACTGAGTTAACAGTTCTCATAGCAGAGATTGCCTTTCTATTAATCTTGGTTTGGGTTTTTTTAGCATGGCCTCTAATAATTTAAAACTATTCTCAGGTTGAAAGTATTGATGGTGAAGGGAAAATCTTAGAGTACATAGAACATAGTATGAAAAGAAAATGGTTGAGTTAATGAGAGAGAATTTAAAAAGGGAAGATTCTTCAGTATGCACAGGACTAATATGAAATGATTCATTGGTGTAAGAAGTGAAACAAAGAATATATGCATATATCTACATGCAGCTGAAATAGATGCACTGTTCTTAGGTTCACTGAAGAGGGTATCTAAACCTTCTACTCTTCACACTGAAGCATTCCTAAAGGCTTCATTAGTGACATTTGCAGTGTAAATGACAATTAAAATATATAGGTATTAAATGTGACACTAGATTTGCAAATCTCTGATCATTGACTGTCAGCTGGGCAATGTGCTGACAAAAGAACATGATGTCTCAGGAAAACACTCCATCTTCTGATAGTGGTCAGAGTCTTTCACGTGCGTTCCTGTTAAAAAGAAGTGGAAGAAGTATTTATTGCAGACACAAATAGAAAATTACTTTTTCCAGTACTTGTAAGATATTTGTATGCAAATCATCACAACAGTCTAAATCTAGGTGTAAGACCTCATGATTTAGGCTTGTTGGTATGCCTGTGTGTATGTTCATGGCAGACCATCTAGCCTGCTGGTACACTCAGGACTCTGATAAGACAGGAAATACTTAGTTTCTGAAACAGGTCTAGGCTTTCTACTACATTTGCTCACTTTTATCTTAATCTTCTCTAGGATTGCATGTACATCACAACAATGACTAGCTAATATCCAAAATTATTTAATGTAAATAAAGTTAAACAAATAAGTTTTGGAATATCAGTGTAAGAAGGAATCCAGTCAGCTGTGGTAAGAAAGGCAGAAAAATTCATTTTTTATTTTCCTAAATCTTTAGGTTACTATTTGTTTGCCAAGATTAAAGTATTTTAGTGATTATTAGTGATTTAGGGTACTAGTGGTACTTTACAAGTTACTGCCTTTAACCCCAACTGGCTTCTGGGGCTTGTAATTTTGAGGCAGACCATAGCAAGACCAAGACTTTCTGGGAAGTAGACACTTCCAAGAGGTGGTGTCCCTCCCCTCTCTGTAGGAGTGACTGGGAAAATGGCTATAAAATGGAAGAAAAGAGATCAGGAAGAATTATCTCTAGACAAGGATGTAGGAGAAGATCACAGAACTCTTCTGTGGAAGGAGAAAACAGATGCTTAAAGTGAAGTGTGATGCAGTGGCATCCACAAAAATGGCTGTGGGACCTGGGAGGCCAGATGAAGGCACTCAGGGCTAATGAGCAGCAATGAGCTAGATAAATGGGTTAATTACATTTATCTGGAGAGCCCTTCTGTTTAAGGCTGGAGGAGTAAAGCAGGATTTCTTTGCTTTGGAAGCAGAAAGACCCAGAGAAATTTGGGCTGAAATAGGCAATACAACCCAGCCTTTCACAGGAAGAGGGAAGCACTTGCAAGCAAAGGGGAGCTGAAGGATTGTCAAAAGAAGGTAAAGGACTTTCCAGAACTTTATCTATTTCTTTCATAACCTGAAGAAAAAGAAGAAGAAAATTCACCTTTGCAAAACAGCAGTTTGCCAGGCTACTAAATGGTTAGCCTGAAAATAAATAAATAAATTTAGAAAGCTGAGGTGGGCCAGAGGAGCACAGCTCAATGTTTTATGCAAGAGCGGTGAAGAACGTGTCGGCCTGTTGTCAGCTAATTGCTGCTTGTCTCCATCTCCATCAGGTCTGAAAGCATTCTGTTTTCTCTCTGTCCATAAGGAAGGAAACTTCTTGTGGTCCTGCTGAGGTGAGTAAAAGCCTTACTGTAGCCCTGGCTGGAAAATGAATAAAACATGGGCAAGACCTGGAAGCTGTTAATGAGAAATAAAGTAATAGCTTAAAATCCGTGGCATGTGAGGCTCTTGAGGGTGTGCTGTGCAGCAGCAACAAATGAGGTAGAAACTGTCCTCATGTCTGTCAGGGTTTGCTGATGTCTGACCAGCCTGCACTTGTGCCCTGGGGAGCCTGATGGCTCTTATTCCTCCTTTTTGTTCACACTATGGATTTTCAGTTAACTTTGAAGAAGGGGGGGTTGCTCTCTTCTGTTTTGTGTGTGTGTGTTTATGGAGGTTTTCCATTATCAAGTTCTCTTAACTTTACAAATACATATGAAGATGAGAAGCTCCTCTATGACCATTGACTTCCATTATGTGAAACTGCCTTACAGCTTGAAGCTATAAACAGGCAACAATACTTCTAGGCATCTAGATTCTAGGTATGGTGATAATCAGAGCCTGCCTTCGTTCCTTTCTGATTCATGATTCAAAGAGGCTCCCTGAGAAGCACCTCAGGGCTCCCTTTAAATGTGACTCATAAAAAGAGTAAGTGATAATCATCAGGCTTTGTTATTTATAGAAACAGGGTAGCTGTGTTGATGGTGCCCACTCTAATAAACATGGGAAATAATTTACTGGGTTTGAGTGATAAAGAAATACTTTGAAGTTTTTGGGTCAATTTTTATTCTAGTGTTGATATGAAAATACTTAGCTGCTGATGGACCTCTTTGAAATAAACTTTTGGTTGGCTGTTCTTTACCTAGGGTAAAATTTGCATTAATAAGCTGCTTTTTTGGACAGGAAAGTGAACACTTGTTACTCTTTTGGTGAAAACCATCTTTATGAGCCAAGTTGTGCCAGCTAATAAGATAATTGTCAATCTTCAGGGCTGTCAATCTATTTACATTAAATATACAAAAAAAGGCTCAGCCAGCCAAACCACATTATAACAATTCTTCTTTGGACTATTTGTACCTGCAGAGAGAGACTGGTGATAGCTTTGTTCCTTGATGAGGTGAACATTGCAACATGAGCATTGTCTCTGTAATTTCTGCCCAGGCATGAGCCACTGTTGCAAAGGATGTTGTATAGGGTTTTTCAGTGTGGTGTTTTCATTTGTTGGATTTTTTAGTAAATATAAATGCATTCTAAACCTCTCTTTTTATCCCAGAATGATATCCCAGAATTCAGACTTTGATTCAGACAGATATAAAATGTTTATCATACACATATGTAAGGCAAGCAAATGCAGGAAGAGCTATTCCACCTAAATTGAACTTCCACATGTTTCAATTCAGTCTTATTATTAAAGGAAAAAAGATAGAACTTGTTAATTTAGGTAGCTTGAGAGAATTTGGGGAGGAGGAGGAAGTGTGGGTGTGTGGGGCTTTTCTTCTAGTAGTATGCCCTTGTTACAACTAAATATACATATAGATTAAGGAACTTTTACCTCATTGATATCAATCACTGTTTCGTTTGACTATAATCTGAATACTGATGGGGTGGGTTTTTTTGTTGTTTTGTTGTGTTGTTTGGGGTTTTTTTCTGGAAAACTAGCTTAATCTTTACTGTTTCAATACAAATAGTTTACAAAAAACTTTGAAAGATTTGGTCCAACTGCCTGATTTACAAAGTCTAAGCTTGGACTGAGATGCAAATTCAGGCCTTCATACGTTGGCAGTAAGTGTTGGTCAAAAATTCCTTAACTTCCCTTTCATCAAAATTCATTAAATTGTGTGGATGATCCTATTGTCCCTAATCAATAAGTTTTTTCAGTGGATTCCCATTTCAGAGCAAAATAAGACTTACTTTTTAAATGTCAAAATATTTTGTCCTTGAATGTCAAAAGGAAATGTAAGGTTTTGTTTGATTCATTACTTCTGGTTCATTAATGTAGTGATTAGCATTGTAGTGTAACTGACTTCTCACTTTAAAAAGCAAAATGTGAGTAAAATGACACTATTCTTAATTCACTTCAAACATAATTCTAGTATTTCCTTTAAGAAAGATTTTTAATTCTTGTATTTATTCAAGATCCTGCAATAAACTTTCAAGCTTTGTGCCTTTACAGTTTACAGTGGAGTAAAAGGCTGCTCATCAAACTCTAGTATTTTTTCAAAATACTTGCATTTTTGGTATTCCAATAGGTACACATCTCCTAAGTGTTGCATTCAAAGAGTTGCTTTTTTATTGTTTCTCTTTTTTTCAGATTAATTTATAAGTACAAGTGTACCTGGTCGCTGAACAATGAAGGGAAGTTAGATTATTAAGTTATCATAATTACTATAAAATAAGTGAATCACAGGAGAATATTTTAGAGTAGGCATTGTAAAACAATTATTATATAAACAATAAAACAGTAACAAGTTACTGACAAGACTGATATAATGCTTGTTTTTATTTTAAGGTACAGAAGACACTGTAACTTAATTGAAAATAATCATTCAATCACGTTGATAAGGCATATATATGTCACTGTAATTCTCAATCTTTTAGGTGAATTATCAACTACTGCTGTGTGATGGATAATCTGTGAACTCTTTTTTACATCAAAGTTACCCAAAACATGTACACTGTCTGAAGTTTTGCTAGCTTCTTTTAGGTCACTCTACTTTTATCACTAAGTACTGTCTACCAGATGTCTAACACAATTGATACTATGTTCAAATTCTTGCTGTGACAATCATCAGTTTTATTTTTATGATCTTGGAACGCCAGGTTAGTGGACTTGCATGAGGTTAATGGAGATTTTAGAAAATGTTACATTTCTTTGGCACAAGATAAGGTTCCCTTCTGATGGGAGTCCTGTCACCTTTTAAGATATAACAACTTTCTCTGTCAAAGAGTTGAGATATTAGCCTGTGCAAAATGATTTACAGTTTTTCCATGGCTTGCCTGCTGAATCTTAAGCAAAAATATAGATCTTATGGCAGATGCCAATTGTTTCCTTTTGGTATACATGTAGAAATATGTATCACCGTGAGAACTAGTGAAAGCATTCAGATATAACCAGAAAAGCTGTGCTGACAACAGAGAGCAGTGCTCCATTTCTGGAGTCAGGCTCGGGCAGAATTTTGAATGTCCAGAAACGGGTTAAACTCCCTTTATTTGTTTCTAGGGTGACTTCTGTCTAAAAATGCAAGCGTAAAAGTAGGTATTAAAGACGTCTGTAACTTGCTGCTGTGAATGCTCATACGTCTGCACAACATTTCTGCTGTTTTCTTATCTCAGATATAGCATGAATGGTAATTTTTAACTCTGTGCTTCCTCCACAAAGCACAGTGAAATAGCACAGCATAAAAGAAGATTTTAATAAGTGCAATTAAAAAATGTGCTAAGGAACCCAAGATACTTTCTCGTCCAACATCACAGGACATTAAAGGGATTTGCAGGGAAAGAAAAAAAAAATCACATAATGCCAATTCCACCTATTCTCAGTAAAAGTTTCCAACACAGAGGAATTCTAGCCAAATTGCAATGTCATTGATTGCTTCATTCTAACTTGTTCACAAATGAATTTAGATAGTTCCTACAATATGATCCTTTTCAGCCACAATTGCATAAGGGGGATTGAGACTGTTTGGGCAGATCTGGTTCCCTTTATACCCGTGCCATGCTATTTCTGCCACCAGTGGGGATCCCTTGAGAGCATTTCAAGTCCTAGTGTAGAATGTGATATTAAGTCATAGTTTTGGAGACTTTGATTGAAATAGAGCCTTGGTTGAGACAATTTAAACTTAAGGATGTGGATGTGGAGTTCCAACTGCACTGAAGTCCTTGAAAGCCTGGGTTTTATCCCTGCCGTCTTGTGGTAGGGCTAGGAACATCTTTCCTGCCCCAGCTAAAAGATCTGCAAAGAAGTTCAAGTAAGAGATTGAGCAGTTATGTGCATTCACACCTCTGTAAAAACCTACTGAATGGTTGCACCTGTGAAGTTTCCCCACACCATTAGCGACAAAATGAGGTCACCAGGTCTCTTCCTTTCAGCAGAGTGCTCATGTTTTCCTTTCTCACTCTTCTGTGTCCTTAGCAATCCTGTATTTCCATCTTCAAAAGCATTAGCTTCAACATGCTGTATTAGAATATGTTTTCATCTACACAGTTCTGTAGGTTGGTGGCTCGGCACTAGGCTGAGGAATGGAAATTTTTAATTTCTCAGGTTAAGGAACAAATCAGACTCTGGTTTTCTAGCAAACACTTCAGTGCTGCAAGTGGTGTTTTAAGAGAGTCCTGCTCAGTTAAAGACCTGTCTTAAACTCCACCCTCCGAATCTCAAAGGCATGAGAATTTTCAAGCTCCAACTAGGTGGAGTTCACACATCACTGTTTTATTTTGCATCTGCCAATTCACATGTAAATTTTATGGATTCTGTGTGTAACTGTGCCTCTTCTCACTATTCAGAGCCTTAAAAATCTACCCTTAATGTTTGAATCACCCTGCTGGGGTAATGTAACACCGAACTTGAGTATGAATGAATACATAGTTGCTTTGAACACAGCTTTTTAGGACTTCAGCAGAATATTGACTTGGTAACAAATGCTGTGCTGTTGCCTTAAGAGGCCCTGACACAGTGCTGCAAAAACCAGGTCTATGTACAGCATAACACAACCCACTCCTAATTATTTCTGCCTAAAGTAGCTGCTGCTGTTGGATTTCTTGTCTTTCATGCTTAAAACAGCAGTGACGCAGTAGTGAGTCAGGCCTTTGCCAGTGCTTCAACTGCCAGGGCTAGGTGCTATATAAAAACATTTAATTTTTTTTTTTTTTCTAAAAGCTGACATGTGTGTAAACCTTGATTAGGATGTCACAGGTCTAAGGTATGCAAATGGTGTACAAAGAGTACATCTTCAACCTCCTACATTTACATGCTGCTTTTTGTTTGCAGTATCAGCTAATGTCTGTGTACTCTGACTTCTGTTTTGTAATTTTTTTGGCACCCACTGCACACCTTCAAGCTTGCTCTGTCTTATGTATAAAACCAATCTCATAGCTCATTTTTTCAGTGTTATTAAAATGTTAATCACAGTTAGTATAAAGCAGCATATTAAAACATCAAATAGAAACATTTTGTGGCAGTTTTATTTATAACTAAAAAAGATGGAATTTTCTAAAACCTGCCAGTCTTATTCCTTAAAAAACTGTTGCATGTAGAGCTATAAAAATATTTTAGAGTTAATTCATTGCTCTAATCTAGTGGCAAAGAAAGGCTGAGAATGCTTATTTGAAGCAATAATTTGTCATGTGACAATACATAGAGAAGATACCAGATTCTTGTCCTAATTTATTTGATTTTGATTATTTCTGAGTTTCATTCAGATATTGCCATGCATGCCATTAAGCTGGACTGCTACTTAGCAGTTCTTTGACTTCTGGGTCATCACTGTTGTATCTTAATCTTCAGTCATAAAATAATAACTGATTGTCTTAATTCTCCTAAGTCTTTGAAGTTTTTGTTTGTTTTCCCATCACTTTGTTTTCCATATGCTAGTTTGCTTACTTTGCTTCTTTCATACACTTCTAATTAGAAGTACTTGTTACAGCCCTTGTAAATTTTCTTTGCTATTCAGATCCATTCAGAGTTCACCTCTAAAGGATTCCTGGTCTGTCAGTTTGAAATCTTATCTTCTGTCAGGAACCATTCTCAGAATGTTTTCTTCCCTGACACCCTGCCCCCACTTCCCTTTCTTTCTGGTTACATTAGGCACAGGTTATTTATTTGTCTTTACTTATGAGGCCCTATTGTCTACCTTGACAAAAAGTATTTTTATGTCTATGCCTAAAAACATTTAATGTTGAAATCTCTCATGTCATAAAATCTCTTTGATGGAAAGGAAAATGCTTATTCATATGAACTACATCCAGTCAAGCCATGGCAATATTCTTTAGCCAGTAGTTTTATATTTTAAAGCAAATATTTTGGCAATTTCGGCATATTTAGTACACAATCAAATTTCTTATGGAAATGTCTACAAAGCTACTCCATTATCTTCCTTCAAATCCTTCCTTCAACTATGTACAAAAAGACCATGTTGTAACTACTACCACAGAAATCAGAACCTATTGTCTTTTATATTCTTAAGTATCGGTACATAACAGCTTTTAAATTGCAGGCTTGCTTTTAGGGATGGGGGAAGGGAGCTCCATGTTCTGTGGTGTTAGATCATCTAGCACAATAGGAGTTCTGCTCTACTACTACATCATTTAAATGTTAGGCCAACGGAGACCTATCTATGTCATTTCATGTTGGCAGATGGATTTGTAGCCCACTGATGATTCCATTGCATGTCCCATCTGTACATGATCTGCAGGAAACATGAACCCATTGAGAGGATTTACTCTGTCACAGTTTTAGCTTACTGTTCTGATACTTTTGTCATTCATTCTCTCTTCTGTTGGTGAAAACCAACAATCACTATATAACTGGGTTGTATGGAGATTTCACTTCTTCCCACTGCATTCTCCCCACAAATAGAAGAATCTATAAAATCTTTGCTTCACAAGGGCCCTGTTGGTGTGCTTCTTTAAAATCCCAAATGCCCCCTTGCCTACAAAAAAGAAAAAAATGAAGGTGTGGTGGACACATGTAATTCCAGATCCAGCAACATTGGAGACTTTTTAGGAAGATGCTGAATAGAGCAAGTTTGCACACTTCCTTTCTCTCCTGCATACCCCAGGGAAGCTGGCCTTGTGAATTTTTTAACATTTAATTGATTTGCCAGTGATCCAGGATCAGAAAGATGCAAAAAAAAAAAAAAACTTAGCCTGGATTTTGACTTGTATTTTCAGCTAAAAGACACTGTGATAAGGGCATGCAAGGTTAGAGCTTGAAGGCTAAATCTGACTACCTGAGGTCACAAAGAGAGATTCCTGGCCTAAAGTGCCTCCCTAGGTGGGCACTGTAGTGAGGGAATGGATCACATCCTCCTCTCTCAATATGTTTTATTTATTTTATCTGCTATCTACCTTCTGTGACTTCGTTTCATTTCCATTCCTCCAGTGAGAAGCTGCATTGCTAGGGCTCATTCCATAACTTCAGTGGGGGAAGTTGCAATAATAAAGACGTATATATATTAAAAATGAAGAGAAATAACAAAATGCAGAGTTTGTCATAACTTCCAGTAAGCTACTTCAGTTTTGTTGCCCCTACCTGTTATTTCCCCTTGGTGTTCACCCAGGCAAGATGTTTTCAGGGATAAAAGAGAGAAAGTAAGATTACTCGGAGTCAGGGGAAATTAATGTGTTATTTGCAACAGAAGTGAAGTACAGTGCATTGTGTAGAAGGCAGCTTTAATTAAAACCTCTGTTTCAGAAATAGAATAAGTAGGTTGAAGTCCAGGTGAAAGAAAGGAGGGGGGAATAAAAGTTGCACTGTCTTTCATTTTCCTGTTGTAGAGGCTGCCTACAAGCTGAGGGCACTCCCTGTGGCAGGCTATGCCTGCTTTGTCCCAGGCTCTGCTGGCAGGTGAGGGAACTCACTGGGCACAGCCTGCTGGGTCAGCTGCCTTTTCACTAGCCTGGGTTCTGCAGCCTTCCCAGGCTCTGTTATGAAGCAAACTCTGTCTTAAATCTACATCATACTGGTGACCCCACCCCCTCTCTAATGGGGCTCACTGGCCAGACTAAGTTTTTAATAAAACTTAGGAGAAGTATTTAAGTGTAGTTAAAAGGTTGCTCCTGATATTTTGTGCCTTCTTGGACAAATCTTTTCAGTCAGTTTCCATCACTGTCTTTAGCTGCATGCCTTGCTTTGTTTTCCTGTACAGCTAATTCTTCTAGATGTTCAGACCTTCTTAACATAGGAACTAAAATGTCAATGAACCTACTGTATAGTATTTCTTTACAATATATTTTCTGCCAGGGAAATGGATATGTTTCACCTTTCACCCATTTGCTGACCAGATAGTATGCACAGAGAAAACTGAGTACTAAAAAGATTCAATATTTTACTTCTCCCAAGATTCCCAAGATATATTTCTTTTATTTGTTACAGTCCATTCCCTGAATGAAAATGTAGAGGAAATATCTCTATTGCTGTTTTGTGCATTTCCCTTGCAGAAACACCAATATTTGGACTGGAATCTCATTTACTGTAATACAATTTCACAACAATCAGCTGAATTGTTCTAGATTTTACATGATATTAGAACCCAGCCTGGAAGGTTGGTTAAAGTAAGATGAGGATAAGAGTTGTTCTGGAAAGTATTTCAGGCTGACTCATCTGGTTTGACTCTACAGCCACCAATGTGTTTTTTAGATGTGAGAAGAAATTCCAGATTCTGCTAGCTGTACTGACAGTGGTGTTCTTACTGCCTTGAGTGGTCCTTCCTTCCAGCAGCAGTATGAATTGCAAAGTCTGGCTCCTGTCCCCAGGAGAACCTACCTATGTTGGAAGAGATCTTTAATTCAGCAAACCCGTCTGTAAGAGGCAAAACTTTCTCAGCTCCTTAGAGAATTATTTATCAGTCATGTCAAAAGTGCTTTAGTAAAGCAAAGAAAGCAAAGTGGTGTTAAATGTGAGACTTCCATTTTTAAAACAAATAGCTAGCTCTTACACAAAGTTTTTCATTCTGTATGTTAAACAAGAAAAATACAAATGAAACTTGAAAAAAATTAAATTTTATTTGCATTACAATTATAAGATTGTTTTCTTTTTACCCTAGAAAATGAACTTTTGGGAGGGCTCTCAAATTCTCATTGAGAGCTTGCTTAGCTCTTACTCAGTTCGTGTTGGGTGATGTTGTGGTCTCACCATTACTGTGTTTGAAGTTTTCAGTTTATTCCAAAGGGGGACTTCTTGTTAATGTACACAGGGTGCAAGCTTATTTAAGGTTTGCTTGAGGAAGAGATTCAAGAGCTTGACTGAAGATTTTGAAAACTGACTTAGAGTTTACTGAAAGGGCATTATCAAGACACCTCTTTTCAATGAACAGAACGAAGCTGGAAAAGCCCACAAGTCAAGACTGGTTTTGTCAATTAAACACCTATTTCACCACAGGCAGCTATGACTCAGGACCTAACCTGAGGTGTGTGACTTTGCTTGTTCTTTTACTCCCTGAGAGCATTTGTTCACTTACTGCCATGCAGATAATGCATTGCATTTCACAGCACAGCAAGTTTAATCAGGACATGTCATCATTAATTTGTACCGATATGCACTGATGGACAGGGTTTTCCAGGAGCATGACTAGCTGTTTATCAAACCATCATCAGTTCTGGAGAAGAAATGGTGCAATCCCCCTGTTGTTTTACAGCATCTGCTTTATCATCTGCTCACAGGAGTACCTTTTTTCCCACTCTTTCTCTGGGTTTCCCTTTGTAGCTGTCACTTGTAGACAGCTTCATTTATTTCTGCTGCTTTCTAATTCCTTTAGGAGAGATGTCTAAAAGATGTGCTTGATTTATTGAAACATGTTGTATAACTGAAATGGTTAATGATGGCAAGACAAGACTAAATACCACAATCTGCATTTGATTTCTGAGGCTTTCCTGTTATTTACAAAGTGTCTCTTTGAGTACCATAAATAATTTACAGTTCAAAGTGAATAATTCTAAGTGCTAAAAAGCCAAATTCACATTTATTTCATTTGCTAATGTTTTCACAATATAACACAAAGCATAAAACCCCCCTCTCACTGCTCTGTAGTTTAACAAAAGAGCTGTTAGATTAGCACAGAAACTCCAAAGGACTCTTATAACAGCAGGTTAAGGAGAAGTATCGTTCTTCAGTCTTGTAGTCCCTACTACGGTAAAATTCGAACTCCAAACACAGAGAATTTTACCTGACAAAAGACATCAAGATTAAGCTTTTAGCAATTAAAACTTACCTCACAGGTGTGGTAAAATTTTTAAAGATTTTAACAGTGGGAATGACTCTGAAAGCTAATCCTACAGAATGATTTAATTTTATTTGGATGTATTGTGACTTGTCTGTAATAGGTAGAAGTAGTGCACATGACTTACAATATTAATTCATAATCACAAACACTAGAAGAAAAATAAAGATTTACAGAAATCAAAATGTTTGTCACTGATATGCAGTTGTGCACATCAAATTTAAACAATTCTTTCTATTCTTGTTACTGTCATGTAGTCTAAGCCAAGTTAAAGGAATTTGTAGAAGCATTTGCTAGTTGAACACTTCCAGTATTTTATCCAAAACATGTAAGTCCTTATTTTATAAGGCCTAGTTCTTTTTGAAGCTAAACATCCAAAATGCTACTGCCAAGACAAAAAAAAAAAAGGAAAAAGAGAAAAGCAGCCATTATTGTTGGCACAAAAAAAAAGCAAAAGCTTGAACAGAACAAGAAAAGCTTTATTTTTTGAAAATTGAACTTAATATCTGTATAATGATTATCACATTGCAAGATAAGTGACTTCACTAAAAGATTTGCTGAAGGAGACCAGATCCTGTCTCTCATTTTCTGTAAAAAGATAAATACAGGTTCTGTCTCACATTTGCAGACCAAACAAATCACTCTAGGGGACATCTCATTTAAGGTGAAATAAAGAATGAGCTGTATCTGAAAACAGTATCCAATATTTGAAATATTACATAATTTTAATATTATAGTATCAAATATTGACTGAAAAAATCAAATATCTGCAGAATTCTTGTAAAGAGAGGGAAGATGTTAAGCATCTCTCTGTATTCAGTTTATTCCAACAAAATAGTCTTAGAACTATCAGCACTGACTTATGAAAAACTTGGCCCATCAGACATATTTGTCTGTCATTATTTATGCACCAGCTTTTCCTTCTGAATGATCGATGTTTCCTTTGCCTACCAAAGCTGATATAAAGGATTGCTACACTCACAGTTAAAATAAGTCTCTAATGTTTAATATTGCCAAATGACTTCACACAGTAGTGTAAAGAGTGAAGAGAAAAACACCCACTACCCAGAAGGAATTTTAGGGAAATAGATACTAACTCATCAGATCGACATTTTGGTGCTGGGGACAGGTTCATAGTTGAGGTAAATAGGAGTGTTTGTCTGGGAGTCAGTGGAGTTGATTTATTACCAGCTGAAAGACCAGTGCTAGACCAACAAAGTCCCAGCCCTGTGAAAGGACATGTGCTATTCTCGGTGAATACCAATGGGGTGGGCCTTTTCAATGGGCCTGAGTGGATGTTTTGTACGTCTATGTGATTTGGCAAGGGGTTCATTTTCTGAAGCCTGAAACGATTTACAGATTTGGAGGAAGAATTCAACCAGATGAAGGGAAAGGGGAAAAAAAAAAAAAAGAAAGAGGCCAAGATTTTTGGTAAATAAAACCATTGGGGCAGGGTGTCTGTGCTACACTTATGATAAGTGAGAAGGGCACTTCCACTGAAAGCACCAGCCTAAAAATGTCTGCATCAAGGGGATTTTTGCCCTCACTCTCCAGTTTTTAAGATATCTCTATTGTGGTACCTGGTATACTTTGAATGAACTTTGGAGCAAGCCTAGAGTGTATTTTGGGAAAGAATGAGTAGATAGACTTTTTCATGAGGAATACCTGCCTCGGGATAAGGACTTGGATTTTTCTCTGAATTGATGGGTATCACTGAATTTGAATTTGACAGCTGAATAAATGAGAGATTTTGTGGCAGGCTAAGAAGGTGCTTTGTACCAAGCTTCCAACTTTAGCTATCAGGACCCTCTATTTCCTCCAGAGCTGTCAAGGAAGAGTGCAGAGATATACAGGAGAGGAGCAAACAGACATGTGATGCATTGGGCACTTAGGTTGCAAGGGCTCAGCCTCAGCTGAAGTATTCTAGTGCACAGAATGAGATTCTTAAGTGTTATATTTCATGTAGCTGTTGATACATAGTTTTCTTACATCTGTTTCTTATATTTTCCTTCATGATACCTTAGTTTACCGTAGAAACCGCAGCGTGTGAAGTGGGCTATTGCTTGTGAAACAGTTACTTCAACTTTTTAATAAGTTGTTTATCAGCATTTCACAAGAGACTTGCAGATTATTGAACCTATTCTAGTTGACACCATTTAGCAAAAGAATAATTTTTTATGAAATATAAAGGTATAACTATATATATAAGCATATTTATGAACCGGAGACTGCTATGAATGTAATACTTATAAATTAAATGTAACAGCTAATTAAGAGGTGCAATTTCAATGAACTATGGATTTGGTCTTTAAATCTGAAGTTTCCTCCATTTAAAATAATCATTATTGTATTGATATAGCCTTAATAACTAGGATGCAAAGCAAAAGAGAGAGGGACAGTGTAAAATGCTAGAAATCCTTGAGCTGTATATTCAAACTGAAATGTAGTTACAACTGCAGGCAGCTTTAATGATAATGTTAATTGTGTCCCCTCCCCCAACCCTCCAGCCTCCCCATCTCTGCTAACATTCAAATCCACTATTTCTTCTGGATTTCATTTGGCAGTCACATCCCACTCAATATGAAGGCGTGTAAAAGAGAAAAATCAGTCTGCTAGCGTACTATATTGGACCCGATTTCTTACTCATCTCATGGCACTAAGACTTCTTTTATCTGCAGGAATGCCAACTGATAGAGCAAGTGACAGATGAAGCAGTCACTTGCAACAGTTTGGCTACAGAATTAGGGATACTTTTTATCCCCATTGTGAAATGCCCTTTGGTACTGGCAAAAAACTCCAACAAACCAACGCAAAAACAACAACAACAAAAAAAAAAAAACCAAGAGCTTAAAAAATCAGCGACATTTTCAAAGGCTTCCAAATTAATTAGCATCCAGATCTCACATTCCTTTGTACCATTGCATGAGAGCTCCACATTTATTTTTCCTAAATAGACAAATTGTTGAAAGCCACCAGTTACTGACTTGTTAAAGAGAGAAGTGTCCTTGCTTTCTGAAGGCCTAGGGTTACTCTTATTAAGTTTTCTAGTTCAACAACACACAGAATGCTATGGGAATTCTACTGCAGCATAGGGAAGACATACAATTTTTTAAAAAGATAGTAGCACTGTATTTCAATCTCGTCCTGTCTTAAATACTATTAATTTTATTAAAAAGGTTTCCCACTTAACATTTAGGGTTTCTGATCCTCTCAAAAAGAAATTTCTTACAGCTGAACTTTCAGACAAACTTCCATTTTCATTTTTGTGTTTCATTTAATTGTATTAGTAATTAGACCTTGTGAATTCTTTTGAAATATTCTTGTACAAAAACACAAATTTGAATCACAAAAACATTTGGATATATAACTCTCAAGATCATCAGGTCTTAGCCTCTTGCATAAAACAGTCTTGCAGGACTAATGTCTCTGAGGTTAGACAAAGGCCTTGTCCAGTTGAGTTTTGAATTATGTCCAAGGGTAGAGATTCTAGTTTCTTTACTACAGTGTCTGACCACCTTTCTGGTGAAGATCTCTTCGCAGTGTCTAACTGGAAATTCCCTTCCTGCAAAATACGTGTATTGCCTGTTCTCTTCTCCACTGGTTAAACTGGTCAATCTGCAAGTGACCCAGATCTGCCCTTCCTGGAAACAGGTGTGACATCTGACTGTCTCCATTCCTCAGAGAGTTCCCACACATGCTAGTCTATTCAGTGACTGAAGTAGTGTGTCTCAGTGAAACTTGCTGGCTTCCCTCAGCTGCCTCTGAAGATCAGTCTGGTTCCATAGATCTGCATGTTAAATTTGCTTTGAGTCCTCTATGCTTCATATTAACACAAGTATAATACATGTCCCAGTGTTGTTCCCCAGCATTAGGCGCTGAACTGAAAGAAGCCTTTACAGGTTGCAGCAAAGCAAAGCAGATTATCGTGTTCCTCATCCTTTTCTTGTCTTCTGTCATTAAGTTCTCTGCCCCATTCAGCAATGGGTCTACACTTACTCTTCTGAGATAACAATAACTTCTTAACTGTTCTTTTGTACTTCCTGACAGCTGAGCTTTGGCTTTAATAATTTTACAACTGAATGCCCAAGAAATATTTTTGGGTAGCTGAGCATTGCTTCCAATTTCTGTACAATTCTTTTTAGCATTTGAGCTCATGCAGAAGTTTCCTATTCAGGCAAGCTGGCTTCCTGTGCTTGACCTTTTGGCACATTGGAATGGAAAATTCTTGTTCTTCTTCTGTTGTTGAAGGTCAACCAGCTCACCTGGCCTCCTTCAAGTCAGTTGCTCATGTGATTCTGCCTACAAGTTTTACTTGACTATTTGACTTCCTCATGTCTCTCAGGATTTTAAACTCTGTCTCCTACTCAGTTCTGCCAAGGTTATCCTTAACTGCTGCATTCCCAACCAGTTATTTCTTATTTCTGAATAATAGCTATGCCAAGACAGTATCACCCTCCCTACATCTCCATTCTTTGTCAAAAAAAATTTCCCAGATGTTCTCCATAAATTTTGTGTATTTATGTTCTGTGGTTTCCCTACTCCAGCAGATATCAGTATGATTCAACTTCTCCTGGACAAACAAGGCCTGCAGCTACAAGCCTTCTTCCAGGTTTTTCAAGAAGGCTTTGTCCATTTCATATCAAGGGGTATGTCATCCATCCCTTGCAGCCCTCCAGCCATGGTGTCACCTTCTCTCATGTCAAAGTGGGCTTGTGAATGTAGTCACAAATTATGACTATGTACATAACTTTTTTTTTGTCACTGAAATGTAGAACACAAATTCTTGTGCTGTTTGTCTGCATTTGTCACCTTCTTAGAAAAATTGCTTACTCAGACTGGGGGCTTTAAACCATCTCTGAATTCCCATGCTTAAAACTTTAACCTGAAGTGCAGGTTAAAGCACAGCTTTTCTGTGGTATGCATGCCCTGAGTTTGTAGTATAATGCAGACTAAATTATAGTATAGGATCTTTAGTTCTCTGCCAAAAGGACCTACACATAACTAATGTGAGGCCAGGGAATAATACAATGGTGTCTCATCTTGGAGGATCACTAGGTGCCCCAGCAAGCACGGTACAATGACAGTATATAGACCAAGACATGGCATTGCAGTTGGGTTCTTGCTCCAGCTTAGCCTGTACTATCTGAGGTTCCTGTCAACAGATGGTGATATACAGGCAAAGCATTTGTATTTTACATATGTATGTATGTATGGCCATATAAGTAGGGCTACGTCGTGTCTTGGAAAATAATACCCTCTCTTACATCATAACAACACAAGTTGTGCAGATTTTGTTTTGACTTACTGAAATTTATTCTTTATCTCCACAATGAAAGAAAATTAATTACTTTAGGTTATCTTTCACAAAATGAGAGAAAATGTTTGTTCTGTCTTGAAGGAGCAAAAAGACTTTCATACACCCATGTACATCAGAATAACTGAACTTTGAAGAAACCAGAAAATGGTCGTTTAATAATCGTGCATTTGTTTTCCTCTTACCTACTCAGTTGCTCCAAGATTTTGCCTAGAAGTTGTTAAATATCTTTAAAAATACCTGAGTGATCTGGTGTAGCAAAAAGGCAAAGTTACTCAATTACATCTCATAGACCAGCAGTGGTCTAAGAGCAGAAGCTGATTGCAAATCTTTTGACTTCAAGATTCACTTGTGAGCCTCTAAACATACATACAGAACTTGTTTATGTGGTGTGTATATATATATATATATAGGAACCATATATTCCATATATTGGAACTCAGGATTCTTGGACTCATAAAAGGAAAGTCCTTATATGACTGTATTCTTGTCACTTGCCTGCACTGAAGTGGAAAATTCTGGTTCTTTTTGAGCCAACTCAGCTCTTTGGGAACTGTCTTTTCTCTTAAATACTTCAAATAAAATGCTAAATATTTCCTCAACTCACTAAAATTAGTGCAATCTGGTTTCTAGCAAGAGACAGTAGCTTGGTAGATGATTTAAACAGATGACATGTACGTGAATGATTTCTTTAAAGACAATGGATTGATCACCATTGTGACAGTAGAAAATGTCTCTAGGGTTTTTCTCTAATGGGGTTCTTTTTTTTTAGAAAAATTTCATGACCCATATTTTTTTAAGTGATCAGAAGGTGCTAAACTACTACAGACAAAATAGTAATAATTCTTTCTTCCCCTTCTGTGGAGGAAATAGCTCAATTAGCTATTTTTATTTCCCTGCTCATATGTATGAGAGTAGTTACCATCCATGCAAAAGTTAGGTCCACCCAAGCGAGTCTCATGAATTTTGTCATCATTAAATGAAGTCCCTTAAACAATGCCTTGAAAAAGTTTTCAGTGTCTAGGATTTGTGGATTGGTGAGTTGTTGCTCGAGTCAATTTTATTTCCAGTTTTACAGATCCTGGGCACATTGACTGGAAAGAAATCTCCTTGCATTTCAACCAAAATTTAAAAATCCCTTTTTTTAATTCTTCTCACTTTCATCTGCATGGTTTAGTTACTCAGGATGAATAGGAACATGCATTATCCCACTGAACAAAGGAACTATTTTTCATTAAAGCAGATCAAATGGGGTTCATAGACACAGATAGAAAGGTGGGTTCCATTCAACTAGCATCAGTCAAATGAAGCTGGGACCTTGGATGATTATATGTCAATAAACAACTGCAGAATTCTCTATGTAAATTTATAATTAGACTATTTTTAATTGAAATGCATGTTGATTCAATCAGAAATTCAGGCAAATTTTGGAGTATATAACAAAGGGGTGATTTAGTTCTCTGAAACCTGAAGGAAAAAATGGTAAGAAAACTAGAAGAAAAGCCCCACAGAAGGTGCACAAGAAACAACAGGGGAAATTTCTGACTAATTTGAAACTCACATCATTAAAAAATTTAAACAAGTGATTTACCAGACCAATAAGGCAAAAATCAGAGAGAAAATTGAGGCTTAGATTTTGTAAGAATAGCAACAAACTACTCAACTGTTCTTGGTCTCATTTCTATAGCTGCTTGTCTGGCATACTGTCTGGAACCCTTTAATTCAGAAACATCTGGCAATAAAACTTAGAGATTACCTTTCATGTTTTCATCACTTTCAGTCTCTGAGAACTCTGCTTCCTTGTGTTTCAAAAAATAAATATAAGGCTTTTTGAAAATTTTTCATAAGTTCATGGAATTGGATTTCACTTTTGTGTAACAATACAGATATTTAATCACTGCAAATGAGTTCCAGGTGCTGGAATCTTCACTCCTCAGGCTAAGAATATCTTTCTGAAATAATTGTACCTCAGTAATTTTGTTCCTATATAAAAATATTCACTTCATCTCTCACCCTCAATTGATTGGTGGTAGTATGTAACTATTTTTATTTTTTTCATCAAAGATGCCTCTCTTCTTCATACAAAGCTATATTAGTTGATTATGGGACCAGAAAAATAAGTTACGTTTTGTGTTTCTTTAAAATATTATTTAATCTTTCTGATTAATATATGAAGCCTTACAGATTCAAAGGAGTTGCAGTGATTTGAGAATATAAATCTTGAAAAATTGGACAGAGAATAAATATCTATTTTTCAATGAGGAAAAAAATCTTCCTGGAGATTTGAGTGGTATTTGACCCATATGTATCTCTTAAAATGTAACAGTTTTATAAAATAAAAGTAGTATAATTTTAGAAGCGGTTGAGGGTCTCTATGTTCTCTAATTTTTTAATTGAACCTTACACTAAATAAAAACATCCTTAGAATTATCTGCTACTTCTTCCATCCATTTTATTCCAGAATGAGCTGCAGATTACTCCCTTTCTCAATCAAATTTTCAAGAAATGTATTGATTTGTTTGTTTATTATATGACTCAGTATTGTTTCTGCTTTGAATTTTAGCAGTTTTCTTTGGTCACTGGGTGAGAGCTTTTTTTTTCACTCAAGCAGCTGTCTACTGTACACTGCTGTATACTGCATGCTACACAGACACACATCCTAAAAAGGAGCAGTGCTCCAAGAGAATTGATGGACTTCTCCCATAGAATAGACTGTGGGATTTGATTCTCTTCAGTATAAGCAGGTTTTGGTTGTTGTTTGTTTTTTTTAATTTCTTTTCTTGATGCAAGTTGCATTTTGACCAACATCTAAAGTCATAGCGAATTACACAAGCTTCAACCCATCATTTTTCTTCCAACTCCCTCAGTCAATGAGGAAGGAAAACATTACATCACCCCTTTGTACAAGCAGATTTCTCTCCGATGTACTTGTCCCACTACTCAAGGCAGTGAGATGTGAAGTGAGAGTCTTTTCTTTACTTCCTTTGTCCCTTTCACATCTTTTTGTCATTGGAGTTACAAATGGAATGCTGCTGAGAGAGGGGACTACTATTTCCCTGGATAACCTAAAAAGACAGTGACGATTTACCCCTCTGGAATCAATAATCAGTGGTCGTGTCCTCCCTTGCATTTGTTACTAGCCAGTAAGAATCTGGGGAGGATAGGAAAAGCACCTGTGAAAACAAATAACTTGGGGTTTGCCCTGAGCTTCTGTCAGCTCTGGAGCAAAAATAGGAGGACTCCAGTAGCAAGCACAAGAGAAGCCTTTTTCTCTTTACTGTTTATTCCTTGAGATCCACGTGTACTCATTTACTTTGGGAGGGGGGTGTGCAGCATGTGTGAGGGTTTTTGTGGGGGATAAGAATCATAAAGGCAGCTTTTCTCTCAGTGAATAATTAGTAGTTTGACTGGTCACACCCTGGGCTAGGGGAGAGGACAGGCTCCAATGCTGGTGGGAGCAGCAGCGTGGCTGTGATAAGACACAGATATGCTCAAACAGGTAGTGTTTACTAACCTATTTTCTGGCATTTCAGCAGAATTGACTTATCTGTTCAAATTACATGACATTGTGAGCAAAAAATAAATTTGCATTAGATTTCTCTGTTGCTTGGTTGGGTTTTTAATACATCAAAGATCATAAGTGCTTCAAATATTTTGTTACTCAATCTAATCTAACATCTATTATTGAATTTTTGGTTTCCTAATCTGACCTCCATTCTTTCTCAAATTTTTCCTTTAACACATTTAACACACAATAAAAACATATTTTCACTCATCTCTGTCTTAATTTAGAACACAGTGTACTTTCGATCTTGATTTGTTCTTTTCCTAGATGTAGAGAAATGAGAACATTACAAAACAGAAGAGAGAACATTTTGTGCTCTTTTTTTCTTCCTGGTTAGGGTTTTGGTTTGGTTTGGTTTCTGTTTGGGTTTTTTGGGTGGTTTTTTGTTCTTTTGGTTTTTTGGTTGGTTTTTTTGTGGGGTGTTTTGGGCTTTTTTTTGGTTGGTTAGTTTGGGAGTTTTTGTTTTGCTGTTGTGGGGGGTTGTTTTTTTTTTCTTATCTGGCATTTTTTTGTTCTCATGGCTTCATAATTTGTAACAGCATTTGTTTTCAATCATCTTCTGTATATGCATTTGAGGATTGTGACAAGTGACAAACTAAACCAACCTGTGAAAGCAAAGGTTTCTGATAATCCATAAAGCAGATACTCATAGGCAGTAACAGAAATTCTCATTCTTTTGCATATCCTTTAAGACTGAATTTTTGGGGTATTTTTAAGGTTTTCTCTTGATATCTTGCTTGTGGACAAGCAAGATATTATGTGTGTCTTATTATCACAGAAAAAATGGCTGCTATTACTGAGGCAAACTATGGTAGCTGACTCGTAATTATAAGAGAGTCTTACCTGTGAAAAGGAATTCAGATTTTAGGGTTTATTTTCCTAACAGCCTACTGATCTAAGTTCATCCGGTTTAAATTCATTCAGCAACTCAGGAAAAGATCATTGATTATTGGTTCTTTAAAAATTCCCTAGTGTGCTAATTCCAATAGACAGTTTCCACCTTGACATTTTTTTGCATTCAAGAAACTGTTTTTAATCCAAATACTGTATTGCTGACAGACTAGGTGCTTTGTGGGGTTGGGGTTTTTTTTAGTTATTTTAACTTTTAAATTTTTTTCTGGGTTTTACTAGAGAAAGAGAGAAATGTCTACATTAGTTGGACTCTAATATATGCAAGGTATTAATGGAGCAACCAATAGGTCTCATAAAAAAAAACAGTAAGAAATTGTAACAGAAGGCAGCCAGCAGCTTTAACCTGGACTTAATGATGGATAATAAGTTGGTGACAACAGTGATAACAGAATTTAAGTATTTTACCTTTAAGTGAAATTAGAATGAAATACCAATTAGTCTTGTTTTAAAACCCTTATCATTGTTAATTTGTTTTGTAATCCAACTAAACCTCTCAAATTTCTTTATTATGCATTACATTGTGGTACCCAACTAAATGATTTGTCTACAAATAGGATATAAAAGCCTTATGATCATCATTTAGCTTTCAGTTTGAGGGCATATCCCCTTGGTTAAAAAAAGCATATGGAATTTATGGAGTTATATATCAACTTTGAATTAAACCATTCAGAAATTTACACATCTTAATGATAATTTCTGATACCTCTTCTCAGCATTTTTTAGTAGATTCTGCTATATTAAAATTTATCCTTTTTTTAGAGCTTTTATAAGAACACACTGGGTACTTAAACTTCTAAAGCAGCTTTGTACAACGTATGAATGCTCTTTTACAGCTCAGCAGGTCTATCACACATATTTACCCCAAATGTACCAGTTCATTTAATTGGTAGAGACTGATGGACTACTTTACTGTTTTTATCACTTTTCAGTGTCATCAACTGTCTTCCTTCCTGCTTTCTACATCAGTGGAATAATGAGTCAAGTTAAATTTTTACTTCCCTTTCTTAATGACAATGATAACCAAGGAGGACTTTGGGTTCCTGTCTGACTCTGTGACATCTATTTTTGTTTGAATCAAGCACATAGCATTTGTGTGCAAAATGCTATGTAGAAATGAACTTCTTACTGAAAACATCAGATTCCTTAGGTTTCAGACTTTAAATATAGATTCTCTAAATTTAGGGTGAGATTTGTCATCCTTCTGAGAACAATAACCTTTCTAAGACTGTAGCTCCTACTTGTAGATCAGAAGGAAGAAAAATCTCCCAAACTATAGCTTTTCTATTGAATGTGGTCAAATCTTAATTATCCCGAATACACGGAGTTAAGCATTTAATATAGCCACTGGAAAGATAAACGTTTTTGCCTAGGGATGAGTTGGATCTATTTGGTTCCTTGTTCTGAAACAAGCATAAAGTAAGGCATTTTCACAATGTGCAGACTTAGTATTTTTTTCCATGCATTAAGTTCGCCTCTACAATTAAATTGGTGGACTGCACAGATGCAACTCACATACTCCTTGTGCATATCTCACACAGTACTAAGATCTTTTGTGGTCTTCAGGACTTCTACCAGCACAACTAATATTTCTGAGAGCAGAAGTTTATGATGTGATTGTATCTTTTACTGGTCTCCTTAGGGTGAGAGCATGTTCTTGGAGAGCACAGGGGACTTTAATGCCTGCTGTAATGGGTCACCCCATGTTAAGGAAAGTACAACAGCACTGGTGTGGTTGAGGGTGCAAGTTCCCTGGACATACACACACAAGTCTGTGTGTGTCTCAGCACAGTAAGCACCCTTTTCACACAGTTCAGTTCCGCTTCTTACGTCAGTGCGTCTGTTGCAAGAGTTGGTTAAATATAATACATAGAGCAGCCGAGGAAACTGTTCCTTAAAGCAGAATATCTCTTATGTTGCTTGTCTGTGGAGATATTTGGGGAAGAGCTTGTGTTGCTAGCAATGCAGGGAAAGAGAAATTTCTTTCTTTTTGAAAAGGAAAATATGTTTTCCTGAGGTTTCTCACGCTTAACTAGATAGCTGCCAATGAAAGTTCCAGGCACGAGATTTCTAGCAGAACTGTGATATTGTCAACAAAATTCTTTACATAACAAAACTATTTTTTTAAAATAAGTTGTTCTGATTATAAAAGTGCTACACAAATGTGACTTCTATTCCTACAGTGCAAGGAAACAATGGACCCAGAGACTTCATGTATATAACAGAGTCTGCTCTAAAGGTTTTGACAACATTTGGCAAATTTCATTCCCAGAGCCAGCACAATAGTTATTGGTACTATGGTTCAAGCTGTTGTTCTTGGGTACAGACCTACCACTCATAGTTTGCTACTAATGTCAAGCACCATGTTATTATTGCCAGAGAAGACATAATAATGTGATAAAAATTAAACTTTTAAAGTAACAAAAAAACCCCACAAAATTCATGGATAAAATAAAATTATGCTCCCTTACTAGACGAAGAATAGGATTTTAAAATATATTTTATTTGTTCCTTGATATTATTGTAAGTACTTGTCCTCAGTGACTGGAACTGTCTCAGATCTAGCCTCTGTATAATAAGCTAAAAAAACAGCTTGAAAATAAGTGAGTAGAGAAAAATTTGGTATTTATTTTATGTGATACCTGTAACTGTTGATGAAATTGTTGACCTAAAACTAAACACCTCTATGTAAATATTCCATTTTAGAAGTATTGGTTTCACCTAACATTTCAGATGTTTATGCATCTAAACATTTAAATATGTTCTATAGGAAGTTTAGACTTAAAAAAAGAATACCTACCTCAATAAAGAGTACTGGAATTATGTGTGTTTGTCTACACACAACACTTTTTTATGTTGTCAATATTTTTGTGAGGTTGAGCACTATTCAGCAGTGGGATGCCTGTACAGGACTGGAGGCTAACAGAGTTTACCTAATAGCAATTGGAAGACATCACTTAAACCCAAACTTTTAACTTACTTGCCATCAGACAGAGACATACTTCAATTTTATGAATTCCACATATATTTTGATTTTTATTATTAAATGCTGCTAATGATCAGCATTTTATACCTCAAAGTAGAAATAAAAATTGTTCATACCCCAGAAATACTTCCTGTATGAAACTTCTGTTTCACAAAGATTTATGGGGTTTATTCTGCTTTATCTCGTAAACCTTACCACTTGTATGTGCACTACTTGTGTAAGGTTTATTTTGTCAAGTTAGAAATTCAGCAACAAGCTAGCATGATTACTTTTTTATTTAATGTTTTTTTCTGTTCAAAGATAAATATTTTCTCCTTGAACTTCCTTTCTTCACTGTGTACAGAAGAGAAACTCAGGTACCTTTTTGTTCATATGAGTTTTTTTGCCTGTACTGTTATTTTGTCTGTATTTCATGATCTTTGAGCTTTCAACCTTTACCCTGTTGCAAATCAAGTTTCCGCTAGCACAAGCAGCTCCTGAAGCAGCCACTTTGGCTATAGTCAACCTACCTGGGTTTCCTGAGGATGTTCACCCTGTGGTTTCACAGATTCTGAAACAGGAAGCAATTTAGCGCATTCTATTCACTGGAAGGGTCAAATGCCCTCTGCTTAGAAAAAGACAACTGACCTAACAAGCATTACCAGGTGGAAATAACTTCTTGTGTTTGCTGCTCAGTTACTTTATTGTCTTTCTTACATAGTTAAACATGTTGTCTTTTTTCTTCTGGTGCTTTACATTTTTCACAGCACTACTCCATTCAATAGATATATTACATAAACACAGTGGAAATTTTTATTTAATATCTATAAACAATTTACATTTAACTATGTATGGACAGATCTGCATAAAGCAGTAATTCTCTCATTCTCTGCACATTGGGGAAAAGAAGCTGTGCAAATTAGGTGTGCAATTCCAATTGACAAGCTTAGTTACTCTTTAACCTATACGAATGATGACAAGATACTTAACTTTGAAAATAAGAACAGTTGTTTCAAAGCTATTTTTTCATTTATTACTGCTGTGGGACTGAATACAAAGACTGAGGGTTTTTCCAGAAGCACAAAAGATTGAGGTTTTTCCAGTACATTTTCCCTCTTCTAGATGCAGGAACAGGACTTGGAGAGGTTTGTAACTATTGCTTCATCACTATATTTTCAGTGAATAAATACTGCTCATCGATAAAACCTCAGGCAGACAGTCAATAATGGTTGAATATTAGGTAAGGCTACAATGAATGTCTGGATAAATTTATAGGTTGAAGGAAAAGACAACAGAAAACTCTGAAGGCTAAAGAGAATATTTAAGCATTCTGTAGGAATTAGAGCCAAGTTGTTCACTGGATAGCAGATATCTTCTTACCCCTTTGGGAAACCTAAGAGTTATGTGGGATTTTATTATTGGAAATGCTAAAGAACAGTTATGTCAGCAGCATTATCTTGTCCTAAAGAGTTTTGCTTAGTTCTATATATAATTTTATTTAGTCTCATTGAAAAGCAAAGTAGATTTTTTTTGCTGGACATTCATAATGAGTAATATCTTGTACCAGAGGAACTTTTCTTTAAAACTTCCAAATGTTACACATGGTACCATAGAGCTAGATACATGTGCCAAGCCATGCTTTAACAGATTATGAACCTGGTAAATATAAATGTAGAGTAACAACAGAAGTCATCCTCTGAGGTGGTTTCAGGTGACATAGAACCCCTTTTTCCTATTTCTGTGGTTTGGATTGAATTTTTTTTTCCTTTAATTGTAGTACTGGACATATTTTAATTTTTTTTTGTGACACTTAACAGGCATATTATCTATTTCTTTGTAGACCTGAGTGCAAGTCAGACGACTAAAGGAAAAAAAAAAAAATTCTGAACTTAACATATTTGAAAATCTAGGCAAGAAAGAGAATTTTTCATTTATCATTTTTCATTAACCTGTGTTACAAGGTTACACTTGAGAGTTTTATTATCACACTGGATTTTTCTCCCTCTCCTTATGGGTTCACAGCCATTTAATTTGTCTGCCAAGTCTATTGGAGAATCTTTATTTATCCTCTGTCTGCGATAGGTACCAAATGTAACATTGCTAGAGCTCATTTATATTTTTCCTGGAAAGTTAGAAGCATAACAAATCTACTGCAGTCTTTCAATCCACCTCTGAAATGTTTTCAGAAACTTCTCATTGCTCACCTGTTTTGACTTCCTTTGCAGCCAGTTCTGGACAGCAGAATATGAATTAGTGTTGTTTTGTGCCTGAGCAGCCTCCTTGACTGCTGCTCTTTGCAGTTCCTTCAGGAAGGTGTGAATGACTTGTGTAAGAGTGTTTTCAAGTGTAGAAAGGTCCTGGAGGCTGCTTGTACATCAGCACTAAGATAAAATGTTAATTTAGGTCCTGTAAAATGTATAACTTAAACATGTGTTGTAGGTGTCTTTATAATTATTTAGTTCATTAAAAATTATTGTGACACTTGACTCATAGGCACAGGATCCCTAAGATCCCAGATACCATTCCTGAGAATACTGGGAAAAAAGGATATAAACTCACTTTTTTTTTTTATAGGAAAAGAGTGTGTTAAATCTGAACATTCCCTGAACCTACATAATTGGAATACTCATATAAATTAGTCATTAACTATTGATGTCTTAACAGATATATAGAAATGGAGCCCTATTCATTACCATTTTCTGCTTACATAATACTTAGGGTACTTATGGAGTCTCTTGGCAGTGGGAAAGCCTAGAGAGAAAGATAGAAGATAACTGTTGTGCTAAAAGGAAGGTATTTCCAATATTTGGAAAGGGCCACTGAAGAATATGGTGAGGTGGCTTTTTTGTTTTGCAGATCATTATCAATGATTATCAATAAAGTTTTTCTGTACTTCCTTTTTAGTTGGGCCTAGAGGCTATTCAGTGAAAGGTATTCATGTTCATTTTCTTGAATATGAGGGATTATTTTTCAAAGATAGAAGAAGAGTTATCTACCATAAAGACTAGTTTAGGAAACACAGAAATGGCCATATTCCAGCACATAAAAGGCAGAGCCAAGGTGGAGCTGGAGATGAACTTAGCAAGGGATGCAAAGAATAACAAGAAGTGCTTCTACAGGTATGTCAGCCAGGAAGGGAAGGTTAAAGAAAGCAGTACCCCTCTGATGAGCAAGGCTTGGCAGACCGGTAGCAAATGAGAATGAGATGCTCAGCAGTGTTTTTACCTGTCTTCTATGGCAGCTTCTCTTTCCACACCTCTTTAGTGGATGGACTGCAAGATGGGGACAGAGGGAAAGTGAAGAGGGACCTTGAAAAACTTGGTAGGGGAGTCCAAGGTAACCACATGAAATTCAACAAAGCCAAGAGCAAGAGCCAATCCCCAGTATCAGCACAGTCTGGGGGATGAACAGATGAAGAGCAGCCCTGCCAAGAAGGTCTTGAGGGTGCTGGTGGATGAGAGGCTGGCCATGAGCTGGCAGCACGTGCTCACATCCCAGAGAGCCAAATGAGTCCTGGACTGCATCAAAAGCAGCGGGGCAAGGGAGGGCATTCTGCCCCTCTCTTCTTCACTCTCATGACCACCCAGCCAGAGAGCTGTGTCCAGCTGTGGGGTCCACAGCTCAGGAAGGACATTGACCTGTAAGAGCAGGCCCAGAAGAGTGCTGCAAAGCTGATTAGAGGGAAGGAGAACTTCTCCAAAGCGGAGAGAATTGGACTGTTCAGCCTGGACAAGAGAAGGTTCCAAGAGAGACCTTATTGCAGCCTTTCAGTACTTGAAGAAGGCCTAGAAGATAGCTGCTGAGGGACTTCTTTGCAATAGCATATAGTAACAGGACAAGAAATAATGGTTTTGAATGATTTAGGGTAGGTTTGGATTAGATACTTAGAAGAAATTCTTTTGTATGAGAGTGAGGAGGCACTGGAACAGGTTGATCAGAAAAGCTGTGGAAACATTCAGGGCCAGGTTGGATAGAGATTCGAGCAATCTGGTCTAGAGGAAGTTGTTCCTTGGAGCAAGATTATCTTTAAGATCCCCTCCAAATCAGACCACTCAGTGATTCTATTATAAAAATTATTAATTTGCTAGAGGTATCATTTCAGAGTCTGTCCACAAAATGATGATGTTTGCTTGACAAAAGAAGTTATTTGGTTTGTCATTTATCTTTCTCTCCTTTTTCTTCCTTCCCCCTGCTTTGTGTTGTTGAAAGGTAGCAATATATTACACAATTTTCTGGTATAATGATGGTACTCTGAATCAATAAATGAATCCTCATGTTGCACAAAGGATACTGAGCAATTTTATTTCATAATAGGATGCAGAAAGTGACCATACTTTGCATTTCCTGCCCTTGCAGTGGTTTTTGGCTTTCAAAGCTCCATCAATATAAAGAAAGTAAGAGTCAAGTGAGATACAAGAAGCAGTGAAGAGACATGAAAACTAACAATAAGGTAGGAAGCAGACAGATCTATACCAAAGTTCAGGTTACAGTCATACCTCTGTCTCCATGTATGTTGTCACACCACCCCCAAATTCTGCATATTGAAGAAGCTATTAACATCTGAGAGACAGGTGCTTTATCTGAAGAAAAGACCTCCATTGAGCAATTAAATGCATTACCACATTGCATTTAATTAACTAGCAAAACACCCTGAAGTAAAATAGAATTAAACCTAATTCTAAAGCTTCCTTAAGCTAAGGAAGGTGGAGAGTTTCAGACTTAATTTGCCAAACGGTATTTCACTATTTCAAAGGTAATGTGAAGTTCTTACATAAAATCAATTATGGCGAACTTAGTCTTTTGTATTGTAAAGTTCTTGAATGTGTCTATGCCTTAAGCAGAATTTCTTTTCTTTTAACAAGTAAATTGACATAATTTACAAAAATTTTGTACAGCAACTCCATGTTGGCTGAGACTAATTATGTAAAATACCCTGGCAGCAACAAACAGACTCAGTGATTTGATCTCTAGTTGGACGGGTGAGATAAGCTGTGAAGTTCTTGCTCTTCCTTTACTCTTGGAAAATCCTAACAAAGATGTAGGAAGTTGCTTTGGAGTGCAGAAGGATGTTTTTACTTACCTTCTGTCTTCAGGTAATTTTTTTTTTGTGTGTGTAGTACATATCACAATCTATCACTCATTTTCTATTACAGAAGCAAAACACTGCCTCTTTTTGGAATAAAGTCAGCACCAGCTGTATGTTCATAACTGACAGGACACATTGAAAAGACAGAGTTTCCATTCTGAACTTCTCCATTTCTGTTTACATAGACTGTTACCAGTCCATATAAATATACCAGATATTTACATTTTAAGCATAGAATGGGTCTAAAATGTTGTCTTTTTCATTTCTTTTATAGTAGCCAAATGATATGTAAACTTTTTCCATTGACATCATAATGGCTGAGAACTCAAAGGGTGTGTAGTGATAGGAATATTTACAGTATGAATTCAAGTTTTATTTATTTTTTTATATAGATTACAAATGCAACAACCTCTGATTCCTTTCCATTATAACATCTCAAATATTGTCTTCTCAAAAAGAACATACCTCCTATTTGTGTACTACTTTATTTTAAATCCCATGTGCACCTATTGCTGACCTTCATTTGAATGTAGGGAGCTATAAATACTTGTATGTGGAAAAAAGCTACTGTCATTACACCTGATTTTGAACTTTCATTTCTGCAGTTAGATGATGCTTGCACAAACAATAAGATAATATGGTGTAAGTGTAAAATTGTTAGGTGAGTTGGCATTTCCCTTCATGGAAGAGCTTACGCTTGTATAACTACAGTGTTCTTTCATTATTATTCTCAAAACCTGACTGTAGAATATTGATCTTAATATTGGAATTAGTACTATTTTATATTTCTAGCTGTGGTATCTTCACTCACATTCTACCCAGTTGCCTTTAATCTGTGGGACAGAGGATGAGTTGTGTGCAAAGATGAAATATTTGAGGTAGTTTATTACAGAAACCAGAAAATTCTGAAGAAATATTAGGGCTTCTGTACATAAAATCTTAATGCCCAAAGAGAGAGGTGTCTGCACAAGGCAAGAAGTAATGTGATTAGTTTGACCATCAAGAACGACAATCTTGCTATAGGGGACAGTTAAGAAGTGGAGTAGTTTGCCTGGGGAGACTGTGGATTCTCTGTTACTGGAGGTTTTTAAAAGCTGGTTAGATAAATATTTTGGGTATGGGGTTTTTGCCACTTGTTACTTGGAACACAGGATGGACTAGACAGCCTCCTGAGGTGTGTTCCAGCTCTTTTTTCTTTTTTTGGTTTCTTCTATAAAGGTTCCAGGACAGACTACATGAAAATCATTACTAAAAATCTATTAAAGCAATTACAATCACTTTACCCAGCAAACCATCTCTTTTAATTTTTTTCAGAGATGGTTTGGTTTATTGTTGCCTGATAGGTTTTATTAGATTGATCCTTGTCATTTATCATTCACCATCTGGTCTTTCCTAAGTGTTTATATATTGATTCCTTTGTTACTTAAATCTGACCGGGTAAGAAAAGGAAGCAGACATCTTCTGTTCAGAGAAAACAAGAAAAGTTAACCAACACCTGTAGCATGGTCCCTGCAATTCTTACCGTGTTTTTATGTTGATAAATCTACCAGCATTTTCAGTAGTTTAGTCAGTGCTGCTTTGCTGTCCTGAGTAATCCCTTAAGTCTCACCCTACAGCAGCCTCGTGCCATGCAGTTGGCATTAGATACCCTTGACAGGATTTACATCACCTCCACCACCCCTGGGAGGAAGTGCTTTCTTTAAGCTGCACTTGAGGCCCTTACAATATCACAAGTTTTAGTCCTTCTCAGATGGACATATGTCACACAGACATTTGTTCTCTCCAGCATTATTATGAAAGTCTTGAACTCAGAAGTATTATATTGTAGAGTAACCCCATGGAAACTGGAAAGGAAAAAAAAAGACAACAGTTTTTCTCAGCTACCTATAAGAACTTGAAAATAGAACAAAATTCTCAACTGAAATCAGCTTTAGATTTTATAAACCATTCATGCAAAAAACATTTAAAAATCTTTCATACCATCAAATATTTATACATGGAGACTGTGATAAGCATTTTACACTAAAAATGGTCAAAGCAATTTCTGTTCTGTAAAAGAAAACATTAATTTAAAAGACAATAGAACAAAAACTTATGAGAATTTTAAGACATTTTTTTATTTTGGCATTCTTTATTATTCTTGTCTCTTACAGGTTGTGTATCCATCCTCTAAGACTGACATTTTCAGTCCTGAAACATAGAGTTAAGTGATTCTCCAACTACAAAATCAGATGTGTACTAAGTTTTTGCCTGAGCTAGGCATTCCTTGTATCATGTTTACAGTAGCAGTATATAATTGAACTAATAATATTTGCATTAGCAATAAAATTTCAGTAGCTGAGATTTTATTTTTGCAAGATGGGGCAACTTTAGAAGCCCTCATTTCCATAGGACAATAAAGTACCTGAAAACTGAGCTCATCCTGTTACAGATCCTGAAAAGAATTAAAGAAATTCCTGTGGATTTGTCATATACAATTAGTGAGTCCTATTTCCTTAAACAGGCATTTTGCAGGTGTTTGATTGTTCTAATACAACATAACCTTCTAGGAAAACTTGTTCTTCCGAATTGAATGACTGAAAGTTCAAATGTTAACAAATAAAGGAGCTTTGCTTTAAAAATTACTGTGGCATGTTTCTTACCATTAATTACTATTATCTATTCAGAAATCCACTCCATTCCATTTACTTGTGTGCCAAAACATTGCATATTTTCTGAAGGCTTTCCTTTGGAATAACTGATGTAAAGCAGGAAAATGGGAATATTGAGAGCAGAGACTTGGAAATTTGCAATGAAGTGTATTGACATGGTATAAGGTGTAGTGATACTAGTTTTCAGCATGGAGACACACTTGGGATAAGAATATATAGGTTTACAGCAGCTGTGCTTTTTTCATGATACCACATTATCGTTGCAATGGAACTGCATTCACTTTCTTCTGCATATCCACAACAATTGACTACGGCCATGTCCAGTGAAACAGAGGGTCATAAGGCTTTGAAGACAGTTTGAGGGAGTGCATCTTGACATGATCAAACCCTTCTGGTGCCTCAGACCCTGAGATTAGCTGAAGACTTCTCAAAGTTGCCTGACATCCCTTCATTTTAGCTCTGTTCTTCAGCGGAACAGCAGCAAATTTGACTCTTAAAACCACTTCTGTCACAGTGTGCATCTTCACAGTGAAACATTAAGAACCTTCTTGTTGTGACTGGTTTATATGAATTGTTAAGAATTGCTGGAAGAATGTTAATGATATGACACAAGCCAAGATAGCTGAATATTCAAAACCAATGCTTATGCTCTCCTCTTTGGCTTATGTTTCCTTCCTAGATTTTATGGGTAAGGGAACAAATCACACTTAAGCACGGTGTGAGACTTAAATAGGTAACCTTTTATGCCAAATTGCTAACCTACTGTTAATATTAAATATTTCCAGGGAAATATACCTTCCATTCCAACTAAGGTTAAAACAAGCATCTCCCCACCTTCATCTACATAATACCACAAATTTAAAATTTAAAATTCACTTCTGGAGACAACTTTTACTCTAATTATTTCAAATTGTTTTATGTTTGATATTAGGGTAAATTCCTATATATATACATAACAATAATATATAATATTATGTTATATATAATAATATATGATCAATAATATAATATATATAGTATAATATATATACTATATAGTATCTAATAGCATATATACAATTATAGCTTATAATATATATAATATATATAGTATATTATATATATAATATATATGTATATGTATATATACATAGATATATAGATAAAAAATTATAATATAATTCCTATATATAAGGATGCAAAAAAGTGGGATTTAATGTGATCAAACCTTTCTGAAATTAACCCAATTATTTCCACAAAGTTAATGCAGATTTACCTAGAGATATAAAGGACAGATCAAATAAACAACCTGGTTACTTAAAGTAAGTGTAGGTAGATTTGTTGCCAAAGTTGAAGATTCCTACTTCCCTGCTCTGTTTGTCTAGAGGAAGTCAATAGAATAGGCATAATCTTTCCTTCTTCTCTTGAAGTTACCTGTCAATTTAGGTATAGGTAAATGTGTTGAATTGAATGAACAGAGCAGCTGAACAGTGACTCCAACAAAGCTTAATTTGTCCATCAACTATATTTTCCTGCCAAAGTAGCAATGTGCAACCAGTTCAGTGAGCCTTCTTAAGGCTAAAACAAACTACAGTAGTCTGAAGTGTACCATCTTTCATGTATTTGAAGGCCCTTCTTGTCTACAGTGCACTGAATTGCACTATTTTTTGAGCACTGTACTCTTTTAGAGAATTAGATTTGATATGGATGGGGATTAGATTGTTTCCACAAACAAAATAGCAGAATTTTCCATTTGTCTGTGTATTTAGTGGCTACAATGAAATTTTATTTATCCAACAATGGACACTATTTCGGTATGCAGTATCTATACGTGGAAGTAAACTATTTGCTTCATGTGCATTATTATGCAATTATTTTTAAGATGAAGAGGTGATTTAATGCTGAAGGTGAGAGGAGTTACACTTTCTCAAGTGTTACACAATGACCTTTTTTCAAAGTCCTCTTAAGTCATCACTAGAGAGTTGATGATGCTCTTACAAAACACTCAATTATTGATTTTTAAGCACTTTTAAGATTCTTGAGATGAAGCTTATATGCTTGTACAGTTTAGAGGATGCACCACAACTTATGCTTTGAAAAAGATGCCAGATATTTATGGTTGTATGTCACACATGAACTCCCAAGGAAGTACTCTTCTAGTTGAAGTGCAGTCAAATCAAAAGAATAGAAGAAAAGTGAAAAGCTTTAGCAATAATTAACAGTACCTAAAAACGTGAGCATTTAAAACCCGATAGACATAACAACATGAAGTAAAAATGGTACTTTCCTTCCATGTCATTTATTTCTTAAAATATTTCTCAAAATCCTTAGAAATTTTGGTGGAAGACTCCTGAAACTCATCCATGGAGACAAATGTCAAAACAGAAGATGGTGTTTAGCCTGTGGCATACTGTGAATTACTTTTATTGTTATTGTTTTACTGGGGCAGGGATTTTTTTAGTTTTTTGGGGATTTTTTTGTTTGTTTGTTTTTTTCTTTAGGGAACTTGGTATACAGCACTTCTACTGTATAATGAGGTTTTTGTGTGGAAGTCTCTATGAAGTAGTGGCATTTTTATATGCTTGAACCAATGTGGATTAAATTTCCCAAACAGGGAACACAATCTCATTCGCATGAATCGATAATAACATTTTCTTTCAAATTGTAGACATTTATTATGAGATTTGTATTTGTCTTTAGATTTCTAAATATGCTGGTAATGCAAAGCCCCTATTGATTTCAATATGGGTTGGGAGTTAGTTGTCCATCTTTAAGCATTTTTATATCTGTCAAAATTATAGTTTTAACTCTGAATAGGTTTTTTCCTTTCAAAAACATAAGGATTAAATCAGTTTGTCAATGAATTGTAAGAATGCATGCTCTAAACAAAACATGTTTTTTTCACAAGTATGTATCTAAATAAATTTCTCGAATAATTTACAAATACTTCTGAACTTCATTTTCAAACTAAAATTCAGAGACAATAGGCATATAAACTTAAATTCATTTATGTGTTTTGTGATGAAACTTCAAAAATCCATTATTTATGTACCACTATATGAGGTATACTTACTGAGGTGTAAGTACTGATTGTACTTACAATTTTCAATTTATTTTTGTACTAGCTTTCAGAAATATTTTACTAATTTTCTATTTCTTTATTAACAATCTGGTCCCTAAAAGAATTTTAAATAGATTTAGCTGTAGTTTTTGGTCACAGAAACTATAGTCTGGTTTGGTTAGGACCTCATAGACAGGACTGAAATGGAATCATTTACTCAGGAATTTTTCTTTTATGAATAATGAGAATTTTAAAATTATGCTGATTGTTCTGCAGATTACTAAAAGGCACTATGAATGGACTAAATTTGAGTTTATTATTATTACTATTATTTTACTAAATATGTTACTTCTCTTACAAAATCTTTGAAGTCACAATTGTCAGTTTTCATCAATTAATTATTCTAAATGTTTTGTAGATATCTTCATGCATAATTATTTTCACATTGCATCTTTTTGGTAGAGGATGTTTTACACAATCTATGCAGGTTGAGTAGCAGGTGAATAACAAGGATAACTCAGGGACAGATGATGTGATTTCACGTGTACAGACAGAATGATCCATTTCATGTCCATATTTCTCAAAAACTGGATTTTTCTTCAGAGATTTCAGAGGAAAAACCAACCATAAGTGTGATTTTATGACTGAGAAATTTCCATCACAGGTTCTGATCTGTCTTGTTTCTTTGTAGCCTCTATTTTACAGTCTATTAACAGCCGTGGTAGTTTTGACTCTCGTGTGCTTTGGCATGAATGCTGGATACTGGGCAGGGAAACCTTCCAGATGAAAGAAGTTTGTCCTTTCCCATAAGCAAGTCACCAGGCATAATTATAATAATAAGGTTGGCAAAGCCTTCTGGGGTTCAGTATAGAGTAACTGAGGTTCTCACTTAAACAATATTGCTTATTCCAGATATCCCCATGTTTAAAAATATTAAGATTTTCATTTTCAAAGAAGAGAAATGAAAAGCACTCACTTCAATGAAAAGTTGAAGGAAGTTAGCCTTAAGATATTGGCAAAATTGGAATGACATTGTGCAGATAAATAAGACCATTTTGTCAGATTCCACTTTACAGCTGCCTGTGCTGTAAAAAAAAAATGTTCAACTGCTTAAGAATATTACTTTTTAAAAAAATAGAACATACTAAAACCTTTTTCCAGGTTCCTCTATTGAAAAAAAAAAAAAAGACAAAAAAAAAAAACACCCCAATATAGAAAACCAAAAACCCCCAAAACCCCCTGAATGTCTGTGTGGTGCTACCAAGAGTAGATATCTGTTCTTATGTTTGAACATGGCTGTGGCATTGAAGGGCAGAGGGAGGTATGCTACATAGCACCCTAATGGTTATTGTATTGTGCAACAAGGACAGTGTGTAATTCTGAGTAGCATTACTGAGCAAGGGTGACTTTCTTATAATCCTCCTACTTTTATGTCATCTGTCCCAGTAAATCACTCTCTAATGTGTATTAGAGATCCAAGAATTGAGTCTTGTTGAATCTGTGTGGTGTAGTCATTCAGCACCTACAGAAATGAGGAGCTGGCTGAAGTGAGGGGATTATAACTTAAAACAGTGGATGCTTGTTAAAATTCTCTATTATGCTCCATTGGCATTTCAAAAAAGAGAATGGATGGATTAAAAATGTGTGCTGATTGCTATACAGCTGGGACTTTTTAACAAAACGGCTGCATATTTGTGGTACTCCAAAGAACTAAACTATGTTCTCAGAGGCACTTAAACTGTGAATCTATGAAGACTCTTACTTGCAGGGATGAAGTCCCAACTTCTGTCCCTCAGTGTGCTGGATTATGTTTCTTGTGTGGGTGATGTTTCTGGGAACCATGGAAAAGTTCTGGAGTCTGGTTTGATATGGTCAGGAAGAATACAATGCACTCTGCTGCTTTCTGTCTCTTTGTTTCTTCACACACATTCTGTTCAGCTGCAGTAAAGCAAAATACAACATATTGCATAAAACCCTCACAAATATTTGGATTGCATTATCTTTTCACTTTAAGGGCTCTGTTTACTCAAAATACTAGATAAGGTGGGTGAACTGGAACACACAATTAACACAGTTTACCAAGCCAAATCGAGCCCAACTCTAAATACAGTCATTGCTACCATCCCATCAGTATTGTGTGCCGTGTCAATTGAGATTTAACAAAATTCACTTCAATTTAAAATGTGAGGTAAAGTTTTTCCTGACATCTCCATCAACATTTTGCAAAATTTTCACTGATATTCTTATGTGAGTCTTACATAAAATTTCAAACTGTGAAAATGTAAATTACCTGCTATTTTTCCTATGCCCATTTCTTCTATCTAGTGATGATGTGATGATTTTACTTTTTGCAGCACATGCTTTTTGTTTTTCCCACCTCTTTGGGGGGAAAAATGGTGACTCCTGTAAATGAGACCTCACGGGTGATGTTCTACACCTCCCCTTCCCCCTGTTCTTCCTCTTCCCAGTTTCAGTGAACATAAAGGTTGTAGATAATGAAAAGATTTGCCTTCTGTTGTTTGGTACAAAACTAAATAACAGTATGTGCTTTCCAAGTCCCATAAAAAGACCTCTAGACCCCACTAGTATTACTTACTCCAGACATTACCCAGAACAGCACTTCAGTTAGCATACCAGACAATATTCCTGAACTCATTCTGCATAATTGCCACCCCTGTGGAATTTTTTGCCAGAACAAGAAAAATGAGTTAGGCTAATTAGACTAGTATCAATAAATAAATTGTGTCAATTTTGTATTGATAAGGTAAATTTTCATTTCGAATTAGTGAAATGTGGTCTGCTCCAAGTGTGACTCACAAAATTTGACCTAGATTCTTAGCCTTTTTTTCCTTAAATTCTTAATTTCTTAAAAAATTCCTAAACTGTATTTCTTATGAATATATATATATATATATTTGTATATAAAGAAAACTGAGACCATCCTCCCATGTCATGTTGAAAATCTGCTGATGACTCTGATGACTATTGAGTGAATTGATCAGCTCTTGAAGTTTTCCAGATCTTATCTTCAGGGGTGCTAGATGTTGCTTATTTGATATTTAACACTTATAATAGATCTCTCTTTTACAATAATGGTTACTATTTCACTATTAAAACCCCCTGCTATTAATAAGTAGAATCATTAGTCTAAGTAAGCAAGAAAGCTTTTTTTTTTCTTTCTTGGTATTCATTAATTTATCATAAAAGTGATAAATAGGATGAATTTGATTTTGTATTCATGATGAGGTGAGTTATGTTTAGTGTTTCATCCTAAAGTGATGTGTAGTATTTTCACAAGAGTTGTTTCTGGAGATGTTGGTACAGATAAGAGAGGTCTTCTGAACATGCTCCTGTTATATTACACTATTAAGCATTCAGAGCAGCAGATGATATCCATATGGAAAGCAAGAAAAATATAAAAATGCTATAATCAGACAGAAAAAAGAAATTGTGTTTAGTGGTCTTGCAAAAGCGCCACTATAGTTGGCAAGAGTACATTTCATGTTGACAGTCTTTGCTCAGAAGCCCAAGCCTAAATGCTCATCAAGAGTCAACTGCACTCTTCCCATAGGCATGTTCCTCTTGGAAAAGCTGAGAGATGTTTGTCAGCCAGTACTGGCAGCACAGATTTCTCTGCTATATTAAACCTAATATAAACTGCTACTTTTTAAAGGCACAGTGTGGGTACTTCTTTGAGTTGCCATTCCAGCCTTTCCCTGAAGTGCTCAGTTCCCTGCAAGATGATGTGTTTTCATTTGTTTGGGTTTTTTTAAAGACAATGCCACATGTATTTGGTCTTTCTTAGCTCTGTTTAGGGACATGCACGTGGTTCCAGGAGAAAACTCTGAATTTAAGCTCTGATAAGGGCTTTCTAAATGAGCTTTCAAAATCTGATAGGCTGCACAACCCACTGAATCACATTTAGCTGACAGCATCACAAGCAATGAAAGAACTATTGCTAGAAAGAGCCACAGGATAAATTAGAAACCCTTAGAAGTTATAGTAAGCTATCTATAATAGTCTTCACATACTACACTGTTGCAGCAAAGTGAAATGGAAAGACTACTGAAGAATCTGAGCTAGTTAATGCAGATAACTATTTCTGTATTATCAGGTGCCTTCTGAAGAATTCAAGCCAGGTGGTATAGGGTGAAATCACATCCCTTTGCTAAAGGTATTGAAGGAATTTTATAGGCACTGACTCTTTTTTGTTTTTTTGGTAACCTGTGTTCTAAAAAATAAATCTGTGCAGCCTACAGTTGCTCTTTCCTAATTAAGGATGGCAGTTAAAACAATTAGAGAAACACTACTTCAATTATCCTTTGTAACTGTACTATTTACTACTAGAAATTAGGCCAGCACCCCTGACATTGGGCATCTCTAAGAGGTAACACCTATTTTGGAAAAATAACTGTTAACTACGTTTTCTTTAGTTTTTCAAGGTTTAGTTTGCTACCTTTTTACATATGCAGGTGTGGGTGCAGTATTAAACTAGAATATATATATGTATTTTATGGACATGCGTATTTTTTACTATGTAATTCAGCCAAAATACTTGAATATTTTCTCTTTTTACCATTGTAATTTGTTTATGGTATTCTTAAGTCATTTGACTGAGTTGCATTATGCACAGCTGCAACAATTCCCTTATTGCTTGTTTTTGAGCATTGCCCAAGAATATTCTGTCAAACTAACCAGTATATGTCATGTACATCTCTTTAATTATCCTAAAGGTAGAGCTATGAGTGGAATATTTATCTTTTGAGTGATTTTAGGTCTGGCTGTGTGCATAGGTGCTTGTTTGTGTATATTACTGCTTCTTTTCATCTCTGTCATCTATGTGTACCAAAGATGTCATGTTTATGGTCATGACATGGACTTTTCAGGGAGACAAAGGGAATTTTCATCCAGTACCTTTTAGCTTTTGAAATTAGTATTTTGACACCCTTTTAAGATACCTTAAGGGTAAGGGTAAAGAATGGCATCCAGCCCAGACTATAAGGCAACAAAACTATTTTATCAACTTAGAAGTCCTCTTTGGATTCGTTTTTTTTTGACTTGTAGTAAAGTGCTAGCCCTCAAAATCTTGGTACATTTCTTGTGCAATTAATTGGATTTACACAATTAAATATCGTAATCAGAGTTGGTAAAACAGATTGTCATTAGAAGAAAGCAAGCAAAAAACTCCATAACTCAAGTATATTTTCATTTTTATCTTCCTTATCCGAAGGGGGGAAAAAATAATCACAGTGACTCAGGGGACTGTGCTTAGTAAATTTGAGCTTTCCTTTGTAAAATGCAAGTAGAAAACATCTTTCTTCTTTAGGCTATCATCAAAAGCATAGAGATGATAATATAAAGATTCAACATCCTGAATAAAGTACCAGATTGCAGAGATTGTAATCTTAGATATAAGGAGCCTTATATTATTTGGGTTTTTCTGAGAAAAATCTACAATCTGGGGAATTTTATGTCAATCTGAGCTTCTGTTCTTATCTGCACTGGATTCTAAGTGAATGAGAAGATTTTTTTATTTCTTTTTAAATGTATTCAGGCCCTGTTCACAATGGGATTCCAACATTTTCTGTCAGAGCATGATTTGTCAGGAATTTCATTAATCTCCATTTCAAACTGTAGTACAGGCCTCTAAATTTAAAAAGAAAAATAAACATAGCATTTAACACTGAAAGAGACCTAAACTTAGAATTATAATAAATAAAAACCTAAACTAAAACTACAAAAAAATAAAGATGAACCCAAACCAAAACTGGAAAAAGGAATGTCAGTCAAGCCTATTATGTTCAAAGGCCAAATATGATTTCTTTATTTTAAATCTTAGGTTAATGGTATAATGTAATGAAATACTCTGTGTCCTATCAAACATAAACTGTAGCTTTTATATTGCTTTTTCTTAGAGGTGTTTATTTCTTGTCCTTCCCTTTTTCTCAAGCTAGATATGATTTTGAAACAGAAGCAAATAAATGTCAGCTCCTTTGGTCTCTGTTCTGTCATTCCATTGCTGAAATTCTGCCCAACTGAAAATTTCCATTCAGACTGACTGGCATTTGTTTAACTGGTGGTTGTTGTTGTTATTATTATTTTGCATTATTTTAGCACTCCTTTGCAAAAATCCTGGACTTTGTGCAATCCTTGCTGTGCTTATGCATGACATTTTAAAAGCATCTGCTTCTGTGGATCTTTTTTCACAGTAGTACTTTTTTTTCCTGAAGACACTCTGACCCTCACCAAAAAACCCTTCAGTTGTTTTTAAGCTTTGGTCTGTGATGTTACCAAACTTGTATGTGGAGTAGGTACCACCCAATTTAATAGCATGCTAGCCTAAGAAATACAGAGACCAAATAAAAAGTTACAAAAAGTAAAGAGTAAATAAGATCAGTGGAAGATTTTTCAGCATCCCTTCTCCTCCTTTAAGACAAAATAGGATGTTGTACAGACTTTGTCTTCAAAATCTCGGCTCTACATTATACTTCTTATGATCAGAATTAATAGGCAGAATAATATGCACAAGGAAATAGATGGAGCAGAATGGCTTAAGAGGGTTTCTTATGTAAAAAGTATTTTTCAAATCTGCAGTAATTTTTTTCAGCCTGCAGTGTGTTAGAAAGGAAGATAAGACTACAGAATGCCACTATGCTACAAGAATCCTTCTTGCTCTTTGGGACAGTACAAGTGCTGTTTGCTTATTAAGGAAGCAGACAGTTCTTAGAAAATGTCTTATTTTAGTTATAAAACTGATTTTTTTAATATGCATTAATAGAAAGTGACTGGAGAATTCTTCTACTGGTTCTACAGTCCTGAAAAGCCTAAAATTGTGTTAATTCATAGCGATATATTCCAGAGGGCAAGAGCTCGGCAGCTTCCTTTAACCTGCAATCATTTTACCTTGCTTGCTTCCCTAAGGTGGACCTGTAGCAGTAACAGCAGCAGTTGCAGGTGGAATTAAAGCATATTTGTCCCATTTGGCCCTTGTCACATATATCAGGGCTTGAATTCCATCTCCTGCTTTCAGTTCCTTTCTTGTTTGATTGATTGAATAAATGTGGGACATTTTAAAATATTTATACTTCAAAATAGGAAAAAGAAAACTTTATGACAAAATGAAATAAAACCCAGTAACTTAATGTCTTATTAAAACATAATACTTTCAAAAATGAAAATCCTAGCATTCAAAGATTGCATGTTCTTCCCTTCTCCCCTCTTTTTCAAATACTGAAAACTAATGAATTGCAAAATTATGAATAATGGTAACCTTGCGCACTCTATGTGGAAGAAGCCTCTAACATCACAGCAGAGTTTGGTGACCCAATATAGCTAGGTCAAAGAAGAAATGAAGTCCTGGAATATTACTGAAATCCTCCCAGCATGCAACGTTTGTCGCTATTATTGATCCTTGGTATACTCTCAAGAGCCTAATTTTCCTTGTTTGAAAAACAGGTGTAATTATTCTTTCCTGTCTTGTGAACAAATTTTGGGAGGTGCAAAGACAAGTTTTTAAGCACATTAAATTCACTGAATGAAAAGATCACTTCCTGCTTCTAAATGTTCTGCATTTTATAATTCTAAGGGCTCAAATGATATCTCCTTTGTGGCATTTTGTATTTCTGTGAAGACTTGCACAATTTGTCTGGTGGGACTCTGATCTATAGTTGCTGAACATCCTATTACACCTATACATATGATTTTAGTCTCCAGTTTTTGTTTCTTTTTTTTCCTACCTTGCATTTTCTTCCAGGGAAGAATTTACTTATCACATGACTCAACGTAGCTGTTTAGTCCTCAATCTACACCTTGCAAACATTGGTTTTACCCAGTCACTGTCTACTTACAGTTTTCTTGTATCTGAACTTCATTTTCTCTTTTGACATCTTTGCCTTTCTGTGCCATGCAGTGCTACCAAGGACTAGCTCCTTGTCTGTATTGCTATCCCCTCCCAATTTCCATGCTCTCCTAAACACCTTTTATAGATGCACCCCATCTTTGGCTCTTTGCAATACAGTTTAGCTAGAGTGTGAGATTGGTTGCTTTAGGTAGCTCTCTAATAGCTGTAATAGCCATAAAAGCATTAATGACAGCCTGCAGTGCCCCACATTTTCATCTTACTTCTTGCTTTGGATGGGAAAAGTTCTCTTGGAAAGCTCAAGAACCTCATATATTGTGTTCTTTCAAATGCTGCTTTAAAACTTCTAATTTAAAATACATCTGCTAGGCACAGATAGAAGTGACACATGGCTAATGTCTATTTTGTTACCTCTGCCTCTCAAGAGTACTGGGTTTGGGTGAAAGGGAGAACACATTTTCATTTCTGTTTTGATGAACAAACACCTCTGCTCTCTAGGGCAGACGCCACCATCTTTATTCAGCACCTTCACAGGTACAACAAAGTCCTGCTACAAAGGTTGGCATTCTCAGCAACTAAAAATGGAGAGCATATTAAATACGGCAAAAGTGAGAACATAATGCATATTATCTCATTCTCTTCACAGAAGTTAACATAGTCAGTTTCTCCTATGCTATCTACTCTATGACAAAATATTTGCCCTACTGCAAATGGTCACAAAAAAATTAATTCTTCACCTGAACACCAATGGCAACACATGCATGCCTCAGCCTCTTAAATAGCAAAGTCACTTGCTAATTAACTGGAGACTGGGGCAGGGTTTGCCTCTGAAACAACATTTACAATTTGCTTTTCAATTAAGGTCTTGATTTATTTCGATCCTTTTATCATCTTTACTAGGTCTTTGCTACTTAAAAAAACCTAAGAAATACTATTCTCTTTTAATTTTACTTCTATTAATAACCAACACCTTCTTTTCAGTATCTTGTCATTTTATGTGAATGGAACTGTGTTTAGATTTTGTCCCTTTTCCTAGACTCTAGTTGCTTGTCTTGGAATACTCAGGTGTTGTATACAGGCACTGGGGCTTAAGGATGGTGCACAGGTGGAAATGGATGACTAGGTCCTAATGCTTATACATGTTTATAATTTCGAATGTACATATCTATGATATAATATCAATGTAGCTGTTGCCTACTTATAGTAATAGTTTTGATTATTGCTGTAACTACTGAAATTCATAAATGTACTATTGTTGAGAGAGGTCGTATTTTTAAAAAACCCGGTTGGTACAGGTGTTAAAAAAAAGGGAATAGGCTGAAGGCCCTTCTTTGACTCCACAAGCTTGTTTGGTTTGTCATGATAACCACTCATTTAATAAATGGCATTGCTTTTTCCTACAGACCCCTTGCTGCTGTGTTAATATCTGTGCTCAAGCTCTGAGCATGTCCAATAGTGATTTGGAGTGAGAGTCTGTAATTCTGAAAGGGCACGTTGTATCATCTTTGTGTCTTTTGGGTTTCAGGAGGGCTTAAAGGATGACCAAAACCATTTAATGTGCACTGAACAACTTCTAAACAAGAGATTTTCCAGTAAACTTAGTAAACACAATCTTTAAGCATTTCTCTTCCTGTTCCTTGGTTCATGTTTGCCTTAGAATGTAACTGCATCAGGAGATTTGAGGTTTTCTGCAATCTCTGTGAACTATAGGGGGGCAGAAATCTCACATAAAATATGTGAAGGATTCTGGAGTGTATGCACCATTCTCTCTTGGTATCTGTACAGGAGGACATGCAAATTAAAGCCATCTGTGAGATTATGCACAAATTCTTTTACCGTCCTGATATTCAATTGACTTCTAGGCTACTTCATTATCACTTTATCATGGCTGGCCATTTCATTAATTTAATTGCAAGGAGAGAAACCTGGAAACTCCACTGACCCTGCAAGAACCTATTGCAATTTACATTTACATGTTTTAACTTGGTTTGTTATTCCAGTGATTCATACTTTGCTATACTAGGTTCTGGACTAGTATAATTTTTCTTTTTATTTTCTCAGTTGGTAAGAAAATGAGTATTATTGTGATGGGATTAAGATGATTTATATAACTCAGTCAAAAAATCATTTCAGTGGTTCTATAGTATTTTGCACTAGAGGACTGCCTGATGCTTTGGTTGTATTGGCACAGAGGGCTGAGAATTCATCCTGATCATTGATTCAGAGTTATAGATGATTCACTCCTGTTGTGTAGTAATTTCAATGTAATTAATTGAAATTCATACATATGAGTAGCATTTTTATTCTTCAATGGTTCAGAAGGAGCTAGATTAGGACAATCCAAGGAGCTAGATGCAGCCAGTATCTCCACAATCAATAGTAATAGACTCTTATTGTCAACAGTACTTCTCAAGTTAAGAACTCAATGCTCAGTATCTCACTTTATAGGCACGAAAACCCCAGTGAGGTGACAGAGGTTGCCTTTGTAGGAACTACCCAGAAGACCACTAGGAGATCCAGAACAATACTGGGGTTACCCTGCTCGAGCAACTGGGACAGTGCTCTAAATTAATTGCCAAGCCTTCTCCTTTCTAATGCTTTTATACTTTGAAGTCCTGGTTATGATGAAGGCTGAAAATATTATTAAACTTAACTTTTCATCTTTCATAGAATCGTGGAATGGTTTGGCTTGGACTAGGCTTAAAGGTTATCTAGTTCCAACCTCCCTGCATAGACAGGGACACCTTCCACCAGACCAGGTTACTCAGAGTTCTGTCCAACCTGGTCTTGGACACTTCCAGGGATAGGATATCCATCACATCTCTGCAAAACTTGATCTAGTGCCTCATCACCCTCACAGTAAACAATTTCTTCCTAAAATCTAATCTAAAGCAGCCCTCTTTCAGTTTAAAACTCTTCCTACCTTGTTCTGTCACTGTATGCCCTTGTAAAAACTCCCTCCATTTTTCTTGTAGGCCTCTTTATGTACTTAAGGGTGCTATAAGGTCTCAGGAGGAGAGGAGGAACAACCCCAAATCTCTCAGTCTGTCCTCATATGACAGGTTCTCCAATCCTACGATCGATTTAGTGGCCCACTCCAAGTCTACATCTTTTTTATTTTGGGGGCCTCAGAGGTGGATGTGGTATTCCAGGTGAGGTCTCCCAAGAAGAGAGCAGAGGGGAAGAATCTCCTTTGAGTTCTGGTCCTACTTCTTCCTGGAGCCCAGGATATGGTTGGCATACATTGCAAAAAGATTGGTCTGGACTTTTAATTTTTTGCACTCTTTGTGAAATATTTTAATTTTAGTTTTGTGTGTAGCATAGTTTTCTAGCACATGGAAGTTTTCCTAAAATTGCCCTGCATTGCATTATCAGATAAATGGATATTGAAATGCAGTTGGTTATGGAGGTCTCTAGGTTTGTAATACTAGGTCTAAATGACAATGACATATGCAATGTGCTGTTAATTCATACAGTCAAACTGTGATTACTCTGTTGTTTTCTTTCCTTTTTTCATTGGAGATATTTGTTAGCATGTACTTTTAATTCCACATCTCACAGTCTCACATACAAATAGAATCACCATATTTTTTGCTTCCTACTGGTACGTTCCTTTTTCCTGATTTAAGGTTTACTCCTTGATGCTGCATTTGAAACAAAGGTGTTATATAATGTTGGGCAAGTATCTATCCTATTAATTTATCTTTTTTTTTCTTTTTAATTTTGCTGTTATGTGCTTTTTTGTTATATGACACTAACATCATGATAAAATAAGCACCGTTAAACTTCTTTAAGGAGTCAGCACCAAGAGGTTAAAACGTGGTCAAGGGTTAATTTACCAGACAGAAATCTCATTAGGTTTTCATGGATTTGCTGTAGTCACTCATATATGTAGTTGTTATTTTAATGAGTCTTCTATAGACAATGTTTTAAAAGTTGCTGCTCAACAGTTTGGATGGAGGGCATCCTTTTCATTGCCTGTCAGGCCCATCAGTGACATCAAAGTTTACTGGGGGAATGCCTGGAAGGAATGGATAAAGCAAATTAATTTCAAAAAACTAGTAAGATTTTTAACTTAGTTTTGAAATGTACCTGCATATTGTGCTCCAATTGTGACTATCCTTTTTCTGAAGGATTTTCTTTGGTACAAGCATAATTTTATGAAGGTGTCCAAAAGGTTTATTTTTTCATCATAAAGTATTTTTGAGCATATTTCTCTGTCTTGTTATCAAGCATTTTTTTTTAAATATTGAACTTAATTTTATCATATGGACTATGATGGTTTATTTTTGATTTGAAAATGTGCTTAAACTCTTCTTACATTTCCAGACAAAACCAGTATTTATTGAATCTTCTCTTTGCTCTGCCTGGATTTACTTTCATTTTGTACATTACAGCAAGTATTTTTAGCTCCACAGTGTGTCAAATTGAACAGAAAATACGTATTTAATTGTCCTCTTTCAAATAAATGTGTGAAGTATATATTACCACTAGGAAATGGAAATAATATATAATTTTCAATATTTAGTAAAACTTTATAGTGTATTTGAACACGTCTGTAAAAGAGAACTAGTATCTTATTTCTAAAGCAGTGTTATTAGAAAAGTTGATTTTAAAATAATTTCTTAAAATAAATTCAGCACTTTTTTGGGTATTTTCAATTTGGTAAAAAACTTTCATCTTTTCAACTAAAATTGGAAATTATTTTGAAGAGAATTTTTCAGTTTCTAAAAGGATTACTTAAAAAGAAAATATATTTAATGTATGGTACTATTAACAGTAGTTATGTTTTAACTACTCTAAGAAGAGTAGTTAAAACATAAAAACTACAAGAAAACTGAAAAGTTGTAAGAATTTTGAACAGACATGTAAAATTACAAAGTAATTACTATGCCTTCACCAGATAACATATGAGACAGTTATGACTGATGATATCCCAAAATTGCAATTCAGCACACAGAACTACAGCATCTTCCTCTTAATAGTTAATGAAGTTTTTCTGAGTGCCACTGAGAACAGTGGATGAACAAAGATGAGGATAAAGAGGGCTTCAAAACAGCTTCACTCTTCTCCCTAGCATGTGTAACAGGGCCAGAGAGGGAGGAGGAGGGGAAAAGATGTGTGGCACGAGGAGGAACAGCAAGCAGTACAGTGCTTCTCCTGCCAGGATGCATTTATTGCACAGCTTCCCTTGGAGTTACAGCCCAGCCGAGACCACAGAGAGCTCGGCTGTTTGCAGAGTGTCAACCTCCTACGGCTCAGTAAAGCAGGATGCCAAACCTGTGTGCGTGGAGTGGGGGTGGTGGTGTGTGCTGGAAGGTGGCCACAGTGCTGTGCCAGACTTTGTAAGGTGCAGGTATATGTAAGGGATATGTAAGGAAGTGCAAGGTGGGACACAGCTGTGAGAATTTCATAGGCAATACCTAAAATGTGATGGCTCTGAGGTAACTTTGGAAACTTGGCTTGATGTTGGTTTAATTACCTTGGCTGACTGACACACCAACAATTTTTAGTGCACTGTTTAAAGACAAGAAAATCCATTTTTGATCCTGCTTTAGAACAATATGTGGTAAAGCTTTGGGAGCTGTTTGATGATTGTCTCAAGATATCCATCCAGTGGGATGGGGTGGTCAGCTGGAGAAAGTAGCTTCATCAGCTCTGCTCATCCAGGGGTTAAATTGCCACTTGCTTCCCAGGGTCATATGTGTAGCCATGGCCTTCCCATAAGCTGGGCAGCTGCTCCAGACTGAGTATGGATATAAATAAGAAAATGATGGCCTCCTTAGAGAAACTGTGAATGCCCCATCCCTGGCAGTGTTCAAGGCCAGGCTGGATGCGGCTTTGACCAGTCTGGTGTCATGAGAGCTGCCCTTAGTGGGCGATAGAATTACCAATTATTTCATCACAAAGGTGGCTGACAGGAACAGCAACTGAGAGACTTGATCAAGAACAGAAATTATCATAGGTTTTTACATTTAGAATAACATTAACACTCTTGGAAGGCTGTGTGGGAAGGACAGGAGTGGTGGAAAAACGTGGTGCTTCCCTCTTCCTCAGCAGGACTGGACCAGTGAGTACGTGTAGTGAGATCAGAAAGGAGGATAATCAAACTGTTGTGGCGGAGAGTAATATGTTCTCCAGAATTGAGGGTAATGAAACAATTATAGTTTTTGAAACAAAGTAGTACAGAAGAAGTAACCTGATATTGTTAAAACCACCACAGGGAAATTATGCAAAAGCAGGTTTCTTTAGTTGGCTTTACACCATTAGTTATAAAGTGAGCCCTCAGAAAGGGCTGAGTGAGAAGCTGGCTTTGGGGCTTTGCTTGGTGAATGCTGAACTGCATCAGATCATAGAAACCTGAAACTTTGTATCTCACAGTGAGACAGCATCATGAATACCTAAATTTACACCTGTGCCGTGATACCTGGAATTTACTGCTCAAAGAGAGGTCAAATATAGTTGTTACGAAGTCACACAATCTGCTTTGGTGCATCTTTACAGTTCGAAAAGGCAAGAGTTTTTGGACACAGCCTTCCAACAGCCACTCTGTCCAAAGAACAGAAAGTTTGCTTTCTTAGAGAAGTCCTCAGAGCTCCTGAACTTAGTAGGTCCTGACACCACTACACCAGAAATTCCCCTAGATTTGGTGTATGGGTGCTGCCAAGTTCTGTCAAAAATACTTAGAAATTATGTCATCCTCGCAGAAATAAAAATTGCTTTCTATGATTCAACGAGAAAAAAAAAAAAAAAAAGAACAAAAACACCCACCCCAAAACCGCAAACCAAAAACTCCCAACAAAACACCCAAACCTGGAACAACCATGAGCCCTGGGATGCCACCAGCTCCGGACAAAAAGGTACGAAGTGTCTCTCGCCGCCCTCACCTCCGAGCGCCCGCGGCGCTTTGCGGGGCAGCTCTGCCACCAGAAAGGGCGTGCGTGTGTGTATGTATGTGTGTGTCTATGTGTGTGCGTGTGCGTGTGTGTGTGCGCGCGCTTTGCTGCGCGGAGTCAGGGAGGCGAAACTTTTACTTTAAATCAATTTCTTTTTTTTTTTTTTTTTGTGAATGGAAGGGGCTGCCTTGCCTCCCGCGGGGGCGTAGGGGACGCGGCGTGCCCGCGGCAGGATCCCGGGATCCCGCCGGGCGCCCGAGTGCCGCCGCGCTCGGCCGGCTCGGGGCAGCGCGGGCGTCGCCCCCCGCGGGGCCGGGGCCGGGGCCGGGGGCGGGCGGGCGCGCGGCGATCCGGCGATCCGGCGGGGGGCGCGGGGAGCCAATGGGCGGCGGGGATCCGCCGGCGCGGCTCGGGGGCCCCTGGAGGAGGAGGAGAGGAAAAACCACGGGATTGAGCTCTGTCAGTGGCGCTCGCGGCTTCCAAGGGGGAAGTGCCGGGGAATAATTAATGTTTTTATTAAATTTGGAGGGAATTTTTTGCAGCCGATCGCCGCGCGTGGCCTTCAGGTGGGTCTTCCCCCGCAACTTTGCCCGGCGCCCCGCGGGATTGCGCGGCGGCGGTGGGGCTGCGGGAGCGATCCTGTGGGAGAAGGTGGCCGGTGCGCGGGGCGGGGGGCCCGTGCTGTGTGTGTGTGTGTGTGTGTGTGTGTGTGTGTGTGTGTGTCTGTGTGTGTGCGTGAGGGAGCGCTGAGCGCGCGGCCGCCGCCGCCGTGCCGTGAGGTGCGCGGCCAGCCCCGCGTTCGCCATTACGAGTTGGCCGCACGCTTGAGGAGAGCCGGGGCTGCCGCCGGCGCGGATCGCCCGCGGGCGCGGCGCGCAGTGTAAATAAAGCCCTGCCTCCCGCCCCGCTGGCTGCCGCCGCCGCGGAGTGCTTTTGCTCCGCGCTTTGCTGGCAGGAGCGTGTAACCCAGGTGAAGGCAGAGAAGGGAGGGTTGTTTTTATGAATGGGACTCTTTGAGGTTAATTAGGTATGCAAATGCAAGCAGTTCATTCATGCTGCCTTTTTTTTTTTTTTTTTTTTTTTTTTAAATCTAAAAGCCATCTTGTATTCCCGTCTAGGCTGATTGGAGTCCAGATCCCGAGGAAATCTCCAGATCAAATGCCCAGTAAATAAAAACACTGAGCTAAGACTCGTGGAAGAGCTGCAGAATGGATGGATTTTATGACCAGCAAGTGCCTTACATGGTCACCAATGTGAGTGATCAGTTCAAAGTTGGTGTTTATAAACTTGACTTCGACTTATTTCTGTGGGGGAGTTTTACAGACACAGTCTCTGCTTTGTTACGGCTGTAGGGGCAACTCTTCATCTGGGAGCTTTGCTTGCAAGATGAGCCTATCTTCATAGTTATTGCAATAAAGCATCGTGTTCTTTTAAAGACAGTTTTGGGATGATTAAAAAATCATGCACATGATTAGCGGATGAGGGAGGCGAGAGCAGCAGCAGCTGCATTCAAAGTTTCTGGCTGCGTTTGCCTGCAACGTTCAAAAGAATGAAGTTGAGGCAAACATTAACCTTTTTTTTTCCCTCTCTGTTTTTTTTTTTTTTTTTTTCTTTTTCTTTCAGGACTTTGCTAACAATTTTATAAGTAACACAGGGAAACAAAGCAGTCTATTAAAATTTCCTATCTGGGTTCTCCTGCACAGCTTATGCTATGGGGATTTATGGGCTATTGTGTAGGTTTGTATACTTTAGATGCTAAAAATATGATGGTATTGTATTGCTGCTTGAGCACGTTATGTATGTATTGTACAAATAGATGTCTACGTAGATAGATAGAAATGTGTTGCATTTAGACATAGGAATCTTTTAGAGCATGTTAGGTGCTCAGCAATATCTTTTGTTAGAAATTGAAGGCTTGCAAGAAGTCCCTGTTTGAAAATGTAAAGAATTTATGCCAACTTTGCATATTCTTGATTAAATAAAAAAAAGCCCAAAACAAACCCAACCAAATTTCAAACCTGAGATTTTTAAAGTAACTGATCTTTCCTGTTTATAGAATCCGCGTGGGAGAAACTGTAATGAGAGACCGACAAATGTCAGGAAAAGAAAATTCATTAACAGAGACCTGGCTCATGATTCAGAAGGTGAGGGCTTGTTGTTCCCCCCCCCCCCCACCCCCCTGCTTCTCCCTTTTTTACTAATGCAGAGAAGCTTTCTGAGAGCTCTTTATTTATTTATTTTGGAGATAAATATAGCTAGATCAATCTGAATAAACAAGACAAGAAAACTACGTTTACTAATGCAAAACAAACTGGCAAAAGCAATAAATTTATAAAGTTGAAAGTCTTTCCTTGACTTACCCTGTTGCATTTTGTGCACATGTGGCACACGGATGTCATGCACTGAGGCCAAGCCTTTGCAGCATCTGACACAAGTCATGGCACCTGGCTTTTTCACCACCAGGCCTCTTCAGATTTAGGGCATTCTTCATCCTTCCCATCTTTTAATGTCCTTTTCCCTGGTATGTCTTCACTGCTGGTAGCAGGAGTGAGAGAATGTGGGTGTGGAGATTTGTTTTTTACCAGCTTGACTGTATAGTCAGACTTCTGGTGCCTGCTGGCCTGTTTCTCTTGTTGTATAACACTAACAGGGTTAAAAATCCAGGGAATTTTGATTAAGGGAGCCTAGAGGGGAGAAAGTTTTGGAGGGCCAAAGGTTTGTAACTTACTCCCATCAGTAGCCATCAGGATTTTAGCTTGAGAACTGTAGGCTGATAATAAGTGTTAACACTTCTTTAGGTTACAAGGTCTGTATTATGCTATGCCTACAGACCTGGAAGTACATAAGACATACAGGAAGATATGTAGAGGCCTGTAACTTACCCCTGTGTAAATCTTATCAGGGTAAAAGCACACTGACACACTTCAAAAATCCATACTTGTCTGGAAAAGTAGATTGAAAAGAAAGCAACTTTCTGATTTTCAGTTAAATCATTTCCCAATGTGCTTGTGGGGTATCAGTCCACAGCCTAAATGAATAGCCTCTGTCATTTAAGTGTATGTAAATAACTATCTGTCAGCATTCATAAAAGAGGAAGTCTCTCTCAAAATACAGTAAATTAAAAATAAACCATTTCTTAGTTCAAATACCCTACTTAGTCTTAGCAAACAGAATTTTCGTATCTGAGTTTCTGCGGCTTGCAAGTAAGCTGAATGTTGCTTTGGTTTACACCCATTATAAGTAACTTATTTCAGTGAATTGCAAAAGATTAGCTGCTGCAAAATTCAGTCCATGAGGAAGGTAGTTTTAGCTTTTAAGTAGAACAGTGAGCATAGAGGAAATAGTGGTGATTCTCATGTCATACAAAGTAAAACATAAGGGGAAGTACAAAAGATTTCCCATTTCTCTTTGCTGTTGCAGCATCTCAGGTCATGGCTTCAGAATTTTTATATGATAGTTATGACCCTACTATTAAAAATATTCAGTTATTGCTCAGGCAGAGCTGTGGAAGTCCAAGCAAGCTTTATCTGGGCTAGATTTTACAGGTGGAGGCCTGAATTGTGTAAGAAGAAATAGTTCACCTGTAAGAAATATTATGATTTTTAACTTTTCTATGTGTTGCTGAATGAGCCTTTTATACCACAGAGCTCTGTTAAGATTCTAGTTATTATTTCAAGAGCTGAAAATACAGTAAGTGCTTGGGTTTTTATTAATAGGTTTAGAAAAATCAGTAACTGATGCCTAAGAATGCCTGCTTTTTCTCTACATTTGACTGCCAAAACAGAATGAATGTATATTGTTCTTGAGCAAAAATATATTTTTAAACATATTTTAATCTTGTACAGAGATTAAAGGTGTGAGTCTTTTATCCATGTCTTTATCTTTTTCAGAACTCTTTCAAGATCTGAGCCAATTACAGGAGACATGGCTTGCAGAAGGTAAGGGAAAAAACTGCTTGTAAAAAGAGAAAAAACAACTCTGGAGAGGAAAAAAAAAAGTCCTGAACTTGCTGTCTTAATGTTCAGCCCAATTAATTGAGCTCTAAAAGAGCCACCTCATGTGTCATGCATACATTAGAGCCTCTGATGAGTTTGTCTTTGGGGACTCTGGGGCTGCTCTACCCAGTGTCATCACAAATTACCAGGAGAAATTGCTTCCAGCTCACAATCACATCTGCTTTTGGCAAGAACTAATGCACCAAGACTTCAAGTTCTAAGCCTCTGTTCAGATTTTAATTGCAATTGATCAGGTTTATATTATTGTACCTCGAGAGACTACATACAGCCAGAACTGGGCTTGCTGTTTCCTTTTCAGCAGCACATATAATTATTTGGTGTTCTGGTGGAGTACTTTTCTGATGGCAGAAATTAGTTTCTCTGGGTTCATCGGGACGGGATGCTTCAAGATTTAAGTGCAAGTGTCTTCTTTCCACCTTGTTCACAACACAGAACATTAGGTGTGTATGAAATACTTAACTAGTACTTTTTCTTTCTTTTCCTTTTTTTTTTTCTCCCCCCCCCCTCGCAAAACCTTTAAATATTTTGCATGTTATTTTTGTCTTTGTATTTGTAGTCATGAGATTCTGTACCGGGTGATTAAGAAACTGTTTTACAGATGCATGTTCTTTTAAGTATTTCAAATAATCTTGCAGAGCACATTCTAGTGAAGAGACAAGGTTTAAGAACAATAATGTGCAAAGCTGAATTTTCAGTAGTTGTTGAGAGATTAATTTAACAGTAACAAAAATGTGCTGCTGCATTAGGAGAACTTTAACAAGTTACAAGGTACCTTTTTGCTTGTTGAAGTCTATTTGTTTTCAGCAATATTTTCTGATTTTTATTTTGTTTGATATTTGCAGTACTGTTTATTTGAAGCATAAAGATTTTTGTGCTATATCTGTTCTTAATATTTCTGGTCAATTTTTTATGTAAACTTCTGCATCTGAAATAGACATAAATTTGATGCAAGTTGAAATAATCTATCCAGATTCATCCTGATTTAAATGAATGTGAGTATTCACATATGTTTAATTTTTTTCCTGTACAGGACTATGCGCAGCTGTTTATAAAAGAAATGTAAAAGAGATATTCTGGGGTATATTTGGGTTGTTTTCTTTTGTTTGTTTTTTTTTCTTTTGTGTGTGTATGTGTGTAGTTTTTTTTGTTTTTGTTTAAAAGGAGGGATGTTGGGGTGAAATGCTTGATATTGGTGTTCATAGAAAGGGAAATATTGCTGATGAGTACTTGCTTATGCCCTGATTCTGTTTTAACAGCTTTTTGTGTAGTTTCTTTACCTGTAAGTAAGTTGTGAGGTATTGTTTATTTTGATGACATTTTTATTCTGCTAGTATTAGTTTCAGTATGGGGTTATTCTGTGTATGATCACAAACCCCTCCTGAAATTAATGGAACAGGGAATATATTTTTATGAACTAATAAAATTCTTCCCTAATAATTGCAAATAGGATGTCCTGTACTAAGATAATTTTTTTAGTATAATGCTCAGATGCAACTGTTACTGTCTCCCTGTCTTAATTTTCCTAGGGAACTCTTTACATTGTATCATCTCATTCATGTTAGCAAATCAGAAACATGTTAAAATGCTACTTGAAAGATACTATTGTTTAATTTAGAGGTTAACTTTCAGTTTGATTTTTTTTCACTGGCATGGATGGTTTTGTTTCTGAAAAATGATTAAATTTCTTTGATCTTAAGTCAGAAAAAATACAGGCAGATTCATAAAGCATGTGGAGATAATAATGGAAGTTTGAAAAACAATGCAGAATTTAGAACTAATTTGATCATTTCCATAGGTACATTTATTAATGTAATGGCAATTTTTATTCTGAAGGCGCTGCTTATTTGAGACTAGAAGCACTTGTTTGAGAGCCTTTTTACCTCTTTATAAGAGTGTATTTCACTGAAAAAAATTAGATAGGTTTTGAGAGAGAAGGTTTCTAGTCCTATGTCAGGTCAAATTACCTTTATAAAGGCAGATAAAATAATCTGGGAAATATCTAAAAATAAAAAAAAAAAAAGTGCTGTTTGTTTTTTGGTTTTTTTTACCTAGCAGAAAGTAATAAAGCTAAATAATGCTATTTTCCCACAGTATACTGCAACTAAATATTACAGGTTTTTCAGTGTTCTAGAAGTACTTTAAGAAATCTCTGTTTCGGGCCATGCCATGGATGGAGCTGTTTCATGAAACACAAACTGCAGAGCTTTTCTTAAGGCTAAACTAAAATTGAAATAAAAAGTTAGGATGACAACATCAAGTATTGAGCTATTAGCTTGACCCCAAAGTTTTATGAAAAAAACCCGCCCTTAACAACTTTTGTTAGTCTTTATAATGTGCTAGTGTTTGAGCTTTTGTAGCTCATTGTAGCTCTGCTCAAGTGTCTATATGGATGAGTTTAGCCAGGAAACAGATTTTGAAATCAGACTTGTTTACCCATTGCTAGATGTGTCCATTTATGTTCTTCTGGACCTTGCTAGGCTAGAAGTCTGCCAATTTGGCAGCATCAGTACTGTTTACATATTTCTTTTCATAATGCTTTGGAGCCAGGGAAATGACCATGAAATTTTGACCCTTTTTAAGAAAAGCAGTGGCAGCTGACCAGGTTTCTCCCACTAGTTCAGATCCCCACTGGGGAGTAACCAGGTCAAAAAATCTACTTAGTAGTTAGGAGAAGAAAGTGAGTTGCATTTTATGTCACACAAAAATAATGCTTGTGGATTTCTTTTCTTTGTTTTGCTTTTCCTGAAGCTGTCCTTACTGCATTATATACTTTAGCCTGAGGATTTTTACAGTTAGTGTCACCTGTGACAAGTTGGTGGTAAACAAGTAAAGAAGAAAGGAAATGTATTCTTTTCCTCTTGGAAATGGTGGGAGGTTCAGTTGTATTAAAGTATTAATCCAAATGTAAACAATTCAGTAACCTCTTTAATATTTTATTACAACATAATTAACAAGCTGAATACTACTTACAGAGAGCTCACAGATGTATTCCACTAGCTGCATAGTAGATTTTTATGGAAATGAGTTTTGCTTCTTACTCTGTGTTGTATTATATATGTAGGAAAGACTCTAAATTATTTTGATGTAAAACTTACTCCGAAAAAGGTTGCTCTGTGTCAATTGTTATGCAAGACAGAACATAGAGTATAACAGTTATCTCATGTTGGAAATTGAAAATGGGAACCCTTCAATAATTTTTTTCAATGTTCAGCCTTGAAATAGTTAAAGTTGCCTAGTGCTAAGCGAGACAAATATTATTTGGATTTTATCTTTTATATTTAAATAACTCAGTGGCAACATTTTGACATGATAATACTATAAAATTACTTTATTGATTCAATGTTTTTGGAATCAGATTGGTTCTTTCAGGTAGCAATTGTTTGGTGACTTGAAAAAAGTGGTTAAAATATTAATTTAATGTTACCTTGTCATGGTACCTCTTCCTACTTATTGTGCAACAAAATGAAGAGAGAACAAATTGTTAGTGAGTGAGTGCCTCCTTTCTATGGTGAAAACATTTGGTTTTGGGGAATACTAGAGAAACAAAAAACTCAGATTTAAAAGAAAATATTATTTAGATACTAATTTCTCTTACAGCTTGTTCAAGATAAACAAAAGGAATCCCAAGCGAAGACAAATAATAAATTTATTCACTAGATCTGCTTCTTAGAGCGATAGCTAGTAATTCGCAGATGGCAATATACTAAAAAATAAAAATGTAACTTTTTTTTGTGATTTGAAGAACATACAAAAAGATTAAGTACACAGGAAGTGGTTTGAAGTAACAGCTACAGGTAACGGGTTCGTGCCTCTACTGCAGCTCAACTAAATTGAGTGGATGGCTTCTTCAGGCTACTGGTATTCAGAAGCCCCTTCTTAGTGTCTGAGAGTAAGTAATTTCTCTCAAATAATTATTGCCCAACTTTGGAATGAACTTAAGTTTTTTCCCCTCTGTTCTCCTGATGTGAAGGTCCCACCAGTGTTGCAGTGATGTCTAAGCGAGTGTTGACTTGTAGTTTATTTCTTGAATGAGGAGGTGTGAAAGGAAATAGTTTCTAGGTCTTGAAGGATTGCTTTTAATAAGAGAGAGTACTGGATCTTCAAATGTTAGTCCAGTTAGAGAGGCTTTGTTTAATCTGGCTAACTAGCATTTTTCTGCCAAAAAGTTGTAAAATTTAGCCAGTGTAAGGCAGATGGTATATAGCTACATTCAAGAATTATCCACATTTTTATAGGAGCAATAAGAGTCAAGAAATAGTAATTTAATACCTCCATGACTGAAGCCTGCCTGACAGGAGCAAACATTCTTAAAAGCAGTGAAAACACTTTCAGTTTGTAGTATAGAGAGTACATTTTTTAATTTTATTTTTTTTTGTGGACTCTAGTGATTTGATAGATTTGATTTGCTAGTACTCACAGCTCATGATCATAAATATATGCACAAAAAAAGAGAGGAGTTAGATTAAGCAAAATGGGAGGAAAAGGAATGTTATTAAAAAAAATCTGAAATAAAAAAAAACCGAAAATGTGCAAGTCTGAAACTCTGTGCAGTAATAAACTTCTTCATGTTTTTCTTGTTTGCTAGAAAAGTAAATAATTTTACTCAAAATCATAATTTTCAGAAGCATAGAGGGGTTTGCTAACTGTGAGGCACATAGCAAAATATTAAATGTGAGTACCCCTTTTAAAACTAACCTTTTTTCTCATTTTTAGTATAGCAGCAAATGAAGAACAGATTCTGCAAACCCATCTTCATATTCCTTGGGATTATTCATATAAGGAAGAATTTTGAGATCTGGAGCTAGTTTTGAAGTGCATTTAAGTTTATTAGTCAGAGCATCTCACGTTATGTAAAAAGGGTTTGGGGTTGTTTTGACAGCAAATCCAGTGCTTTTGGGAAATAATATTTTTTACCGTCTTGAAATTTATCACTGTTTTGCCTTCCCAGTGTTTCTTTGTTAGAAACAGTTGTTCCCGTGGAAAAAGAACAGCCACCAGCCAACACCACCCCCCCCCCCACACCAGTTCTTGCAGGAATACTTACAATTTAGCCAGTCTTTCAGATACTCAGAAGTGACAATGAATCAAAGAAAACTCAATAGATCCATTACTGTTGAGGCCCGAAGTCTTATTTTAGCTGAGGCCAAAATACTACTGCTCATATAGGATTTCCTGTCAATTTCAATTTCTTTTGCCACTTTGAATAAATGATGGATATTTTAAAACTAATTGCTCTTAGCTCTAAAAGTGAAGCATGAGGTCAGAGCACACAGTACCGCAGGAAGTGTTCTGCTACCCAAAATAAAGTTTTAAGTGAAGCATTTTCAGCTTCTTGTTTTTCTGGACAGTTTCCATTTATTTTTTTTTTAACAGGAACACCTTTCTCTGGAGTGCAGCTGAGCTTTTGGGAGCAGTTTGTGAGTGGGAGAAGGAAGAGTTAAGTTTAAGCCCTTTATAGTTTGCTTTACTTTTCATTTATTAAATAACGTTCCTTAGCAGGTCTGTGCTGCATCTTGAGACAAAGCAGTGAAATCACTGTGTTTATGCCTAAAGTTCAAGTTTACTTTGCTGTAGCTTTCTGGAAGGGTGTGACATGAAAAGCTTGTGGTTGGGGCCACATGGTTCATGCTGGACTGTGTTTTTGTGAATGGAGGCAGAACTCCAGTTCTGACTGCTTGTCTTGAGGAATTGCTTCGGAGATCAGCTGTCTCATTCACTGGCAGAAAGAATGACTCATACATCTTCTGCCTTGTTTGGCTCCAGGTCATTGTTACAGTGGATAGAGCTGGTTTTAATTAAATATTAACTCCTTTTGTCCTGGATGCTTGTTAATGGGGACTTTTTTTGTTTACTCAAAATGAAAGCAAGCTAACAGGCCCAAGTTCTAAACTCTTTTCCCTCCAAATTGTTTTCCCTTTGCAAAATGAGCCATCAGTTCAGCCTTTCAAAGAGTGTTTAAAGCTCTAAAACTACAAACAAATATTAAGTATTTTTGTGCTGTGAATGTTTGCATAGCTCAGTAGGTAGTGAAACTGTAAAACTTAAACTGATAACATCTTCAAGATCATCATTAATGTTTCTGCATGCTTTCCAAATCCTCTTGAGACATTATAGCTACAGTCAGAAGGAAAAAAAAAAATCAACTTTTGGTAATATTCTAGGCTGAGCTGGATAGTATATGCTGCAGATGTTGTCTGCTTCAGGAGTCTGAGACTTGATGGCTCTGAATGTGGAATGAACTAATGTAGCTGCTTCTGCTATAAGCAGTAAAAGCCACGTGCTTAATATCCTTCAAAACCTTTTATTAGTCTTTTGGAATATACTTGCCTTCTCAAACCCCCCTAATTAAGTAGCTCAAGGAAATGTTCTCATTCAGATGGGTGATCATTTCAGATATCTTTTTTCAATTTCTCCCTGAATGGCAAAGTTAGAAAAAAAAAAAAGTTTTGGTGATTTATGCATTGTGTCTTGTGTATATTAACAGAAGCTTTTATGGCAGCCTTGCTAAGTTGCAGTATTTGTGAATAAAAGCGGAATGAATGGCCTATGTATATAAATGTGTAGACAGCTGTGACACTGCAAGTTACGTTTTCCTTTCAGACATTCATGTTGAAGTGTCTTTACCTGCCTATTTAATTTGCTGCAAAATCTACCTGTAATTATCCAAAATCCAGGTACAAAAGCCCTCTTCTGCTTGAGCAAAGGGATGATGTATCCCAGTGATACAGCATCTCACGGCGAAATGCTGGTGGAAGGAGTCTCTGTAAGATGATGCATTCATTTCAGCAGTATCATCGTGTGCAAGTTTCAGCTCTGCTTGTTTAAGAATAATATCAGATTCAGTGAACTCATGTCTACCAGTTAGCAGGTTATTTTAATTTCTCTGTATAGGCTTCTGGGCTCCTTTCTAAGGTACTGATGCTACTAAATTTACATTCCAGTTGGAAATGCATGGCAATGCATTCTAGTTTGAATGTTTTGGATGCTGTTATTTGTTTTGTTTTTATTTGGCAGGGTTTTAAACACTTCTTAACTTGCTGCATTCCTTTTTCTACAGAGGCTTTTAAGGCTATGTTAATATTGCATTTAAAGTAAATTTTAACAGCATGTTCTCCACCTGTTTCTAGAGAACCGATTAAGTGATGTGCTCCGTCTCTATTAAATATGCCTTCATAAATTTTGGGGATCCATGAATGAAGTACATTATTCTTGTTTACTCCATAAACGAGAGCAAATGAGGGGTAATGACAGTAATATAGTGGTTTCCATGACAGTTCAACCAGATATATTTTATTTTTTTTCTTACTCTATGGCTGGGGGAAACTGATACTGATGTATACATAAATCTCTACAACAGATTTTTTTTCTGGACTAAGTCAAATTAAACTTATAGTACCAGAACGAAGCACCGGTGAAGCTGTCCAGTGCACAGAAGATGCTCTCTGGAAAGTTATATGATATTTCTGTCCCTGTTTTGCAACCACTAAATGTAGCCTCTTTATTTAAACAGAAGGGGTTTTGTTTTCTTTGAGGCTTTTAAAGACATCCTAGATTCACAAACATATATATATATATGTATCTACATATGCATGTATATATAAAATGCAGGTGCATGTTAAAAAAATTAATTCTGCTAGCCTCCTTGCTACATTTGAAAACGATAGCTGGCTTATGAAAAATGTGTGGGATGTGTCTTCTGTAAACAAGAAGTTACTTGATTCAATTACTTTAAATTTGAATGTACTCACAGACGCTTCACAAACAACTGGAAATATAAGAAAACTTAGGAACTGATTTTTAAGTAGAAAACCTTGATTTCCTAATCAGATTTTTCTGTGACAGTCAAATAGTCGGCATTTTTGTAAGGAAAATGCCAAACATCCACATGTAGTCAATTGCATGAAATGTCAGAAATTGCGGAGTGTTAGTGTTGGCCTCATCCTGTCCCTGAGTTCATTCTTGGTAAAACTTCTGTGGTTTCTCTGGAAGAAAGAGAAATTGAATGCATCAAAATAGTCAGAATATTTCAGTTGGTAGTGTTTTATACAGCTTCAAACTTCGAGGAACCAGTATGTCCTCAGAGGTACTGGTTTATTGTAAAAGGATGGATTAGTGTCAGCTTTGATTTTGTTTGGTATTTTTTTAATTAGAAACCCAAACAAGAGAGCAACAGTAGCTATGCTTTTATTTTCAAAATAAGGCTAATTATTCAGTGTATTTATCTTACAATTATTTTCAAATCTGTATTTGTGCATTTCCAAGGTAATTTTTTTTTTAAGGGGTATTTGCTGCAATACAACAGTAGGATTTTAAATTTATTTTAAAACCCAGAGCAAATAAATTTTCAGTATTATGAGCCTGATTCTGAACTCTTTACCCAGGAAAAAACCTTCCAGTTAAGTCATTAGAAATATTTCCTGAGTAAAGGAGTGGAGATCTTGTCCATGAAGAGCACTGTAGTGCACATTCAAAATAATTGTGAGTAATTTTAATTAAGTACATATCTTTAATTCAAAAAATTATATTAAAACTAGCAGAAATTGCACATATATAATGGGGAATATGCACTTTCTATACTAGAAAGTGTTCTGAAGGGCATTAAAGTTACATTTTATCATTTAAAATATTTGAGAACATTTGATAGTCACAGTTTCGATGAATGAATTTATAAGCAGCATTTACCTTTCAGATCTTGTTGGGTAACCAAATCATGGCAGATATTAACTTTTAATTAAGATCATATGAATTATTTGCTTGTCTTTGGACAAGAACTGTGGAAAATGTTTTTAAATTGTAATTTTATGCAGCTTTGCTGTGGTGATTCCAGTTAGTATGTATGTTGAGGAAAAGATGACAAAGTTAAGAGAAGATAAGCTGGATCTCTCTTGCGATGTACCAGAAACAGTCATGCTCTGAGGATGCCGTTTCTCTGTGTAATGTTCTGCAGTTATTTAAATGTATTCATCTATAATAAACATTAAGTGCTATTTCAGCTTAAATGGTTTAAATGAGTTTACCACACAGTTTGAGAGATGGCTAATGTCTTAGATATACAACGAAAAGGAACTGCGGTGCAAGGGGGGCAAAATTATCTATCAGCAGACCATGAAATGATTGTATTTAATAGCTCAGGTTTGTGACGGAAGTTTCCTCAAAACAAAGATGATCTTACATAACGCAAATGGATATTAATCGGAATTTTTACTTTAAGTAAATGTTTTTCGGTGTCTGAAATGTTGCCATTGAACGAGGAATTCTGTGGTCTGGTAAAATAGTTCTTTTTGAATATTTAAAACAGTATCAGAAAATCCCTACTGTGTTGGCTGACTGCCACGAACAATGGGAATCACTTTTAAGTAAGCCGAAGGTGTGGTAGTTTCAGGTTAAAGAAGCATTAGTGTTAATCAACGGGATTTGGTTTTATGCGGACTTTATGTGCAGTTCTTTTGAAAATGAGCACTAATGAGTTTTACCAGTGGCATGGTAGGTCCAGACCCTGGTACAGGGAGTGAGGCAAGGCCAGTGAGCCCCCACATCCTCCCATTCCTCATTGCTCTGTGCCGGGGCTTCTGTGGACTCACTGCACCACGCAGCTTCACCCCAGGGTTTATCTGATATTAAAATGATGCGCTTGCCTGATTTTCATCCTCAACAATGAAGAAACAAAAAATCATAATTTTAAACTTGGCTGTACTTTGAATTAAGCACAAGAGTCTTTATTTATGCTTTAATGGCTTATTTTAATTCTTGTTTCTTGTTTTTTGTTTGTTTTTTGTTTTCCTTTCTTCAGCTCAGGTACCTGACAATGATGAGCAGTTTGTGCCAGACTATCAGGCTGAAAGTTGTAAGTATACTACAAATCATCACTTTCTTAAAATATATATATTTGTATATTTATATCTGTGTCTTCATATTCATTTTGTCATCTGTGGTCATGTGATAGCTCCTTTTGTTGGTCGGTGACATCAGTGTGATGAATAGATAAAGCAAGTGGCATTTTGATGTGCAGCCAAAAGAACTTGTTTGGGCTGAAGGTATAACCTTTAGCAGGGGGCCCTTTCCTGTCATTTCCACCCTCAGCCCCAGGGAAGCATGGAAAAACTTAGGTTGTGGAGGTGGAAGGAGTTTCTTTGTCTGTAGAGTGAGCAGAGGAGCTTTTTAGCCAGTACAGATTAGATATTGTGGGACATAAGATACATCTCTGCTGAGCAGAGGTCTGGCTGCTCAACATGTTTTGTGTATGAATAAAGAAATAAAATTCTCCACATAATCAATCAAATAAAGCTGAAGCATTTTTAAGTAGTCTTAGCATGTGGCATTTTCTTGCTTAAACAATATTTTCCTTTGAGTTAATTGGTGGAAAGAGAAGTTATGTTAAGCTGGGTGCTTTGCATTGCTTTCTACTTACTTAACAAGATCCTAAACTTATTTTTATCAGCCTGTACCTTTCAAGTCTCGCCTTCACCTATTAAAATCCTCCTATTCTGTTAAATGCTGGCTCTGTTTTGCTGTACCTGCTGTTCTGTGGTATTGGGTGATTGCAAGGGCATAGCCTGAGAAACATCTGACAGTCACAGACTTCTTTTTGCAGTTTTCTTCTTCATGGCCTCTTCCCCATCATCAGAGGTCTCTTCTAAACAGTGTCAGCTGATTGCAGCAGAGCACATGCTAGCTTTTCCATTTTGCTAAATAACTTAAATAGTTTATCCTATTGGAGTGAATTACTGCGGTTCACTAAACCAGATAGCTGTTAAACACGGCGTTCATGTACTGAAATACTTAAATTAATATAGAGAGATTAGGAAGAATTGTATTAAAATAGTCTTTAACCCAAAAAACAAATTCACACTTGCTGAATTTTCCTATAAATCTTTTAGATTATTTTTATTATTATAGTTATTATTTTAACTATTATTTAGTTATTAAGAAGCTGTTTTAAGAAGAATTTATTGAGAATATTCATAACAGCATTTAGTGAGATAAAAAAAAAAACCTACACTTTTTTTTAATCCCCTGGAATTGTACTATTCTTTGCAGCATAGTATCCCTGCACAGCAACAATTTAAATTAGTTTTTCTCCCAAAGTTCCTGTACATATGCTAACCAGCAATCATGGTCTCTTTTAAACTTTGAAAACTGCCTTTTATAACAGAGATTTGTTTTTTTTACCTTCAAAGTCTTCAAAGACTTTTTTTTTTTTAATTAAATTATAATATGAAAGACAAAACAATCTACAAATTGAAAATCAGATATGTTACTTTACATATGGATCTGTGTCCAAATATAGTCATTCATGCATATACCTTTGTGTAAGAGTACAAAGTTCAACTGGGGCTTCTATTAACCCACAATTATCGTTACACAACAAGTCAATGATTCTTGGAAAATAATTTGTGGACTGTGAATGAAAAGCCCCATTGAAGCTGGCCACTGCTTTTGGTGATAAAGAAATTCTCCTAATATGGCTATTTTATTAATGCTGTTATGTTTCAAAGTTCCTTAGCCACAGCTTACACAGTATTATCAAAGGAACATTTATTTCTTAATTTCAGTTGGCTTCTTTATCTTAAGTAAAGGTCAGGAGAGCTTCCTGGAGAGTTACTCTGGCAAAGGTTATGGAGTTTCAGACATATACTTGGATATAATGTGTGTAGCTGTGGGCTCTGCAAAACAGGAACGGAGATCAACATTACCAAAGCCATGGGGAAATTACCACCGCAGAAGTAACACAATTGTAACTGTTTTCTCTAGGATCCAAGCCTGCCTTCAAACTCCATTATAATGACTTGCTCTATGTAGTCTACAGTGCAGTACTGAGCCTGTTACTGGCAGCAGGCTGGCAGAAACGACTTATTTTTTTAAAAATCTACTTAAATTTATTTTATTCTGTTTATTTTAATTTTTTTTTAATTTTTTTTTTTAACATGGGAGAGAATTGACAAGATTTTATAGATTTAGTGTTTAATACATATAATTGAGCCTTTAGTGTTTAATACATTTAACTGAGCCAAAAATGAGGAAGGATAGAAGTGTAAACCAAGAAGGGGATCGCAGCAACTTTAGTTCAAAGGCATCTAAACTGAACTGTGCTTTGCTACAGAAATTTCATTTATGGAGCTGTTTATAGATAGGGATGTGTATGTGATGTGCAAATTGTGTAAAGAAAACTGAAGTGTTTCAGTGAAACAGTTACAGTCTGCGATCCAGGTACAAAAAATAATGTCATTTTATTTCTAGCTTCATTGCTTGAGAAAGGGGCTTTAAAGCCGAGACAGGTGTGTGCTGTTAAATTGAAAATTGTGATGTTAAATTGAAACATTTAAAAGAGACTTAATAAGCTTCAGTAACAGTGGCAGTTCTGGAACGATGTGGTTAAAATTTTCTTGCCTAGAAATCACCAGCTTGGTGATTTGAAGAAGTCAGCTCTTGAAGCAAGATGTGGAAGGTAGTGGAGGAACTGATACTGCCAAGATCATGTGCTGTGTCCTAGCACTGAGCAGGATTAAATGTCCCTTAAAGAGCTCTGGCTTTTGCATTTATTTTCTATAATAATGATTTTAACTAGTGAAACTGCACTGGTATTAGTAACTAGGGGAAACATTTAGTTTAGATTAGATATACAGTCCACTTTATCCACACAGGGATTTAACTTCAAAGCTAGCTTGGGACCATGAATATTTCAATTATGAGTTGCTATTAAACTTCAATCAGTTTTTGAAAAGCAAACATAATATGTGTATTTATAGTTAGGTGTGGGCTTTAGATATTATGAGTGAAATCAACAGCTAGCATAACTTCATGTGGTATTATTGACGTTATTGGAATTACGCATATTTCTGTTAGCTAAGGATCCAGCACGTCAAGCTTTAAGCTTGAGTTTACCTGTTTAAAAGTAAAATTTATTTTGTTACTCCTTTATGTCTTCTGGAAAGATGCACTTCCTACCATAAGAATTTTAGTAATGCCTGCACTTTCAAACCTTACTTTTTTGTCACCAAAGTCTTCTCTTCCCTTTTTATTAAATATTTTTTAACTTGGCATATCTGTCACAAAGAACCTTTTTGTAATTTTGTTTAGAGTGAGTGGAATTTAGAGTAGATAACAACTAGCTTGTTTGGCTGAAATTTGAAAAACAAAACAGTTTGTTTTCTCGTACCTTCCTGCTTTCTGTGAGCACTGAAATTCTTGAGTTCTAAGAGACAAAAATGTGTAAATTTTCAAATTCAAAAATATTGAATTGCATATTAAATAGGGTAATTTTCTAACTTTTTAATTTCCATTCTTGCAAAAAATAAAAATTCCACAGAAGGAATGAGGAATCACTTCTACAGGCTTTTACTTAAAAATTCTGGTTTAGGCAGGTTGGTTTTTTCTCTTTTTGAATCTGCTTCTACAATGCAGTTCATTTGTTTGATGAGCATTCAGGTAACTTCTTAATGACTATTCTTTAAAAATGACATGAAAAGTTGTGTAAAACAAAGACGTAAAAAATCTGTTTCCTCTAAAAAGATGAATATTTTGGGTTTTTTTTTTAATCAGCATTCTGTATGTGACACTTTTTTCTAATTCTTATCCAATTCATAAAACCTAATTAAGCTGGTTTTCCCTCCATCTAAAGTCAATATTCACATTTGGAAAAGGGTGACCTGTGTTAACTTCCTCAGATAAGGTTTCCTATTGTTTCAAGTCCATTTTCATATACTGAGGAGGAGCCAGCTCCTGAACTCGTTGCAATCAGTGGCAAGGCTTTCAGATACTGTAGAACAGCAAGGACTTTCCACTCCAGGAGCAAAAATGAATATAGTGTTCAGTTTGCTCGAAGTCAATAGCTGTTGAGGTGAAGATTACTTGCTCCCATTGTTTGGATGGTTTCTGTGACAGACACAAGAGGAAGTAGGTAGGATTTGCTGATGTTTACAAGATGTAGTTGGCAAAGAAAACTTGGTATTGTCAACAAAACACTGAATTGTAATGCGACCTTGGTACAGTTGGTTATAAATGGGGATTACTCTGCACCAAAATAGATTGCCTGGTGTCTTAATCGTATTTCGTTGTTTTGGGGTTTTTTTAATAATATATATTTGCATGGATCTACTTTTTCAGAGTTTTCTTTTAATTTTTTTTTTTCTTTTGCCCTGAAATGTCAGTTACGTATTTAAAATTAATGATAAATTCTAGACTTTGGCTTTTATTTGGTACGGAGTTAGTGAGGATTTGTCTTGTGCTTCACCCTCTTGATCAGTTTCCTTCCTTCTCATTTATTTTGTTCCTGTATTGTTTCCGAGATCATCACAGCTTTAACTTAACACTGCCAAGGGGTAAATGTTAGTGTTAGACCACATCTGTTGACAGTAAATGGGAAGGGCTGGCTGTAAAAAATCCATGCTTCTCCATGTCTGATTAAACTTTAAGATAGGAAAAATACTTTTTTTAGTAGTGATTTTGTCACTGATCTTTCATGACCTTTATTCTTTGTCTTACCTCTTTTTTTATTCTTCCAGGTTTAGTAAAGGGGCGCTTTCAATGTAGATGCCAGGAATCTTAAATTATTCAGGGATGTGCTTTTTAGATGCTCTAGCTTCAATCTTTAAAAGCCTGTTAAAGAGAGATTCTTTACATAGGCTTCAGGTAGCTGTATTCTTCTGTCATTTTAACTAATGGTGTAGGATATTCCAAATGCAGTTTAAATGAGGAAAAGCTTTAATATTTATTTATATATTTGCAGCATAGAAAATAATAAGGTTTTTTTGCATTACCAGATAAAAACTACCTCATTTGTTTTATTTTCTTTCTCTTTCTTTCTGTGAATTAAATTTCAGAAGTGAATTTCAGAATTAGAAGAGCATTTTTTGCTTGCTTTAGTATAGCAAGATGAATTGATAGAGGTTAATTTTCCCTTAGTTTAACATGTTTTGGAGAAGAAACCCTACACAATTAAAGTAGAAAACACAAGAATACTATGAGTTCTGACAGGTCAAAATGAGGCATATTTACTGGAATTGGTTTATGGTTTTGATGCAGAATAGTTTAATTTTGCAGCTTCCAGAAAAGATTTTAGTGGACTAAAAAAATGTCATTTTTTTTAATGTGATGATTCACTTCATAGGCAGCTGGTAGTCATGTCTTAGTAGTGCACAATGTTCTAGAAATTGCAGTTGGTAGTGTTTTGGTTGTCTGAGTGTGGCAAATTGCACACACTAGCATCTTTTCAGGTGTTTTTTTTGAGTGTTTTGGTTTTTGTTTTTTTTTTTTTTTATTTTGCCTTTATTTATAGTCTCTGGAAAAACCTTTTCTTTGAGTGTAGCTCTGCAAGTGTGGTGCTACAGCAGGCAGTCTGACGAATATCCTGCAAGGTGGTGCTACTTACTCCTGGTGCTGAGCCCTGGTAGGGCTTTCTGCTGCAGCTGTGTTTTGTTTCTTGCCACTTGTCTTGAAACTACTTCCTTCCATAGGTCAGATGTTGTCAAATACAGAGACATTTGCTTACTTCTTTTAGTGCATGCCCGACTGTGATGGATTCTCTCTTAAGGGCTGTGAGAGTCAGGGCTCTGTGGTTTGTTCCTGCCTTTAGCGTTGCATGACCTTGGGCATGTTGCTTAACATCTTTGTTTCTGGTTTGAAGTAGGTACAGAAATGCATGTATCACTGCTGTGAGATACACAGCTTTCTTAATGATCACTTATCTGGAGATCTCAAAAGCATTTTACAAAGACAGTCCAGTGCAATTGCTGTTGTAAGAGCCGGAGAGGTCAGACTGAGGAGTCGATGCTGACCACCTTATCTCCCTTCATAGTTGCCTTAGATAGCCTTGCTTCTTTCATTGTATCCCTGAGCACTTGTTTCCTTTGTTTATCGAAGGACTGAAACTGTTACCACCTGTTAACTTTGTTTTTTCTTTTTCTTTTTTTTTTTTTTTTTTTTTCTTTTAATTCTCATTCAAAAGAAATTAGGATTTGGTGTCTTTCAGTAAACTCATTTTGTGGCTCATTGATGTGCATTAGACTGTGCTAATAAGGGGTGTTTTTTTATTTCTTTTTCCTCTAGAAGGTTTTTGGAAATATTTAAATATGCTGTATAGTTGTGACCGTAATTGCGAGATTTCATTCTTGAAAAAGTTTTACCATGAGGGAGAGTTTCAACCGTAATGCCTTTAACTTGTGATCTTAATGGTGGAGAATTTGTGGTCTTGCTTTGATTTTAATAACCAGTTTCTGTTTATTTGCTTTTCTGCTTTTATTTTTATACTAAATTTCCTGCTTTGAAGGTGCAAAGATTTAAGATTCTCTTGGATTGCAGTAGTGATGGGGTCTCACAGATTATGTAAATACTGGTGGTGGCAGGAGCACTGTGAGACAAATTAGAAGACCCCATCAAGAACATAGCTTTTGATTTTTAAAAGTTCTAAAACTGAAACTTTCAGAGTGCCCAGCAGGCTGTGATGTGAATTTTATTGCTAATGGAAAGGTACCTCTGGGCATCTGCAGAGAGAGCAGACACTTTGTGCAGACTGGTTTAACTGCACAGGACCAATCTGAACCTGATGGTCTCCAGCAGTGTGGGGCATGGGGGGAGCCCAGGCAGCTGGACAGAGCTCTTCTTGTGGGGTTTTGTGTCCCTGTCCCCCCACTGCCCTTCCACCACCATGTCTCTGCTCAGCCAAGCTGAGTTAGTTTCCTTTCCTTAGAGCCCCATCCTTGTTTGCTGCTTTATTGCAGATTAAAGGCTTGGGTTGCATGTGAAGGTTATCAGCTAATGAATAAACTTCAGTCATCCTGTCCTGTGATAAATCAGTCTCCCAGATCAAAGATGAAGCATGTAGACCTTTTTTCTTTCAAATGGTAATTTCTTAAGGCTGTTAGATCACTTCCTAAGGTCTGTTTACATGAAAACAAAAACATTAAACATATTTTATTCAAAATGTTGAATTCTCAGTTTTGAAAAAAAACCTATTTCCTCTCTGAGGAAGCCTCTCCTCCTTCCTTCTGTGACGGTCTCATCTGTGAAAATACAAGCGATCCTCACATTGTAACTTGTGGTCACGGCAGTATTTTCTTAACACTACTGTAATTTCTGTTTTAAACCAGATAGTTCTGAATTTCGTCAGGAGTATGTAGATGTATTGCAACATTTTTTCAGTTCCAGTTGTGTTAAAGTGTGCATAAATTTCTTTTAGCTGTATTTTCACACCAAAACCAAATAAGGCAGACTGAAGGGTCTTTGTGGTTCTATTTTGATACAAAGCACTTGTTCTCCTAAAACTCCTTTCTATGCTGTGTTTTCACATAATGAATTTTGTATTTCTAGAGCAGTATAAATACTGATTTGAAAAATCTATAAGCTCTGGAATAGTGTAAAATAAGGAGCAGTCTGCAAGCTGAGTTCATCCACTTATATATTACATGTGTTTCTTTATGTAAAATGTATTTGTGGTCTGTATAATATTTTTAAGCTTTTTATTTCTGCTTCCTGCCTCAGCAACTGGAGATAGAAATCAGGCTCTTCTACAGAGTGCTGTGAAGTTTTCAAGGGATATAGCAGTTAAAAAAAGGAGGAGAGAGTGAAACTCCTCGAGATGTCAGTTAAGCACTGAGGATTCTGTGACATATTTGTGTCATGCAGGACAGAGTAGCCCTCTGTAAGCATAGAGGAAAAATAGCCCTCGTTTCAAGTTCTAAGTCCTTTTTTTTGGTCCTGTGCATTTCAGTACTAGGAAGTAATTACAGTGAAGCCATTTATAAACTGATAAATATGCACAAATGATTATATTTATTAATTCTTTTAAATTTTAGAGGTCATCAGTGTTTTTTAGGAATGGTCTAAACTTAGTTTAAACTTGTAAATGAAAAACTAATTATTTTATCAAGACATGTGCTTGTGTTTTCCCTGAGAAGGATTCCTTTCTTTTCCTTTCACTTAGTCTTCATTCTCTTTGTCTTTAAGACATTACTCTTAACAGTTCCTGGATTCTAGTATGACCTTGATGAGGTGAGTGGAGCAGTGAACTGTCTTGGTAAAGGATATCTTTATTCTTACATATATATTTCTTCTGTGTGCTGAGGATTATGCGTGCTAGAAAAGAGTGAATCATTAGCAGCTTTATTTCTGGTTGTCTTTTTTCCTGTGGCTGTTTATGAACTTATTCAGCAAATGTGGTTGCCAGTAAGTTAATGTAGTGAAATATTTTCTAGCAGTGACATTTACTGCCGAATCCTGCAGTCATTGAATACGAAGGTTACTGACTGGCCAGGTTTTTGTCTTTGAATTTATATATTATGAGTCGTCATCAAGGACATTTGAAAAATTACATGTGCAAAACCAATTCCCAGTCTTGCTAATTTGATCCTCTTTGCTCAAAGGTTGTTTCCTTTTTGCTTATAATGTATACCTAGAAAAGATAAACAGTTTAATTCTTTTTTAATACTCTGTCTTCATGCTGAAACTGAATGCAATGTTTCCTTACTAACCATCTGTTAATAAAATTTCACATGACCAAAGCAGTAAGAAAAATGGAAACAACAGGGACTTTTTAAAGTGTCAGTGTTCTATAAAGACAAAGTTTCAAGCATTTGGGATTAGAATTTGGGAGCTGGATAAGGAAGATATATAGTCAGTGTGTGTGTGTGTGTATATATGCATACAGGAAATACAACATGCTATTGCCAGTTTTACTGACTGTATGCACATATAAAATAATCATAAAACTTTAGGAATGCTTGGCTTCAGAAAACATCAGCAAGTGTGTTGGTACATTCAGTTCTGAGCCTCATATACATTAGGAGTGCTTTAAGTAGCAGCAGAAGCCTTAAATATCTGTGCTCAGAACTAGCACCTGGTTGCAGGTGGTCAAACTTCCACTGGCTCCAGAAAGAGCACTTTGCTAGGAGTCTTTGAAAATCGGCCTACTTAAATACAGTCTTGACTTTATGTTCCCAGACGTAACCACTTCTGACAATGGCTTCTTTGTTTCCCTGTTGAATCAGTGATAAAAATTGTGAGCTGAATTTTACTGTTGACTTATTTCAATGGCCCGCACCTTTTCCGCTGGAGACTGCAGGTTTTGCACCAGTTTTTGGTAGTGAACTAGAGAATTAGATTTCAGCCTTGCTTGAATGGTCTGTAAAAAGGATCTGTTACAGTTGTTACTGGTGAGTATTTGTGAAAATTGAACACTGAAGCATGCAGGACACATGTATTTAGAGTGGTGACAGTCTCTTTCTCCACACAAAGTAAACAAGCATCCCATTAGCTGCCCTGAGTTAGTGTATATTTGTTTTATGAATATATACTTATTATTAAAGGCACAATTGAATTAAAAATAATCTCAAAATGCAGTTTTGTTTTTTTTAGTGCCTATCAATGATAGCTGCTAAAATAAAAACAAATTGTAAATATTTTAAATTAGTTGTTTAATTCTTGCTAGAGAGCACTCAATGTGGAGTCCAATTCATTATTTATTGTTTTTTCTTGCTTTTGCATATGCTTGAACAACTATCTGACAGGCATGATTATCCTTAAGGATAATCTTTTATTAGGATGTTCTTTTATTATGAGGATATTCCTGGTTTTATAGGGACACAAAGTGACACACTGGTTATGGGTCTCTGAGGGTAGGCTCCCAAGGCTGAGCTACTTCAAACTGGAATCAACCTTCTGACACTGGTTGTTTGGATTATGGCAGAGCCAGCAATTAAATCCAGTTTCTTTCACATTTTGTCCAGCAGCAAGAACAAGATCAGTGGCCCTCTCACTTACAGATGGCTGTTAGGTCTTTGCATGAATACAACAGAAGAGAACAACAAAGATAATAATTATATTGATGTAACTTGAAACTTTTCCGTAAGAGGGGAAATGAGGCAGAAACAGTTCCTGTTTGTTTTCTGCTGTGGGCATCTTTCCTAAATATCAAGTTGATGATACCTTTAAAACAATAAATAGAAAATACAAAATGGTTAATTTTAGAGTTTATTGTTATGTTTGGGAAAAATGCTTGTTACAGTTTCCAGTTTTCATTTAATTTCTTCATAATTCTGTTTCTAAAAAAACTATATAAATCCAGACCTGAAACTGTCGAATGGCAGAGTTACCAGTGGAAAGTGTGTGTGTGTATGTATGTATGTGTAAAATGTGGGATATTATTGGATATTTTAGTAATGGAAGTTACTCAGTGCTTAGCCATTACCTCTTACAATTTAAATTAAATTTTGAAAATTGCTGCAAATGGAAATCCTGTCCGTAGAAAAGCATACAGACCCTGATATAGTGACCAGCCCTTCTCTGTGCATTTAACTTTATTGATAATTCCCAGGTAGGAATATAATTTAAGTTTTCTCCCAGGCTTGATTTTACATTAAGAACTTCCTCTTTAGCAGAAGCTTTAAAGGTGAATTGCCTTTTTTTGCACCAAGCCTTTGGAGCCAGATACATTATCAGTAACTGTAGGAACAAATGCCCCTGATCTCCTCCCAGGATTTTAACAAAGCAAATGCAGGTGAAGAACAGCCCTGTTTCTCTGTGCGGTCAGCAAGGTTGCAGATCCAGAACAAAAGGATTAAAAATTCTTTGGATTTTTTTTTTTTTTCCCTTGCCTATAATCATCTTCAGCTATCCACGTGTTTTAGTTCAATTGCTACAGAGCCCAGCTGGTTTAATTTTATTAGGTTACCACTTCCTTCTCCAGAGAGCCCTAAGCCTCTGTTTATTTTGGGGGCAGGGAGAGCTCTTCGTCCTGCCTCACCTGCTCTCCTCAGACATCAAAGTGAGCCAGTTCACTCCTCCTAGCTTAATCCTTCCCCTCTCCCTCCCACCCATGTTCTGCAAATTTCCCTGTATTCTTCTGTTATCCAGTGCCCGTGGTATTTGTCAGCAGGTTCACTTCTGCCCTGGAGGTACCTGCTAGGAGGCAGAGACCCTCTGGCAGCACTTTCCACTTGACTGCCTGCAGCTGTGAGTCTCCTACAGCTGGACAGGTAAATCGTCTGGAAAGGAAGGAGAGCACTACAGGAAGGGGACATAAATTGGAATAAAACAGTGCCTCTGACAGCATTTCTGTGGGATTGCTTCTTTTGGAGTCTACGAAATTGTATTGATAACTGCAGCTCCTGCTGCCTGAAAATACCTTCTAGACAATTCTTAACGGGAAGGTGGAAATCTTTTTAGGATAGAGGCAAAGAGGGGTCAACTCACCAAAATTGTGCCAAAATGTTCCATGCTTGGGGGCAGTCTTCTAATACTGTGTGGCAGTTCAGCCAGGTAGCAGCTGCCCAACTATACTGTCAGTTTATGACAAAGGACATATATAATATCTACTATATATATATATGTATGTCCTATAGGACATATATAGTGCCTTACCTAGATATTTACTAGAAACCTCTAGAAAAGTTTGCCTTGGAATTGCTCTACCTTTGCATTTAGTGAGTAGGTTAACTTTTATTGATATTTGCTGAAAGTTACTCCCCCACCCCAGTCAAGTGGCTTACCCTTTGAGTGGGCTTTTTAATTTTTGTTACATTGAATGTACTATGCAATTTTTGACTGACATGGTCCTTTTAAATGAGAAGCCAAGTGACTACAAATATTTGAATTATCTCAGTGGTCCCTTCAGCACTTCCAGTGTCAGAAGGCTGCAGGTGTATCCTCAGTAACTAATGAGCATTTCAGAAATTGCAACTGCACAGACAAGAAAATCAGGGATATCTTGCACTAAAAGTGAGGATTCGTGGCAGTGAACCAATTATTAAGCTGAATGGGTACAACCTCTAATATTGTGCTTCCTCTCCCACACTAACTGGGAACCCCTCCATCTCTCAGGGGAGGCTGCATCTGTCATGGCAAGGGGGTCTTGGGTTAGCTGCCCAGAAATAGCTATACTGGCAAAATTTTTTAGTGCCTTAGCTCACAAGCTTTAGAAAACAACATTCCAGTTAAAGAATCAATGCTTATTTTCTTTTGTGAAGAAGCTTCTAGAAGAATTTCTTTGCTGAACAGGGGCAAGGCCATCATGTTAAATGTCCTGCAAGTAAATTGAATATGCCTGAAGTTTAGTGATGTTATTGTTGCTCACCTCTTCCCTGTGTATAAATGCCCTCATATAAACCTACCTGATGCATACTGACGCAAACGTGGTGCACTGTAGGTACAGTGAACTCCTCTCTGTTTTCTATTTCAACACTTTTTTTGGCCTCAGGTGCTAATCTCAAAGACTTTATGTTAATGCAGATCATAGCCAGGATGGGGAAGATTATGTTGAATATATAGAAGTAGCATGATCTAGAGATGAACAGGTGATTCAATTAATTTAAAATTGAGTTCTATCAATGCATTTTTTTGTCTTTTAGTCATTAATCTGTAATGCTTTTTGCTTAAAAAATAGGAAAGAAAAACCTCTCACTCCAAGGCAAGATCAAGTTATTTTAGCAAACAATGCTGGCTAAGATGGTTGCATTACTCTAGATCTTAATGTCCCGAATTTCCCAATATCAATTGTAGGAAAATGAGCTGTTATTTTCCATCTTGCAACTCCTTGGTAGTAAACAAAAATAAATTCAGCTTTTGCTGCAGTTCACTTTCACCTGCTTGCTACTTTTTCCGAAGTCAAATTCAAAATCAATATTTTTTTTCTATTCTCATACCATGTCATCTGAGAACAGTCCATGTAGGCTTTGAGGAAAAAATCCCACAATTGTAGGCTTTTATTCTTTATCTTCCCCCCTATCCTTTCCACACCCCATAAGGACTGTAAAGACTATACTATTGCATAGCATTCATGCGATTCAAGTAGACCATTGATTGACATGCACAGTATTGTAAGCTTTAGTCTGGAAGAGAAAATAAGCAATTTGCTTCATTTTGCAGCATGAGTTCTAACTGTTATTAAAGTGCATTTGTAGTTGCATATTTTCCAGTAAAGGTGACAGATTACTTCAAAGCTGGTATTTTCTTTTTGTTAAACAAGGTTCTCAAATAGATCCATCTTGCCCACGTATTCTATTCTTGCCAGTTGGCTTTGAAAGCTGGTGCTTGGGCTCATCGTTCAGAACTAGCTTCCAAAAAATGAGGTCCCATGCTGTTTCTATCTTTTGAGCTAGTAGGGGCTGGAAGGATCTGATCTGAAGCCAAGGCGAAGACTGAATTGATGGAATCATATATAACATCTTTGCCAAGTACTGCCCAGTCATGAAGTCCCACTTTCTGGGAAAGAGCACTGAGACAAGGGGTGGCAGAGCATTCTCTGTGTTAGGGACTGTCCAGAGATTTCCTTTTCTGAATTTAGAGTCAGGCTACTACATAAGAAAGAACCAGCATTTTATTGAACGCTTTTTCACACTTTTACGAGTTGTTACTTTCTTCTGCATGTTGCTTACCCATTTTCTCCCCAGTTATACATATCCATTTGAGGAGGAAAAGTCTTTCTGCTCTTTATTACAGTATCACACATATTTTGACCATATGTAATGTATCATTGCAGAGGCATGCTTGCACATTCAGTATGCTTACTTTCATTTGACTCAGCGTGAGCACACAAATACCCAAACACACATGCAGACAGTTTCAGGTGAATGGTCACTACTTGATGAGTCTAGATGGAACCCAGTTGTCTTTAGGTCTAAGTTCTGGATCTTGAAGGAGTTCTAGCTTTCTAGATGGAACTGTAAAATGGAGAATAATATCAAGATCGTGTATTTCTTCAAGATACTTGACAGAAATGCATAGATTCATTCCATCCCCACCCTTTCTTCCCTTGCTAGCAGCTTTCATTTGTAAGGTAGTGAAAGTTCAGGTCTCTTGTGTATGTTCAGCTTTTGTAGAAACTGCCAGGATAGACTCTGAAACCACAGTGATGATACATATCAGTGTGTCAGATATCCAATTTGTCACCAGCTTCTTCCAATATCTGGCAGAGAGCAGGACCTAAATGAAATCCAGTTGACTGGAGCTCAGCTAAGATCTGATAGAGGTGACTTTGATAGATAAATGGTTGAAGAACCTGGTGGAGTCTGAGTAGATGTAATCTGTTCAGACACTTTTAAATCAGTCCACATCCTTCAAGTCTTGCTCATTTCTGTAGCTGTTGTAGTGGTCAGAAACAAAACAGTTTTTTGCAGGAGATTATGTCGGGTGAGAACAACTGGAGATATTGCCTCAGACATCCATGCTTGCAGTCACTTCTGTCTTCAGCTGTAGCAGTCTTATGTATTTACAGGCTTTTAATTCAAAATCATTTGGAACAGTGAAATACTTCATTACCAGCCTTTACTGTCCCAGGTCTCTTCATCTGTCGCCTCTCCTACCTGATGTTTTTATTTCAGGTTTTGTTAGTATATGAGGCAGCGTACCACATCCAGCTGCAGCACAATTCTCCTCAGTATGACTGAATGGTCAGCTATGTCAAGCACCTCCTTCTGATGACTCCTAAGCGTCTCAAAGTTACCAGTAAAACTTCTCATCAAAATATACAGTACAGTGAAATTGAAAGAGCACCCTGCTTTGGCATCCTGATGTCTTTAATCTGATGCTTATTAAATGATTGTTGAAATTTAGAGTGCAGCTGTCTACAAATGTCTAAATATCAAATCTTAATGATCTAGAAATAAATAATCAATAAATGCCTTCCAGAATGCAGAAGGCTATTGTTTTATGAGTTAAATGCATATTCTTGAAACCTGTTTGGAATATATATATATATATATATATGTATATATATATAAAAAAAGCCTGGCATTCCCACCTAGAAAGCTATAGAGAAAGTATTTAATTTCATAGCTTATTGCATCAGATATGCAAATACCTATACTGACTATATGATTCAAATGTTAAGGTGACTGTTGGAAAAATAAGGGATTTCAGGACTCGTGAACCCACAGTGTTGTGCTTGGATTTTTAAAAAATGTTTTCTGATAAGAGCACTTAGGTGATTACTGTCACCTAAGACATAACTAGCATTTTACGCTCTTTGATGAACCCTTCAGTAAACTGTTTTAAAGTAGATTTATTTTATTTTATTTTTTTTTTGACTAATGCCTACCTGTTGTACTTACAGCATAAATAATTTGTTTGAATCATCAGGTGAGTGCTGTTAAGTTACAGTGAGTGAGGAAAATTGCAAAACCATGGATTAGGGTCCCTGTCCTTAAGTGTATTTCAGTTTGCATTTTGATAGCAGTTTAGAAATGTTATCGCCTGTTTTGTCACAGACATAATTCACATCTTTCTTCAGGCACTGTAAACAAGAGAAATGGTTTAATGGCTCCATAAAAGGCACTCTGTGCTGATAGCTGAGATTAGACCCTTTAGTAATGGATTTTTGTGTGTTGGGGGAAGGGGAGGGCTTGGCAGAGGTAAATGTACTGGAAAAGAATCTTGGAGAGACTCTGATGTATCTGAAGTGCCTGCTGCATTGCTGTATGTATCGAGAGATAGATTGAAAGTGTGTCAGTGTTGGCCTTATCAGTACAGGGGCCTTTTTTTCTTGCATTTGAAATTTTACCATGTTTTATCCTGGGTCACCTCAGTCAGTCTAGTACCTGGAGCTGCAGTGCTAGTAGCTTAAGCATTTTTACATCTTCTATCTTTTCATCTTGCTGTTGAGTAAAGTCCCCTATATTCAAGCATGTTCAAGAAATCTCTCAAAACTTACATTGCATGTTATCAATTTTGCCTCAATTGATGATAAAAATTAGTGAGTGTATTTACAGAATTGTGTTTAGAGAATGGTTTGAGAGCATAAAATTGAAAAGCAGCTCCGAAACAGCATGTTTAGGCCATGACTTACTGTTACTTCCTTTTCAGGTACTCAAAGTCCTCAAACATAATACATGTGAATTTAGTATTACTTAGGAGACATCAGAGTTCACTATAAAATGATTTTATACCATATAGTAAATGCTCTTGACCCACAAGTATGGCATTGGACATTTTTGTCTCTTTGGTCAGTGGAGTCAACATTGCCTGCTGTTAGCCAGTGCCACTGAATTACCTGTTATATTTCATGGCTTTTAAAAGTATGTTTAAAACCATTCTTCCTCAGAAATAAGATTTTATCTTGTGTTCTGGGCAGGAATCTGGAGTTTGAAAATTAAAATATTACTTTTTGTTCAAAGGAGAAATGACTTGCCATTTCATATAACATATTCCTCATTTCTTCTTCATCTGGAATAATCATCTCTTGAATTTTAAGCCATTGCTTAATGCAGTGCATTTCAGGGCTTTCTCAAAAGAAGTAGATTCAGTTCTGTCTGCATACAGAGGTGGTACACTTCCTGTTTTCCAGACCAGAAAGTGTACATATCAGGCTCCTCTGAGACAAACCAATTCCTCCTTTGATTTCAGAGTTCTTAATAAAATTGTTCTTCATTTGAGTGATGTGGTTCTTCATTCTTTGGGTGTTATGAACAAAATGTCCAGGGATTAGGCTGTTGACAGATAGCAAAGGAGAACAGCACTTCTGAAGGGTGGATGGCAGGTTTCACCCTGTGTTTTTGCATGTTACATGTGAATTTACTTTGTGGTGAAATCATTATTGCTTTGAATAAAATCTAGGTCTGTACAACAGCACATTATGTATAAGATGCAAGCCCTTTTACTCTGCAGATATAAATAGATGTATTTATGCACAGAGAATATGCATACAGTAATGTATTATACCTTCATCAATTTGCTACAGATGGTAGCAGTCCTTCTGCTTGCTTAAGCCAGTGTGTGTTGGCTTTGGAGATGCTCCAGACAGGGTCTGTGGGGCAAGGGTCTGTTTCTAATACTGATAAGCCTGACTTTGCACGGTGTTGAGATGAGGTGATGATGCCATCCATCTAAATACACGTTGTAAGATTGTTTGCCTTTCAAGTTCAGAGGCAGTTATCTGTAAGTAATCACTTGGGATGAAATCATGGCCCTTGGTCACTTTTTAAAAAGATCATTATTAAGGCAGAGAGCCCCTTACTTTAATAGGGTTGAGACTCTTGTTCTGGGGTTAAGTAAAGTGAATTTACCATCAGGAAAAAAGAAGTGGTGAGGAGCTGGTTGTTTAAAATGTCATTTTGTTAATTTGAATGTGTTGGTAGCTGGTATGCTGCACTAAAATTAGATTGTATAAATAAGCAACCCTGTTCTCCTCAAAAGAAAGAGGATTGAGAACATAATATAAAATTCAGTTTAGCAAAAGAGTGTATGTTTAAATTCTCTTTTAATAGATGCATTATAGAATGAGTGTCACACTAAAATCAGAAGTGATGTGTGGAGGGTTTCAGTGATGATACAAAAACTGCTTTGAATGTTTGAAATTTTATTGTTAAAATAAGTCTGTCATCTTCAGCCACACTTAAGAGAAGGTCTGAAAGGACAAGTAGCCTTTAAGAAAGCCCCCCAAATATGCAGTAAGTATTTTTATCAGCCTATCATTTTTTCCTTTCTACCTCTAAAAGTGTACACTTAAGGAGGTATAGATAAAGCTTAGTATGGTGACTGTGTCAGGGGAGTGCCTGAGGAAGGCTTTAAATTTTACAGCTACATTATCTTTCTGGCTGTAGTTAAGATAAAGATCTAATATAAAATCACTTTGGTCTGTAATGCTTTCTCTAAATGAAGTGACGGTGTTAACCTACTTGATTTGATACACTTTACCCTAGCTTATAAAACTGGGAGGAAGGTGAGGTAAACTTTAATTAAAACTACGGCACAGATGCCTTCTAGCACTGTGCCCTGTACCTTACTAGGACTGTACAGTAAGCAAAATAAAATGTACCTCGCAGTTGAGGCAGCAGGCTGGAGCCGTGTTCAGTGAAAGTAATTTAATTAGTGTTGATCATGACTCCAGATGATGGTGATTTGATAAGGAATAATTTAGTACTTAACAGCCTTTTACATGCACCAACTCCATGTGGGAAGGTAAAGCAAATTGCACAAAATGAATGTGCTGCTTTCACTTGTGCCTGTGCCAGTGAGCTGGAAAACTGCCTGTTAGCAGACGTTCAGGCTCTCAGCACTGTGATGAAATACCCAGCCAGTTCTCCTCACAGGGCTGTAGTGTGGGAGTCTCTGTACTCCCGTTATTTAAAAATAAATAAGGGAAGTAATTTTTCATAACAGATTAACTCCAAGGAAGTAGCAAAGTAAAAATAAAAAAAAAATAAATAGAGCAGCATGTGGCCTTTGTGCAAATATGTGATACTGGCTTTAAAAACGAGTCTTGTTGCTGTTGGGTTTTAATTTTTTGATTCAAGTTAAGGAGATTGCCTACCTTAGTACTGGAGCCAGTGTCTGAGTTGCAGGGCCCATCATATGCATTAAATGTGTGGCATGAATTATTTAACCAAGATATACAAAGGAGAGTCAGCAGTAAAAGTTCACTAGAAACATCCTGAAACAAACTACTGGATCTCAGCCTGCTTAGCGATTACTTTGGAAAGCTGACTGGGCTGCATTTTGCCATATTATTAAATCTGAGAATCGCTTTTCAAGAAGTCCATGTTGGCTTCTTTTTAGTGCAAGTCCAGACAGTTTTATTCAGGAAGAATTCTTTTCTTCTTGTGATGTTCACATTTTCCGTCTCTGTTTCCTAAGCTGTTGTGCTGTGCTTATGCATTTCTATATGTTTTATTGTCTGCTTCTCCTTTCTAATCTTTCCCCATAACTGACTATTATTCACCAAATATAAGAGCTGAATAGCAGTTTTCTGCTAACTCTTGTGAGTTTTGTGAAAATACGTGGCAAAATAGAATAGTGTTATATTGCAGATGACTCGACTGAAAGGCAGTAGTAGAAGCTTTCATGTAGCAGGGTACGAGAGGATCTGTTTGTGAAAGAGTTCTGTGTGCATTGCCCGACCATAAGAAAATCCATGGCAAAAGGCTGGAATCCAGACCTTACTCACAGATGCCAGAGTTTAGTGGTTCTGATGCTCACTTCTTAGACAGCATTTCATTTATCTCCCCAATGAACACTGGCATGTGTATGCAGATGAATTAGTATCAGAAAATATGTAGTCTGTAACAAATAGTCTTTTCCAAGTTCAGGTGCGAGAGAAGGGGTAAGATGCTACTTGATGGTACATAAAGAGAGCCTGACTGTTTTGCTGAGATCCCCTAACAGGAACTGCTGCATGTATGTGGATTTTTACGGAGATACAAGTGTCTGCATCAGGCTGGAAAGTGATGTTCATACTGTGCTGTTTTGGTGGCAGCATCAAAAATCAGTGATAAGATCGTGTCTGAATTCTAGGCATCTCAGAGTTCAGAAATGCATTAGCAACCTCATTTTATTTAAAATTTGACAGGTGTGCTTTCAAGCTGTTTACACACCTGTCTTTTAGTCCTTTGTCCTCCTAGCCAGTTACTTAGGTTTGGCAATGCCAGGTGAACTTCGAATTTTCTTCTGCTTTAATTTTGGTTAAGATCGGATACAAAACAAGCAAAGTTGTCTGGTGTAAACGAATTTGCTGATTAATCTTGCCTTTGCTTTTGGTCTTTCTCTTAATACAGGCCAACTTGTGCTTCTAATTAATTCTGCATTTCTGTCACACCCCCTCTGGATTTTTTTTTTAGCTTTTAAAAAGTATGACTTTTTTTTTTTGTGTGTGTGTGTCTATATCACATTTACTATTGAATTTGGTCAGACCAGGATTTTATCTTGTTTATTTTTAAGAAAAATTACATAAGCAATTTCTTCTGATTTTTTTTTAGATGTTATTTATAATTAAAACTGCATATAATCATCCAGTTTAAAGGGTTCATCTGCAAATTTTCAGGCATTCTGTGAGACAAAAACATTACTGATCATATACTTGAGGCTGATATATCTCAAATTTATTTTGGAGTCGTTTGTGTGGCACTCTTTGAAGTGGACTACTATTGCATTTGTAGCTAAAAGCTACCTCTGATATTACTTAGAAACATTTGGTGCCTGGGAAGTATTTTGCCTCTGACAACATTTACAGTAGTTAAGCCAAATATAAGTGGGCTGTTATTTTCCTGCTAATGAGATGGGATGCTGGCCATCATTCTATTAAACAATAGAAGTGATAATAGCCAATGTGAAGGATCTCTGGTGTCTATTTTTCAGTCGACACTCAAAGAAATATTTGAAATGTTTATTTCCTATATTGTTTTTATTATTACAATGGTTTAATTAATTATGTGTTTAATTAGCAGTGTCGCGCTTACTTGGGGAAGCTAATTGTTGATATTGTACTTGGGTTTTAATTGCATTCTCCTTCTCTTTCCAGTGGCTTTTCATGGTCTCCCTGTGAAAATCAAGAAGGAACCCCATAGCCCATGTTCAGAACTTGGCTCTGCTTGCAGTCAAGAGCAACCATTCAAGTTCAGTTATGGGGAAAAGTGCCTGTACAATGTCAGGTAAAGCAATTAGGAGCATGTTTGCAGTGAGAACTGCTAGTTTAAATGAAGACTGACTAAAGAGTAATAAAACCATAATAGAGATCTTATAAAAGTTACCTCTTCAGCAGATAACAGACTGATGAGATAATGCATTTAGCTGATGAACACTGATGGATTTGTTTACAGTTGTATCAAACACTTACATAAGAGTTTTAAAGCAGTGTTTTTCATCAAAATGCACATCCTCCATTCCTCCTCCATGGGAGCTAGCCAGAGTTTAAAAACCCAGGGTACAAGCATGAAATAGAAGGAAGGAATATCTTGTTTTTCTGTGAGCTGTGTTGAAAGTACTTTCAAAATGCATTATGCACATTAGGAAAGAGAGATCTGTGTAACAGGCAAGGGATTGGCAGGTCTGAGCAACACATTAGGTATTTGACAAATTGTGCAGATGTTGTATGTGTATATTCCTGGGTGATTACCTTGTAAAACAGTGTTTCATCAGTCCCTGCATCTTTGGTAGTTACTCAAAAGCAAGTTGTCTTCTTTTATAGGCATAGATAATAAAAGCTTTATTTATTTGTGGGTGGTGGAGGGGCTTGATACCTCTTCATTCCTTATTGACTTTCTTCTGGTTGCATTTACGTGCCACTCCTTCCTTCAGTGTCAGCAGTGAAGGATTTCTTATTGACATTTCAGTCTATTTTAGAATCTTTCATCTAGCTTTTATTCTCATTAATGTATTACGAAAACTGTTAGCACTTAAAGCATTATAACATTTAACTTTTTGAATATGAATGGAGGGAAAAAAATGGAAAAGACTGGCACCTTGGCCAGTTATAAGGAGTGGTTTTGGTTTCAAAAATCAAATTAATCCATTGATGGATTTCATGGGTGCTAAGGGACCTGACATAGGAAACTATGCAAGCTTGTGCTTACTATGTTCCTAATGTCTGCATTTCTCCTGGTAAGAAACAGCAATGATCAAAGTGTTGTCAAGTCTTCTCCTGATTTGAGACACCCTTGAAAATAGCATCTATGTATTTGTAGGACCAGTAGTTTATTTTTGAGAGAGAGAGGGGTAAAAAGACCTATCAGGAGAGGCTGCTGACATCCTAGTATGGGTAGCTAAGCCAGCATACCATTGTTTTTCTGGGTCAGATCCCTTCCCTCTGGCTGTATTGTTTTACTGTCTCACTTTGTGGTTTGTGCAAAAGAAAAAGAGCCTTGACAGGCACTGTCAGCTCTTTGTGCTCTAGTCCAGGTGCTTCTACTTTTATGTATTTTGTATACGTCCTGTTAGAATGTGACTGTAAGATTGAGTCCTTTAAAAATACATTTCTGTGCCTCAGAGAAGAAAATGCTGCACTGAATCACTTGTCTCTAACATGACTTCTTCATTGCTCTTCTTAATGTAAAGCTGAGAATTCTTCTGCCCCAAACTGGTTCGTAAGTTAACTATAATCAAAAGCTTCTAAATGGGGCACTTGTGATTTTTTTCTGGATGTAGATACTATGGTTTTGGTTTTCCTTCTTTCTTTGGAAAAAATAACCTGCCTTACTTTTCCCTTGCCTTACTAATAGTGCCTATGATCAGAAACCACAAGTGGGAATGAGGCCCTCCAACCCACCAACGCCATCCAGCACTCCCGTGTCACCGCTGCACCATGCCTCCCCAAACTCCGCTCAGACTCCTAAACCTGACCGGGTTTTCCCTACCCACCTTCCTCCATCCCAGTCCATTCAAGACAACAGCTTCCCTATGGATCACAGGTAAAACACAAAACATGTGAAGGACCCATGCAGAAGGTGCTTATATAGGCTACTCTTATATAGGGTACTACTGGCTTCCTGCCCACAGCAATTCCCTTTTATGGTTGGTGCACTAGTGTCCGAGTTCACATTGGCGGTGACAGAATTTAAATTACATGTTGGTTCAGTCTTGTGAGAGTGATTACAGTATGCTGGATAATCTCAACTAGGCTCCCCTTCCCATGAAAAGTTGGACCTGATGGTCTTTCAAGGTCTCTTCTAACCTTAGCTACTCTATAGTTTTGTGATTCACTTGAGGCTAGACAGCTCTTTGAGGTGATGAAGTCACTAGCAAACATGTTCCTAACTATAAATATCTGGCCTCTCGCTAAGCAGTTCACCTATCTAAGGGATAAGTGGCCATGCTTCAGAATTCTGTGCTCCTGCTTCGGAATATTCTTTAGAAGGGTGGATCATTTTTCCAAGCCCTTTCGTAATATAGCATTTCCAAAAAAGATGCCAACATAAACCGTGATTAAATAACATCAGTCTGAGTAAAAGCCACAAGAGTTAGAGACTAGAATTTAAACTTAAACTGTCCTTAAGTCACCCTGTTTTGTTTTGACATGTTAGAAATCCCCAGGCTACTACCTTTCTTAGCTCAGTTTTGCAACAGATAGTGGATTTCCCTGTTTTTTCAGTCCAAACACTTATTTGTGGAATTCTATTTACCCTAACCTTTATTGCATGAACCTGTTTTTGTATGCTGAGTTTTGATTTCCATTGAACATTTAAAATTCCAATGGTGTGTAAAGAGATATATGTTCAGAAACTTGTTTTACCTCTTAACTTTTATCAAATTAAGAAAGACCTGAAAAGAAAAACAGTTGTTGGGAGTGTGATTTGCATGCTTCTGCTCTAATAAGGGCTCTTATCTCCAGGGATTTGTGCAGATCACTTCTGAAGGAGGTTACTAATGTTAATATTGCTGTTTTGTGCTCTGCTGAGATAGCTTTAAATACCACCAAGGTTCTCTACAAGCCCTTCTGGCCATCAAGAAACACTGAATCGCACCCTTCACCTGCCATAGTCCCCATCCCCTCCCCAGCCATGGACTGTGGTCTAACCACAAAGGCCCCCAGTGAAGCCAGGCAGTGGTTTAGTTTACAGCATGACAGATAAATGTGTATCTGTACGTGCACCAAAGTCAAGCTGCCAGGAGACTGAAATCTGCAGAAGCTAAGTGGCTTACGTGAAGAGAACAGTAGTAAGATTTTTCAGACAAAAAAATCTTTTGTTATAAAGCAACTTGTAAAAAGAGCACTGTATGTCAGCCCTAACTTGAGTATTTATAGACATTTGCATCTATCCTAGTGTAATTTCTGTACCCATAACTCTTGCTCTGTGTAAGCTTTGTAGGTTCTTTACGTGATTTCTCCTCCCTCGCTCCCCCATCTTAGATTTTCATGTTCTTTAGGGCATTTTGCACTAATGCTTCCCTTCTATTACAGAACATCATGTGTTCTAGTAGAGTCCAAAATAGCTGACTCAAGGGGAAAAAATATATATATGTGTGTGTATACGCATATATATATATACATAAATATGTATGTATAGATATATTTTTTTCCAGTTTTCAAGAAAGGTGGAATTATAGTGGAAGATATGAAGATATTTTCCCCCATTTTCTTATTTATTTTAAATCCAGTGTATGAAGCAAACATGTACTTCATATTTTTGTGAAATTCAAATTTTCCTGACTTACAAGGTGAGCTACTACTACAATGAGTGTATTCAGAAAATGTCATTTAAACAAATTACCTGCCTTTGTGAGTTCTTATATGAGTCTATAACTCAAGCCATAATTATTTTGGAACATGCATTGGTGGCATAGGGATAGCATTAGTATCTAGTACGTACAGCCCATACATCTTCATACAGGGCATGAGTATGTGAACGATAAGTGGTCCTAACAAGTACCAACAGGAAACAAATCCACTTGTATAAACAAATGGCTTGATTCCATACAAAGCTTCCAGTACAACAAGTATTATTAACTTCCTTTGAGTCTTTGTGAGTGAGCCTGTTTCTTATTTTATCTTCAAGTTGCAATTTTCTGATTCACTCCTTGACAGTTCTTAATGATAATTTCTGCTTCTTTTTTTGGCTAATGAAAAAAGGAAAAAAAGGAAATGAATGCAGTGTCAGTCAGCCTAACTGTTTCATAATACATTTGAGTTTCTAAGTTTATTTTCTGCAGGTGTAGGTGGAATTGCAAAACCCAATGTTACAGTGCAGTACTCTTTCTGCTGCAAAAATTATAGTATTTACAGCAGCATTAGAAAAATTCATTTTGTCCCCACTACTGCATTGTAATAGTTTCTATCTCTGTAGTTTCCACGGTATTTATAATTAAGCTGTTATAGTAAATATTTGTCAGAACAAGTTACACCGTATTATGACAGATGGTAGTAGAGTTTAAATTGTTTTAGAGACATGTACTACCTGTGAATTGACATTCAAGGATTTTACTGTTTGTGCAATCAAACCCTTGCATTGTGCTTCTCAACAGTTTTCTCCAAAAGAAAGTGTTTTGTGTGTGAACCAAAGTTGGTTCAGATCCAAAGTACAGGAAACTCAGGAATGATTCATTTTTTTGTGTGTGACAGTAAGAAGCTTCCAAAGAAAGGCACAAGTTACTTTTCTTTTTTTTTTAAATGTGTCTTGTTTATAATAAGTGATAACAGGACTAGTAAGCAGTTTTTTGCAATAACATTTCATCTGCTGTTGGTTTATGTGACACAATATTACTGCTGTGGTGGTTACTACTGTGGTAATCTGCAGTAGATAACAGGAAGACGTCACGCAGTTCATCAGGGCCCAGTGGGAAAATAGCATCCTGGTAGCATACTCTTCTGTATGTTCTGAACCTGCAGATGTCCAAGTAATCACATTCAGGGCTTTTAGTTCAGGTAGATAGGTTTTATGGAAGAAAAAGCAAGCATAGGTTCTTGAGAGTAGCATTGCATGTAAATCAAGATAATTTAAATTCTCTTATTTTATGCCTACTGAAGAGCATTTGGGCATAGCAAATGGCAGTGTGGCTTGCACAGATTACAACTTTCATGTAGAAAAGACTAAGGGGAAAAGTTAAGGCAGGAGAGTAATTAATCATTGCAGCAAGAATTTGTACCCTCTCCTTTTATTGGGGTGCTGACATTCCCTTCCCGTTACAGTTGGAATGCAGTGCCATCCTTGCGAGTCGATTTCTCATTATATTGCCCCCAAGAGGACAGAACACTGGACTTTTACCCTGGAATGTTTCCAAATGTTAAAGCAGACAATATTCTATTCAAAATGTGTTTATTGTGGTCAGAATGGTTTCCGTGTATCAGTAAGATGGGTAAGAGTAAATTAGAGCATGAGCAAGATGTTGCTAACATTTGTGAAAGAGCTGAGAACTACCTGTGCCTCCTTCATGTCACTGTGGTAGAATGTCAGTCTTTCTACTGTTTTGAAGCTGGTGCGTTTCCTGTTTGTGTCTTCTGTTGAGGGAAGATATTGATAGCAAAGAGGATTTGGTGGAGACAGGTCTTAGAGCTGGTATTAATAGGTGGGATTTTCATTTGTTTGCTTGCTGCTGCTGTACAATGACAGTGATCCTGATGGGAGCACTTGGAATGATCATAAGCAAAATGTTTGTTATTGACAAGGTGATACAGCCGCTAATAATGAATTCTGAAGACCTTTGGGAAATGGAATGTAGCTCAAGTCCTTTACATGACCTCTCTAATTTGTTTTCTAGATTTCGCCGCCAGCTCTCTGAACCTTGCAATTCTTTCCCACCTTTGCCTGCTATGCCAAGGGAAGGACGTCCAATTTATCAGCGCCAGATGTCTGAACCAAACATTCCTTTCCCGCCTCAAGGTTTTAAGCAGGAGTACCACGATCCAGTTTATGAACACAACGCTATGGTTGGAAGTGCAGCCAGTCAAAATTTCCCCCCTCCTCTGATGATTAAACAGGAACCTAGGGATTTTGCATATGATTCAGGTAGGTAAGATTCTCCTTTAGTTCTGCATAGCAAAGGAATATGTGAGTCCAAGTCAGTGCTATTGATATTTTGGTCCTATGAAATGAACCTCGTTCTCTTGACACATCTCACAAATTATGTCTGAGACAGCTTACAAAGTACTAAGATTACTTCATTAGACAGTGTGACTTGTGCCACCATTTCTTGCTCTTTAAAGGGTTTCATTTTCTAGAAATCTCTGTTCAGAAATGTTTAAGAAGTCAAGGAAGAAAGTAACAGGTGCAAATTTTCTTTGTTAAGAGGAGGCTTGTTCTGGGCTTGTTCTGTACTGTCTCATCTATGACCTCTGAATTTGTGTGCTCCATTTTATGAGTTCTTCCATCTGTCTGCCAGAAATAGAGGACTTCTTCTCCTCTTACTTGCATTACTTTAAATCAGGAGTAACTCCACTGAAGTGGGGTTTATACAGCTATAAAACCGATGAGGGAGAAGAATTGGCCAAATTGGTGTCAGCTTCTCAGTTTGTGCATACTGCTGTGTTTTGTGGAGGTACATAATCTGAGATGCCAGGTTGCTGATGTAGAGAATACGCTGTTGCTATTAATAATGTTTATTATGATTGTGCTTATGGGGCAACTGGAATGGAACCTTATTGCTCTACAGACAGTACAAAACAGAGGAGATGGTGGCAGAGTCTGCTTTCAATAACTTCTGATCAAAATAGAAAAGATAAGGAATAGAAAGGATAGAAAAATAAATCAAGGGAGTAACATTGTAAATGTTGGACAAAATTTCAATGTAATATTTGTATTATACTTGGGAAAAGAATGAGAGAATTAAGAAGTTAAAAAAGAAATTTAGTAATGAATACCAAGTAACAAGGCAAAAGAAGCTACAATGAAGAAAGCTGGAAAGGTGGTATGGAAAGAAGCTGAGATTAAAAGACAAGGAGTGCTCTAGGTGGGGTTAAACCACTGATTGGTATGAAGCCATGATAATGAAATCAAAATGTTTTTCAGTTTTAGTGTGATTTCTGCAGCTCTGCAGTGTCTACCTCGGTCCTGCTTTGTGTATGCCACACTGTTGAAAGTGAGGGATGTGTTCAGCATGTCCCAGCTATGCTTCTGGAGGAGGGTACATTGCTTTCATACACATCCATGCTGACTTGGGCAGGGGGAATGGATGGCTCTGTCTGACTTCATTCTGACTCCCTCTTCTTGGTGCTGCTGTACTCCCAGGGCTTTCCTTCTGATTCAGTCTCTGGCTAGATGCTTTTGCAGTTTATATTCCATTTATATATGACAGCTGAGTTGAAGTGTCCTTTGAAATTTTAGCTCATGACAAACTATCTTGCAATTTGATATAGCGTAGAACTGTTTTTTTATTTTCTTTCTCTAGATAATGCTGTCTATTTGGTGGGCTATTTTGTGGTTTCATTAATATAAAGTCCTTGTTATAGAGTTGATCTCAATGTTAGAATGGAGGAATTTGGAAAGTAGAGCTGCTATTTCTTTTTTATTTTTTCTTAACAAGCAAAGAACCAAACCTTAGGAAAATTCGAGTTAGCCCTTAACAGGGAGGGGACTAGGGGTGAAATATTTCTCCAAGTTGAAATATAAGACAAAATGAAAATGAAATCAAATTACAAGGATCAGATCCAGAGCTCAACCCTTTTTTTGATGAAGGTTCTGAGATCTGTGGCTTTGTGGAGTTGTGTATCCCTAGTCCTAGAGCATATGGGAGAGACTGTGTAGGTCATGTGGCAGTGGATAATAAATGGAGAACTGCAGCTTCAGGAACTGCCAGTCCCTTGCAACCTTCACAAGCACTGTTATTCATCCTGCTAAATTAAAGGTCAAAAAAGGCCCTTTTGTGAATATGCATCTTATTTGGCTCAGAAGTGGGATCTCCTTACTGCATACTGTTACTTTAAATCTGAGTTGGCTGCTAACATTCATCTTTCTTTGGAATGCTCTGTATGGATGAAAGCAGGAAATTTTATTCTGAAATGAAGATGTACAAACTTGTATCCAGTCCTGTCATGCCTATTTATTTTGTGCCAGCAAGAACAACATTCCACTTTATAATAATGATCTTCAAGCAAAATTGTTGCTTCTTTTGTAGATGAATGATTAGTTTTAAAAAATGTAATAGCTGTGTAACCAGTGGTCATGAAAAATTAATCTGTTGGTATCAGGAAGTACTTTTATTGGCCTCAGAATCACTGCATTTAAGTTGACACATCTGTACACTCCATAAATTGCAGTCAACGACTGTGGTCTGTTGATATTTTGTCTTGTTACCATCTGTTCTCTAGAAACCATCATTTTCCATCCTTGCTAAGAGTACATTAAATAACCCCTTAGGAAACATAATGTATTTGTCACTGAATCATTGATTTCATTTTTCACCTATGGATGTTCAGGGAAGGAGAAGTGCCAGACAACAAAGTCTTTTTTTTTCATTGTATTTTATTACAGCTCAGATAAGAACATAGAAACATATTTAAAAAGTTCATTGTAATGCACTGAGATGTTCCTTTTGGGATGTTTTTGAAAGAAGCTCATAAAAGTTCATCACTGTTGTGCACTATTCTTTTATACTTTGTGGGAAGCTGATGAATGAAAAGCATTATTATAGAATGATTACAACTCTATTAAAACATGACATTAATTATGACATGGGAAATGGCAGATCAATTAGTTGTAATTGTAATTGCAGGTATGCAATTTCTACTGCAGAATAGAGATAATGGAGATGTTTGAGATAATGGAAAAAGAAAAATGTCAACAGAGTAGAGGCTCTTCCTTATCCATCCATGCTTCTAGAAGTCACAGTGCATCATATATGTTCAATCAGACATTTTCTGCCATGGATTTTTTTTTTTTTTTCATCAGATGTATTTAGTACTTTATGGTACATCTAGCAACTTTAGTCACAGAAGTGCAGCCAGGGACATACAGAGCTCTGAGACTTTGCATAGTTATTGAATATACTCCAAAAGGCTTCCTTAGACCTTTGTTTACAAGGCCTAATAGTGGATATTCCTGTACAGTTAGCACTTAGAGAACTGAGTGATGTATTCAGGTACTTAAACAAAAAGGTCAAACTTGATATGGCTCGTCTCTTCTGCATTTTGTTTTTGAGCAGGATCTTCACAGGCTTAACCCTTCCTACATGATGTAGAGTATTTGCAAATATGCTAAGGTATGACTCTAGCTAGTGTGTATATCAATTAATGCTAAAAATCAGGTTTTATTAAAAATCAAAATGACATCTTAAATTATTAAGTTTAAATCTTATATTTGGTTTTGCCCAATTGAAATTGGTTTTTTTGGTTGAGAAATTTTTGTGACCACATCTTTGGAAACTGAAATTTGTCACACAGGGATAATGGAGATGAATAGAGAAGGAACTGTTGCTTGCATATACTAGTTACTGATTGCCAGGAATTTTTCTGTTGAAATTTAGATAGATTCAGTACTTCCTGAATGTGTTACAGGCATTAGCAGGGCTGTTCTCACAGTTTCATTTCAGGGTAGCCTCACAATTAATACGCTTGAACGAACCTTAGAAAATTTGGATTCTCTCCCTGTCACTTCTGAGACACTAGTCACATCACTTAAAGAATGAACTCTCCAGACAGAATTATTAGCCTCCATGTCTTTCTTTCTGAGTTGCTCATCCCTTTAATTCCTGAAGTCTCACAAGCAAATACCTTGTGTTGGCAAGTGAGAATGGATGGTGAACTGCCCCTCTGCTAAGAGAAATGAACGCAAGCTGAGAGACAAATCAGATATATAAACCTGTTTTTTTGGATACCCAATTAGAACCGGGTGATTTTTAAAAGAACATTATGTGCTAGAAACGGTCAAATCCTAGCTGCTAGGGACTTTGTATTTCTAGATGAAGAATAACGGGAACATCTGATAAGGGTCTCAGTTTAGGCAGTATAAAAATTCATAATGCTGGAAATCTGGCAGAAGTAATGTGGCTACTTTGAGAAACCTTGTTGGAGCTGGAATGGGCTTTACTGGGGCCTAAAGTTGACCATTCAGCTGTATTTTCTTTTCTTGAAAACTTCTGCTTCAGTACATAGACAACTCCCAGCCCCTGTGACAAATGGAGCAGGGGCTCCATGTCCTAAGCTGTTTGCAGCATGGCTTTCCTTCCACAAAGATCTTTGACCTGTACACTCATGACAATAGTGCCGAAGCAAAAAGCTGTATCATACTTGCATCAAAGGATCTGTATAAAGTTTGTGCAGGAAGTTGTTAATTAGGACACTTATAAACCTCCTAAGTTTGCTCTTACAGGTATAGAATGTTGGTAGCATTCTGCCATCCATGTTATAAATGTATTTACTTAATGATGGGAAAAAGAATAAAATGCAAGAGTCCTCTCAAATACCTGATGAGGTGTTTTTTTGAAAAGCATGTTCAGTGGGTGTTAATATGAAAAAAGACCCCCTAGTGCTGCATTCTTCCCTAGGTGTCAATGTATTCTTAAATTTGGGGGTTTGCAGAAGAAAGTGTAAGAGAAAGTGTTGAATTGAAAATTCAAGGGGAAAAAAATATTTTTTCAAGTTATATTTATTTGCAGGTTGATTTCCTCCCCCCCCACCCATTTCTTTATTAAACAGTTAGTTATTCTATTGTACCTCTGAAAATTTAGATATTTGGAAATGCTAGTGTGAAGAGAAAAAGTCAGTTGGAAAGAGTTCTGGTTTGCTTCTTTCCAGGATATTCTCTAGTATATTGGTCAGGGCAGCATTTAAAGTGATACAAGTCATGGTTCTTCCACTGCTGTTTTTGATTATGTTGGCTAATTTTTGTACAGTGCTCTGAAAATATAAAGTTCTGTGTGAGTGCTAAGAATTATTACTACTGTTTCTCCTCTGGGAGATTATTTCACAGACAAATAGACTTCAAAGCTAAGAAATATTTCTTGATCATAAGCCTAAATTTTCTCTTTGATCCATTGCATTCCCTTGCTCATAGGGTTTACCTCTTTATAAACAATTTATTTGTATTAATGTTCCACCTCTAAATCACTGTAGATGGATTGTGTGTATGCTCTACATTGAGATCTTATATCTTGCTTCAAAAGTCTTCCAGCTGCTTAGTCTTTTCCTCAAATTCTTTCCAAGTTTCCTTTCTCTTTTTTCTCTTCCCCCCCCTCCCCCCCCCCCCCCCCCCCCCCGTTTTTTTAATCAGGTTGCAAATACTTGCAGTTTTTTGAATGCATTTTTATAAAATGCTCTGTGAAACAGAGCTGACTTTATCCTGTTCCTGGTTATGGTGCTTCGGTATATACATCTCAAAACTGCATCTTTTTATGGCCTTAAAGAAATCTTTATACACAGAAGTACAATTGTTCTCAATGATAATCCAGATGGTATGAAGGCAGGAGGGGACAAGGGACAGGGTTTTGCTCTTGAGTTAGGAGGTTTAAGAGCTCTCCCCTCCTCAATTTTGGTTTTGCAGTTTTCCCTGTGGTTTAAAATGTTTTATCCTTGTGTTTTGGGAACTTGGATTTGCTGTGTTGCTTCAGTGGATGAGTATGAATTTTGTTCAATAGTTAAGCTGCACTGGACTTTGTACTTGCTCTTAAAACACAAATCTGCTGTCAGACTGTATGGCAGCAGAAAATAAGAGCATCTGATAGGGAAACTTTGGAAACTAATTGCTGTGAAAGGCAGAAATTTAACTTTTCACTTGCTGTCAGTCTAGCTGTTTTCCCTTATTCACTATTTTGTCTGAAATGAATCTATAGCTAGAAAATATTTTATTTTGTCATCTTATCTTTATGAACAAAGGAAAAACCTGAATACCAAGTTACTGTGAGTATATAGGCAGGAGATCATATTTTTGTTTTCAAGGCAGACAATACGATCTGAAAAATTGTCCTGCAGTCCCTGTTTTTCAAAGAAATGGATAAATATCCTCTAAATCTACAGTTACAGTAAGTGGCACTGGCTAATGATTTGATTTGAGGATTGAGAGCGCAGTCTGGATTTACTCTTTGTGCATTAAGGCAGGTCAAATGGACACAGGCTGTATTTTAAATCAGTAATGGAAGGCTGAAGCCTGCCTTAAACCAATCACATCAGCCTTGCCCAAGACCAATTGATCCCAAGAGACTGAGCCCTGTGAGCACAGCTTTTATATGAATGGACTCTGTGCAGCCTGAAGTTTCATTCATAAAATGGATGCTGAAGGGAAAAAAAAAAAAAAGCAGCCAACTCACACACGCCAAACCCTGGAATGTCCATTTATGCAGAGCTGAAGGGTGTAGTGTTCCCTCAGCTGCTGCTTTTGCCAGTTGCCTTAAAGTAATGATTAATGCTGCTTGGCCCTGCCTGCCTGCAACCTGACACCATTTATGGCCTTGGTGTGTTTCTAATGTATAGTGAATGAGAAGGCTACATTCTCAAATCAGAAACATAAACAGGAACTGGTTGGTCTGAATTCCATTCAAATATGTCACTTCAGCCGTGCAGTGTTTGTCCAACTTCGATTTTACAGGCAGGGAATGGGGCGGGGGAGAAAAAGCAACACAGACATTTTTGCAGTAAGATTACCAACAAAAGGAGAGAGGGAGAGAGAAAATACTGCTGTCTTTTGTTGAACTCAAAGGAGAGCAATGTTTAAGATACATTTTACAGTTACTGAGGTTAATAAAAGCAAATACATGATTTTAAAGTATGCTCAAAAGATCAGCTCCATGTGGAATTTCAATTCAGAGCTGAATGTATGAGCCTTTGTTTTCCTGTTCTGCTGTACAAAAAGTTACACATCGCCTAGACAGGCTGTTGACATCTGGTCTCACAAAATGCATTAGATGTTGTCATAGATCTAAAAAACAAAGTTGTGGAAAGGAAGATGTTTGCTTAAGGTTTTTTCTGTATGTTTGTAATATTTCTGCTTAGACATGAACCTAATGGTGGGGCCAAACCTAATTCTCTGACAAGTTTTTGTGAAGTGAGGTGTAAGAAACCAAACTTCAACAATTTTAATTATCTATTTTTAGAAGGAAGTGTATGTGTATCTATAAGTGCACATACTTGTGAGTTTGTTTTTTTCCCTTGGATTCCTGGCACAAAGGCTGGTGACAGAGAAAATGAATACAAGCTTCCATTCTGTATGTTTTCTCTCTGTATTCATAATAATTTGGGAAAAGATTGCTTAATTTTAAAATTTATTTTAGAGAATTTTTATCTGTTTTGCTCATTTAATTTCAGTGCACCTATGTTTTTTTCATGCTGAATCTGCTACAGAAAAAATAATGCTGACTTTTGTATTGCCAGGACCTTACCAATTTTTGTGACTGTTCATTACACAGCTTATAGAGGATAAAGCTTTTAAAGGTGGTTGAACTAAGCCTTGATCCACAAGCATTTGAGTGGTGAAATATGCTCAAGCAATTCCTCTATAAGGAGTTTGTAATTAGTTCTAGTATTTCTACCTGAATATCTCCTTTTGGGTAGATGTGAGTTTGAATCCGAATGTATTCTGCAGGTTTAAAAAGCCAAAAGAATTTTTTCTTCTCCCTGCAAAACACAAATCATGAATTTTTCTTAGTTTTCTTAGTGCTACCTGAGCGATTTGTTGCAATCTTGTTTGAAGAACTCCCTTTCTTACCTATAAAGGTCCTATTTTCTGGTGATTTCATTATTATCTTCACCCTTGAGCTGGTCAGAACTTCTCAATGGTGTTGTAAACAGATGCTTTCAGCCAGGAGGCTGAATGTGTTTCAGTGGTGGATGAAGTGCTCCTTTGTAAACAGTTTGTCAGTGCTCTTGGAAATCCATGAACAGAAAAGTTATTTGCAGTGATATTGTGACGTTTTAAGTTTAATGCCAAAAGTATGATGTGTTCTAGTTTGAACATTTTATTTTTAAAAGGCTACTTTTGTCTCTGCACTTGGTAAAAATCTCTCCCAGTACAGCAACCACCTGCTCACATAGTAGAGAAGTGCTTGTACTGTGCAAGGGGAACTCTGAAAGGCACCAAAGGGATGGCTGGTGTGTTCACAGGGTCAGGCTGTCACATGGGAGGGACACCAGGTTTGTCCCAGCTACATGAGGGACTTGTGCATGCCCTTCTCTACCCAGTAGCACTAAGGGTGAGAATCTGCATGTGCTGCATTTCTTGTCTATGGGAAGACAAAGTGGCACATTTAAGTCTACCTGTATAGACACACAAACACTCAATTACTGAAATAGGGGCCAAAATTCACATAATTACTTTTTAGACCAAAATGAGAATTTAGAAGGATGTGGTATAAGTGAGATTGCAAGATTGCCAGTGAAGCCCCTTCAAACTTTTGGGGGACAGCTCCTTTGGGAACAGTTCCTTATGGAATCTGTTTCTAATATGATTTACTTGGTAATTAAGTGTAAGTGGAAAAGTGGGCAGAAAAACAGTAGGAAGGTTCCAGTCTTATTGTCATCACTTTGTCTTAAACCTGTAGGGAAGTAGGCATGTCTCACTAGGAGCTGAGTGTTTGGTGAATTTGAGTGACTTGGTAACAAGCTCCCCGACTACGGCAGCTACCTGCTGGTGCACCACAGCTTTCACCTGAGCTTTCACAAGGAGGGTGAGGCCAGGCAGGCAGTTCCCTTCTTCTCCCAGCCTGTTTCAGATGGCCTGTGTCTTCTAAGGCTCCATCTCCACATCTCTCCCTCTGTACATGGACATGTGCAATGCAATGCCTTGGTATCACACTGTGCTTTGTCACAGGCAAAAGAGGTGTGCCTTGGGCCTCCAGATCTTCAGCTGATAAAGTGAACTGAAAAGTAATTCAGAGTGTAAAGCAACAACCAGCCCTTTAGTTAGGGAAGCTATGTAAGGTTAGAAACAGAAACGGCTGAAGAATAAATCCTGGTTCAGGTAGCTAGTTCCTGCATTGCTCTGCTTCATTCAGAAGAAGAGAGTCAGTCACTTCATACCATAGAATAATCTTGTCATTTCATCCCTTTGCCTGCAGAAGCTCCATCTTCCCTGTGTCTATTCTGGTTAGGGACACAGACTGAAATTTTTTTTTTCTGTGTGGGGTAGGATTGTGGGAATGAAATCTCATCCTTACCTCTGAAAAAAAAAAAAAACAGAAGAGAGGATTTAAGGTTTCTTTACCTGCTCTGAGTTATACAGGGCTGAGACAACCTAACCCTTTAAATTCTGACATGATAATCAGTATGAAGGCATAGCAGAGCTTATTTCCATTATTTTTCTCTATGATGGTCCTGGATGAGAGGGCATTTTTGCAGTGTCAAGATTATGTGTACTTTTTAAAACAGCACCTATTGGGAAAAGAATGGCTCCACGGTCTATGACATAAGACCATATTCATTGTTTTAAGATGACTGCTATGTTTCTAAGAGGAGCAATGAAGAATGACCCCTAAGTATTACAAACTGATAATAAAAGATAATATTTTTTTTTACATTTCCATATTTTTAGCTAGTTTGTTTGTTTTGTTTTGTTTCTTTTTAATGAGGTTCTGCTGTTCTTGAGCTGATGTAGCCTTATGATGTGAATTAATTCATTAACAGTCTGATATAATCTTGTTGTGTGCTTAAATCCAGGCACACTTTTCTTCAAAGACTAAAACTTGCAAAAAGATGATAACTCAGTCATCTCAAACACTTGGATCCTGCCCTAGAAGTATTTCATGCCTGCTTCTGTCTTATTTGTTGTCTTGAAACAATGGTTTAAGGAGAAGAAAACATATAATTGCTCTGTAATTTCTACACTAAAATGTTTCCTTTTGAAGTAGCTCCGCTTAGCATATAAAAATACTTCTGGGTCTTAGTCAAGCATTTAGTACAATTTAAAACTGCAATACTAAATTTCATTGGTTGGACTTTTTATTAGATAAGGTAGAAATGAAAGCAGCAGGCAATTTAATTAGCAGTAATTTTTCTGGGCAAGTCATTACTTTGATGAACTTCAGAGCAATGTTTATGGCTCCTAATTAACCATGTTAGTCATTTGATTGAATAATCACTTTGGAAATGTTTCTACAATTTGATTAGAGTCTGACCCACTCTGATAGTCATAAATTAACTGATAGCACTTTAGGATAACAAGACTCTAGTTACTTTACGAGAAATAAACTCTTCCTTGCTGTATTTTTTTGGTCCTCTCTGGACTGTTTAAGCACAAGCTAACCAGAAGATTAAGTAATGTTGGTACAAACAATGCTTGCCTTAAAGAGACTCCAGATGTTAATTATAATTGACTTAGGAGCATGGGAGATGAAAACTCGACTTGGCTAAGAAGACAACTTTGTGGATGCATGCATAATTCTTTATTCAGTATACTCTGCTCTATCACTTTTCAAGAGTGGAGTTCATGAGTCAAAAAGGGCTCTGCTGCCAAACTAGAGAAGTTTTACCTAAAATAGAAAATAGCATCTGTTTCAGTTCTACAGCTTCCTCTTTTTTACGTAGATTTTTCCATTCTCCTTAGAATTCAATGTACTTAGTAACAAGAATGATTCCTTGCAGGTGAAGCACTGCTTGTAGCCTTGACTTCTAGTCTGCAGAGCTATACTTGACTCGGGTGATCACTGAGTCACTGACTTCTGTGGCTGCTCAGAATAGCTGCCTGAGACATTAGAGATTCTCTAGGCCTGAGGAGGCAGGCACTGAGCGTTTTATCGAGGGAGGAGGTAATGAAGAGTTTGGCACAGATGTGCAAGAGTGACTGTTAGAGGAAACTTATTATTACTGCCCTCTGTTTCACTTGTTTGTGAAGTCAGTGTAAAACCTCATTTTCTTATCCTGCCAAATCTTTGATACTCATCACTAGTCAGTGAACAGTGAAATTTGGAATCACAGTCTGAAAGAGTTTGTAGGCAGTGTTGGAAAAATAATGTCTGCTCTTTCGACCTCTGTTTGCATCTCTTAAAGAGTTACAAGTTACTGGTAACAGATTGCAATAGCTTAGGGTAGGAGTTCATCGCAAGATCAAATAGACTTTGTTAAGCAAGACTTTTGATATCCAAGAAGTAGGTTAAACATGGTCTAGAAGGGCAAACATTTACAGTGTTTTTCTGTTTGCAAGTCCTTATGCACAGGATGTGGCTACTTGGGGACAGTGCAAGACATGGGGAAGAAATAGAAAGACATTTAAAGAATATGTTTTTCACTAGTTCTATTTGGCTTTTCTCATTCTTTCTTCAGATTTGAGTGTAGAGGTGGAGAATGGCAAATAAATATCAGTATTACTTAGAATATGCACAGTATTTTTTTGAAAGGTGTTGTTTTTTTTTAAAACTCATACAAGTGGAGAGTGATATAGAAAGACCTAAATTACTAGATAAAATGCTTAGCAATTGCAGAAAATTTCACTAATCCTTCAAGTTCTTAACCACAGTCTAAAAAGCATTATCCTACTCCAAATTCACTTTGACATTCCTCATGCAAATGTAGAGTTTATACGTGTCCAATGTGACTGGCAGGCTTTTCAGGGCAATTGATTAAAAACTTTGGGTTGAATTAGTTACAAAGATAGATATACAAGCACAGGCCTTAAAATATTCATGGTCACCAGTGTGGATTTTTTTGTGAATGGTCCAAAGTGTAATTGCCATGGGAATCAGCTTTTAGCAAAGTTGATTACAAAAGGTTTGAAGTTCAAGTACCTATCGTAGATAGGATCTGTGAGCCTCACATCATGACTTTCTCCTTGGCCATGTGTGGTGTGTGCTGCTCTGAAATGCTGACTGTGTGTTGACAGGTTCCCTCTCACTGTAACTTGCATCCTTTTCTGTTGCTCTTCTGCTTGTAGCCTGTCCCACTGATAACCTGCACACTTTTAATTCCAGACAGTCTTTTGACATACGTTGTCATCTTCTCCTTTCAGAAGTGCCTAGCTGCCATTCCATTTACATGAGGCAAGAAGGCTTCCTGGCTCACCCAAACAGAACAGAAGTTAAGTTTTCTATTATGTATCACTTTTGTATGAGAGAAATGTAAAAAAATTTAAAAGCCTGGGAGTATTTGGGGTTCACTTGGTTTAATTCTGCTGCTGGGAAGATTTGCATCATCCTTCTTTCCCTTTTCAGTGTTGAATTTCTGATACACTGAATTTTTTGTACTTTCATTTAGTGCCACGGGTTAATCAGGATAGAAGCAATTATATTATGAACTAAACTCATTCTGCTTTTCAAGACCTCTAGCACTTGAAAGGAAGATACCCTTAAAAATTTGTCTGTTTCACCCACCCTGCTCAAATGATATTTTCCAGGCTGTTAACATAACAAGCTCAGTTAACTGTGTTAAGTAATCAGTTTTATACTTTAATTTGAGTAAAGGTTTTGGGTTATTCTTTTTGTTATTATTTTTGCAATGTTTTGATGCACTTTATGCCCAAATTGAGATGTACCAACATTCCCAATGATTTCAGTAGGACAGAGCTTTACATAGTTGTCAAAATTAATAATTCTTGGTGAAAGCACTTTATATGCACTAAAAATAAGAAGTCCAACAGAATTAAGATGATTGAAAGAGAGGTTATAGCCTCCACTGTCCTGTTTTAGTTTATCTGTCTTAATTATTTTATGCTTGTTTAGAGCTTATTTGTTTTTCTTCCAATGGGCAAATTTAGGAAATGGGGAATCTGGTTTTGAGATTGGTAAGAATTCAGATAGAGGTGTGAAGCAAAGTCTTCCAGGAAGACTTCATTTGCTAGTGTAAAGATAGAATCAGAAAGATAACACATCTGGCTAAAATCCGGTCTGCTTCTGGGTTGAAATAAAGACAGAAAAAAAAAAAAAGGTAGTGTTTAAGGTGAAACAGGAGATGGAAATTTCTAAGTCTTGTTATATGAAATTATATGGAGTACAGAAACTTGATAAGGGAGGTGAGAGACATCAGAAAAAAAATAAACAAACTGCAGGGATAAGGGCAAAAGATTTTGAGTTTTAATCACAGCACAGATAGGGGAAAACCCATCTGAGCTGTGTTATGCTGTTATGAGGAGTTGGAGGTGGCAAAATTTCCATGAATGACGTAAAAAAAAGCAGTGCTGTTTGCTAAATATTTGTTTTCTGTATTTGGAAATCAGTCAACATAATTTTACAGAGGTCATGTCAAATCTGATTCTTGCTGAAAATAAAAGTTTGATTGTAAAGATAGATTGTATCGTATAGTTAGATATTTTATGGCATTCAATGTGCCTCTGCATTGCACTCTGATTAAGAAGTTAGCACAATGTAATATCAATAAAGTACACATTAAATACATTAAGACCTGGCCAACTGACAGATCTAAAAGAGGCTGTCACCAGCCAATCATCTCTGAATGGATTATAGTTCTGTAGGAATTCATATCAGGAGTGTTGCTATTCAATATTTTCAGTAAAGATATGGAACAAAGTTAATAGATAACTTTATGGCACAAAGATAGAGTAGTAAATAGCTGGCAGGACAGGGCAGTCACACAAAACAGTTGGAATGGTTTGATTATCTGGGCACATTAAACAAAATGTTTTTTTAATACATGAATGTAGACCAGGCCTGTGGAACCGGGAAACAATATATTGGAAAAAGGGATTTTGAGATGGGCCTCCTCTCAGATTCACAGTGGGAAACCAGCCCAGCCAAATACTGTAACCTTAAAAAAACCTTCTGTAATACTTAGGCAGTCAAAAGGAAGGTCAGAGGTTGGCAGGAGAGGAGGAGATATTTTGTCTCACTCAGTAGCACTGGTGAGTCTGATATGCAATACAGTTCTGGTTAAGCAAAACATGAGCATAGTAGGAAATGGTTGGAATGTGTACAGAAAGGTGAGCTAGAAAGACTGCTGGGTTGTAGAGAGTGCCTTTTAATGACGAAATAAAATTTTACAAAATGATCTCACTTGGAAGGAACATCAAGAGCAGTGTGTGAGGGTGACTTGTGTGGGTGTGAGGAGGAAATACTGAGTGCTACTTCTTTAGTCTTGCAGGGAGAAGACCTGCGGGAACTAATGGTTAAATGTCAAAGCCATGCTAGTTCAAACAGGAAATGAGCAAACATTTTGTAATAAATCATAGAGAAAAATGGGTGCTTTTTCATTTTAGCAGGTGGAGATTAACAGTCTTTTGGGAATGCATATGTTAATTAAACACCCTTGTACTTAGGCCAAAATGTTGGGTCTGGGCAGTGTGTAAAGGATGTGGGATATTAATCTGATTCCTGTATAACTTAGTGTTCCCTCTGGCATTAAGCCTGTGATCTCGTTTTTCTCCATGCATCTTTTATATAAACACCTCTCTCTTCTTAACTTACAGGCTGTATGTATGAAAAGGGACCTAGGCAGTTTTATGATGACACTTGCGTTGTTCCAGAGAAGTTTGATGGTATGTATGACACATCTCTCTTTTTCCTGTGTAGAGAGATGAAAAAGAAAGAGATGAGGGACTTTTCTCTGTTGCTGATCAAAAAAGCCCAGTAACGTTCCAATTTAGGATTCCTTAACACACCATTTGTGGTGCGCCCAACCAAAGCTGACCTTTGTCTCTTGAAACCAAAGTCTCCTCTTCAATAGGATGTCATTCGACTTTTGCCAGCGAAAGATGCTGCATCCAGACTTGTGGCTGAGGAGCTCAGTTCCTGTACTGTTGAGAAGTAATAAGAGGATTTCCATTGCACTGATGATCACATACTGCTTGTTGTTTGAGATTTAATGGCAGCTGTACTTATAATTAACAAAACAGTGGAGAAAGCAGCAGCTTTGGTTTTACTGAGGATTAAGCCTCTTGTCTTGCTGTCTACAAAGTGATGAATATTGGGAAGTGAGTATGTAGGGCATTTTTGTGTTTGTCCGATGTATTTGCACTAGGTTGAATGTACTAGTGGCTTATTTTTCAGTGGGATTGATAACAAATCAATGCTCTGTTCACAGCACTACCAATTACAGTAGAGTTTTTTAAAAGAGAAATTCTGAGGTCAATTAAAATGAATGGCCCAAATTATTCTCAGTTACTCTGATGTAAAAGCAGTTTTCTGGTGTAACTCAGTTGATTTCAGATTTATTTCATTATAAGCAAAGTAGATGGACCCTGTATTTCTTGCCAGTGACTGTTAGCCTGCAACTTTGGTAAGAAATTCAGAGATCAATTACTTAAATTTGCTAGAATGGCATTATGTTAGTGCATGCATACTAGTGTAGTGTTAGTGTAGCTTTTGTTTTAGTGTGTGTATGTCCAGCTTTATTGCAGGAAAGATTAGATATTTCCTGAAAAACTTGTCAACAAATCTCTGACTACAGTTAAAAGTAGGGCTGGAGAATTGGTATTTTTCTCCTATTTTTTGTATCACTTTATCACTCATGGATTACAAAACTATTGTATGTTTAGCATTTGCTGAAGATCTGGAGACTCTGAAATTAAAGTAACCCAGAGAATTGTACATTCTTCAGAGTATCAGAGTATCACATGTATTTTTATGTTGGTAAGAAATAGATAAAGAATTTTGGACAATATTAGACCTAGCTGAAGATTACTTAATCCAGTATTGCATTGTCATTGCATTGGCACAGTCAGAGAACGAGTGATTTATTCAAAGCCTGCTTTATACTCTAGCTTTGTAATGTGAGCTAGTTTGGGTTTTTTTTATAATTAAAAATAATTAAATAATTTATTTTTTAAAATATATTTTTATATATTTATATATATTTATATTTTTATTTTTATATTATAATTAAATAATTAAAAAATTGATTTTTTTTAAAGCACATAGTGTCAGGTAATTTTTGTTCCCACAAGACTGTGGATCTGATCTGAGTACCAGTGTCATATTTATATGTGCATTTATGAAAATGGGATCAGACCCTGTACAACAAGAAGTTAAAACTCGTTAATAGTAGCATTTGTCTATGTCTTCCTTGAAAATCCTTTTGGTTTTATTCAGGAAAGGGAATGAAAATGAAAAATAAATACAGTAAAAGAAATAAATGTTGGGAAATATTTTTGTGCCTGCAAAGCAAGCAGTCTGCTGCTAGTTTCTATGACTGCGCATTGAGAGAACACCTTGTACTCTAGAAGATTGATCTCATGATGCAAATAGGTGTGTTTATACTTGCAGCATGATGGTTTGAGGGAAAAATAGCAGATGTGTCATCATATTCTGGACAGTAAAGCAAAAGTTGGATAAGCCCAGGACTAGTCTTGATGTTTCAGAAGTAGATTCTCAGCTGCTTCATTTGAAATCAAAGATCAGCACAAGGAAAGAATTTGATCCTGTGTAATACTGCACTTGCTATTTGCACATTGCTCAGCTATCATTACAAGAAAAAAAACCCATCCTTGAAAAAGAAGGACTTTCAGGACTGGAACTTGAACCTCACATAAACTAAAAAGCCTTGTGTTGATTTATTTGTTTTCCACGGCTATTGAGTCAATTTTCTTTCCTGATTACAAAAGGAAGTGATCCATTTTTAATATTATTATTCTGACTTTCACTACACAGAGCCATTCTGTAATGGCTGTCAGAGCATCTTAATGTTGTGGTTGAATGTAAATTGCTGACTTTCCTTGTTAAACAGGTCACACTGTTTATTGGAGGCTTTTGCTGTTCTGATAGTTGAAGTGAGGAATTTTACCAGTGTATCTAGGATTGCAGTCCTTGTGTGGAGGAAAAAAATACTGTCTGCTTCAGCATCAGACCTTTCAGCTGTTATTGTTTGCATGAGTTGTTCAGTATAATATGATTTAAAACCAACAAAGACAGTATGGATGTAGCAGGTTGGTTTTCTCATTGGCAATTTGTGGAACAGCTAGTAGAATGTTATTGAGATTTTTAAAAGGTTTTTCTAGACTTAAAATTTTAGAAAAATCAACTTATTGCTTTTCAGAGGGAATGCTAATTTAATACGTAGATATGAGTAAAAGTAATTTCTGCTCATATGCAAGTTCAGTATGCCACAGAGGAACTCGCATATCTGCAGGATTTACATACCTATACATAAAGCACATGCTGTTTAAGTCCAAGTCAAATACTTTGTCAAATTTTCCTTAGAAGCATTTGCATGCAAGAGAAGTTTCACTCAATAGGGTTTTGCAGCTTTATGAAGCTTACATTACTTTACCAAAACTGGGACCTTTGCAAAGAACACAGTTCTTCAGATATCAGTGCTTCAAAAATAGTTTAGGCTCTTTCAGAAAGATATTACAAATTAGGGATATTGCAAAATGGTTTGCAAGAGATTTGCGTTTATCAAAACTACATGGGGAGAGGCTCAGTGAGACTTCCATAAAACATGAATGAATTGAAGTGTTTTTTAGTATATTAATATGTTATTGTAAGTTGCCAGCAAACAAGGGAATGTTGCATTTGAAGGTGGCTCATTCTTCCCTGTTTTGTTACCCCTAATGATTGCTTTGCCTGCTCATCTGACAAACGGAGTGATGGTGTTCCAGGGCACTGCTCCTCTAACGCTGTTGTGGTTGTGTGCAGGCGATGTCAAACAGGAGCCAGGCATGTATCGCGAAGGACCCACATATCAACGGCGAGGCTCGCTTCAGCTCTGGCAGTTCTTGGTAGCTCTTCTTGATGACCCATCAAACTCTCACTTCATAGCATGGACTGGCCGAGGCATGGAGTTCAAGCTGATTGAGCCAGAGGAGGTGAGTTAGAGAGCATGGCCTCACATCCACTGCCCCATCCTGCAAATTTAACTGTGCTCCTTCGGACTTTGGCATTATTTTCCTTCAGTGTGTTGCATCAGTAGTGCTTTAGAAGGGTGATAGAAAGGACTGTCAAGGGAAGTGCTTCAATTAGGACAGAAGTGTGGTTAAGCATAGATTTGACTTCTAGTCCACAGAATAATAAAAATTTTGTAAGTACTTGAGTTAGTAAATAATTTGCATTAATTGTGGAGTCCACACTTTTCAGAATCACTTAATGGATGGAATGTATTGCAGAATCCTTTGAAAACTCGTTCCTTACTAGTCTTTCAGCACCAAATATTAGATTCATTAGATAGAATCATTAGATTGTTTAATACAGGCTTAGATTGTAGGCTTGCAAATGCTCATGTACATGCATGGCTCTTCTGAACCATGAAGGACTCATGGGGTAGATAAAATTACTTATATTCATGAACATTTGCTGAAGCGTGGCTTAGTTCACTTGTGTGATAAACAGGAATAAATTGAATGTTTTATTACATAAACTGTTTTGGACTAGGTAATGTTATGTAACTTAGCCTGCATTCTAAACTATCATGGAAACTGTTGGAAGATCAGGTGTATGTGAATTTTGTTGTAAAATTGATGTGGAGGATTTTATTAGGGTTGTCAAAAGGCAGTCTCATTCTGCTTTACTTTGTTGCCCCTTGAATAAGGTTTTCTAATAGAGGAGATCACAGCAAATTTTCTGACAGGATCCCCTCTGAGTTAGAGCTGAGTGGGAAGGCTCGGGGGTGTATGGCTGCTTCTGCATTCCACCAGCTATTTCTAGTGTTTCTCATCCATCTACTGGCATTAGCAGTCTGAAAGCTTTCTTGCATGCTACTTACATGTCTGCTAACAGCTCCGTGGAGATGCTGGAGTCCTGGTGTCAGGGCTGATGTCCCTTTCCTTCCCGACATGGTCTGGCTGAGGAGCAGGTTGCTGTAAGGACCCTGGTGCTGACTCTCCTTTGTCTGAGCATCCCCTGCTCCAGCAATAGTCACCATGGCAGCTCCTGGCATTGTGTATCTGAGGATTTGAACTCAGAACAGTTTTAGTCAATATGATTCTGAAACTTTGTTGGCAAGTTCTGCTGCAGCCTTACCAAACTACATGGATTTCTTAGTTGTGTAACCTGTCCCAGAACAGAGCAAAATCTTTGGAAAGTATTTTGTTTGGTTTTGGTGAATGATGTACATGATTCCTCTCCCTCTACCCTAGTCTCATATTCTTTACTTTTTTTACTTTTGTCTTGTCTTTAAGGTTTGTCCAATTTTTTTCAAGATTGGAGAGTTTTATTGAGAAATGGTTTCCAGCAGATGGTGCAAAAACTTTATAGATTTTATTAGCTAGGGAAAGGAAAGTAACAAAACCCTAAGGTTTCCTTATTGTGTAATTCCCTGAAGAACTGGGTATTCTAAATTAACTTAGATCATCTGCGTGTCTGGCTCTGTAGAAGTTGCTTTGTGTTTTTGAGCAGCATTTCATCCAAGATCTGGAGGAGGCTTGAAACTTGCCTCATTCTGTGTGTTCCTAGGAATACAAAGGAGTCTAAGTTCCTTTCATATGAATGTCATGAATCTGACAGAAACAGTCAATTAAAATAAGAATAGCCTATGGGAAGTTGCACAATTCTGTTGGTTGCCAAGTGTAAATTGAAGGGAAATCAAAGAGCTTGTTGGTTCTGCTGTGGCAGGTTAGGATGTCAGTGACATGACCTTTCCATCCATTCCTTACTGGAGGTGTATGCCCTCGTAGAAAAATTGACAACAAAAATGAATATGTATCAGCTCCTGGAGTGCCATAGTTCATTCAGAAAGTAACTGTGGACTATGGAGCCTGAGAATTGGGCATAGGTCCACTTATGCAGACTTGTCACAGGGACAGCAATCTTCAGCAGGGAAGGTAGGGTAGAAGGGCAGAAGCCTGAATCCCTTCCACAAAGCAGGACTAGGTAAATGCAATGAGTTCAGGGATGGGAACTGCACCTGAGTGCTTGTTTAGGAGTGTCAAAATACCACACAATGTCACATGTTCTTCACCATTACTTGTTATTTATCTTTGTTGTGTTTTTATTTATTTTGCAAGCCTGTTATGTTGGGGACTTTTAGGAGTCCGATTAATGCAGAAAAGAACCTTGGAAGAAATAAAAAAGGAGTGATGTGGTCATGTGTTACAAAAATGAATAGGTGAATCAAAGTTAGACATCTAGGCCAAATCTGCAGCTGGAATAAATTTATGTGATTGGAGGTGTTTTTCAGTGCAGCTAAAATGTAGCTGAAGTTATCAGAGCTGTGATAATTTACATAAGCCTGAAAAGCTGAACCGCTGAAAGGAAATAATGCTTTCAAAAGAAATTTTAGAAATTACTGTCCAGGTGGACACTGAAATCACAGATTTTTCTCAATGCTGCATGTTGTCATGGCTTGCATCAAAAAGGCCCAGACACCCATGGGAAGTTTTGCAGAGCAGTCTGCAGAGAGGCTGCTTGGCTACTCTGTCCTTTTTCCAGAGCTATATGCACGTGTACCTCTCAATCATTTTTATAAAAAGTACTTTAAAGAGTTCATCAGCTATGCCTTTTTTTCCCCTCTGGTGATATTATAGTCATTTTTACAGACAGTAATTGAAATGTCACCAATAGCCGATTAAATTTCAGGCGAGGAATAAGGAGTTAAGCTCTTTAAACAAAGGGTCGCTTTGTCCAAAACTATCTTTAGCAGTAAAACAGGAAGCATAAAGTCAAGTAGAAAACATAAGTCAGAGCAGAAGGCATATTGTTCTCTATGGAATAGTTTCATGAGTTACTTGCAATTCACTTTTTATTGTTATTTTTAAGGGAAATTGTATGACTGAAACCATGAAATTTCTGTTCCATTCTTCATACCACCATATAGTTCTTTCAAGTGATTATTCTGCCTCCTCAGATAATTTATTTTTTTTGCTGAAGTAATGTTTAAGACTGGGAGTTGTCTTTTTACTTATATGTCCTAATAATCACAACATTGCTGTCATTCCAAGTATGGTCTGTATTAGTTCATGAACTGTGTATGCATGTGTGTTTAAAATAACGTACTTTTTTTTCAGACAGTAAGGAAAAGACAGGCATGGTACAATTATCCATAGTATAAAACTGAAGAAAGGTTTTGTGATTTTTTTCTGGTGGAACTTGCTAAATATTTTTTGTCCGTCATTGCTTTGTATGGCTTTATTTCTTCACTGGTTTTCTTTATTAAAAAGCAAAGAAAAGTGCTAACCCTCTACCACATTGTCCAGTAAGTCTGTTTCAATTTCAATGATGATGTACATCAAATTAAAATTCATAGTAGTACATGGGAAGTTCAGGTCATGGCAACCTTTTCCTATTTGTTGCACCTGCAGGGTTTTCCCTCCTGCATCCCTAGATAAAGTATCTAATGATAAGATCTGCTTGTTAAATGCATTTAACAAATCATTGCTAATCCATTTTTGTGGCAGGTGGCACGTCGCTGGGGGATTCAGAAAAACAGGCCAGCTATGAACTATGATAAACTTAGCCGATCGCTTCGCTACTATTATGAAAAGGGAATCATGCAAAAGGTGAGTAGCTGATTTTGTACTACATTTCACCAGAGTCTTGCATGTTAATCCATAGGTCAGTTTACAAGGAGTGATTGTAATTGCATGGATTGTAGGTAGTTTTTTGTAGGTAGGTAGTTTTTTCATCTGTTTAGGCAAACACTAAGCTTTTGGATCTAATAGGTCCAGCATATGCATTAAGATTTTATTTTCTATGTAAAAAATGTCTGCGGTTTTAGTTCGCACAATGCATTTCATGATTATAAGGAAAGAAGTAACATTCAAAAATATCCAAAAGAGCTTCCTGGCAGCTGGGAAAGGCAAACGGTAGAGTACAGTCTGATTAATGTTTTGCAGATCAGAATTAGCTGCCCAGTGCTTGGGTACTTTAGTAAGTGCAAGATAGGGGAGAATAATTATGCCTATTAACATACCAAGTACTTTAATATTTTTACCAATAGTGTCATAGTAATACTAATTTTGAGTGGAATTTAATATTTATAATAGACTGAATTAGGAGAAATATTTAACAATAATTTACATATTATGGGGTAGTCTAGCTGACAGTATTCAATCCATCCTCCGACTGTGGCTTGCTGGTTTTTAAATCTTGCTGTGCAGTACTATGTAGATTGACCGAGAAATCAATAGGAGAAACCAGTCTGCTGTATCTACAAAATTGCTAGGTGTGATCAAAGATCATAATAAACACCTTAGACTCCAAAACTTATTCCATGTCTTTTCACATTGGTCTTGTGACCAGTGACGATGAACATGTTTAAACTAGTCATATGCCAATTCCATGAGCGGAAACTGCTCTCAGCTCGAGTTACTGGGCAGCTCTTCCAGTAGGTTTTGTCAAGTCTTAGAAGCTCTCTTTCTTAGATTATGGGATTGTTGTAGTGCACTCCTTTTTCACTACCACAGTAGTCAATTGGACAATAGTTTGGGCTAGTATTGACTTACAGTTCTTCAGTAGCTCAGCACCTCATTCCTTTTAGTGTGTCATGTAACTACACTGCGTCTTTGTCAAGTGGATTGGAAACTGGGTCCGATCAGGGAGAAGCAGAAGCACTTGGTTTCGCTGACTGGTGATTCCAGCAGAGGAGTTCCTTGTTGCAGGTTACAGCTCAGCTGCATAGGCAACTGTGCTGCCAGAACACTTCAAAGGCAGCAGAGAAAAAAACCCCAAAAAACTAGCAAAGTGAAGCAAGTTGGAAAAGTGGGGATAGAAATACCAGAAGGCTGATAATGCGGCCCCAACCTACACATCCATTTAACATGGAAAGTTTACAATAATTTTGACAGATAGCTTGTTACATCCTAAACTACTACTTTATTATCTACAAGAATGTGTTTAGCACACGTTTTGAAAGCCAGCTTGTATGCTTATTTTTCTGACAGAGCAATGTTTCAGGTTTGTCCTGGGATCACTGTATCTGGCCAGTTCGTGTATGTTAAAAACTAATGGGGGTTTCTTTAAGGCAATGTTTTTATGCATATTTTTCCTTATTTAATTTTTAAATCAACAATGATAGCAGGCTGTGCAAAAGCTTGTTTTCTGAATGCAACCTCTATCCTATCAAACGTGCTGACATTAATTTGGTTTTAAAAATCCTGCTGCAGATACAGTCCCTACTAAATTCTATTTGTAGAATAAATAAGCTGAAAGTTTAAGGAGGTGCTTCAAACAATTTTGCACCTATAAGTAGAGAGCTGTTAAGTTTGCAACACTTTTTCCGTCTTCACTCACTCACTTCATTGCTATGGTAGCTAGAGTTGCAAGAAGCAGACAATATGATTTTTATTTTAAAAGAATTGTAATAAATTGTGAGCATGCAATGTAATGCATAGTTTTAAGCACAGTTTTTTAAATAGAAGACACTGTATTGACTTTTGTTTGTTGTTTGTAATAAGACAGCACTTCTGTATTGTTTTTATCATCCTCTAGCTTTTAGGAAATTGAAGCATAGACATACATTTAAGGCTACATCTGATTAAGTGAAAACTTTAGGATCTTTGGACAAATTGCCCCTCCATAAGCAAATCCAAATATCCCAGCTTTGCATGAGCAATTGCTAAGTACATATTAGCCTACGCATTTGCTTACGCTGTCCCTGTACAATCAGCACGCACTATAACTAAAGTGCTTTTATACGTAAGTATGAATCAATCTGTGTAAAGTGAAACCCAGATCTCTGTCGTGCAACGTGATTCTTTTTTCCACTTCGCACACAGAGTGTGTAATTTTATTTTGCCACTGTTGTGACAATTTGTTTACATTTTCCAATAAGAACAGTTCCATTTGTGGTTAACTATAGGAAATGATTGCAAACAAATGCTTAGAGGTAGAATACTTAGTTCATCTTCCAACAGGATGTCACGTGTGGCAAAATCAAGACCATTTTGCACAGTCTGCTTTAGCAGGTCCCACTTGTCTTTGCTAGGTCATTGCTTTACCAGTACTACTGTCACATTATTAATTGTGTAACAAGGGCGAGTTCTTTACAAGACTGTTGAACTTGGAGTTGCAAAACACGAGGCCTTATGCTGCACCTTTTTTTCCCCTTCTGTTGTCCTAAGGTGGCTGGAGAAAGATACGTCTACAAGTTTGTTTGTGACCCTGAAGCGCTTTTCTCCATGGCTTTTCCCGACAACCAGCGCCCCTTACTGAAGACTGACATGGAGCGCCACATCAATGAGGAGGACACTGTGCCTCTGTCCCACTTTGATGAGAGCATGGTCTACATGCAGGACGGAGGCTGCTGCAACACTCACCCCTATAACGAAGGCTATGTCTATTAACAACAGTGACACTGAAGGGGTGTTTCCCCCTCCCTTAAGCTTCTCCTCTTTCCCAAGACCCAGAGGAAAGCTGAATCGACTTCAGTTTGTTTTTTAAATAGTACACTAAAAGGGGCTTTTCCTGTTGCATTACTCCTATGGTCTGCCATGGACAGCGCACTTTATTTGAAAGGGGAGGGTTGGAACCTAAACGTTATTCTGTGTAAAGGAGGAAAAGGGTGGCTTTGCTTTTTACTTAAGTTTGGGACGGGAACATACAGTTTTAAGTAAAAAAAAAAAGCTATATCATGTCTGTTTTGTTTCATATCAGCATAAGATATTGTACATTTTCTCTGGGTATCCGTAGTACAGTTAATTCTCATTGTGCAAAATAACCACTTTTGATGATGATATCAGCACAGCATGCCTAGGGCATTTGTTTCTTGCCATTCTTAATTGTCTTTCTGCAGTTATAAAAGAGAAGCAAAGCATATACTACAGCATTTAATTTAGAAGCTTCCAGTGGCAGAACTTGTTCCTTGCCTCTGAGAACATCCAGATAGTTTTCTAATTTTTTTTTATTATTTTATTATTTTTTTTGGGTATCACCTCAAAAAAATAAAAAAAAAAAATCCTATTTAATGACAGACTGGCCATAAGTACACTGACCAAGCAGCGAAATCCCTGACTTCAGACTGCAAGCTGCATGCTGTATCTGGTGCCACATTGTTATACATATATGGCCCATGCTATGGCGTTGATTTTTCAAGATCCATTTGAGGGTAGTAATTACATGGAGTAGGCTTTCTGATGATCATGTCAGCATTAAATACAGGATCATGATCAGGAGGGAGAAAACATTTTGTATCCTTCCATTTCCTTTGGTACATAAATAAGTTATTTAATCAATAGGAATTAACTGTACTAAGTCACATATCTAATTATGCTGTTTAGACACAGCAAGCACTCCTTGAGAAAAATATCCAATACACTAAATAGGTACTTTAGTAATTTTTAGACACAGTACCCATTAATATGCATTTAAGCCTTTTACTGCTGTGTTATGTTGATAACATATATAAATACTAGATAATGCTAATGCTTCTGCTGCTGTCTTTTTCTGTAATATTCTCTTTGATGCTGAATTTACTATGACCATTTATAAGCAATGCTGTAACTACAGGTAGCATTTCAGGACAAAATAGATGACTTGAACCATTTATTGCTTAGAAAATAGCTTACGCCATAGCTGTGCTATAAGCAGCTTTTATGCGCATCCACAAATGACTAGTAAGCTTCAGCTTGCTAAGGAAAGCTCTGCAGAACCTTTTGTAGTTTTCGGTGGAACAGAGACGAACTGTTAAAGAATACCATGAAGTTGCTGTATGACGTTGTAGTGCTGGCACTGGTGTTACCAATCAACTTGTTTTGGACACTAAATGTAAATGTGATCGGATATGCTCGGAAGACAATTTAAATTTTGAGGGGTTTTTTTGGTTGTTTTGTTATTTTTTTTCAAATTGTTTTATTTTTTTGAGAGGGGTTACCTTGAACACAAACCACACCTGCTATTCTGTATGTAAAACAAAAACAAAAAGTGGCAAAACCCCAAAAATTTAAAATATTTATGAGCACCTTTTTCGAAATACAACGATTCATAGTTTGAAGGGATGGAAAGGGAGGTAAGAATTGGATTTCATTTTTTGCCCAGTGAAATTTAAATAGTTGCTATATGAAGTACCTCATTTTACTAGATTGTCAAGAAGGGGGAGAAAAAGAAATACATAACCATGAAAAAACAAGAATAATTTTCATCATAATGGATGGATTTCAAAGAGAGTCCTAGATGGTGGGTTAATCTTCCATCCTTTGTCAGTTAAGGCACTGCTTAAGTTATGAATATTTTAATACACAATTAATCAAAAATAAAGAAGTAGTGGTCACTAGAAACCACAGTTGCATAGAAAGCATTTGGGCAGGTATTTAATTTAACCAGATCCATGAGACAACATAGTTTATGACATATGCCTTAATATGCCACCTAATTCTGTCATCCATAGGTCTCAATGGCACTTAAATACTTGGTGATCAACTGAGAAAAAGAAGTCTAAAATTGCAGAACTAGCAAAAAGAAAAGGGAAAATGTTGAGTAATATTGTTTAAAAAAATTGTGGTTTCCATTGAAATAAGGTTCAAATGAAACATGCTTTGATGAAAAGTCCTTGGATTGGTTTTGGTTCTTTAATGTCAGCACAGAGCGCCTCTTGCCTGTGGCAGGATGTGGGTATTTGGGAAAGGGGTTGGACAAAAAAAAAGGAAAAAAAAAAGTTTTAAAAATTGCATCGAATGTGTAATATTTAAGAAGAAAAAAAAAATATATATATATATATCTGTATATGGTAGTGACTCACTGAACAAAACAAGCAGTCAGACCAACATTACATGATATCTCAGCAGAAGACAAAAAGTCTTTCACTGAACTGATTAACCCTTTTTAAAATGTACCTAAGAGGTTTATTTAAAGTCTATTTTTATTCCAATTTTTTGTTTGTTTGGGGTTGGGGATTTTTTGTTTTTGTTTTTTTTTGTTTGGGGGTTTTCAGGTAGAATAATAAATCTGGCAGCTGATTTCTGCAAGATTGTTGTGTATTGGATTCCTAACCATTTGCATTGGAGAGATCCCTGCAGAAAGATTATTCTTTTGGGAGAGGAGAGGATGGTCTGTCCCCAGTGCCTAGAATGGTTTTCTTCCAAGTGTAACAAAATGGACAAGAAAAAGGAAAAAACAAAAAAAAAGGGAAAAAAAAGAATGGAAAAAAAAAAAAAAAAGGTGAGGAGTCTATAGAATTCATGTGTATGTATATATGAGTTATAGCTAAGAGTTAGATTACCAAAGCATTGTATTTGACTGAAAAAAAGGGAGGAGGATGGTCTTTGCATATTTTCCTACTAACAACACTTACACATTTCCAGAGGGCATTTTAATACCCTGCTGGATTTGAGTGTGGGATGTTTGGGGCTGGGGTAATGGGGCTGGGTTTTCATTTGGTTGGTTTGGGGGTATTATAGTTTTAATTTTAAGCTGTACCACAAGTGGAAGGAATATGCAGCTTTCACCTGTTTTTAGTAGGAGCTGTAATAGAATGCGTTTGTCTCTGTTTGCTGGTCTGTCTCTACGCTGGGCAGAGCGGTGGGACAGACAGGGTGGAGCTGCTGTGAAGCAAAGTCAGGAGGCATCGAAGGAGGACCCAGCACTCTGGAACAGCTGAAGGGGCTCAGGTTTCATGTGCTACCACAAATCACTTGCACCAATAGCTGAATACAGGTGAAGTTAGTGAAGGACTTGGCAGATTCCCTCAGAATCCATTTGAGAGAGTTAAGATTACAAGTTTAGGGCAATGGGACAGATTTTTCTTCAGGGATACAACTTCCATGGCAAAGCCCCTTTTTAACTTTCTTACACACCAGCGACAGGGCAAACCTTAACATTACATTCACTGAAAAACCAAATTTCATCTGCTTCTCAGACCAAATCTGCTTGCTATACTGATAGTGGTCTGGTGAGGTTACTGGGGGAAGCTGGGATTCATTTCTCCAGAAATTCCCTGCAAAGAGCCCTTTGCTCAGAATCTTTCCATCTTTGGGATTCTCTGCTCATTCCCCAGGGACTAATGCTTAGAGTTTTATTGCCCTTGACATCTGACTGGTTTGGGCTTCAAGTCCATCTTCACAGGACAATATCATCTATAAAATATTTTTGCCTTCTTTGTGGTTTTTTGTTTGGTTGGTTTTTAATAGCAGGAAACAGATCAATGTGTACAAAAGGTATTATGAGGAAATCTTTGAGTTGTTAATGGCTCTACTTTCTTCCCTGAAGAGCATTAGCTTCAGTTCATGTATTACAGGTAATAGCACCCATAAACAGTCCTATTCAGTGCTCACATTAATAGTACTGAGGACTTTTCTAGTCTCCTTCAAAGATTTTTTTGGGAGTCTTAATTAATATGGTATTTTATATTCTAAGAATCTTCACTTTGGAATATTCCACTAATATAGGAGCCTAAGATCTAGTAGTAGGAACCTAGGAAATGAATTTCTCTGATTTCTGCTTATCTGAGGGTTTTTCTGTTGTGTGTTTGAGTTTTCTGTCTGTTTTGTTTTGGTTTTTTTTGCTGGTTTTGTTGGTTTGGTTTAATATCAGAGGCTACTCTGCTTAGAAAGGAGGTAATGGCTGAGAACAGTTCCCTCTGCCTCAGAAACCCCAATTCAAAGTCCTCTGCTTTTTGCTAAGACACCAGTCTTAGCAAGACACCAGAGCATCTGCAATACAGCACTGAGCCCTGCCCTTGCTGTGCTCTTACAGAAGAGGGACCTACAGTGTCTTTTGTTTCTTCTGCTACGAGAGCAGTAATCTCTGGCAGAGCAGCAAGATGGAAAGCTAGGGGCATTTTAAAACTGCAGGATTACCTAGATCTGTCTGAGACTCCAAAATGCATCAGCCAAGTGCTGTCCCTTACCTTCCAGTTTTCATGATTGTGTAGGTATCTTCTGGAGGTTGAAATAATGGTTTCCTCCCCAAACACCAATTTAATTTCTGTGGGAAGGAAATATCTGTGCCATCTTCTTATGTAATAGTCTGAAAATGTGTTTGAAGTGTCTTGCTGACATTTTCCCAAATAACTTTTTTTTTGTGTGAAAATGCCACAGCACACATCACCAAAAGAGAGAGTGAATAAACTCCAAGAAGTAATCCACACATCAGGTTCTCTAAAGCTATAGTAGTATTTACTCTAGCAATGTATTCTGTCTTTAATACTGCTGAATTGTCCTTATTACACAGTTTCATTGGACTGACCTCAAAACTTCTTGGTGTACCTTGAAATTTTGTACATTTTAAATGAGCTTTTAAATGAGTTACAGGAAGATACCCCTGAGGCAGGGTTACAATCAAGCATTTGGATCTGGTAAGCCATAACTGTGTCTTTGTCTTTGCTCTTTCAAAGCTCTGTGGGCACATATGCCCATATAAATGTATTTTAGTTGTGTGGTAGAGAGGTAATTACAGCCACTGGCTGGATTTGGGGGGTGAGGTGGTTTAGTAGTTTTTGAGTATCTATGACTGGCTTTGTTTCAGAAGGAATCCCTATATGTATTACTTTTCACAGTTAGTTTCCAAGTAACCAGGTAGAGAATTGGTGTCCAAAATAGCATTTTTGCTGTGTACTTTACAGTAGAGGCTATGGTATTTCCTTGCTGCAGCCCTAAAAAGGAAAGACTTGAGGAGATTTTACCATTTTCTTTTCCCCTCCCTTCAGTGATAGGACCCAGCTAATCTCTCTGAAGATAGATTAAGCCAGTTCTTCATTCACCCATGATATTTTAGTGAACAGTCTGCTCATCAGTACAGTGGCACTTTGTAGAAGCTTGGGTACAGTGTTGAGTATTTTAGATGTACTGCAAAGGACTTTCTCTGGTGGTTTTCAGTCAAAATCTTGCATGGGCAGTGGCATATGGCTACACTGCCTAAATAGAGAGAGATTTTTTACCAGTTCCTCAGAGCTCGAGACATTTGCTGAAATCTGCAACTTAGGCTGCTTCCTGGCCAGCTAGAGTGAGTCTGCCCTGGAAGATCTGGCGAGGAGCTCTGTGTGTATGTAGAAGACCAGAGAGAGCACAATCCCAGCTTGAGTGCTTGAGTGAGGAAGCCCAGAGATGTGAAAAAGTCTGTCAGGGCAATCTGGCTCTACCAAGTAGCTATTCCAGAGCTGATTAGTACAGGAAGAAGGAGGTTATATGACCGGTACAGTAAATCACAAAGATAATTATTTGAACGACATGCTGCAGGAGAATCATAAGAAATGATGGAAAGTAATAAACTCTGTAAACAGCAGTGATTTTTTAAGACCCTGGTGCTTGTGGGAGTGCTTCAGGAAAAGGAAGAGAGAAAGTAAAACACAGAAAGGGATGATAATATTAGATGAGAACAACAGGAGTCAAACCATGAACTGCATTAGGGGACTTGGAAGATTGCAGTGTTTTAGATAAAAGGAAGGGACTAAGATAAGTGCAGAGTCAGTACACTGAGATAAGAGCAAGAGAGAAAAGGTAATTGGCGGCAGTGCACTTTGTGGTCAGTGGGCCAAATGTGTTAGGCTCAGAGCTGCACTGGGGATGTGTTTGGCCCTGGTAACGTATCCCCAAGGACAGGAATATGAGTTCTGACTTTGGAGTGATTGTTGATTATTTAGTAAAACCATCTGCACACTGTTTGGTAGTTATTAAATGGGCAAACAAGATACTGGAATATGCAGAGTGTTTGGGGCTGGTTTTCATCCCACTGTACTATAAAAACTCCAACAAAACCCACAAGCACAAAAGAAGAAAGAATACCTTTCAGGATAATGGGGCAGATTGTGAGTTGGTATAACTCAGTTTGGTTTCCTTGAAATCAGTAATGTAGCTTTATGTTAACAGAGACTATAACCTGTGTTTGGTAATGTGTTTTCCTGAGTAGCATAATATATACACAGGACTTTTTCACTTGTTGCATTGTCCAGAAAGATATACAAATGATCAAGACATGGGGCATACCATGAGACCAATAATAAAACATGGAATTAAACAAAAGTACATGTCTTAAATTCTACTGATGTAGAAAAGTCATTCTGCTTTTGTATAAAGCTCTCTGATGGAGCTCTATACACACCTCTGATCCTTGCAATTAACTTTTTTGATCAGTTCTGGCAGGCTCTGTGTTCTGGAGTCTCTGATCCTGGTGGCTCAGCACTAGTCTCTACAAAGATATCTGGGATCTGTGGGGTCAGGCTGCCTGCCCAGCTTGTCACAAAGACCATGTGACCATTTACAAGTCTCAAAGAGTGCACTAAGCTCCCAGCCATTCTCTGTATTAGCAAAAATCAGGTATATTGCAGATTCAACCAGGAAGGCTAGACCTATAAAGGAATGTACCTTTGGCTACAGATGACTTGGGTATACCTGGACATGAGTATTTGCAATGAAGGCACAAATTTCTATTGGTACAAGGTAGTTCTGTGTAGAGCATTTTGTTTGGGTTCTCTAACTGAACTGAAAAGGAGGCAACACAGCTCACTTAAGTAGTTTGGATGTTTTACACTAAATTGTAAAAGGCCTGTGCATACTTACAAAGCTGCTGACATTGAGGTTGGAGTTATTTTTAAAGGGAGAAGAGAAATATTGCTTAATTTATGTTTACCTGGGAACTGTATATCTCTGAACAAAGAAGAAATGAAAAAAAAATCAAGAATAAAATGTGACCAATTAGCGAGTAATGTAATACTCATTTTATATCCCTACCACTACCATCTAACATTTTACCATAATATTTGCTCCCTGCAGGACATTTTTGCCTATAGGAAGCTAAGGCTATATAGTAACATAAAGGATTGAAGTAGAGCTAAGGAGTTATAACCCCCAAAAGTAAGGAGAGAGAAGAAAACACACTAATAAACTCTTTCCGTTCTCATATTGCCTCTAAATTTATCAATTCCATATTCTGTAATGCTCCAAGTTCCAGCCTCAACAGATAACATTAAGCAGTACATATCATAATTTCATCAGACTTGGACTCTTCCTTAAAACCTTAGGTGACTTCATGCATTTATATCAATTTTTATCAACAGAGCAGTGCATCTGACTCTCTGAAAGCAGGTGTGGATCCAAGACCAGATTTCTCTTGACAAGAAGGTTTGGATTTAGATGGGATGCTTATGACACAGACGGCAAGAGACCCAAATCTCTCATGTAAAATAATACAAAAACTCTGGAAATACTGTGTATGTGATGTCTTCAGTTAGTAATATTTTTGGAAGACTACAGGAGGTTTTATTTGGCTGATTTGTGTTACTTGGGGGTGACCATGTGCATAAACTATAACGGGAAGTCAGTATTTCTGAAAATTTATATAAGAGGATTTAGCCAGAGAAGTGTGACCTGCTGACTCATTGTCCCAAAATGGTATCAGTCTAAAATATCATTGCGAGTGTGAGCTGAATTCTCATACAAACCCTAAATGGGACAGACAGCAGCTCCATACATTAGGAGGATAGGCTGTCGTAGCTGTATCCAGTAGAAAAGAGCAAGGAAAAAATCCTAAAACCATTAATCATAAAGAAAGAAGATTAAAACTTTCAGTCTTGGTGCAAACTGGAAACTGCAAGCTGTAAATTGTAATTAATGAGAAACAAAATTTAGCTTAGAATGGCTTGCTAAGAGACCTTTGTTTCTGGGCAGCAGATGAGCTCAGCTTCTATTGGACTGCACACCTGGGACATGTAAGTAACTCAAGCCAATGAATTTCTGCACTACATGAAATGGTCTCAAATTTGCTTATAAAAAAGTCCATCTGGAATCTTCAATGAGTCATGCTAAAGAAAACATCATCACATAAGAAAGCGTACCTCTATGCTGATAAGAGAAAAAAAATTTGGATCAGTTCATGGATGGTAACATTACTGTTAAAGAAAAGGCCCTTAGAAGGGTCTATATACATAGCAAAAATGGATACCAAGATAAGAAAGCCTCTCCAATATCTCAGGTTTTAAATGTTTAGACAGGAATAGGGTACCTTCCTATTCCCATGACCCTGCTTTTGAAGGAAAAATAAGCTTCCCCTTCAAATTCAATAACTATCAATATTCCTAATCTTTTCCTTTATTCTTGTTGTTGAAAGGTAAAATTCAGATTTAAAGCTAAAACCTGTAACCCACTCTACTGAATACAGTTGTTGCTATGTCATAATTAAAGAATAATCACAGAGCAATGTGGTATAGGCTTTTTATTGACAAGCACATGAAGGAGTTGTATTACTGTGCCTGAACTGCTTGTTACTTCCATGCTGTTTGTTTCTGGAGACAGAAGTACATTTTACAGCTTTCCCCCGACCAAATATAAAAGGCTTTTATAGCAACAATCCCAAGCGGTTTTTTTCCCCCGGAACCTCACATGCTAAAAAAAAAAAAAAAAAAAAAAAAGAGAAAACTATTCTTCAAGTGCTTAGAAAATTTTAAATAGTGGCACAGGTTTCTTCATTTTTCTGCTTATAAAGTTAATGACTGTGATGGAAAGTCTGAAGTCCTGAGGTCAAAATAGAACATCTTGGAGAAGTAGCACAGATGTTTTAGCTAATATTTGTGCGCTCACACACATACTCCAACTGCTTCTTTCAACAAAAGTCGTCAGTTATTCCAGACTTTTATAAGGTAGAAACTGGTGGCTCCCGTTTTTCCTAAACTTCGGATTTTGTGAGAAAGGAAGGAAAATTTTATCTGAAAAGAAAGGAAGATTAAGTTTTCCAGATTGGTGGAATGCGAGATTGCCCAATGGAGTAGAAAAAAGGAAGTTAAAAATGAATGGATAATTACAGTTGACATATAGCTTTGTGATTTACTACATGGATACTATTCATGTACATAGACTCTATAGGCACTTTATATAATAGCCATGTAATTAATGTATACATTATTAATATATAAGTGCTTCTATTAAGAAATGTCATTAATGATTCTGCCATCCTGAAGCTGTAAGATACAAGTTAGTATGAGCCCCATAAGGCATTTATTCTGGTCTGTCAGAATTAAGACAAAAAAGCTGCACTAAATTCTTACCAGTATATAAAATCTAATAAAAGTCTGTGAAAGTCGCCAGTCTCATTGCCCTGGAAAGGAAGAACACAGAACAATTTTTGGTGAAATGGTCAGAAAAGATATGGAAGTGGATCGAGGAGGTCTTAAAATACACTCAGGCCTCGAAATATACTCAGTTTTCTAAGAAAATACTATAGAAAGGACTGTACTTATAATTATTCAAAGCTTAGAAATAAAAAACTTTTTGTTTTTCATTTGTTCAATTTCAAAACAACTGTGGAAATTAGAAAGGGACTGAGCACTTTGGAGAGGAAGAACATTTAACAGATTCCCATTACTGGTATAAGACAATCCATTTATTTTTTCGCAAGTTTCTGCGTAACAATAGAAAAATGTTCACCTTCCCCTGAGAACTGTAAAACAGAATGTCTTCACAAGATTTAAAAAAAAGAAAAATAATTAGAGAGTAAAAAGTTAAGTATAATAATTACATCTGGCAGCAGAGCTTAGGGTTGCAAATATAATCAGCTCTGTCAGAATAAGTTAGAGAGAAGAATAGTTAGTCATAATGTTTTAATGTACACAATTCAGGTGTTTTCTCTGAGTCTGCCTTGAAGTCTGCAGATTTTATGTCCCTCTGCCTGTAAGTGATGTACGGTTTCCTGAATGCATGTACATCTCTGCACAGGTGAAACTCTGAACTGTGAAGGGACAGAGTTCAAAGGCCAAACATGATCAGAAGCATCAGTTTTTGTCAACATTTTCTGGCAGCAGAGCTCCACTCAATGATTTGGTAAGTTCTCCAGTGTTTCCAGTAGTTTTATGATTTTTTTCTGTACAGTTTAGTTAAAACAAGAGCTCAGAAGTCTATTGAATTCAGCAGGACTGGGCCCAAGATTTCCCCAGTCCACCTCATTTTCATATGGATGAAGCTAATTTTGTATGCCTTATTGGATTTTTTTGTGTTTGCCTGCTATGAGAGGACTGATTCATTCTGCCTCTGCCCCTTCTTTATACATTTATTCTTGTGTAGAGGGTGTGAATTGAGCAAGGTCAAACCAATCAGCACAAATGCAAATGAAGATTAAAAAGTAAAGAACTGGGCTCTGGCATCCAGTTGTTTTCTATCTTCCCCATGCAAATCCAAGAGTTTTTCTTCCTCTGTTTTTTAGCAGTAAAAGACTATCACCTTTTTTTGTTCTGTATCTCAGAACACTGTAATCTGCTTTTTAACCTCTTCAGATGAGAAAAATCCTTTTTTCTTTTTATCCCACGTATTTCCACTTGCTTAAGTTCTCCTTTTGTGTTTCATACTCCTTCATTGTGAAAATCCCATTCTCAGGAAACTAAGGCAGACATAATGACATATTCAGGCAGGTTAACATATTTTACTGAGAGTATTGTGGCAGGAAAAACATTACAAAAGGTAAGTATGTGGAATATTTTGTCTAAGAGTATGAACTATTCTAGCATTGTACACTAAAATAAGACCACTGTAAGTCTCCAGAAGGTTATTATGCAGTATTAAATAAATCTTCCTACCTGAAGCATGAACAGAAAAAATTTCAAACATGAAGAAAGCATTACACATCTCTGCCTTGTCCCTGTTTCTGTTTTTGAGGTGACCATCCTCATCCTGTAATGGGATGATGTTATTTTTACACTGCCTATTGCCATCAATACATTTGAAAAAACTCTTTTTATTGTTCTTCACATTTCTGGCCAGCTTGAACTCCAGCTGAGCTTTGGCCACACAAATTTTCTCCCTAGAGTAGAAAGCAGCACCTCTCCATTCTTCCCATGTCACTTGACCTTTCTTCCACTGGGCGTACACCTTCCATTTTTTGCCCTATTTCCAAGAGAAGATCCATGTCCAGCCAAGACAGCCTTTTGCCCCACCTGCTTGACATCTGACACTTGGGAATTGCCTGCTGCTGTGCCCTGAGGAGGTGGTGTTTAAAACATAGCCAATGCTGATGGATCCCAGCAGCTTTGAAAAACAAGGGCCAATCCCTGATTTCTGCAGGAGTGCTGCCAGGACAGGCATCTCCTGCTAACCAGTACCCATAGTGGCAGCTCCACTCAACTGAAAAGTATGGAATAAAGTTGGACATTTTGGAGGCTCTGTAATCTCAATAATAGAAAAGATCAATCAAAGTGCATGTATGCCAACTACACTCTTACTTACTTACTACTTACTTAGTAGGAAATTCTTCTGTCCTCTTCCAATTCCATCTATGCCCAAGGTATTTTATACTGTCAGAGGAATGATGGAACAATGCTGAAAACCTAATTTTTGCTACTATTTCCTGACTCACAAACCAGCATCTGTCTCATTTGCATGTTCTTTATTCATCAAGGAGGATGGTTCTTTGTTTTTCACTGTTACTTTTAATAAATTAACGAAGTAGCTAATAATAACAGGGGCTAAAAATCTATTCTGCCATCCATCCAAATCACAATGACCTTTCTTTGAACATGAGATATCAAAAGTACATAATGAGCATGACTCATATGAGACCTCAAAATTTGTTTGCTTTTGTGCCTAATGCCAGATCTTAAACTCTGTTCTCCCAAGGCTGAAAGGCTAATGTACTAATTCACAATGTCGTGCAGCTGCCTATTTGGTTGAGTTTTCTGTTCTTCTCACAGAAGGTTAATTTCCATAAAAGGGATTTTGATTTGACTGGGCTTGTTTGGACAAGATTTTATGGGATTTGGTTTCAGTCGTGGTGTTTGATGTCTCATTACATAAAGAAATGCAGCACAAGAGTAGAAAATACTGCTGAATTTTTCACTGCACAAGCCTTTCTTTTTGTACTGAATGTGTGTGCATGTTGTCCTGGGCTGGTGGAATATGTTGCTGTATCTAACACTTAGCAGCATTATGTTAAGCCAGAGCTCCTTATCACTCTGTTTTTTGGGGTGCTTATTTTCAAGGGATATGTATCAGAAGATAAAACTGATTGAACTAGGTGATAGGCAGTAGAAACAAAATAGTTCCACTTATCAGGCCATGGGTTCCTAGTGATCTGGAGAAAATATTTGTCTGCCAGAAAGTCATTGCAGAAATCCTAGGATTTTTACAGCCATGTGTTAGGAGTGTGACAAATGCACAGCAGCCCAAATGAGACAAAGCAAAGTGAAAGCAGTTGGTAGATGTGAATCTGATCAAGGCATACAGCTCTTGAAGAAGTTAGTTTCCACCAATTGCCTTGTAACTAGAGCTAATACCATTGATTAATAATAGAAGGAAGGTGAAAGAACCTGTAGATTGTCGTGACTCAGATTCCCTTTGTGTTCTGGCCTCTCCAGCATGCAAGAATCAAAATGTAGAGCAAAAATTTCCATTGAGAACCAGTAATATAACTAAAGTAGAGGAAAGAAAAGTCTCAAGGCAGTAAACAAATTCATCTTCTTTAACTCTAGTGGGTGAAATTTAAGTTGAGATCAGTCTTGTACAACCTTGCTGAATTTAAGGCCATCTTCACAGGGGTAACTGATGGCAGCATTTGCCCCTGCAACTCATTTAGAAATACATCTTCATTTGGCACCATCCAGCAGAGATGAAACGCAGCAGCACTTTGTGAGCTCTGCTGAGCAAAAAGGTTTAAAGCAGCTGACAAGCACCATAAGATATTGTTGTACCAGTTTGTATTGATTGTGCTGGAGGGCACCTCCTTCTGGAAGAGGATTGATTTTTGTGTGTTTTCACAAAGAGATTTTAATAGTCTTTGTACTTGCTGTCATGTTGCAAAGGCCCACAAGCAAGGAATGCCTGATGCCACAGCTTTAAATGATTGGCCATCCAGCTTGCAATAAGCATCAATTAATACTGTATAAAAACATCTCCAATGCACTTATACCAAAAACCAATTTTTATAAGCTATAAGGTCAAATTTCTGCTGTAGCAAAGAAATCAGCTTCATCCAGGAATTAAATTAGCTCAGCTTCAAAGAGTGATTAAGAGAAAGAGTGCTCAGTTTCTGATTCTTTGTTAAGAAGGTCAGACTTTTTCTTAAACTCATGAAAACGTGAAAGCTGTTAATTGCAATCATTTGAGTCATTGAATAGAAAATTGTTCCTAGAGTTTTTTCTTTTGTTACTTCACTCAGAAATTTAATGCCTCTATAATTTCCCGAGGTAAAAATTCACAGCAAAGGAATGACTAGCAAGTTAACTTTTTTAATTTGGAAAGAAAACCCACAGAAAAGAGTGTAGGGTTTTTGTTTCTAGGTTTTTTGTGCCATATATGTAGGCTAGGTCAAATGAGTACAATATTACTAAAGCTTCAGCATAGATCATTAATAATGCTATCAATACAATAGAACTTCTTTTGGAAAACTTATGGAGAATTTAACAGGGCTGAAACCAGAAATGGAACACAGAATATTATGTGTAGATTTAAAAAAACATCTTTCCAGTGCTGTGATAACTATAGTAGCTTTCAACAAGTGTGACAGAAAAAATTTATTCTCATCTCTTGAGCTTTTCCATAAGATGAGGAAAACCTTTATAAATCCATGTCCAGTCTGCCATCAGATGCCAGCTCTGCTGGGATGCATCTGTTGTAGCAGAACTGAGGCACTGGTTGTTGTAGGTGCTCCAAACAGCAAGTGGTTAATTTGTGGTTTCTCCTGACCACAGAAGGTGATGCCCACTTGCTGAGCCAGCAGTGACTTCTGGAATTGCTTGGCTGCTGCAGGTGCTTAAAAACATAGGTGAATGTGGCCCTTGGGGACATAGTGGTGGACTTGGCAGTGCTTGGTTAATAGTTGTGCTTTACAATGTTAGAGGTCTTTTTCAACCAGAACAATTCTTTGAATTCTTTGAACGTCCTCATGTCATATTCTCTTCTTCCATCCCTCCTGCAGGTATAATTCTCTTTTTCTTCAAGTCTCTCACTATGGATATTGAGGAGAATCTGAGGTTTTGCCACAAAGCCAACAGGTAGAGCTATCTTTGCTTTCTGATTTGGCTTTTAGAAACATCACTGACAATGCCCATACTTAAATTAGTTGCCCAAAATCAGGGAAAATATTCTCTGCTACTTTGGTTTTGTTTTATCTTAGTGCTCACAAAAGTCTTCTGAATTTTCAGGAGATTGTATGTGAGTTGCAACCACTATAATGCAAATTACAGATTAAGCCCAAATCAACATGGAGATAAATATAATTAGTAGGACTATTTCCACCAACACCTATGGTGGATTGATCTGAGTTAATAAGGTTTCTGAATAAAAACTTTTCCATATATTCACGCAGTATTTTGTGAAATGGGGTCTGGAATCTTTTTTATTGCTGCTGCTCTAAAAATAGCAGTGATGTAATGTACTTTGCAAATACTGAGCTTCACTGTGGAACCCAGAGTTGTAGCTTCTAACTTTTTCTAGTTTGTAACTGCAATTTGTTACAACTCTACCTGCATATTTGGACAAAGCAAGCTCAAATGTTTGGGTGCTGGGAAAAGTAAAGAGCAAAGAAATGATGTGATGGAAAATGTTGGATGGTTCTTAGGAAATAAAAATAGTTTCTATTCAAAATAAGTAAAGAAAACCTTCATTTAGTAGCTCATTTTTCTGGAACATAGAAGATGTGAGAGTGGACAGAAAAAGTGTCTTCATTTTAATGAAATATGAATATGGAATATTTCAAGATAAATCATGCTCTGGTTTTTCAGAACCATCAAAACTATTTTTTGGGGAACAAATATGCAAACAAAGGAAAGATTGCATCTTTTGTACAGTACTGATCAGAAATATAGAGAAAAGAGTAGAGAAAATGTGGAAGACAGAAAAAGAGAGGATGAGTAACACGACTTTGTGAATCAGCAAGTATTGGCAGTGTTCCTTAAACTCTTAACCAGCTGGGAAAAGTTGGCTCTGACTGTAAGCTTAGATACAGAATATTTATATTCTTCAGTATAAAAGAATAAGAAAGAAAATATATTAACTAATTGTTTGTAGATGAAGATAATTATACTATTAACTAATATATATGTAAAATACCTTCTATGTTATATGTTTTATATTATATATTTTACATCTTGAATACAGGGGACAGCTGCTATCTCCTTCAAAACTGTGAATCTTAATTTCTAATGTAAGATGGTAATAGGTCTTTCATTATAGTGTAGCTTTCATCTTCAGCAGCTTTTTTGGGTGGAATGGAAGGATCAATTCATTAGTAAAAGACTAGATAAACAGTAGAAGAGTCTTGAAATGACAAGGTTTTTCCCATGCAAACCCAGCAGAACATTCTGCCTCACAGTTAATTTTAAAAGACTGTTTTTTGTTTGTTTTTTTTGTTTGTGTGTGTGTCCATGTATGTGACACAACCTAAGAAGTTTTTAAAAGGAAAGTGTTGTGTGAGAGTATTTGGGAATAAAAGCAATGAGATCCAAGGCACTTAAAAGAATGGATCTTAAAAGGCAGCTCAAGATGTTCAGGGATCAACTGCACAATCCTGTCATTCAAGGAGTATAGAAGCCTGATCACAGATGCTTGTAAATATCATTTATTAGTGACAGAAAAATACTGTACATGCATTATCTCACTCAACTCTCTACTATGTGACTATTTCATACAATATTCATTGTACTGTTTTAAAAATATCACTATTTAACTTCCAAGTCTGCCTTTAAAAACAATGTTGAGTAACTGAGATAATATTCTTATGCAAATATGATGCTTTATTCTTAGAATTAGCATGGAATAGATAATGATGCTTTATTCTTAGAATTATCATGGAATAGATAATGAGAGAAAGGTAATGAGTTGTGATTATACAGTTGATACTGAATAGACTCTAACAACTACAGTTGCATGTATGAGATAGATGTCAAATATTTTCTTATGCAGTCATCAAACATTTCATGTGATATTCTACACAGTCAAAGAAATTCCTAGCTATTTCTTTCTAGTCCCTCTGCACCATTAGAGATACAGCTGCATTCTGCTTTTAGGACCTTGCAAAGATCTCTGTGTGTATCAGCAGATATATTTCTCAGACAAGGGAGGTAGAGTGATGATAATTACAGGTCAACTACCTGTGAAAAGATGAGGAAGGAATGATCCCAAGGGCTCTGTTCTTAACCCAGAAATGTGAGCATGTATGATGAGTTTGCTGTGTCCCTTGTCCATTTAACTCCTTCCACTGCACGATGTTCTCAACGATGAGATGCGTTTTCATATATAACAGTGGAATTAGTTTCTAGATTATATGTTTTCACCTGAAATGGAAGATTTCAGGATTTCAGGTAGGTGACTTTTCTTTAATATTTATCAGGGGAAAGTATGCTTAAAATTTGTTGTCAAATGTCTGTCACATGCACTAGAGAAAATGAGCAAACCTCAGTGTTATGTGTCCAGAGACCTGTCTGTTCATTCTGATCTTTACCTGACCTACTTTACAAGGATGGTCACTGTCTTCATTCTTTTGTGCTCAAGTTCTCCATCCTCAAAATGGGAGTAATTGCATTGATTTGATATCTCCAAATATTATTGTTAGGCATAAACATTGTTTATGAAAAATTGAAATGAAAAATTTTTCATTGAAATGAAAAATTATTCATGCAACCTGCTACAAAGACTGGGGTATTTCAGGAATGGCAACAGACGAGATTGAGAGAAGAACACTTAAACATTCAAGAAGTACTGAAAACTCAGTAACTTTTATTAAGCTGTTGACTGATCTTTGGAGTGTGGCTGCTGGCATCCATAGGACACACATACATACATAACCACATGGGAAAAGTAGAGGGTAAGGGGTGAACAGCGAAACGTGTGTACTTCTCTAGGCATTACTAAGTGAGAAGCAAAGTGAAAAGGAAATTGAGTGGAGGGAAAGTAAAGAAAATGAGGAAAGAATCATTCTGTGTCTAGAGCCATATGAATAATTAGGTTTGTTGGAGAAGGGATAGAGATTAGCGGGAATATTTAGAAAAGACTTAGAATGGAGAGAAGAGAACTGGAGAGTCATAAATGAAAAAGAGGCAGATGCATCTGAATGAGGACTCTGTATTATTAAGTCCCTTCTGAACAATCTGCCCTTGAAGATTGTTCACAGAAGTACTTACCTACTGCAGGAGGATGTGATCTGGTCATGAAAAAGCAGATGAGGTTCTAGACTGGATAAAGGAAGTTATGACCATCAGACACTGAAACCCATCAGACCCATTGGTACTTTGTGCTATGTTGATTATATACTCCCCTAAGGACTTGCAACTGTAATGAATGCACAGAAAGGAATACTCAGGGCCCATTTTATCAAGAGTGGTCCCAGGACTGGAGAGTTTGTTAAGCATCACAAGATTCAGATGAGTACAGTAGTTACAGGAAAAGGAAATATTATTAGTACCTATAAATACTTTCCGTGGTTCTAGGCAGCAGCTACTGCCTCACAAGGCTCCTTGGTTCTCCTTGGTTCCTAGCTCAGGTCACATGTAAACCATCCTGTCTAGGATGTTGATGCAATAAGTGACATTTCTAGGTGGTCCATCCGCCACCCTTCTGTGGAATTGAAAAAAGCGCCATAATATGACTCATTTAATGTTAGGAGGCTTTTATTGCCACAAATTTTGCTAAAAGTTTCCATATGTGCAGTACATTTATTTGTACAAAAGCTAAATAGGGAGTAGGAAAGCATTGGTTTTGGTAGAGGATTGCTGCAATTGTATGTCTTGTACAGTATTTCAGGGGAGTCAGTCATGCTGGAATCCAGTCTCTAAAACACTGCTGAAAGCAACTTGAGAGGAAAATCTGATCAAATTATAGGAGTTCAAATAGTATTTTTAAAAGGGAAATATTGAGATTCTAAAAGTTATTAGAAGTTATTTTTAGCTAAATGGGATGGATTTGATCTCAAAAGTATGTATTTGGAAAGCAAAAAAGCCAGCAATATTAGCCTACTGGTTTATTATACTTTGAATAACTGCAGAACATTCTTAGAAAAAAAAAAAAAAGAGGTTATGTTTAAATGGACCATAGGAACTAATTTGTAACTGAAACACTGATGATATTTTTATGCTTATTAGCTTCTAGCATTTAGGAGGGAGATTAAGCTTCCTACAGAACCCATAAACATTTAGTTTGTTGTAACTACAGATTTTAATGGTTGAGAAACAGGCTTATCCATCTGTTGGAGACCAGCAAAACAAATACCTTGAGTCACCTGTATAAACTGCTTTCTCTGTACACATAGTTCTAAATAAGCATGACATGATCTGATAATACTGATAATTTTTTAGACAGGATGTCAAATTTAGGGTAAATGATGCTAAAAAATATTGTAAAATGGTCCCTAGCCTCTGTCAGTGCAATAAAATGATCACAGCAGGTTTTTTTCTCATCAAAGCAGATGGCTTTAATGATTTTTCAAGCCATGCTTAATTCATCTGCAAACAACAGAGATTGGTTTCCAAATGTGTACTGAAAGAGAGAGATGTTACTGTTCATAAATGTTCTGCAAGTTTGTTTTGCCCCATCATTAGTGGCAAATGGTGTTTACTTAAGGTAAATTATTTTTTGTGAACTGCCTTGGAGTTAGTGTTGCAGTTGCAATAAATTACCTGTAAAATGAAACGAGCATCACCTGGTTAATGTGGCTAGTGCAATAGACCTGATGGAATATACAAAATTATCTATTTCTTTTGAATTAGAATTGCAATCTAGAAATGACTGCCTTCTTTTCCAAATAGTTGTTTGTTTTTTAATATAAAACTGAATGGTTTTGGGTATTTTTCATAATTTTCTATTGTCAGTTTGTTATTGTTGTCATGTTGTACTTTAACACCAAGTAGAGAAAAACACAAAAACACATGGCCAATTCACATATGGGTTCATATTTTAAAAATATCTTTGGTTTTGTATTGTGTCAGTAGTCAGAGAAAAATACATTGACTAAATAAAAACAATGATTCCAGCTTCTTTATGTCTTCAGAGGAGGAAATTCAGTTACTCCTAAGATTATATCATTCCTCCATTTACTTAGTGACTGAACTATAACTGGAGAAAAAAAGTTTGTGCTTAATAGATGTACTTCTGAACACTGAAACTTATGTCTGCAGAGGCTTCCTCGCATTAAAAACCTTGGGTTTATCAATAAAATATTGTTGCTCCAGGCCATAAGGAAATGGAAAATTTTGTTTATTTCTATAGATATATACCAAAACTCTAAAAAAAAGTTTTCTAGAACAGGCATTTATCACTTATAGATGTGAGTAATGTACAACATTTAGGCCATAGAAGACTTGTTTTCTTTCTAAACTAATCTTAGTTGAAGTTAAAATATGTCTTATGATTTATGATTGATGGCTTGCCAGCTAAACCATTTAAAATGTAGCAAGAATAGACAAAGGTGTTGGGATGACACTGACTATAATAAATAACATGAGATATGTGTTAAGAAAACTGTGAAATTAGATATTGAAGGGCATTGATGCTTGGGGTTGTAGATGTTCTTGATTTCAAGCTGGAATTATAAACAAAAGTTGTATACTAAATAATTTCAAAGAAAGTTAGATGCAAGTGGTATTCCTGATATAAGCATTATGTGTTTCTTTATAGTCTAGACCTTCATACTGAAGCTTCATAAAATATTGAAACATGTATGCAATTAATATGAACTGTTAACTTCCTTTCTGTGTCATGTTCTGTGCTCTTCCCCATCACTCCAAATTGAAAGTGTTGTAAAAAGCCATGCTCCCAACATTGCTCAGGTCAGACAGGGAAGTTTAGGCCTGTGCCCCTACAGAGAGTTTGGGTATGCAAAACAGAGTTAAGCAGAGGTGTGGACACCTGACTAAATCAATATCTAAATCTAAATGACTAAATCAATGGATTGGTTGACCACTCTCATTTCAGACTTTCCGATTTTTCAGTCCTGCTAAATTCAGTGGTAAGAGATACACAGGGTTTATGTGTCAATATAAAATTTTCATTAGGCAGATAATAGAAAACATATCTTCTAAATAGTCTTCTTGTTTCACAGTTAGAAAGAATATTTTTAAAACATCCTCATTTTAAAACCTTGCTTATACAACATTATTCATGCTGACAGTTGTCTGGGAGGAAGATAGCAAGCCCCTACATGCAAAGTTGTGACATTTTTGAGTCATAGCAATTAGTTCAGTTATCTAAGGCAATACAAACAGAAGTGAGAAAGAATGGTCCAGAACACGAATAATCTTCAACATGTCTTTCAATTCATAAGGGGGGTCAAGGTTAGAAACATTGCATTCAAGATGTCAGAGACAGTGTTAGAAAGCATAATTCAGCAGTGACGTTCATGCCTAGTGCCAGGAAAGCAGCTGGCATCCTACAAGAAATACACTTGAATAGAACATAGTTCAAGACATTCAAGACCTTTCTGAGAAGTGAAAACCTAGATGAAAATACAGCCTCAGAGTATAAATGGAGGATCTGTCTAGCACTATGTTGTTGACATTCTGTTAAAAAAAAAGAAGAAATAACCCACAACAAAACCCACAGTTGGAAGGTGGGAGGAGGGGATTGTATCCTGCTAAACTGTGAGTTTCAGTAATAAGGCTTCACTAAGAAAAGTGCAGCATAACTAAATTTAACATACATTCTAGAAGAGCAATCAAATCATATAGCCAGAGCTTCAGTGAATAATTCATGTGAAACCTGATGAGATAAAAGGACTGACATGAGAGAACACCATAAATAACATACTGTAAAAAGACTGAAGACCAAAGATCTAGGCTTTCATCAGCAGATATAAGACAACACTCTCCTTTGGAAATTCTGGTCGTTCTTCACTCAATCTAGTCAACTTGCATTTTCACAGTTTTTAGCTGGGAAATTGACAGGAGACAAATTTCCAAGCAGCCAAATTTAGTATTGCTAGCTTGCTACTAAACTCTAATTCTTGCCAATTCCTTTATTTTCTCAAATTGACATTTTGCTGAACAGGATAATAAATACAGGACCTTGTTGTCATTTTCAGTGGGTGTAAACACCAGAGTGATCTCTCCTATTCAGTCTATAATCCACACAACACCTTTCACCACTTCTTGTATTTGGCGTAGAATCAATGCCTCCTTGTCTGAGTCACACTGCTTTTCTTCATCTGATCTTCTAGGTTAGAGCAGAGAGATGTAAAGCACACACTGAAAGACTGAAAATCACTTTTCTGGAAAAAATGAACTTTTTTTCGAATATGTCTCTGCTGCAAAAGATTAGGGTAAGTGAAGCTGCACAGTAAAAATAGTGATAGTCCACTACTGAAATTGACTTAGTAGTAGTGGTGTAAGTGCTGCATTGTCCATCTCTTCCCTTCCATAAGCTATGTTGCTGTTACCTGGGCTTTTTTGGTTGTGGTGACTAAGACAGCATGTTTTTAAAGTTTTGGGTTTTTTTTCCTTTGCAAGAACACCTGGGTGATCTTTGTCAGCATCTGCCAAACTGCAGCATCAGCAATCTGCTTTATTGCTTCTGATAAAAAGGGACACCCATGCTAGTGTATTTTACCCCAAAGTCAAGCTGAAGAAGGCTGTAAAATTTCTTTATATTCTAGATGTGTTATGGTGTGAATGCTTGACAAGGTGCAAACCACTTTCCTCCTCAAGTATTTGCCTTAGTCAATGTACTTCTGACTACATATTGGGATGTGATGCAGGCATAGTCCCTTTTTCCTTTGTAAACAAATTGTGATATACAGGGAATAATAAAGTGTCTGTGACTTCAACAGGTTCTTTTGATGTAAATAATCGGACCAAGATGTGTAGTGGCCCACTGAGTGAGTTTGCATTGATGGGAAAGAGTCAGCTAGAGACCACAGTGAATTGCAAATTATGCAGGTGCAATATATATGCTGGTTTTAAATTTAAATATGCTTTACTCTGCCTTACTACACCAAAGCCAAGATGCCCAGCACTTTGTAAACTCAAAGGGCTTATAGTATTTAAACTAGATGTAGTCATATTATTTTCAATTAACATGTTTATTCTGTTCAAAAATGCTTATTCCCCACACACACACAAAAAAAAAAAAAGGAAGAAAAAGAAACAAAACTACTTCTGTCATTAGGGTATGATAACTTATAATCTCTTAGCAATTTATTTTGTTAACCTAAATCAAATTACTTTATTTTTAGAAAAAAAATCAATATTAAACAGTAGTTTTCTGGCTTAGCATGCTGTGAACAATTGTTCAAGTAACTCAATTTTACATGGCCTGAGTTAGACATTGCCTCGTTCATATTGGAAAGGAGAATTCCACTTATCATAGCATCTTTGGAAATCCAGAAAGGGTGGAACAATATCACATGGCTCTGTAGGACATATTCAAACAAGATTCACAGTTTTGTAGAAGGAAAAATGTCTTCCAGCTTCAATTCTAATTAGTATAATAAAATTGTTTGATGCTGAAATGACCAGAAGCAAATTTCTTTGCCTTTTAGTACCATGATTCTTTTTTTGCACTATACTGTGAGTAGTTCTGTTTCAAGCTGTCATCACAATTTGAAATCATAATAAATCTTGACATATGGCTATCACCTATAAAGCATGTCCCCACTCCTACCTAGGTCTCAAAAACTTTTCTTCCTGCTCTATTAGAGCTATAGCATATTAGTAAACATTTTCTAAACAAGAGAAACAGCCTCCCACAGCCCATTTGGATTGCTGTGGTGGGCCAGTGCTTAGTTCACTGCAATGCAGTGGTAAGCCACAATGTCTCACGAGATACTGGACTTTCTGGAATGCAAAGCTGGCATTTGTCATTTTAGTCTCCTGTACATTGCACTGAACATTTAGGCATTTTACATTGCAATGAACAGCTCTGCCTGCCCTAAGGAGAAGGGCCAGAAACTAACCTTGGTTAATCACTGGATTCATTCTTCTGGCAGTTCTCTCAGCTGATACTTCTTTTCTTAATCTATGAAGTTATTTCACAGGTTTTTATTTATAATGCATTTAATGTCCCCTACTGGTGGTTTATTCATGGAATATAGCGGTACAAAAATATGTATTAGAAGCAGACGATATTAGTCCTAGATGTACTTGTTGTCTGAATTTTATTGAGCAATTGTTTCTCTTGCCTGCAGGCACTGATTCATTACAACACAATCCAAAAAACAACCTTGGATTTCAAATAAGTAACTGAGGTCAGAAATTTGGCACAAAGCTTTTCAACCAATAGTGAAGGAAATTACTTTATTACAGAGTTAGGCTGATATTTTCAGAGGCAAGAATAACTCCCATTAACATTGTTGGCAATCACACAGCCTAATCCCAAGCACGTAACTTAGAAAACTTCCCCCTGTGTGGACAAGTGTTCTCAATGAGTTTCTAAATTTATAGAAGCCTCAAAAGCCCATAGTCTCTATGTTTTGTTGTCAGAGTCTGCAGTCAATTCCCAAAGGTAGGACTCCAGTGTAGCAAAAAGCTGCATTTTTATTAGGCCAACATTCAGCAAAATAACATTGTGTATATTACACATTCTTATTTTTACTCATAATTTTCATGATTCCGTTTTAGCTCTATTCCCAATAGATGTCTGAAGTAACATTGGTCTAATCTCTACTGACTAAGAAAACATGCAGTAGATTAGGCAGTGGTAATGGTTACCAAGTGTGGGGCCCCTGCTGTTGAACTCAAATGACAAGCTCATCATGAGCTGTTTCTGATGTTCAGCTGTTTTACTTCGATATCCTCCAAGAAGCAAAGTTGGCAAGGTCTCTGCTCTGAGAACAAAGTGACAACATAAGAAAAGTCAAGGCCCAGATGACAATTTACACAGCCCTAAAGATTCCAGGAAAATGACTTCTTTGTTAGCATGATCTGTTTTTAACTTCCAAGGATGGCATGAAAATGACTTTTACAATAACAGCAACATCAGCAAGAAGTTGCCATGACCTATAAGCTTGTATTATAATATCCATTCTCTATACTTCAACAGTCTTGTCTGAAATCTGATTGCCAGTCAGGCTTGTAGTACTGCTGTGTCTTGGAGAACACGAAGCAGAAGTTCCTTGTGGAACTATTTTGTTCTTGAGTAATATAAAATTGCAAAAGCTGTTAACGTGGCAGAAAGAGAAGGTGGAACAATAATCTAACATCTGGATATACCCTGAAGAAGTTCCCATTTCTCAAAGAGATGAGATATTAATTTATCTTTTTTGGTATTGCGATTTTGTTTGGATAAAATTCAGAGCCTCATGCTCCTCACCTTCACAGAGACAGGACTTTCAAGGTGTCTGTAGAGAAATAATGAGTCAGGGAAACTAGCAACTCCTTTGCAACCCATCTTTTGGTTTTGAGGCCCGTCTGCATACATTCATAGCTATATTAGGTATATTCCAGAGGCTTCTGAAACATTGGTCTGCTTGTTGCTGGCTGCCAATCTTTATATTCAATTACCAGGAAGAAATCTTCCTGGGAGGAAAAATGTTGAAGCGAAACAGTAACATTTGCAAAATGCATGAATAAATAAATAGGATGCAAAGAAGACTCTTCCAAAATTCTGTTGGTCCTAGTCCTGGTTCGACCAACAGAGACTATGTATGTGATCCCTGAATGATGGATATGCCAGTCTCTAGCAATGTGATTCCACTCATTTGCATTTTAGTATGAGGATCAACATGAAGACAAGATTACCAGGGGTGCTTAGGATTCCAACTTTCTCCAAGGAGGAAGAGGGTGCTGCTCTCAGAGTCCTTTGGTGTACTGATAAAACCGCTCCTGAAGCTGTGTGTCCTCTGTTTGGTTGATGTTTTGGGAAGGAAGAAGTGATGGTTACAATGAGCTGATGAAACCTGACAGGAGCAGACAGTATGGACAAGAGAGGCAATCTCGACAGTGACATGTAGCAGGGGTGGGGACCTACAGAGCTCAACCCAGCCTTTGGATGAGAGTAGTGGTGTGTGATTACTGTTGTCTGGGTTTGGCCAAGATAACAGAAAGACTATTTGGTCTTGATAGAGTGAAAGACAAATATTTGGAGTGAGATAATATTTGACTGAGAAAGACAAATAGGGTGTGGATGATGAGTTACGTATGAAAGAAGATAGGAAATCTCTGGAAGTCATGCAGGACAGGTGGGTAGGCCAAGGACAGTGAACAAAAAAGCAGTCAACAGCTGACAGGATGGAGAAGATAAAGTAGTAGAAGGGAAGAGTGCAAGTGGAGGTCCTTATAGGTAAAGCAATATGAAAATTCAGGAGTTTACAGTATTTTGAATGACATTGGGTAAAAAAAGGTAATAATGACAGAGAAAGAAGGTATTGTTGTGGTTGATCAAGCTATTTGTCCTGCAAATTCTCTAATAAGCAGACAGACAAGACTCCAATAATGCTTTTTACTTTTTGTTTGTTTGCTTGTTCGGTCTTTGGGAGATTTATATTTTTTTGTTCCCAGAGAAGCTATTTTGAGAAGAATTTTAATTTTTCTATTCCAAAAAATATAATTTTTTGAAGACTCTGGGAAATACAGGTCTGGTTCTTGATCCACTCATGCTTACTTTTAGATATGTTGTTCAAGAGAGGAAGTAAGATTTTTAGATTAAAAGAAACAGATGTTATTTCTTAATAAAACTTCTGGAATCCTGTCATTGTAAATTCTTCATTGTTTTGATTGTACAGAGTACAAGAATTTGTACCTGTACAAGGTACTCTAAGAAACAACTGTATAACCAAAGAAAGTCAGTTCTCCAGCACCAAGGTTAGATTAATTATTTGTTATACATGTGTGGCAAGAAAGAACCACTACAGTTTATTGGTGGCTTTCACCTTATTGTCAATGTACAGTGGGGATTTTTAAAAAGTGGAATCTATTAATCCTGTGCTTCAGAGTTACTATGTGTACAAGGAAAGGTGATGCAGAATGACCAGTCTGGGCTTTATATGTAGCCTTGCTTGTAACAAATTCCCAGCTCCATCCTGAAAAGCCCAGTCCTTTCTTTATTCATGTCAAAGCTGATATGTGCAAATTTCTTTGCAGTGGTAATAAATACATACCTGATAAAAGGGGAAAAAGTAAATTAATTTCCTCTGAAAGTTGAGCTTGGTTATGAGCAGTTCAGGCTTAAACAGCAATCATCTAAATTCTGTTTTTTTAGGAAGTTGATTCAAGGCCTGGGACTCAATCCTTAAGGTTTAATACTGTCTACCTAGGTTTTCAATGATGCTAGTTAGAGTGTGTACTGATTCATGAGACATCCCAATAGAATGCCTACAGAGCTCAGATGTGCAGCTGGAATGAAACAAGATGCTATGAGCACCACATTTGGAAATAGATAAGTATCAGAGTCTGGATAATATTCACATAATCAGAGTGTTTGAGGTTGGAATGGACCTACGGAGGTAATTTGGCTCAAACCCCCCATTCAAGTGGGACCCCTGGAGCCAGTTGCCCAGGACTGTGTTAAGACAGCTTTTGAATATGTTCAAGAATGAACATTTGAGTTTCTAGAAGTGCTCCACCCTTTCCCCTTTGTATCTGTTACTGAATGAGCAGGCTGTACACCAACATGCACAATGTGTCACTAAAAACTTGCAAGTGGACTCAAGACCTTTGGTGTGGGCATGTATTTGCCCCATCCCTCAGAGTATTATTTTACAGTGGTGTACAATCAGCCAAAGTCACAGCTCTGCCTCTCTTTCCCAGCCTTTCTAAAGAAAATGATCTTCTGCTGACTCAGCTCCATGAACTAGCTCAATGCCAAATCACAGAAACACCAGCATGGGTGAGAAGGAGGGATGGAAACTGTATGGCCAGGGGAGAGATGAGGAGAAGACAGTATTATTGTAGTTTGTGTTTGAGTATGACTTAACAGTCACAAATGACATAAGGTGGGGAATTGAAAAAAACTATGCAAAAACATGAAGTACAGTTTAATCCCCTCATTGGTGAAGAGCTGATTACTCTCTCAGTCTACAAAGTGCCTCTGTCATCTAAGTGAAAAAAATATTAAGGTATCTTTACTGGATTTTAAAAACAGACAATTGTAGTTACAGAGTAGGGTAAAGCACAGTATAAATGGTAATCATATTGATAGCTAGATATTTTCTGTTCAAACTTACTATCTTCTTTGGTTAACACCCTTAGGCTTTTGTACTAAGAGGTTAAGTATTTTTCTTCAAATATCATGGACAAATTAAAGCTAAAGTATCTTTTCTCATTCTGTGTCATGCTCAGCTACAAGAGTCAAACTGAGTTGTTTCAGTGACTTCTGAAGTAACAAATTATGTTACTAATGTGAGCAAATATTGTAAGAATATAAAAATTGATTAGATTGAAGAGTTTATTGAATTTTGGATTTCAGCTGCTTTGGATTTTACCAGGAGATATTTAGCTATCTCTTCCTTAATGCCAGGCATATTCCAAATTTTTTTCCTGCCTGTTATTTCTTTATAGAAATATCATTATTCTAACCACATCACTTTTCAATGTAGAGCCTTACATGGGCAGTGATTTGTGAAGGATTACTTGCAAAGCTTACACTACAATTGCCTGAAGTGGAGAAAAAAAAAAGGAAGAAGAAAATAAAGCTTACAGTAAGGTAATGTATACTGGTAATATCAAATTGATTCTACATGCAGAATTTCAAGCCTGTTGTGTTTGCAAAAAATATTGTTTCCATTTCTATATGTCAAAGAACAGTAATCCATCTGCAAATAAGGATTTACTTCAAGCTGTCTAGAATATCAAGATTTCAGGAAAAAACCTGATAACTAAAATTTGTAAGTTTTACTGATATTATTATGCTTAGGGGGTAAAGAGGCCATTTGAAACCTATGAAATTTCTTATTATGATTAGCATACCGATAGCACAACAGTGTTTGCACCCCCTGTATTAGATACTTATAAATCCTGAGGCTTAAACATCAAAGCTGTTGTTCAATGTGTGCCTGACCAAAGGGACTGAGTACCGCCTTGTTCATAAAAAGAAAGCAGGTAGGCTAACTAAATTAATCTCTGTAGCTACACCACTGTAAATCCTCACAGACACAGCCTCACTGCAGTGAACTGAAACTGGCAGCACATCAGTGGTGCTCATTTCCCTGTTGCACTGCTCTAGCTGGAGCAAAAAAATCACTTTATGCATCATTCCTATAAATATAGGGTCTGTTAGAAATGTAAAAGATGTGTATGCAGTAAAGCTGGCACATGCCACTGGAAAGCATATGTGTACAGGCAATCAGGTGGTTTCAAAAGTGAATGCCATAGGAGGAGTGAAAGATTTGGTCTTATCATCTGTGCAGCACAGTGAATCACTGATGCAGTGAATGATGTGCTCTTTTCAGCTCCTTGTCTTCTGTGATGTTTCACTGTCTTTAAGACTGGTGTAACTTCTGTTCATCAGGTAATGCAATGTACTGAATTTCACACACATTTTTTCCCCTGTGGGACAATCAGGTTTTTTTAAATTTTGTTTTTTTAAAATTAAAAATTAATTTTTTTATTTGGTTTTGCACTTCTTCTTACCAGTATCTAGCCATCATAAGTCTTAGGTAGATCTATCTTAAGCCTCCATAAACAAAATTAATATTTATCTCCCTCCTTGGTTGTGCCAAAGATGAGGAGCAGGGACTTTATAAACTCAGGACTCTCTTACTGGAAGGGTTAAAAGTGAAAACTAACAAGATAGGCTCTAAACCTTCTAAGTGACAAGACTGGCTTTCTTGAGACTCAGCATAAGCCAAAGAGACAGTGTGGTCATACTCTAGTTTTCTGCTGTATATTTATGCCTAAATCTGATTTTCTTTATGGTATCAGAGCTCTGTAACAATTGCTGACCTGCTAATCATCTTGATCAGATCCTCAAGGGCCACCTCACTTCTAAACCATTGAACATTAGACACCCAGATGCAAGCTGGACACAAAAATAGGATTGAGGACTGAGTGAATGCTTTCTTTGCTGTGTACCCTCCCCTTGTGCTCCTTTTTAGGTGATCCTTGACTTTCCTTACTTTCTTCACTGTGCTAAAGTCTTCGGCCATGAATTTAGCTTCAATATTTGCATATTTCAGACAGACAGCCCCGTAGTATTTTAGTGCAAGGCTTGTTCTGATGAGCTTCAAATTGATCATAAAGAAGTTTTCCTATTGACTTCACTTAGATTTAGGTCAGGCCTAGATGCTGGGATGGGATACATATTTTAAGGATACAGAGTTATGCAAATTCCTGTATATGAGTAATGAGAAAGTAGGGGATGATCATTTCAGATAGTTACCTGCCTGTTATGAGTGAAGTGTAAGGTGTTGTGTGTTCTGGATGCTGCTGTCCTGGGTACCTGAAAATGCCATCCGGTCTAGGCAGTGTTTTTAGTTTCTGAATACATGTATAAATAAGAAGGTACATCAGGATAACACTCAACTTGAAATTGTATCGTTTGACATCAGGGCAGGTGTCCAAGGCAAGACCTCACAGCTTTCATCTGAAAGATTTAAAGATGGCAAGTGTTTTGAGGTCCTCTCAATATAGAGCTTAATCCCCCTTGTTGGTATCACATAGCCTGGGCATGTAACAATTTGTGAACTCTGGATTTCCTTAAAGGAGTAGCCCAGGCTTAAGACCAGGCATAGAAAGTCAGGGCAAAGGGAGGGATGAAAGGGTAGCAAGTGAAGAGAGGCAGGTAACTAATACCTGTTATTCTTTACAGCCATTAGACCCACTGAAATTTGGAATGAACTTCTAAATATTTCTAAAGCTGTTGCAAGCAGGCATTTGTTGCAGTGAAATGGAAGCGAACAACCAAATCAAATAACTCTCTTGCTTCTAAGAATTCAGATCTTGCTTGACAGGTCTGAACTTTTGACAACCTAAGTATTAAAGTTTCTCATTTGGAATTATATGATCCTTTTCCAAAGAATAGACTTGAGACTGAAAAAAAGAAGAAAATAAAGAAATAAAAACAACCCCCAAACCAGAAAATAAAAGGAGAAAGAAGAAAGCAAAATAAATCTCAAGAATCTGTCTTTCTTCTATTATGTCTCTCTTTACCTCTCTTCTTCTCTCTGCTTCCTTGCTCCACCACTTGACTATATCATACTGTGTTGCTGGTTGCTGAGGTGCTGCTTCACCTTCTGCAATGTTGCTTGATCTTTGATTTCCTGTGAAGCACAATGAATCTTACATTAGAGTGTGCAGAGTCAGGTGGTGCACCATCTGTTCCCAAGCTCTGAAAACACTGAGTAACAGAGAGCACCAGAAAGCAACAGCTACACCAGTTTAATCAGAATATTCATATTCACACAGTAACAAAAAACCAGATGACTCTTTTTTCAAGCAAAAAAAAGCATTTAGTTTTCCAAGTTACCTATTAAAGCTAACATGTTGGGCTGGTTTTCTTTTATTTTGTTAAAATATGCTTAATACTCATTAATATGGCTCAGTCACAAAATATGTTAACCAATTCATACTGCTTAAGTGATTTGATGTTATGGAGACCATGTGACATGGACTGCAAGTAGCGTTAATTTAACTGTATTTAAGAACATCTGTGCAGGCAGGGACCAAAAACTGTTGGAAAACTATGGTACTAACATCGTGAGGAGCAGGTAATACAGAGGATTGGAAATTCCCTAGCCGCCATGATAAAACTGTTTTATTTTAGTGTGCACTAACATTCTGTTGAGAAAGCTCTATGTATCCATGACTTAGCCTTAGAAATCTCTCTGCTACCCTACTAAATATTGTTTATGAATCCTAGGCTACAACTATTTTAATTATATGTTTTCTTCACTGTGGTTTAATCAGGCAAAAGAGAAATACCTTGAGAGCCTTAGAACATGCTCACTGGTTGAGAGTAAATCAGCTACAGTCAAAGTTGCTAACAAAAATGTCTCTAATTCCTCTCCATATTAATGCTAGAACTGCTTAAGTCAGTTTTACAGGAGCCCAAAATTGCTTTAACTACTTTGCTAAACATTGTGCTTATTATAGAAGAAACTAGAAGGAAGATTTATCGCATTTTTAGAAACCATTTAAAAAGCTTCATTGATCTTCCTGCACTTTAACTTTCTGACACTCTTGTTTTGAAGCACTATATTACAAGAAGAATATAAATGTTCAAAAATAAAATTGCTTCTGCCAAAAAATGAGGAAGTCAGGGAAGAAAAAAACACTGTTTTGTTTAGCACTGGTACCTCAGTTCTCTCTCTAATGTCTTCCATCTCTCAATACACAGCACTGAAAATAAATTGTCTCATGGGTAGGGTTGCCTGTTCCTAATTGTGCTCATGATTTGTTGAATGATCTTGAGAATTTGCTATGTGTATAGTTCATCCAGACATGAGTAGAGACATTGTTGATAGTATATACAATGATTTTGTATATGCAGGATCTTTGACTCTGAAATGTTCACATATTTTACAGCCACCCAATTATTTTACTCCATAACTTCCATCCTTGAGGGATTACATATGTCTAACTGGCAACCACATATAGTGTTGTATAATCATATAATGCAAAATGTGTTCTAATATTTGTATTATTTTACATATGTGCATATGTGTGCATGTGCTATATGGATTATATAGAATGTGTGTAAATGTAGCTGTACAGATAGACAAATATACAACCTCCTATGATATGCAGTCAGGTTACTGCATGGTTGTAAAACATTTGAAGATATCTGCATCAAAGATATTGTACTAACGTAAGTGAAAAAAAACTCTCCTAGCTTAAAAAAAATGCTGAGCCACTCACTGTTGCAAACAGGGCAATGGGAAAAAAAGATAACTCAAAAAGCTGACACAAGCATATTCTGTGTCTTGGCAAATGTTGGTAGCAAAACTGATTTTGCATTGTCTGGGTTTGGAATGGCTAATGTTGAAATCAAGCTGCTAGTCTGCAGAGGAGCTAAGACTTTTGGCAGATAGGAATAAGCACAGCATATGCAAGTAATATGCAGGACAAAAAAAGACCCCAAATCCAGTTAAATTAGAGATAACTTCTGGTTTTCAGCCTGGGCAGTGCTCAGTGGCCAGCTGGCTCAGCCCTACACTTCATGGCTAATCGGGATGATCAATTAAAATATTTCTCATTGCTTAATGTGCAAGTATGTCCTAGATCAATGAGGCTTAGAAGTCCTATAATCAGATGTCCTAAGCTTTTAACCTTTAATAATTGAGCTGTAAGAGATGCTTCCTCATTCCCCTTTTAGCCTTCAAGAACATGTGTCAGTTTATTCTTTGCTTGTTAATTGTTCATTTGAATGTAAGAGTCTGACCCTGCGTTTGCTGACTTAAACAACAATATTTCCATTGAACAAAATGAGTTTGTCTGCACTGTTGCTGCCTGGAGGTTGGTCATCTCTGAACCAATATAAACACATGGGTGTTGTATATTCTGGAAACAAGCAAACAGCCAGCCAGAGATAAACTCTTAGCAGGACAATAGATTTGCTAGTTCTGCAGCCTGTGCAGCAATGTTTGTGAATATAAAGCTCAATGTAGATGATACTGAGTTTCCTCTAGAGAAGGAATTAGGATCAGTCCAGCTGCAATACTCAAATGGTTTTCCAGCATTGGAACAGGCTGTCCAGGGAAGTGGCTGAGTCACCAGCCCTGGAGGTATTTAGAAGATGTGTAGATGTGGCACTTGAGTATATGGTTTAGTGATGGACTTGGCAGCGCTGGGTTAGTGGATTCGAGGAACTCAGAGGTCTTTTCCAACCTAAATGATTCTGTTAGTCTATCTGCAAGTTTCATCCTGGCTAATTTATTTTGCTCTGAAAAGTAAATGTGGAATGTCTATCTAATTTGAATCTCCTACAGCTTTATCATAACTTTGAAAGTTTTACAGGAGTAAATTTAAAGGACTCTAAAGAAGCAAGGAAAAACTGCCTCTGATCTAAAAACAGGCTACTGAGGCAGAGTTTGGTCTATTAACTTGGCAGAGTTTGGTCCATGCTCCCACTGGAGGTCTGTGTCAGAACTAGAAATCAGAGGCAAATATTGCTGTATCAAGATGGTTGGAGCCTTAATTATGTTCTTCTTATGGAAAAGGATCTTTGTTGTGGGTTAATAAATGGACATCAACACCACGCCCCAAGCTCCCCAGTCACACATTTGTGCCTGTTAGTTCACCAACCAACATTCATCCCATTCAGCTGGGACCAAGTTCTGGGTTGAGCCTCCTTGTACTCTTTTAAGATATGAGCTGGATTTTCTGAATAACATAGTGATGACTAGAAGAGGTAACATTTTCCAAAAGCTAGTCTCCCAAACGATCAGTTTAAGGTTAACTGACCTGATTATTAAATTTTTCTCTCAAATTGAGAGTATAGGGTGTGTGTGAATCTGTAAGTGCAAAAGGTAGTCCTGAAGGCAGAAAAGAGGTTTTTCTTAAGTTACCTCAAGGTGCTGTGGGATGTCAGCTTCTGTTCAGGAATACTGGGATTTTGTATCTGTCAGCAATTGGGGTTGTGTCATGTCATCTATGGACTGATCTGAGCTCTGGTGCAGATGTGTCTGGGGTGGGACTATGTATGAAGAGCATCCAGTTGCCAGGGTAATGGCATTGAAGGCAGCAGTGAGTACATTCTCTGGGAAGAACATGGACAGAGTAAGGAGGGGCAGAAGGGATGGTGAGATTGGACTGATGCATGTATCTTCTTGGATTCAAAACCTTAACCATATAATCTTTTTCTCTGTTGATTTTTAAAATTTCATAATGTACTGCAATAGATGCTTAAATTAAATTTAATGCTGACCCATTGACTTGAATAGGTGATGACTCTGAATTTCAGGAGCTGAATTTGCCTATGTTCACATTTCCTTCAATTACAATGACAGCAGTTTTAATTTAAAATAATATTATCTGGTACATATTTATCTTTCTGCTGCCAACTAAGATCTCCATGGAGAACCTGAAAGATTGTGACATAATTAGTAGAGACAATTTCCAAAATGCCAGAAGTGAGTAAAGTTGCAGGCAATCCCCTCTTGAACTTACCTGCCAATATTTTTTCTAAAATGTGTTATGATTCCTATTTGTTTAATATTTATGAAAAACCAGAAAGTACTTTCCAGTAGATGTGTTCTGCATTAATCACATTTTCACTATTATACCTGTTTATGACTTCATTAATTAATTATCATGAGTTAATAATATAAATGATGTTTACATTTGTTAATTTTTAATTATATTAATGAATTTAAGACAATTTATTAAAGAAAGTGGAAGTGAAATATTTTGATGCCCAACTGCCTCTTAGATTTACTGTACAAACTTGCAATAATAGATGCAACCTGAAATTATCCCACAGATGAAAAGCTATCATGTAACAGATTTCAGAAGGCTGCCTGACACAAAATGCTAACAATCTCTATCATCATGGACCAGGCTCTAAACCCCAGCTGAGATTTCACCAAACTGGACACGTTCTGTCTGAAATGTCAAAATGTTATTGAAACACAGGTAAATGTATATTTTGATATATATTGTATTTGTTTCAGCCTATGGCAAGGATCAATCCTGTTCAATAAGAGATTTCTGAATGCAGCAATTAATTTCAGGATCTGTGCACTAATAATACTTCAATGCAAACATAGGCTGACAACCGGCTTCTCAGTGACAAGAACAGTAGAAACAATTTTATTCTTTTTGGCCATATTAAGTCAAAAGTCCGATATCACCCTCATATTTTGAAAGGTATAATCATACAAATTGTTCATTCTTCTATAAATTACCCCTTAAAAATTTTAACCTCATTTTGTGCTCTTCCACATATGCTTAAGGAGAATAGTGCATCTAGATTCAAGCTCAGTTGTGAATATGTATCAAAGGTTTTATACACAGTTGACAAAAAACCTTATTTGTCAAGATATATTTCCTTTATCCAAAGCTAATAACTAGTTTCATTTGCATCAGCTGCAGACAGCATGTACGAAGCTGACACTGAGATTTTGCCTTTTTTGACTGAAATGAGGCAGGTGAAGGAAAAGAGGAAAAAAACCCCAACAGCTGATTTTAGAAAATTGTAATTGGATGGTGTTCATTTTGCTGAAGAAAATTCTCTCTCCATTTTAACACAGTGGATCTTCCTTTTTGACATGCCATATCAGCTTCTGAGAAGACACAGCATGTCTTGAGATTGTTACTGAAGTATAAAAACCATAATACTGCTTTACTGGGGGTTGAGTTAGAGCAGCAACGTGCAATATGTTGTCAATGCCTAGTAACCCCTCAGCTATGTCTATTCTTATGCCTTCACACATGGGTGGTAGATTACCCACCAGCAAAAATCCTCCTGCATGAGGTAACATGCCTTGATGTTTTAGGTGCCTATAGGTAAACTGAACCTGAAGCTTAACCTAGTCTGATTATATTTAGTGCTTATTTTATTTGAATAGCAAATGTGGGGGTTTTCCCCTACCCAAACATGAAAATATATGGATGTCTATTGGCCCTTCTGTTAGTGATGTTTGAAAAATAACTAATTTTCACTGTACTTGTTGGATTTATTTCAAAGGTTTAGGAATGTGAACTAGCACTCGCAGCCCTTCTAGTAATAAGAATACTGCTGGATTTAAAAGAAGAAAAGGACAAAATTATTTTTTTATCATTTGATAAATGTTACAAAAATGCTTTAGATCAAGGTAAATCTGGTAATTGTGTAACATAAACATTTTGTTGAACATTAGTGTAATTTGGAGTTAAAAGAGAGACTCTCTTTTCCTCTGTTGCTACCAGCAGCTGAACTGAATATAAAGTAGTTTTGTAGAGAGATGACAGACCCTTTACATTTAGGACACATGGAATAACAAAAGGAAAAAATATTGAAAAAACTCTTCAACTTGACAGTGGTTCTGTAAAGATGTCCACTGTTTTTCAGGAATACTGACATTACTAAGGTTTTCTTACAAGTTGGAGACCAAAGAGTCCTATATATTTCTGTGTATATGAGAATTTTGCTCAATATAAACCAGACATAATGTAGAACTTAAAAGCATTTTTCACTAGATTTTGTGTGGCCAATAAAACAAGTTGTTTGGAACTTAAATTGTTTATTCAGCTCTTGACATCTCTGCACATGATGACCACCACCACCAAAAGAAAACACCCTTCCTCTCAAACACAGGTAAATACCATTTTTCTACTTGTCCTCCTGTGGCATGCTGTACCTTACAGATCTGCAAGAAAGTACATTTTTATATGAAAAATTATCCACAGGTTACAACACATGTTAGGATGGAAGCTTCCTAAGGGATTTGTATCATGGGGTACAAAGCTACCAAGAATCATAGAAAGGTCAATGCACACCAAAAGTTAATAGTGTCTGAGAAAACAGAGCTGGATTTTTAAGTAGTGTATTATTACAGGTCAATACTCCCTAAATTCATGAGCTTTTAACATCTCCACTTGTACTGCTTTACTCTGCCCAATGATGTATCTTTTGTTCTTTGTAGATTATCTTTAATTGGAAAATTGTTTAATAAATCCTCACATTTTATCTCATCAAAGGCAGACATAGTGTGTGTAAATATTCATTACCACTTCATGTTTAAAACCACTTTGATAAATTAACTTCATAACCTTTAGAGAACAGGAAGAGACAGGAAGCCTGGCTGTAACTGAGACAGTGCATAAAAAAATGGAATAAAAAAAAGTAACTCAACAAAGTAATTTGAAAATGTGTTTAGATAGATTTTGATTGTCTCTATTAGTCAAAAGGAGATTCACATGAGTTCTCTTAGGGTAGAAGATGAATTGTCTTCTTGAGCTGCCACTCTCACTATTCTGTCTATAGATGTAGCTTCAGCCATGGGCTTAATATAACTTTAAGGTTGCCATGAATCTGAATCTTGTGGATATTTAATAACTACAAACAATATAGTACTGTAGAATGTCTTAGTCCAAGTTCTACAACAGTCTGGTCTCATGTAAAATGCTGTTACAATAATTTCTTTACCTTCTTTCTTCAATCCGTTAAAGGATCAAAGTTTTCCTTTTTCTCTACCTTTTCCCACATTTGTTATGGAAGTTCTGAATTGCTTGACTTCACCATTAGATTTCTCCAGACCTTGTTTCCACTCTTGATACCCCTCCTATTCACACCTGAGTGAATTCACTATTCACTAGTTTTATCTTCAGTCACCTCTGAACTTCCTCTCCCCTGCTCTTCATCCTGAGGAGAAGCTTCCTGTTACTATATACACAGCTACTTTATCATCCTCTTTTCATTCCCTCCTTAAAACCCTCTTCTTTGGGACCATAAATTTTAGTGAACAGCTGACAGCAATTATGATGTGAATGTGCTTTGACCCCTATCAATCTTAGTGACCAATACCATCTCATTTTTTCCCTTGTACTTCCCCATATGTCTGAATCTGTTCCCTATTATCATACTTCTGGTACATCTCCATAATACTCATTGAGCTATCTGCAGAATAGAAAGAAAATACCTGAAATATCTTTAAATGAAATGACTTTATCATGAGCAGTAGTCTCCTGTACAGTATAGAAGTTTACTTAAATTGTAATGTTGCTGAAGCAGAGCCTGCTTTTTTGGCAGGAGTAGCATAATTTCATCTTGTAAATAAGTCTCCTAAGTACCAGGGCAATGCAAATAATTACCAATAGTGCCAACAAAAATATCCTGTAACCAGACAAGCTGATTAGCAGCTGAAGCAAAAGCAGAGGTCGTCTGCATGAAGTGTTAAGAAACAAGCAAGTAAAATATCCTATATCATTTTGTACCATCCCTCTTCAAGGTTTGCTTGTGCTAACGCTTAACAGCATATGCACATCATGCAATTTCTTCTGCTTTAATTAGAGATCTGTGAGGACTGAATTCTCTAGAGATAAAACTTCTGCTTATCCTATCCACTAATTATCTGCTTTTCCTTTGAAAAAATATTTGATATTAGAATCTACTGTTCTTGAGTAGGAAAAGAAGTTACTGTGACCTTTGACGTGACATAATGCATTGCGAATGAATTTAGAGAATATGATGAAATGCAGTTAGATTGGTCTTTGCAGGAGTTAATATACAGCACATAAAAAGAATTATATCAAGAATCTTGAGAGATTGCTACTTTTTTTGCATTTTTTTCCACAATACTACTGGGAGAATCAGGTTTGACTGTTGTTATAGGAAATATATTTACAGGAGTTTTTGCTGGAGTAGGACAGTTGGACAATAGTGCTGTAGCATAAATTCTCCTTGTGAGGAAGGCAAAAAATATTGGCAGTACAAATCATGGCCAGTCACCACTTCCTAGCTGCAGTCAGACCTGGCTGTTCAGTGCTGGCCCCAGAAACTGTGATGGCTTTTCTGCCAGCCTCACACTGCTCAGGGGAGCAGGAGGAAGGAGACACCCCTCGGGCTTGGTGGCTGGAGCAGCTCCTGGAGCTGCTAATTTGATGCCCCCTCAGGCTGAAGAGAGCAGGGTCCCCTTCACTCTCCTCAGGGAGTGCCTCTAACCACCGAGCTATTACATGTGGCTCCTCCTTTAGATTTATTTTTGAAATGAAACAATGAGTTCTGCACAAAGAGCAATTGCTTCCTTTAGGAGAGCATTTGGGACTGAGAGTCCCAAGTGGAAAAGGAGAGTCTGTCTACTCACAGCTCAGATCAGAAAATCAAAATTCCAGAGGAGAGGGAAGGGATTGCAGACATGATTGACATTTCCTATTAGCTAGACATAGGAGATTCACAGCTCCTTAGAAAGCTTCCCTTCACTATAGGATTTTGTTAAGGATATGTTTTGTTGGTGCCTAATTTTTCTTGTAAATGGCTCTGAGAGGTTGGGTATCTAGCTCAGTTCCTGGGACTCCAGATGAGGGGTTAGAAGTGCCTGACATAAGCAATAGTGGGAATAGTTGCAAGAGACTCATGCCCTGGGTTGTACTCTCCATCTTCACTTTGATGTATTAATTACCTTGGATCTGATAAATTATGACTCTTTTCAAAGGGCTCAGGAAGAGGACATTAAGATGCGGGGAAATTTTAACTTTGTTATTAGACAATGTCAGGTTGCTCTCACCCCGATGACTGAACTCTATATGGCAGCGACTGACTTCATACCTTTTTGACCTCTCATTAATGCACAGCACTTTTGTAAACCAGGTAAAGTACCACAATTGTAATTTCATATGTAAGAAATCTGCATCCAGAGGCCTTACACCTTTTAGGTGTTTTAGGTCAGTTTGACTTCTTGGACTTCAGAAGTGTTACTCCTAACACATACTGATCAGATGAGATCTAAACCAGGGCCACAATACTGCAGATTGTTAAGTGTACTACCTTCATCTCTTTGTATTCCAGTCTTTACAATAATGTTGATGTATTTATGAGGAAGACTGAAAATATAGTGTAAAAGTGCTGGATAATGAATGCTTTCCTTTAGATAAAGTATATATATTTAAAACAAAACAGACCTGGTCACTTGAATAAATTCCACAATTCTTTCACAGAAGTAGGAGGATTTACTACAAATTCCCAGTGGATTTTCATTCCTCACTCTTTCCATATAAATGATCTTGGACTTAGAAGCTAGATTTGCTTTTGCCTGCACTGGGAACCTGGCTGGTTTTTTAGAAGCTCCCAGAAGCCAGAGAGTTTTCAGGGATGCTAGTATGCATCACTGGCACATGCAGAAATCTTAGCTCCCAGTGAATGGGGGCAGTTAATGACATTCGTACAGACACAGCTACTTTGTCTGATAAAACATAGATACACAAGAGTGGGAGTCGGAGAGTCTACTTTCCATCAGTGCCTAACTTTGATGGCCAGAATGAAAGCAGATAAGTGGGACAGCAAATCTTTATCTTATTGATTAAGGATGCTGGCACAGTGTATGTGAGATCTGGGTTTTGATCTGTGTTCCCTGGACTATTTATGCCTCGTTACATTCAATGGTCTAGGTGAATAACAAACAAAGGGAAAAACGAGACCAGACTGTGAGAAAAGGCCCTTGACTTCTGGGCAGATAGGCACAAAGAACCACTGCTGCCTTGCAGAGACAGACTGCAGCTACTGAAAGACAGCCTGCCCCCAGCAAGGTAGCACAGCTGCTGAGGTGTCTTCTGTGCTGAATGGAGTCTTCCTTCTGGAGATGAAGATTTACACCTGAACATCTCAAAGGCTGCCAAGGGATTTGAAATACAATTTCACTGACTTATAGGCATGACTGTTAGCAAAAAGGTAGGCTGTGCTATGACAAATGAACAGATGTCTCAGAAATTTTGTATTAACCAGATGGGCAATTCTGAGGGCTGCTGTAACTCAGTTGGTCATGGTCTTTTGTTCTTGGAAGCTTCAGAAATAAAACTTTGAGCCATAGCCTTTCATCTAGGTCTTGGTTTCTTACTGAGTTTGCGTAACGCCCTGCCTTGTAAACCAGCCACCTTGTAAACCAAACTCTGTAAACACATCTGCCTTTCTTCAGAAAGGACACAGGAAGCTGGGCATCATAGAATCATAGAACTGTTTGGGTTGGAAGGAACCTTAAAGATCATCTGATTCCAACCCCACTGCCATGAGCAGGGACACCTTCCACTGGACCAGGTTGCTTAGAGCCCTGTCTAAGCCTGGCCTTAAACACTTCTAGGGATGGGCTGTCAACAACTTGTCTGGACAACTTATTCTGGTGCCTCATTACACTCAAAGGAAATAATTATTTCCTGATATCCAATCTAAATCTGCTCCCTTTCAGTGTAGAGCATACACATGTGCTCTGGCTCACTCTCCTGGGGTAAGTGGATCCCCTTCTTAGCCAGTGAGATGCCTGTATTTTATTTGTCACTGTGGCTTTGAGTATTGCTTATTCAGCCTGAGAGTACCTCAACATTTCAGGTGGAGTCTAGAAAGCTAAGCTCTGAAATAACATTTTGTCATTCTGCTGGGAGCGGTGTAATGACAGGTTTAGGTGAACTTACCTTCTCTTCTTTACCTGCTGTTTGAGCCAGATTGCCTTAAGCTACATAAAGATATCTCTGTATCAGTCAGCTGTGTTTGCAGCACACTGTGCTTAATTGTGGAATCCTCCACAGATTTAATTAATTCATACAGGGCAGATAAGATGTATCACAAATGACTATTTTTTGTAATAATATTTCTTATTAAAAAATTCAAATTTTCCCTTACAAAATTTTTTTCTCTTACCAAAAAAAAAAAAACAAAACTTTGAAAAAGAATTTGAACTTTCAGAAGCAGAAAAATGTAAAAAAGGCATGACAGACAAAAAAAATGTTGACTCTTTGATATACTTGTTTATAAACCCTGTAATGTAGAAAATTAACTCTAATGCAGCCAAAACCCAGCACAAGCATCATGTCACTTATCCCATTACTGGCAGTAAGTGGGAATACATCTAAATATCTTTTTCTCTTTCTCTGAGACACTGTCATTCATGGATGCCTGTTCATGCATAACGTGATAGCCTTGGGGTCACATACTACAGAACCTAGTATGACAATGTCATGTGCTTAACTGAAGGTTGGATGATATTACCTTTAATGAGAAAATAAAAAATTAAAAAAAAGGAAATTAACCAGGGACACAAATATGCTAATTAACTTAATAATTTATTCATGAGGTTTACTATGTTTTCTGATAATGCATTCTACTATTCTGTCACTTTCCCAGCTATTTTAAATCTTTGGAGGAGTGGCTACCAGAAAGGATGTCCAGTTCTGGGGAAGGATGGAGGGTAGATAATTCCCACAGAAAATTAAGCATGTTGACTGTTATGCTGCTTAATGTAAGAAGATGATTTACATGTTCCTTAAGCAGATGTGCAAGAGATATGGTATAACTTAGTTTAATACATGATGTAGTAGTAACAGTTTTGTCTGTGAGATAAAGAAAATCCCTTTATCATTGCAAAAATGTCAAGTTTTACACTCACTTAAAAATGGTTTTATTAGCTTTCTTTTGGTCACCAATGACAGCAGAAAAGGCCTGAATCATTCAATCATGGAGTTGTTTGCAAAATAATAAAATAAAATCATGAACAGAAAACTGATGCAGGGATGAATCTGTCTTTCTAGTTATGGAGAATGTACCATGGTCATGGTCATATTTGAGAATCATCCTTCAGAAGCTTCAGGTTCCTTGTGATTATTCTGTAAAATAAGTTCTGTTGCACAATGGCCTTCTAGGTGGCCATTTCTAGTGGTTTTCAAAGTGGTTTTCAAAGTGTTTTACAAAAGGGTATTTAATATATTACTGTTACTCTTTTCATTTTAGCAAGACATTTTCCTCCACAATCTTGCAGAGGGCACCAAAGAGAGACAGTCATTCTCCCGTTTTTTCCAGGTTCTGCCCTAATTTGTAAGAGGAAGGTCCAGCCATATGAATTTATCTTCCTCTTCTCTCTCTTGGCACAGAGATGTATGTCACTGTCCCAAGAAGACATGGTAGAACCAGTCATCTCTTTCTCTTCCACCTTATTGTAAGTAACAAAGCAATTATTTGCAAGGCCATAGGAAGATATTAAAGAAAAGAGAAGAAAACAGGTTGTATATTGAACCAGTGCAGATACTTTAAAAAATATAATTGAAATTATAATTTTATTATTTAAAAGTTAATTAAGATTCAGTCATTTTTTCAAAGACTGGGAACAAGTATCATTGATATGATACAATGTAGTGGGAGCTCTACTTCTACTTTTTGTTTTTAAATGATGAAACAATTAGTGCATTGTTAGCACTACTAAAACTATAAGTTCCAGAAGGAGCTCTTCACTTGTTTAAAGTCTGAAATACAAAGACTGAAGTAAATGATATAGTAAAAGCTTTTTGTTTTCATTTTGTTAATCTGCTCATTGCCTAATTAATACACAAAAAGAATTATCTTCTCAGCTTCCCAAGGAACTATTTGATGTTTCAGTGTTGCAGTATGGTTTGAATAATTTGTTAGTTTTTTTAATCAGTGATTTTGTTAATTTTACAAGATCATCTAGCATGGGTTTGCATTCTAATTATTATGTGGTGGTATACAATATATTATTAGTTTACTGTATCAAATTATATCACTATATATGATTACAAATTATATGTACATTTATATATGTAATATTCTTATAAACAATAGTTGTAGTTGGAATGTTAATTTCCTTTTGTAATCGTTTCTTGGGTTTTTTAATATAATTAGTTCCCTGTCATTGAATGCAGGCATGATGTACTCAGAGACTTCTTGTCCTTCCCTGTGAATCCTTATGCAGATTTTATTGTCAAGTTGTTGGACCATAATGATGAAAAAGTGTAGGTGTTAATGGTGATTAGTTTCTATGCTTTCTTCTTTTCATTCTTATGAGAAATGTGGGAGGCCACATAGGAACTGTGTTCCCATTGTTCAAAGTAGACACAGGCGGATGAGTAGCAGACGTAGATAGCCAGCTGGATATGAGCCAGCCGTGTGTCCAGGTGGCCAAGAAGGCTAATGGCATCTTGGCCTGTATCAAGAACAGTGTGGCCAGCACACTGGACTAGGACTAAAGAAGTGATTGTGCCTCTGTTCTCAGCACTGGTGAGACCGCATCTCAAGTTCTGTGATCGGTTTTGAGTGTCTCACTTCAGAAAGGACAGTGAGGTGCTTCAGTGTGTCCGGAGAAAGGCAATGGAGCTGGTGAAGGGTCTAGAAAACGTCTTGTGTGAGGAGGGCCCATGGGAGCTGGGGTTATTTAGTCTGGAGAAAATGAGGCTCAAGGGTGACCTTATTGTTCTCCACAGCTTTTGAAAGGAGGTTGCAGCTAAGTGGGGATTGGTCTCTTCTGCCATGTCTCAAGTGAAAGGATGAGAGGAAATGTGGCACCAGGGGAAGTAAAGATTAGATTTTAGAAAGAATATTCTCTGAAAGAGTGGTTGGACACTGGAATAAGTTGCCCAGAAACGTGCTGTCTGGAAGACATCAAGAAGTGTCTGGATGGGGCTCTTAGAGATATTGTTTAGGGGTGATTATAGTAGTAGATTACAGCATTATAGTTGAAGGTTAGACTAGATGACCTTTACGATCTCTTCCAAACATTGATCATTCTGAGATTCTGAGCCCTATCTAGCTATTATTGGTAACTTGAAGATATAGTGGAAATTTTCAAAATTAAGATGAGAACAACCTAGGTAATCTGCTGAACTCTCATGGCTAGCTTTGAGATCAGTGTCATGGAAGTTTGGTAGTTCTTTGATAATACACAAATAAGGACTGATTTACCTATGTAGGCTGTAATTGGCATACTGTTTTAAAACCTGATTATTGTTGGCTTTAATCAAGAATATACTTCTTCCCAATCTAAAATATTTTGATAATTTTCATTAACACAGCTTCCTCAAGGGAACAGATTCAAGGAGTTCAGGTATTGGAAGTGGACTTGAGCCCTTTTTTTTTATTTCAGCTGATGAGACTAATGATTATTTTTAGTGATTCTAATAATTTCAAGTGAGGTAAAGTCTGAAATTTAACTCTGGCTCTTCCACGTCAATTGCTTACTTATTTATTATAGTCAGTCTCTCCTTTTTCAGGAACTAGTAGGGTAGTGAAAAAGTTTCATAATTATTCTTCCTGATGGCATCATAAAGCAAATTCTAAAATGTCGTATAGCTATTATAAATTTGGTAAAAAATAGGTGGTTTTGTTCACTGCAGAAAAAACAATCTCTTCAGTATGTCTACTTAAAATTGATGACGACAGGCATATCTATTCAGTGTGGACTAAACTGCATTTCCAATAAGAGTGACATTTAGGAGCACAAACAGAATATTCAGTGACATAAGAAAGAAATTTGATGAATTGCAGTGCATCTTGTGATGTAGTTCCAAATGCATAGGGCCAAAGTACATTAATAAGTCTGAGTGGTCATCATCTCTCTAGAGAAACAGATGCTCCTGGCTTGCTCTTAGTATATGCCTTGTGCTAGAGAAGCCATTGAAAGACACTGGCTTCTAAAAATCCTACCAGATTTTACACTAAAAGAGGTTGTCATAAGACAATTCAGTATAAATACCCTGAGCTTCTATACTACTTGTGATGAATTTCTATAATTTTGGTAGAAGATAGTGAAAAAAGCATGTCTACAGTTATCAGTAACTTTCTAAATGTGATTGAAAAAAGGAGCTTGAACAAGTCCATTCTGTTATGTCAGCAAGGTGGCTTTTTTCATTACTGAATCAAAATTAGACTCTATTGGTTCCAGGATGGGAAAGGCCCTTCAAGGGCTCCATTGCAAATTTTCATGCCAAATACTCTAGTGCTCTTGGGGATCTATTGAGCTCAAATTATATGCTGGCTTCTATGGATCTGGCTTTTGTACCTAGATGAGCCATTCAGCAGGGGTACCAAACAGGGCAAAAATACATCTTTGTTGAAACAAGAAGGTGTCTCCCTGGCTGGGCTGTCTGTGTGCATGTATGCATACATGCATTCTGCCTTCTCTCAGTGATCCAGCAACCAGAGAACTGCAGCAGAAATGCTGATTCCAAATAGCTGCAGAGAACGTGACTTAATTTTGAAAAAATGGATCTTCTCCTTCAGCTAGTTTAATGATGGTATATTCCTTCAACCATTGGCACAGAAGCTCAGCACAGACACTCATTCCCACATACTTGGATGGGAGGCTGACCTATTGTACTCAAACGTGATGCACATACTGATTCTCAGCATGCCAACACTCATGACCATCTGCTAGGGTGGCACTGTGCCCACCACAAAGGTGGGACACCATTCTCAAGAGGCCTAGGTGCCAATTGCCTATAGATTGAAAAGGAAATTTTAGGCAATACAAAAAGTGACACTTTCTTTGTGGTTGTTCTTCCTGATGCCACAAACTAGCTCAAATATTGTTTGCCTGTGTCAGGCAAAATTTTGCTAATTCTGCCAGATAGCGTGTATCACCAGAAATATGGTCTTTGAAATGATTCACAGACAAAATTCCAGACAGGAAAAAAATCTTAAAAATGTTGCTAGGCAGAGTCAGAAACCATAAGATAGAAACTCCCCCGAAGTTGTGCTGAAAACACAGAAGCTATGCAACAAGCATCTGGAGGAGTGGGGGGGACCTGACACACCCACTGCTGGGACATGGAGCTTCATGCAGCTGTGTCTCTCCCTTCTCAGCGCTCCTTGCTTTATTTTGGAAAACGCAGTTTCTTTCAAATCAAAGTGGTTGCACACAAAGCTCAATATGCAATCAGTCAGATTTTCAAAAAGATTCTGTGTGTACCAAAACAAATGTCATATTCCTCTCCAGGGGAAATTAAAAAGAACACGGATGGGGGAGGAATAGGATTCTCAGATCCTTTAAGCTTGTTTCACCTTTTTCTTTTGGCTTAGTCAGCTTTTAAGGATAGAAAATTTCAGTTTACTAAAATTTTTGGTCATTGAAAGTCCTCTGAATCTTTCTAGAAGCAAACACCGTGCTCTTATACTGATGCCTGGATATTGATAAATCTGTATCAGAAATAACCTTCTGTGAAAAACATGTGGATGATGGTAGTGGAAAATTATGCAGGTTAAGGCCCTGTTGGAGGCATCACAACTGAACATGTTAAGGGTCACTGGAGAAGAAAAATTAGGGAAGTCAGCACTTGTAAAAGTGAGGAAAGGAAGAGTTAGACAAAGCTGAGCTTGATCTATTTAACAAATCCACTATTCTTCAAGTCACCATCCAGATCATTGCTTTATCCATTTCAGTGTTATTGGATTTAAGTCCCCAAAGCATGTCAGGTGTATTTGACTACTCAGTCAGTCACTGCTGAGAGAGGAGTGACATCCCACAGAGAGTCAGTGATTTTGAAGGGGTATACACTGCTTTGCAATGGATTTTTGTCAAATGTATTATACTTTCCATTATGAAACCAAGAAATGTTGTGATTCTTCATGGCTGAACATTTTAAGTTAGGATTTAGTTTGCACACAGACACGTACATGTCTGTACATATTTATTTTACAGTAGGCAATGCAAGAAAAAAAAAAAAGCTTATTTCTATGGTACAGCTTTTTGAATAAATGCTGAAAAGTTTGCATATTTTTTGTTTGAATACTCTTAAAACTTCAGTACCTTAAACCTTCACTCAAACCTATGCTAAGACATGAAAGCAGAGCCCCAAATGGCTAGTGTGTTAAGCTATACTGGTTACAACTTCAGTAAACCAAAAATTTCAAAAATTTAATGAATTTTTAAATTCATTAAAAAAAAATAAGGAAATGTATTTCCCTTATTTCCATGGTGTAGGAAAAGAGAATATGTCTCACGTCTATGCTAGCAGGGAAAAATTATGAAAGTATTTTGTATCTTGCTGGGAACCTAAATCTGTTTAGAAAGTTTCCAAAATGAGTGTAGATTTCTTTCAATCTCTGTTCTAGTCTTTCCATTTTCTGATTTTGAAACTTATTAGATGTTTATGGAATGTGATCAGACATTAACACACTATTGATAAGGAGTTAACAGGATGAAGTGGTTTGTGTTTTACAAAGGTAGTTCTAATATCCCCTTCTGGCCAGCAAACTTTATGAATTTGGTTTTCTCCGTGTGCTAGTTTTGTATTAATTAATATTTGGTGAGGAGGGAAGAAGCCACCCATGGAAATTATTTTGCTAGGAGGGAGATGCTGAGAGCTTCCTCTATGCTTAGAAAAAGCTAATAGCTGGCTAGCTCTGAGAACTGACAACCTATTAAACCATTAGAAACTGGATCTGCCTCTGTGTAATGCACATTTTAAAGACAGGCAGGCCCAGGAAAGCTGTCTCTGGCTTCTGGCTTTGAAGAGGTAACTGGCCCCGCTCTGCTGCGGCCCGTGTGGCCTGGTGGACCCCAGCGGTGGCCAGGCGGGGGACGGGAGGCCACGGGGCCATGGCTGTGAACATCTCACTCACACTAAGCCCTGCCTCCCCTGCCGGGGGATCTGCTGGGCCCCAGGAGCAGCTCTGGGCCAGGCCAGGCCTCCTCTGCTATGGTCCATGCGGCCCCAGCAGCTGCTGGGCAGAGGGAGAGGCCTGAAATCCATCACTGTGATTGCTGTGGCCACTGCCCAGCAGAAACCACCATGACCATCTGCAGGCCTGGTGAGATATTAACTCTTTCAGTGCACAGATGAGACCTGCAGACCTTGATCCCCACCTCAGGTGAGAGAAAAGCACAGAATGAGGACACATAGAAGACAATATGAAGACACCAAGGTCAGTAAAGAAGAAGCTGAGTCCCAGATGGAAGGAGAATGAGGAAATGCCCTAGTACTGGGGCTGAAAGTTCTTGTGGTAAGGCCATGGAGATGGACTATGATCACTGGAATATTCCCTTTAATTCATGAGAAAGTATGGGGGATGGAGTGCTCAAACTTAGACATGAGCAGAGGCATCTGTAATGAAGCAAAACAGATGTTGAAGTAATTGTGATCCCATGAGAAGCTTGAACAGAGAGGGAGACATGAGAGTGATGAAGACTCTTTGACCCCAGGGAAAGAAGAAGAAGACCTCTGTTCCCAGGGATGAAGATGATCGCAGAGATAGATGAAGAGGACCTTTGCTTTCGAACATCTCATTCTTAAAATAATACCCCATAAGTTCACATGGCCCATTAACTCAGCTATGAGAAGGCTGTGAAAATGGGAGGATCTTCATGATTGCAGATTTTTTTCCCAGACAGCTGCTATTTGTGGAAATTAAAAACCATGACAGAACTGCTTCTTGTGAAGAAGTCTCAATGACATAGGGAGAGAAAACTCCTCTCCCTACAAGAGCCAATGAAAGACTATCGTAGAGGTGGTAACTGATCGAAAATCACAGGTTTTGTTTCTATGTTGTTAGTTGGGAAAGGAAAGAAGTCGGGTAAGAGGAGGAAAAGGGAATCTGAAGGTTTTATTCTGATTCTTTTTATTCTGTTAGTTCTGTTAATAAAGTTCTCTTTATATCTTTTAGTAATTTAATCTGCTTTTCCCTCCTCCTAACTCATATCTCACAGCAGGAAATGAGTAAATAATTCTAGTAGGTCACTGGTGATTTTAGCCAGTGCTAAATCCATTACATTTGGTGTGTTGGACAGGAAACTCATATTAGCAAATCTAAACCACTACACTCTGAAAGGTTTTTGGTCTCCTCAGAACATTATAAAATAAAATAACTGAAATCAGAAACATGATTGAAAAGAAGCTGCTTACATCTCATTTCTGTTTCTGTACTATATCTTGACCATAGCATGATCAAGAGATGGAAAATTATCTGCACATTAAGCATGTATGCTTAGCTAATTTTACAAATAACTTTGAGGTTATATTTGTTATGTCTGGATTATATATAATGAATGGTTTTCTTTTCCTCTCTTTCTTCCTCTTTGTTTTCCTGCAAAGCAGAACCCGTGCAACTGGCCTACACTCCCAATCAATGGTGTCTGCACAATTAACTACTAGAAAAGAGCCAAGCCTGCTAGGTAGCTGACAGCTGCTTGAATTTAGGCTGACACCTTTAAACAGGAATAGAGATAGCAAACATAGCTGATGCTGGGATGCCTCCATGGGGAATACAGTAGATTAGCTAGCTCAGGATATAGCTTCTGTTGCATAAATACAAACTACTGAGCATTTTATGGGTCTGATCCTTTGCAGCACCAGGCTGGCAGCATCTTCAGATCATGCTGAATGTTCAGGCAAAGTGAAAATAGCTTTGTTGTACATAAAATTTCCTTACCATTTAGTGGATCAGGTCAATTATCTTTTAAGTCCATTCTAGGGAGCTAATAGAATAGTCTTTCACATGTTTAATTACACAAAGAAAGGAAGAAAAACAGACAATGGACAGAAAGAGCATAAGAATTGATTCATTGTCTGACCACAGTGAAGTGGAATGACAGGACTGAAATGAAGAGCAGTTTTTCAGGACAGGATGAGCTCCAGAAAGTACTCAGACATTAGCATGAAATAATTTAATTTTGAATAAGTCTTCCTCCTTTCCATTCTCTCCTTACTCTTCTTAGCCCCTTAGTTCAGGAAAGAGATCTCACAATGAAACTTCAAGTACAAATGAAGATGGTGCTAGGTGTGTATTTTCATTTTACAGATCTTTTCAGCACCTAATGAGAAATGTAGTGACAGGCATTAAAGACAACACATTTCCACCTAAAAGGACTAGCCCAAGTCACTGTGTTGTCATTTTAACCTTTTTCATAATCCATTCAAATTAATCTTCTCAGTAGTTAACTACAATTTCCCAGTTTATGAATGATGAGTTTGAAGCTGGAACATGATTATTTATCTTACAATTGTGTATAACATATCCTACCAAGGATACAGTGATTTATTTGATACAGGAGAAGGAGTGTTTGCTGTGAGGGTTTTATACTCTAAGGAAACATGATATTCAAAGAAATAGAGAAAAAGAAATATCAGCATCCCTGTCTGAGAGAATGGAAGGAGATTTTAAGCATTCAGCACATAGTCATGCAAAAATATATGGCAGCTGTAGGATTTAAACTAGATCTCCTGACTTTCCATCCAATCCCTCTCTATAATTATTCATTTAATCTGAAAAGCATGCCAGCAGAAAAGTCTTGTGCTGCATCTGGTAGCAGACAGGATAGAGAACTTTGTACAAGAAGGTTCACTATCACTACTGGCAGGCAACATAGTTTCAGCAGCACTGTGTTCTGAATTTTCTTTAAAATTCCTTTAAAATGAAAGAATGGCAACCATTACTAACTGACAATAATTTTTCACTGTGTTAGGATTCAAAGGTTGAATGTATCAACATTTAAATCTTTATTTGCACCAGGGATTGTTTGGCTTACCTTTTAGGGTCTTTTTTCCCTTTTTTTTTCCCCCCTATAGTAAGAGTCCATAGGAGAATAACAAAAAAATTTGGTACTCCAGGCTATAACAAAAATATGTATTATTGTCTTCCTAGATGTTCTTGGCCTTGACCAGCTGTGTTAGTCCTCACAAATTTTTAGCACAAAATAGTCTTGAATTTATACTGATTACACTGCCTTTGTTTTGGACACACAAAACAAACTGAGAGGTTTATAATAAATATTGAATAATATTGTTCTAACCAGAACAGCTGCTCCAAATAATTCATTCTTTATTTAACCAATATGCATAATTTTTTCAGACAGCTTCCTCTTCTGAAAACTTTAATACCCATATTTAAATGCATTTTTCTTCAATCCATAGTAAATGGAAATAGTATATACAATCACATCTCACTTTTGGTTTGTATGCAAAAACTTAGAAAGAGCTAAATGTTGTTTTGATGAGTAATAGAAATGAGGCATGTATAGAGGATGAAGTTACTATGTATGTGGCTGGATCATTTATTTGCTTTCTTACATAGTCATATCTACCTTTGTTGTTTCTAGATCCTTTTCACCTTTCTCTTTTTGTTGGATTGCAGTCCTGCCCTGTTTTCCCTGCACTTGGATACTCCTAGGCTAGAGAATGAAGATATCTTTTAAAGTATCTGACACTGGTGTTTGGAATAGTTGGTACACTTCTCTCTTACCCAGGGAAGAGATAAGATATAGATCATTTTGATGTTGGTGTCTTTGACATAAGTATCTAAAACAGAGCCCTGGGTCAGTGCTGCTGATTTGGAATCCAGTAACATACTCAGAGAAAGACATGCCAAGGACTGTTTTGTTACCACTTTGCAATGTCAGCTAGAGATGATTATTTTTCACTCCCCTTTTTCTGCTGTGAAGACACGGTTCAAATGGCTGCTACTATTTTTTCTTGCATTTCAGTGATAGATAAACAGTGTTACACCTCATTTATTGAGAAGCTCAACGTGTTTCACAAAGGAAAGGTAAAAATCCAGACTGAGTTTTGTGTCTACAGTCTACCACATGTAAGAAGAAAGTTCTCTGTTTACAGGGATTGGATGAAGTTAGTGTATAAGGCCCTGTTCTCATGCTTTTAAAAAAAATGCCTGATGCATCCTTGAATGCCTTAAATCCTTTTTGGGCTAGAAGAAACAAATTCCATAATGCTGAATGTCACGGTGCTATGATTACATCACTCTCATTTTGGGTAATATAAAGCCATCCCTTCTTCACACTGTGAGGTTCTACCTGTATCCTATAAGATACTTAGTTTACAAAAAATGATCACTTTTCTGCTTATTGTGCTCTAAACCAACTCCACTTTTGCTTTCAGGGAAATTTTCCAATCAACCAAATCAACTTCCAATGCTCTATATTTGAAAGCAAGAGAATATTTTTAGAAGATGCCATTTTTTATAGACTGAAAAATATGTATCACAAAAAGATGTGAAAGGGCAAAAATATCTGTGGAAAAACCCTGATTATTGAAATCATAACATAGTGTTTTAAAGCAGTAAACCTGAAGATGTTGATAAAACAAAAAAGAAAAATGTGAACAGGAAGACTAAATGGAAACCAGTGATGAGGAAATCAGTGTAGGACTTGAGAAAGCTGTTCTCAGATTCCTGCTCTGCTACTGAGAGCTGACACAGCGCTGGGCACATTCACTGCCTTTCTGCCATCAGTGTAGTAGCCTGAGACAAGGCAAGAGCACTTCCCAGCCTCACAGGAGCATTGTTTGGGTAAATTAATGAAAGACTCTGAGATATTCAGGTGTCATGGTGAGGGGGAAAGAAGAGAAGGAGGGAGAGGGGATGAAAGAGAGAATCCTAATGGCCATATATTCCAAATAAGCAACAGAAGAGCTCTTTTTCTCCTGCTTCTTGAATACATTATCCCAGAGGCATGACCACTATTGGTGATGGGCTCATCCTCTGCCAGTAATGGGTCTGTCTTAGAACTGGCTGGCTCAGTTAGACATGAGGAAAGCTTCTACCAGCTTGTCACAGAAGCCACTCCCTGTAGCCTCCCCACTGCCAAACATTGCCGTGCAAACCTCTTGCATATGCAGACCAACTCCTGCAGCTGTGACTTGGGATGGTATGACTGGAGGGCAGGAAATATAGGAAGAATAATGTTGATAGGGGATGTGGGGACAACCTCCAGACACTGTGGCATTGGGTGGGAGGTGCAAAAATAAATGGACATGGTGCTGAAAATAGGATTTGGACAGATACTCAGACCATGTTGCTCCTTATTTGTTCTTACTGCAAAATTCAGAACTGCATTCCAATTTTTGCTTTGGGAATTATTATGGCTAGCTCTGAGATAATTACCAAAGTGAAAATAATAATTATTATCATTGCCATCTATTGTCAAGAAGAAAGACATCTTCCTTTCATGCCCTCATGGCCATTAATTTCAACCTATAGCAGCAATGTTTTGTGAAGATAGTAGTGGTGCGAAGTGCAATGCACTAGCTCTTTTCTAGAAGCTCTTTCTGAGACCTCAAGCAGCTTTCTGGCCTGTTGAATGCTGCTTCTTCACTTTCACCCTGTGAGGCTGGTTGTGGCTGCAGGGTGCTTAGCCCCCGCTCAGCTTGTACACAGTGCTCTCTCCTGACCTGAATTGTTTGCTGAAGGACCAGCCACATTTACTGGTGCCATGCTGAGAAAAGCACAGGAAATGTTTAATCTCTATTCTCAGCATCAGTAAAGGGGAGGGCAGACTGGTGGAGGAGGAAGAGAGGAGAGTCGGTAACCAAAGGGGACAAGGGTCTTTGCCCTTCATCCATGAATTGGTTTGTGTTGGAGCTGTAGATCAGTAGGGGTATAGATGATTTGAAGGCTGTATGGAGCATTCTGCTTCTGTAGCCATGTGGAGACACTTGAATTAATTTTTAGATGAAGAAAACAGAGCATGGGGTATTCAAAGGTCATGGTTTCCCAGGTGGGATTTCTAAAGGTTTGCATCCAAATATGTTCTGAGTAAAGAAAGTAGAGGCTTTACACCTTGAGTCGCTGTTTTGTGCAAAAATTATGGTAGAAACACATGCCTTAAAATATCACAGGGAATAAACTTCCCTGTTATGTCCTGGGAGAAAAAAAAGCCTATGCTTTCTTTCTTGCACATATTTACAAAACAGAGATTTCTATCTTTTTTGTATTTAAGAGTCTTTAAAACTTATGAATCAAACCAAAACCATAGAAAAGCTGCTTTTTGGATGTTTGAAAATAGCAATAATAACTAAACATTAAATTGCATGGTGATTTCCAATGAATAGCATATTCTACATTTTATGCATCTAACAAACACTGGAAGTATGCCTATATTTATCTTTCAAAACAATAGTTAGGTTATGGAAGAAAAAACTGCTTTTTGGAAATTTTTTAATTTTTGTCTGATTTCAGCTTAATGCTCCAAACTTTCCATGATGAATTTGGACCTTGGACTCACTGAAAGTGAATGGAACCTTTTCTTTGGTATCTGCAAGAAAGTCTTGTTATTCCTTTTGTTTTGTGTCTGAATCTAAAATATGATTTTGCACAGTCTTTTTGTCAGACTTCCCCAGTTTTCTATCTAAACTGATCTGTGCATTCACAGTGAATCTTCATTAAAGATCAAGCCAAGCAGTCTTTAAAAAGTACAGGGCTTCAATGATAGACAGATGGTGGCTTTCATGATGTCAGGAAGTGTCAAATATTATGGTTGGCTGCAGAATGATGGCTACTTTCCAAACAGATTGAGAAACAGACAGAAAGAGCAAGAACACCATTTGTTGTATTTAGATACATTGTGAACAGAAGGAACTAAGACAGAGCATACTTTTACACATCTTTTTTCCACTCCTTGTGAAAACAGTTTAGGATTTGTTACGTTATATTAGCCCTATCATTATGCAAAAACATGTGAAAGCCAGAAATGCTGACATAGATATATATATATAAATAGATAGATAGATAGATATAGATATGGATGTATTGATATATATATATATGTTTCTATTATGACTTTCTGTGTATTTGCAGTTCTGATTTTTTTTTTTAATATTGCAAGCAGATAGAGACATGACATTTCATTTAATGAATTTATTTATTTATCAATTTATTTTAGGAACAAATCTTTGCTATTCATATAACTTGCAAAAATATTATGGTGTTACGGTATTATTATTATTATTATTATTATCATCATCATTATCATTATTATCATTATTATCATTATTATCATCATTATCATTATTGTTATTAACCTGTATGTTTTCCTGAGCCCCTGTTTGGGATAGTGCTCATTAAAGTTACATTAAAGTTTACATTTAGATAATTGCTTTGGTGTTGAATAGGGGTAAGGGCTGTTAAATGTTTATGTTGATACTTCTGAAGCTGAGGCAGTTTTGGTTCTTCAGAATAGGACAGTATTAAAACATAATATGTGTCAACAGATAAATAGGAACTTTTTAATAAAAATACTGAAAGACAAAGGCCATGAATTGGTCTGTGCCTGGACGAGTGTCTTAAGCTGCACAGAGCCTGAATGATATCAAGTCAAAGATTGCTCCTGTCTGAGGGACAGGACAGATTTTGTGCCTAAAAACTAATTAAGAATTCCAATTTTCTACTTGAGTATTTTTTTTGCCCATGGAATTCAGTGTGAAGGATGCTGAAATGCATACTCTTAGTGCATAGCTATATATCATGGGAGTCTGCATCAGGTCAGCATTTTGGTAGAGAAAACTGAACGTTTTTGATGACTGTAATTTTGAAAAGTATGTGTTCTACATGGGCTTTATGTTATGGCACAATTACTGGAGAGTCTGTCTGCTCTTGTGGCTGTAAAGCAGAGTGGTCAAGTTTACCTTGGCTTATTTAAAATCTTGGTTATGCTGATCTGTCAGATGGTGAAGCAATGGCTGCTTTAAATATAAAGCAAGGAGCTGGCCTTGGTCAGGAGGAGTAAATGGGGAGAGAAGGCCTGTATGAAAGAGACATCTGAGAAGCTGGGAACTAAGACAGCTGCCCTGTGTGTGTTCATGCTTATTTTACTTATTTATGAGCTTTTCCATGATGCCATTTGCTATCTGTATATAATCACTCCCTTCCTCCCCAGTTTTCTTACAGAAAATCTGTTTCTCTAAATTATCAAAATACTTAATGCATGCTTATACATATAATAATTAAACCCCTGCAAAAATAAATGACCACATCTTGGAATATTCTTTTATTCTTTTTGCTTTCTCTCCATTCAACAGTGGACTAGCTGAATCTCTGGAACCATCACATGAAAATAATTTTACACTTCCAAATTATACCAACATTTGCAAACAGCATAGCAATTATGGTCCACAAGGAACCTTCTTAACCAAAATCCTGTTGGTCTGTGGAAAGAAAACAAAAAACTGTAGATTGGAGCTCATTCCTGGTTTGTTAAATTGTGTTTTTTGATTAATGGTGCAAAATGGAGTGATCAGGTTTTTCTGCTTTTGCCAAATTTTGCCAAATGCTGTATGATTCAGCATTCCCCTCTTTGAACACTGGAAATATTTATTTTTATCTTTTTGTTATTTTGGTATTTTCTGTCTTTTTAAAGGATGTTTTAAGGACTGATGGCCTTTTTTATCTAATTAATTTTTTTGTAAATAAACAAAAATGGTATGAATAATACAAAAAAATGTTCACAAGTAATCATTAAAGTTCTTAAATGAATTCTCTTTAACCACAGTCACACAGAGTCCATTCAAAATTGTTTCTTGCTGAAAGAACAATCAATTGAGATTTACTTTAAGCAAGAAAGACGTATTAAAAGCAACAATTCAAATTTTGTATCCCATGAGAATTTATGAAAGTCTGATTTTGAGAAGGAACACACAACTGTGTGCACAGGAAGTAGTGTTCCTCACACTACCTCAGACAGAGAGAACAGTGTGACCTGATTTACCAATCCTAAATAAATTATGCAGCTCGAATTTCAAATATTGGTAATCTGTTTGCAGGGTAATATTTGTTGAGTATGTTTAAACTAAAAAATCATGATCTAGTGATGGATATTCCATAAGAAGAAAAAGAGGATAATTTAGTTGAATAAATTGCAGGCAGTGAATTAGTCACTCAATGCTACTGGCAAATAGTAAATGAGTGGCACCAAGGTTTCAATTCAAACACTTAACAAAGAAAGCAACTAATAGCATCTTCCTTTTTCATCTGAAGTACTATAAAGAAGAGGGCTAGCCCTTCTGCCAAATTGCTTTTGCAGAAATGTGACTTCCGCCTTCGTTATTTTTACTCAAATTGCCTTAATTAAGAAACTAACTCCAGCCCTTTGATTTTTTTTTCCGACTGGATGTGTCCACGTTCATCTTTATGGACTTGCTGATTTTCTGCTGGGCTCAGGTCAGAAGTCACAGTCTGCTGCAGAATATTCCTCCAAATGACACATGTCTAGGGGAAAAAATCCTTTTGATTTGATATTTGCTTAATATTTTTAAGAAATTGAAAAGTTATGAAACAACCCCCCAGGTTGAGAAATATGATCTATCCCAAGCTTCTTCCATTATACTGTAGAATTACACTGCATGGAGCTGAATAGTAATTTCAAACTCTCCTGTTTGTTTGTTTGTTTCTTTGTTTGTTTGTTTTGGTGGGTTATGTTGGTGGAGGTGATGGTGGTAGTTTGGTTTTTTGGGAAGCTTGTTTGGGGTTTTTTGTTTGTATTTTTGTTTGTGGTTTGTTTTTTTTCAGTCTTCCATACCTGAGAGTTCTTGTGTAGAGCTCTTCTTTCTGGAGCCCAAAACTCCTTCTTAGGGAGAATTCTACTATGAACTGATGAATTTTTCCTTTTAATCCTTTGCCTAGTGAGATTTCAGGTTCTTCTCTTGGTTTCAAAGGGTTAGTAATGGAATGATTTATATATGGCACCCATTCCAGATAAGTACAGTACCATGATAATTGTTAATACAAATAGAGTTTTGTTGCCTGGAGAAGTACCCTGATGGTTGGGTTAGGAATTGGAAGATAGTTGATAAGGATGGCTTTGGCTCCAGCTGAAGTGAATCTAGACACTATCTGAAGGTAGAAGTTCCTATGGGTACTTTATTAGCTTGCTTGAGTTTTGTCCCTTTTCCAGGGCATGTAGATTCTCATCCTGTCTTCTTTGTTATATTCCATACCTGATATAGTCTCTTTTCTATGAGCAGGAGGTAAAGGAAATGAAAGATATTTCATATCTGGAAGTCTTTGCAAGCTGTACATTCAGTTCCCATCCTGTCACTTGGCTGGGTGGTGTGTGCCTCCATCCATCCTCTGGAACACATGGAGCAGGCTGTGTGTGTAAATGTGGGATATCCTCTGGTTACATAACCTGTCGCGGTTACTTTCAAGACAAAGTGGGGCTCAGGGTTTAAAAAAGGGTCTTCATTTTATGACCAGAAAGCCTAAGGATCCTATGGTTTATGACCAGAAGGCCACTAGGAGCCGGTTCTGGAAGCATGTTGATATCTAAATAAATTAGTTTTCTTTTGGACCCTTTGTGTTCTCCTGTATATCAGCAAGGTCCTCTAATCCTGTAGGACCCAAAATGGCTGTACATAGGATAGCATCACAGAACAGGCTTAGGTACACCTGGAATCTTGTGCTAGGGCCACTCTTGTATTTCCAGAGACACTGAGTTGAGTTGTTCTGTGAAGGTTGCTCCATGGACTACAGAAAAGTACTCCCAGCTTAGGACTCTTCCTGTCCTGTTGTGTAGAAAAAATTGTATTGCTTTAAGGCAGTAGAAATATATTCAACAACAACGACTACAACAACAAAAAGTAAAATTGCCTTGTAATGTAGCCAGGAATGGGAAGGGGGAAAAATAGTTGCAACAAATTAGAAAATTTTTATATTTCATAGGATATTTAATTTTTAATTGATTTTTTTATAATTCCTATATCACTCTTTTTGGTAATGGGCTACAAAAATAGAGCATAGCAGTAGATAACTTTTGTAAGTTTCTTGGACACTGTCTTGTATATTATTTAGAAAAGACATCATCATTTATTTCATTAGTAGGGAACAGTTGTAAAACTGAGTGATAAACACACTGAGAAAATAGTTGTCAGATTTTGTGAAGATACGTAAATATTTGATTCCTCAAATGTCTGCTTTAGTTTCGGATGCATTCAGTGTTTTCATTAACAGCCTGGATAAAGGACTGGAGTATACAGCTGGCCTTTGCTCATGGCACCATGTGCAGCAGTGAGTTTATTGGGATACAGGGTTACAAACCAAAGCAACCTTGACAAATGGAGAAGCAGCTTGGAGAAGCAAAACATAAGAAATTAATTAAAACCAACTACAAAATATTGCCCTTGGGCAAAAATAATCAACTGTGCAAAGAGAGGATGAGAACCTTGTTCAGTAACAGTTCCGAAAAATATCTGGGAACAGTACACTCAGCATTAGTCAACAATATCCTTCATTTGGAAAAGGGAAAGACTACACCAGGCTGTATGTTGAGTTGCCCCTGGTATGCAGAATAAGTGAAGTGAATTGTCCACCATGGCTGGAACTGACAGAACTTCAGTTTTACTCATGTGCAGTAGGATTCGTATTGATAGGGGGTCCAAACCAGTCCAGACAAGCTGGTTAGAAGTTGAAAAATAAAAGAATGAAAAGATGCAGTTCTTTGGTCTAGGAAAGTCTGGAGAGAAAGAGACCATGGCAAAAATTTTCACACTGATTCAGGGAAGAAAGTAGTTCATCCTTAGGGAAAAAAATTATCCTTAGGGAGGACTGGAGAAGTAGTAGGTTTAAACTTCAATAAGAAATGCTTAGTTTAAACAGGTTTTCCAGGTGTGCAGTAAGGATGATAAATCCACACAAGTTTCCTGGGGATGTGGTGGTGGTATAGCGGGTTAGTTGTCACACTTCATGAATGTTGTGAATGTATGAGTGCTTTCTGTCCAAGGGAGTGGGATGCAGTCTGTGATCTCCAGAGATCCACTCAGATCCTGCTTATTGCTGAGTTGTGATTGATCTCTTGACTCAGCTTGAACATACCAAAACATAACTGAATGCTGCAAAATGTTGTTAAAAGGACTATCTGTATAACACATATTCAAGGTTGCTCATTTTCGTATTATCTAATTACAAAGAAAAGAATTGATTAAACAAATTCTCAGGCTTTCAGTATATGATTTCCTTTCTGAGAGCTTATTTCCTTGAAGCTATCAAGTTTGTACAAAATCAAAATAAAATATAAATAAATGGTTCTCCATGAAGATGGTGCCATTCTTTATGGAACTGCATCAGTGATAGGTCAAATTTATATTGCTCTGCAGCATGATTTTAATATCATTCTGGCCTGGTTTAGGCATAATCAAGTCTTCTGTTGAAAGAGCTCTTGTAAGGAGCAATTAAACATTAGTACTTTAGCTAAACCCATATTAAATTATGCCTTGGAATTTAAGTATCTGGGAATCATCTTAAATCTCAGCTTGAATTTTAGGCTGTATTGTATCTGCAATTTATATTGAGGTATAAGACAATCTGTTTCCATCTTGATTTAGTATTTATAGCTTAAAATGTTATTTTATTATTAAGTGTTCTATGTAACTGTTAGTAAGACCACTAATAGATTAAGGTACTATTATTTATGATTACAGCTTCTGCTTTTCAACAAGAAAAGAAGCTGAATATCCAGCAAGTGAATTTTAACATGCTTTTTGAAAGCCTTGAAATAAATCAAAGCTAGCTGGGTACCCTTCAGCAGCCATGAGTGGCAATTCCAGCCCTTCCAGTGAATACTTAAAACATAGTGGAAGCAAAGGACTTTGAACTGCTGTAACACTAAGGGCTCAACAGAACAGCTCTGTAGGGCAGGAGCTGGAGAATAGTACCTGGAAAAGATTTAACTTCAGTTATCTCACCTTCCCTTTGCTGTGGACTGAGGACTAGCACTGGGCATTCTCATGGACAAGCTGATATGTGATGCTGAGCCCTTTGAACCAGATTGTGACAGTATGAACAACAGGTGGGACTTCCACTCACTCCAAAAGAATCCTTGCCATAGCAAGTCATCAAGGATATACAGTTTAGATTTACATTGGGATGAAAGAGTAACAAATGGTATCTTGTATCTCAGTCAAGGTAAATCACCCTTAAATATTATATTTAAAATCTTTGAAGCTTAGGAATAGCTCTACGTATGTGACAATAAGATTGTTTTTAGATTTATTTTAACATTAAATATGTTCATTGTTTATGTTTTAAAGTTACATTCAGTTTATGCCAGTATTTTGATCACTGATGGTAGCTTACAGTTTAGTACCCCCATCAACACAGAGACGTCTCAAAGCATTAGGGAAATAAATGCTTCAGATCCAAAGGACTAAGGAAAAAATAATTAATTTTGTTTATGTCATAGGAAAGACAGGTCCTCTGCATAAATCTCGTATTCAATATGTTGTCTTCATTTGGGCCAAACTGGATGAGTATGAACTGCATCATTTCTTCTTCACTTGCCATGTAAGAAAGACAATGTAATGGCTTGACAAAGATAAAGCAGAGTCACAGTTTCTGTACCATACATCTGCTTTTTTAACATAATCAATAGAGACTATATAAGATGATATTGCCTAAAGATCAGTTCTTTGGTTTTAAGAGCTGATTTCTTCATACTGCCAGTCCGTTCTGCAAATTCTTTTGTGTTTTAAGATGGGAGACCTCCCCTTCTCCCAGTTTTGAGGAGCAAAACAGAAATAGGGAAAATATACTTGTCTCTGTGTGTTTCTACATTATATAAGATATATATATCATATATCTACACTGATGTCATAATATCTAGTTACATTTTTGAAATTTTGAAACTAAATTGTAAAAAAAAACTATTCAGTTCTACTTTAGCAAGCTGTGTGAGGACCATTGATGGTTTGAAGCCTTGCCTAAAGACTGACACATTTAAGCCCATGAAATCTGTCCAACATACGTAAAATTAGTTTTTAGAAGACTGGATGGAAACCATGGTCTTAGTTTTTCTAAGCGCATACACTTGTTAATAAAGCATATTGTATGTGCTGTATACAGTTATATATATACATACATTATTGTATAATCAATTGGCCTAAAAAGCAAGTGCAATAATTATCAGATGACATCCTAAACATATGTATTAAGACTTTCTGACTTGGCAATGTTTAATGTCATCTTCCCAGTAATTCGGAAGTTTATGCTAGCATCTGAAAAAACTCTCTCAGAAGACAGTGTTAACTTAATTTTGAGAAGTGGTGCAACCAGGCCTATGACCATTATATCATTCAAGGAGAAAGCTCAGAATTCAATTCAACAGAGGTGTCTGTATTCAAGTTTAGGGTAGGAAAGACTCTGTTGGACACTGTCTCTTGCTTTAATATAGTCAGTATGTTTTCTAGTATTGGAGCTATGTTAAGTCACCAAAGTAACCATTGTTCTAGAGGCTATTCTACTTCTGTTTGAAATTATTAATTTCCTACCCTATATATTCTGCTTTAGCTTTTCTTTCCGAGTGTCATCCTATTTCTCTTAAATCTATTAATTCTGGTCTTTTAAATTTTCAGTTAAGACACCTCAGCATTGTATCTACCTAGGGGTGTGGGATTGAGAACTGGGGGAAGAAAGTAAATCTTCCTGGTGAATTTCCTATTAGAAAAGCAGGAGAGAAACATAATTGCTGCAGTCCTATCCAAGCTTAGCACTGCCACAAAACACCAAAGTTGGCATTTAGCTGAAATGTTCCTCTGTAGAGTTTCTTTGCTTTACTTTAATTCATAGCTGAGAGCTTAGCCTATAGCAACCTGAGCCACAGTTAATGAAAATTGAAAAGTTACATTATATACTGTCCTTCAGGGTAAAAAAATTAAAACATCAACTTTATCTACAAAGACGGTTTCATTCCAGCTGCTGCATTTAGGGAGAGAAATGTACGCAAGGCATATACATTATCCAAGTGTCTCTGTCCCCAAAGGATGGATGAAAGGATGTTTTCTGGGCATGAATCCCTAAGTTTTTTAGAAGAATTATGATAATTTTTTGTTTATAGTAGACTACATCATAAGGAAGGTTTTATATGCAGTGTACAGACTGAGTGATTAAGTCATTCAAGAATTCTACTAGAAAGGCATAGATGGATGGAGTCTATTATTGAAGCAGTGCCTTACATGAGTAAAATAAAAAAGGATAGTGTAAAGTAAACAATTTCTCCCTGTGGGAGCCATCCTTGTCTTTTTTCAAGAAATAAGGTACCATGAGTCTGGTTCCTCACTACATCTGATGTAGCAGATGCAGCAATAAACAGTAGTCCAGGAGTGAATTATAACTTTCTGAAATGCTTCCATTTACAGAATAATTCTACTTGGTTGGTCACTGATCAGCTACTCTTGATGCCACAAGGATAAATTCCGACATACTACTGGGAGACAATGTACAGCTGAGCTACTCCAATGTGAGTTTTTCCCTTCTTCCTTGCCTCTTCAATCAAACATTCCACCCACAGTTTTGTGAATACAAAGTGGCAGCAGTAGCATTTGTTTGGTACCTCTTAAGGTGTGTACAAAAGACCCATTATAATCTGTGTGCAGCTTCTGGGCATCCTTAACCACCAAAACTCCTTAGTGTCCCACCCATAATTCCTACCAGAAAATCTCAAGCTTTAGTGCACAGTCTCTGGTACATATATAAAGCAATGAGAGCGAGTTTAATGACTTGGAAAATAAAGTACATTAAGTATTTTTAGTATTTCTAGTATTATTGTATATCACAGATCAATTTTTCTTTGCTGTGTGAAATGTGGCAGTTATGCCAGGGCTCCAAGGGTTGCTTTGCTGGCACCTCAGTTCAGCAGGAGGGACTCTGGCCTGCACAGTATAATAGATTTCCAGAGCCAGCTTCTTGCAACATAATATTTATACTAGAGTAAGTGCTTTTAGTCTGTTTTTTCTTTTCTTTTTTCCCCTCCAATGCACCTTCAAAGAGTAGCAAGCAATTCCCTGGGAACAACCTCTACTGTTTCATGTTCTCCTGGATATCTTGATCAAAGTGCAATTTACCTTGAATAGCAAGTAAACATTTCTTTATAAATCTGTAGTCTTTTAGCATGAGCTTCAGAAAACACAACATTATAAGAAAACAAATTTTAAAATGCTAATAAATTAACTGTATATGCATCTTTAAGAATCCCTAAAACAGACGCTGACTGCAAGATGGTTCACATCAGTGAACTATCTTTCATATCTTTTTAGTGGTACAGCATATCACCTTTCCCAGAGTGCCTTATCCCATACCAGTTATACTTCTGTGGAACTGAGTTTTAGGCTATATTTATAGATTGGTGTATACTAAGTGAAAACCTAGGTTGATCAATATTGAGCCAGGTGTTTGTAGAAGAGATACCCCATTCTTGGTTCACATATACAAATAAGCTGCACATATTGTATGAAACTGTTCTTGACTGTTTTTCTCTACATCTCCCATACTCAAAGACTATTTTGCCTGTAAGAGAGCAACTCTAAAAAATGTTACTGCTAGAACTACAAAAAATATATTGAATTCCAGATGTGCACTGTGAACGCATTTCAAGAACTTGCTGATACCTGCTGCATTGCCAGCTTTCTGTAGGAACCCACCATGACATAGTATTAACAAAGACAGGCCTGATTATGAATTATGCTGTATGAATTATGCTGCTGGGGTAAGAGCAATCTTTTCGTCTTCTCATTTGCAGGGATTTGTGTCCTACCTTGTGTCTGCTCTCTTTTCATACTTCAGCCAAGATATCTTCCCATAAAAAAGTAAGATGCATTTAGGATTTATCCCCTTGCAGTCAGATTTATAAAACAAAATAAAACTCAGCAAATATGGACACATAAGACGTACTCAATTCCCGTTAACATTTATCACATATAGTCAAGGTGGTCTTATGATTAAGGAAATGACCTAGTACTTGAGAGACCTAGATTTAAATTCTATCGATAATTCCCTATTTATTTGTGCTGCAGAAAAACACTTAAACATGTGCAACAAATTAAGGACAAGCTTAAGTGGTTTTTGAGTCCCAGACTATAGACCTTGGGCAAACCACTTTGTCTTTTGGAGTCAGAATGTGAAATCTTTTATTCAGCTTGCTGAGCAGTTTCATGCACAACAACTGTCATTGATTTTAATACGGTTAGTCATGATAGTAACCACTTGCCAACCTGAGGTTAGTACCTCAGCTCTTATTCTGAAGAAGGGGGTAATTAAATTTCCATGCCTTCCAGAAGTATTAGTGTATTACACACTAGGTAATTTAGGTAAATTTAAAAATCTTACTCTTTGAAACTGTTTTTCACCAAGTTTGTGCATGCATGCTTTTGCTCAAATGCAGCATTTCTTTGTCTTTTACTTTATTTTATTGAAAAGTTGTGTAAAAAAAAATGCATATTAGCATCCTTAAGAAAATTGAAGTGTTATGAGAAATATTCTATAAATAATTTCAGAGGAATATACTCATGCTGATTAATATGGCATTTTCAGAGAAAAAATTCCCTGCCTGTCATCCTTTAATACTACCAAGTCAATGTGCTTTATATGTAATCTATATCAGAGCAAAGCTTGGAAGAAGGTTTTTAAATGCAAAATAAATATCCTACATTAGTATAATATTTTGGGTTTTGCCTTGTATCTCTTTTATCTATTATTCTTTAAAATAACTACCAGTAGTGCTGAACTTACTGTGATTTTCAAGATAAGCTGTTCTGAGATCCTTAATGTTCCATAAACCAGGGTATGTTTTTGATTAGGCAATCACTGAAAGGGGAAACTCAGAGGGCAATTGCACTTACATGTCAAAAGACTATTTATTAAGAGAAGAAAAGGAAATGTTGGAATCTGAATCAAAGGACTTTAACATCACTTGGCCTAACCTTACATATCACAGTAGAAATCAATAGAAAAAGATAATAATTAGCAAAGAAGCATGGATTTATGTAGAGAGATATAGACATACATACGTATACATATGTACATGCACTCACAGATGTATATATCACATTTGAGTTTCATCTTCCACTATTTTAATCTCAAAATCAATGGGGAATGTTTGATTGCAGATTTGCCTTTCAAATCCACCACAAATTCCTTCAGTACATTAAAAATAAAGGCTTTTTTCTCCCTCTACTATTTTTGGTGTCCCACAGAAAGGAGTAGAGTCAGTCATTAGTCTAATTAGGTGCTTTGGTCAAACACAGTAAGCACTTGAGTGAACCTGAACAATTATGTCATAGCAGGGCTGGGACTTCGAAGGACAGAAATACTATGATTGCGTAGAAAGTGTCAATTGTCATGGATATGTTTTTGTAGTAACCAAATTATTCTTGTGAACTTGACCCATTCCACTAATCTTTTAAAAATGTTGATCGTGAGGCTTGTAATGAAATTTGTTCCACTATGTGCAATCGTGTGCAGTCCTTCAGCTCAAGTCAGCCAGGCTAGTGGGCTCCTTTGTCAGGCTGAGCTCCTCCTCTCTATTAACCTCCCAAACAGTGCCTAGCTCAACTTTACAGCTTCTAATTATATTTGTTCCACTCTGAGCAATTAGGCTCACTCTGTGTACCCAGTCCACTGGCTCTCATGTAGGACTCCAGAATATTGCAAGTCACAGATAATTATTAGAAAGTTATGAAAATCATGGAATCCCAAACTGCCCTGATGGACATGAGACAATGTCAGACCTTGATAACACAGTACTTAGCTCCGCAGCATTCAGCAGTGAGGGATTTTGAGTGCAGAGAGAGAACAAAATTACCAAGGGGATATGTATGTGTAGAGAAGAGGCTACGAGAGAAGGTAATAGGAGCCATGGCAGCCCCTGTGTGTCACTATTCCTCTTTTGCATTGTGTGGAGAAAGAACAATGTTAGCACATTTTTTTTAATGCTAGCCATATATACCAACTTCATTAGACTCAGCTGACTTTCACAAACACTTCTTATTATATGCCCTGCCTCCCCTTATTTGAGATAAATAAGAGAGAGCATGCATATTTAGATATCTAGAACATTCAGTATAGAAATTGCTTTTGGAGATCATGAAAGAAGCTTATTTTTTAACCATGTTGATATGGGGCCAAATCAATTTCCAAGGATATGATGCTAAGAAAAGATGAGATATGCAGTCACCTTATCTCCATGTATCTGCCTGTGGTCTCCCTCTGTCCTTAAAATTAATTAAATTTTAGTACAGTAATACAGATCTCAACCCTGGTTAAAGTCTTTTTTTTCAGGAAAGGAGAGGAGACTAGAGTCTAGGATTTGTCTAGGCAAAACCACAGCCAAACTAATCCTAAAAAAAATATCTATATCTATACATATAAATTTAAAATTAGTCATTGACCTGGTGTAACTAGGAAGCCTCCAGGAAAAACTGCATTTCCACAGAAAATTTCTCTGCAAATGCAAATGTTATGTTATGAAAACTTTCCAGGCAAAACTCATGCAGGCTATCCAGTGTCTTCAGTCTAGCTGTAACTGCTTATGCCATAGATGATTTTTCCATGTTCTACTATTGAAATTTCACCTAATGAAGCAGATAAAATATAAAATAGCATGCATTTATATAAAACACTGGTAGTACCTGTAAAAATTGTAAGTTTAGCCACTCAGTATTGTCCTTTCTCCATTTAAGTGATTAAAAACATCATTGCTCAGATCCCCTTCCAATTTAAGAAGAATTTCGTTTATTCAGAGGGAATAAGGCAATATTTTTCTACTCATAGGTCATAATCTTCTCCTTTGAGCAACAGGTTGTGAAAGCCAATAGTGTAAATGGCACAGCAAATCAAACCTCTGAGCTGCACTCAGTGGTCATTTCTCCTTGTTCATTCTGACAAGAGCTTGGCTCTGTCATCTTTGTATCCATCCATCCATCCCACCAAAAAGGTGGCCACAAAATATCTGTTTTCAAATTGCTTCTGAAAAGTAAGAATTAGCTAGACAATAGTTTTTTACTTAATCACTGAGAAAACACATCAAACTCAGACCTTACAAGTCAACATGAAATGCCACTGAAAAAAGCATGAAGTATTTACCTCTTCTGATGCCACTTTTGTTAGGAAAATATTCCCGATGGCAACAAATTAGATTTCAGTACAGCAGCTCTGGCAGAAGTAATGACCTTTCACCAAAGCATACACTTTCAGTATTAGAAATAGTAAGTCTTGTGAGGGCTAACTCATAAGCTTTTCTGGTGTACCCTGGAGAATGAACTTCTGTGCATGCATCATCATTCTGTTGCCAGACAATTTTCAGAGCCAGTGACATGACACCATTGAAGTCTAAGCCAGAAAGAAAGCTTAGAACACATTTTTTCAGTTTTATCAAGGTTCTCCAATACTTAATGGTGCAGGCTGTAACCATACAAATCTGTTCACTAAACTAAACTAAACTAAAAAATTATGAATTGTCTTAAAACTGCAGAGAGAAATCACAAGGCCATGTTCATGGCAGCAGAAGAGGAGACACATTACCATGCTTTGTAGGTAGGACAGTCATAAAGCATTACTTTCTTTGGGTAAAAATTTTGGTTCCATCTTTTTCCTTTCAAAGAACAATTTAAAAGGCAATAGTTCTCAAAATCTTGTGATGACAATAATTTTTGAAATAAAAGCTCTCTCTGGATACATTTAAGTCTTTTAGGTAATGCACAGGACATATCCAGGAGGCTGAAATTTAAAAATTCACAGTAACTCTACTGTACTGAGGGGCCTTATATATGCATCTTATCAACTGTTAGAATAATTTCAGTTTGAATCCCTTCCAGGGTCAGAAAATTTTGCTTTCCTGGATTTATTTCTGTGGTGCTAGTGCGATATCTGTGCCTAACTTTTTTTTTTGAGTACCATGGGAATCTGTCCCACTCAACTGAAAGGAAATGTGATGAGTGCAGCCCTTCAGACACCCACTCATGCCTATAGATGAGGCAGTTGGAAGTGGGATAAATTTTTCCTAGACAAGAACAAAGAAATGTAGTCTGAACTGATGGGAAATAGTCAGCATAGTAATAAGATTTTATAACTTCTCACCTGAAAGCCAATAACTGCCCCTGCTCATACTTTACACTCACCATTAGCAAGATCTACTTTCATGTATTAGGAGAGAGGCACTGATGGATGGAAGTCACTTCTTCATGCTTTTTTTTTTTTTCTTTCAAACAGAGCCTTCCTTATCATATTCCTTCTTAGTTTCTCTTGTGCCTTCTTTAATTTGGAATACTTTTGATGCCTGTGCCCACAGATGTCTGCTGTGCTGATGACAGCTGCCTGCCATTAATTTCATTGTTCTTACACCTTAAAACCAGTGTTCTTACCTTATATCCTCTGTCAATTCTGGTCTTTATTTACTGCTGTCCTATTTCTGTACTTGCACTGTGTGCAGCTTTGCCTTAAGTATTTTAGCCACAAATTTACCACATAATTTAGCCATCCAGTATGAAATACTAAATGAGCCAAATTAGATCATAAACATTTCTGTTACAGTTATTTTAATGACTGCATATCAAGATAAAATGTTTGATGGAAATGGTCTGGAAAGTAGTGACTTCTTGAGAAGAGCTGGAGAACGCTGTTGTTTGCATCGGTGAATGAGCATTTTGAAGTGCCTCTGGGAAAACCATTTTTGAGCAGAAAAATTTGGGTAAGAATAATGAAATTCCCCAGTGACTGAGGACATCTTGCATTCCTTCCTGAAAGTGCCAGTATGAGTGGAAAGAGAGAGGAATGCTGCCAGACAAAACTAGAAAAGGCTGTATATTGGATTTTTCTTTTTTTCTTTTTTTACAGCTGTTACCAGGTGATGCTGTTCATATGTTATTTCATAATGAATAAATAAGACATATGCTATTTTCAAATGTGTATATAAATATAGTATAATATTTTGATGTTTAGGAATCAACTGTAATAATAAGTGCAGCATCTTCAATATGTCTTTCAGTTACCATGTTAATAATTTGTGTGGAGTAAAAAAAAACATTGGTTGTCTCTCGAGATTTCAGTCAATGAGAAATTTTTCAGTATTTTAAGTGTCTTTCGGTTCTTTACAACCAATTTTACAACCAAGCTTAACTGTATTTGTATAGATAGAAATAAGAAGAAATAAGCCCTTTCAGAAGCAAATTTGCCTAAATTATTTTAGGCTAGAATTTCAAAAAATATTGAAACCACCTAAATGTATCATTATGAGAGGCAGTCCTGCCTTGTTTTCAGTTTTTTAACATCCTCTTTATCATGTTGCTGCATGTAACTGTGGATTACATCAGGGAACTGATCCAGAGAGATATAAGAAATATAAGAACATAAGAAATTTCATTCACTAGTTCTAGAAAATTATGCATTGTGGTAGCTAATTATTTTCTGAGAGTTCCTGATCCAGTAGTTCTTATCTTTTATTTAAAAATTAAACATATTTCTAGACCTCACGATTGCACAGGAAAACCTAAAAAAGTGTTCTGAGATCATATGAGCTTATCAGATTCCTGAAGTTCCTGAAAAGGAAGAAAGCAGATTTGATTTTAATTTTTCTGAGTTTCAAAAGGTTTTTTATAAATTAAGATTTGTTGTACTGAAGAAAAATTAATATTACTTTTGGTTTTAACCTTTAGAATATAGAAATCTTAATGCAGTAGTAGCCAAAGGCATTTTTTAAGGCTGAAGGAACACAGAAGGAGAATCATAGGATCATCTAAAAATTTAGGTTATAGGGAGATTTTGGAGGCCATCTGGTCCAGCCTTCTGCTTGGATCAGGGTTAATCTCAAACTGGATCATGTCACCCAGGGACCTGTCCAACCAAGTTTTGAAAAATCTCCAAGGACAGTTTCCCACAGTTCTTGAACAACCTGTTCCAGGGCTTTTCAGTTCCCTTTGCGCAATGTTTTTTCCCTTAATTTCTATTGTAATTTTCTTTCTGTAAATTGTGACTGTGACTTCTTTCCTTTCACAGTGCACCTATGTGGAGCATCTGTTTGCATTTTCTGTAACTGCCCTCAAGGCAAGTAGATACCCTCCCAGCCTTCAGACCCAGTTTCCTCAGCTTTTACGAGCACGTCAAGTACTCCAGCCATCTCCAAATCATGGTTTCCCTCCTCTGCAGCTTCTAAGTGTCTCTTTTGCATCAGTAAACCCAAACCTGGAGTATGGACAAACCTGCACTAGGACTGAGCAGGGGGGGATTATCTCCTCCCTGGAGCTGCTGACCTCGCTCTGGTTCCTGCAGCTGTCTGCAGTGAGCCTTCCTCCCTGCAGGGAGCTCGGCTGCCTCATAGGGTGTTGTCTGCCACAACCCACAGGGCTGCTAGGGTTAAACTCACAGACAGACCAGATGAAACCCAGGAAAAACAGGTGAATGGCAGTTTTACTTATGCACAATTAAATTAATTTAACTCAAAAAGCACTGAACTTTGTTTCTAGCTTTTTAGGACGAATATTAGAATCTGATAAAAGAGATCCCTATTTGTCTTGGCTAAGATGGTAAAATGCTTCTGGTATCAGAGTAGCTATGCCAGGTCAGAATCTGACATGATATGCTGAATAACAAAGAGGCAAAAAAAAGGTAATACATTATATATTAGAAAACATATACTGGAAACCATTATTCTATGCTTGGAAAGCTTTGGGCATTTTTTAAAACGATGACTATCTCTGCTGTTTTCAAAGATGATTTAAACCAAAGTTTAGTTGCAAGCTGTAACTTGAGACTGTTGTGAGTTATACCACTGTTTTATTATTCTTAATAGCATCAAGTCCATCCAGAGATATTTCATCCTGCAATTTTCTTCTGATATGAAAATGCATAATGTTAATCTTTGTAATACTTTATAAACTGACCATAAACCAATGTTTATGGTCAGTTAATCATTGTATTACTTTGCTTTAGGTAATTTAGTACATTACCATAATGTAACAATCTACTTAATATAAATTTTAAAGTGAGCACAGTGCAAGTTGCAGGGCATTAATATATTATGTTTTCTAACCAGAAACTCAGAAACACAGCTAAAGTTTAGATGCAGATCAGATATTTATTGCTTCGAGTGACTTAGTGTTTTGCCTAAGTAATGTTGTGATTTTATGAAAGTCACTACATTATTTTTTTCATTACAGTGTCCCTTACAGTTCATTTAGAAGTCCCAACAGAATTGGAGCAATAATCATGACAAAGAACATCATGTGAAGAAACCTTCTAGAGCATCAGTCTGGATACACTGTAGGATACTGTTTTCACCAGCACTGAGGCATGTTAAATCCCACTGAATCCAGAGGATTCTAAAAGCTGTCATTAGTGGGCGTTCAAATGAAAGGCATTTGATGCAAAAACAGGATGATGCAAAAGTAATAACAACCTTTGCTTTTGGAATTTAATTAATCTAATTAATGGTTTTTAAAACATTCTGTATATTGTGAGATGGCAAGTTAAATATAATGAAAATTGGTGGGGCTCACCACTAGTAACTTCCATAAACTTGTGAGAGAAAGCTATGCTCCTTAAAGGACAGCTGAAACAAAGGTGGATTCCAGCCAAACCCAAAGGAACCTTCTACAGTCCAAAAAAGAAAGTCCTCCTAACATCACTTGAGAATTTTAATGGTAGAGACAGTTATTTTTCATTTGGTATGGCACCATTAAAGCTCTGCATACATACAGAGACTGCTGTCTCCCTCCCTGAGAGAAGAAAAATATTGTGAGAACACAGAGAATGAGAAACAGTAAAGTAATAAGATTAAGAATTTATAGATCTAAATAATCTGGGTTAGATTACTACTATGATTAGTGATTGGAAAAAATCACTTTGTGAATATTTTCTATTCTCAGGCACCAAATTTTAGTTAAGTGCTCTGCTTTAAAGAAAGGACTGTATTATATATATCTCAAGAATGCTCTTCCTCCTTTATGTAGTCAATTAAAACTAGTATTTTTTTTTGTTGTTAATGGCTGCTATAATTTGCTTTATACATAATCTGACATAGCGTGCTCACAAGTCTGCATTTCAGCTTGAGGTATCTTCATCACATTTCACAGTGATGGAAGTAATTTGTTCATCTGAAAAGCTAAGACTCTGCTGAAGCTCAAACTGTTTGCAATGAAAGAGAAAGACATGGCAGGAAATGGATCCAGTCTCTGACTTCTGCATGGAAGGAATGAGCTGTATGTATCTGGCTTAATTGTTGAAGGGTGATACAATCAAAATAATCATACTTAATTATGAAGGATAAGACAGTGTTATCAACTAAGTTGTTCAAAGAAACACCTAAACTACACATAGAAATCAACCAGTTTTCACAGAAATAATTACAGTTGGGTCTTGCCTGCTCTTTAGCCCCAAACAAAGCCAAGTATATTTTTGCATTGCCTTTAAGTAAACGAAGAGGCAAATTGTGGCTCAAAGAGACAATGAATCTCCTGGCTTTCCCTTTCAGTGCCTGAGTTCTTACGTGCTGGTGCAACTAGGTCATACAGTGCAAGATTCCCTATCGTGGTTATTCTTTTTATTTGCCTCTTACAGCTCCCCTGGGTGTTAGCAATAAAGGAAAGTTTTATTCCTTTTTTCTCCCTCCTATCCTGCATAGCCATGCAAACTGGGTCACAGTTTGGACCATAATTTGCAACACATCTGTGGATCCTTGCAACACTTTATAATCTACATATGTTCAGTGTGCCTGGAACTGTATAAACTTTGCAAGCATTTTATTTGGGTGTAGGGAGAAAGAAAAGATAGTCCTTTTGTTTTTTAAAATCCTGTAAGAGAATAAAAACCAAAAATGGTTTCATTATAATCATATTTACTACATTTGTGTCACTGAATAGCAACATCAACAGGGCTGAGATAATCAGTATGATTTCAGGTTTTATTATAATGAGATTACATTAAAGTTTAAACTCTGCTCTGATTTTCCAGATTTGTTATATTTTATTCTGTTTTTAAATAATTTTGTAATACATTTTGCTATGAGTTACTATGTCTCCAGAGTTTCAGGTTTAAGGGTAGCTTTACTTCAGAAAGTTTTCATGATTTGATTTTATTCATATGAAATAATATATCTTTCTTGACTGCTTATAATGACAGTTTTGTCAGACATTTCATTTTATGTATATCAGAGTCTTTAAAACAATTATTTGAAGTAGATTAATAAAAAGTATATTAAAAAATGAAATGCTTACATGGAAAATATTTATTGTAGGCTAGGAACTGCTTTATATTTCTTATTTTTTCTTTACAACAGTACATTTCTTCCCCCTCTGACCCTGGTAAGCCATATTACTAAATGACAAAATAGGAAAGTCTTTGTGAGACTTCTAAACAGAAGTGCAATTGGAATGGGACATAAGCCCTAACTTGAAATACAATTTTACAAAGAGTCCAGTCATTTAAAGAGTGGTACTAGAAAGATTTTGAATATAATCACATAATCCAGTGGTTTCAAAACCTTGAACAAAAAGAGTATGTTAAATGCACTTTATTGTTCTTCTGCCTCTTCCTCTCACACATTCATATCAACATTACTGAGGACATTGTTAGTCTTTAGCTGACAGCACTTGTACCAATAGGTCTTTTTTTTCAGGAGGATCTGATTCCCTTCCTAGATTAATTGACCCATTTTACTGCTCCTTCTGAGCTGCTGGGCTTCCTCATACTGGCTGTGAAGCCACTGCTTACTTATCTTTAACCCCTGGTGTGATGGTTTGGGGTCTTCCCACAGCAGAACTTACTGAGAGCTGAGAGAGGACTTACCTGTTATGTTTTGTGAGGACTGAAAATTTATCCCAGACTCATGGCAACAAATTTTCTATTGATCAGGGCCAGATAAAATCCCACATGCCTGTGTAGCTTAACTAGAGAGCATGGAAATGGAATTGGTTGAAAAAATATTTTTAAATGAAACAGATATAATTTGTTTAGAAATAGTACAATTCCTCATGGGAGAATTCCCAAGTTTTGCAGCAAAAGAACAGTTTAGACAAAGTGTTAGAGACTAAACACTAGAGTGAACCAGGTTTAATCCAATTCGCTGTGGTAAACTACAAAATACTACAAAATATTTGCATTATTCTTGAGAAGGCTGTGAAAGGCATTCTTGGAGACTCAGCATCAGTCTCCATTCAGACAAAGTGGCCTAACCCTGCCATCCCCAGAACTGAACAAAGGGAAAACTCTCCCCTGCATCCTGCACTTGCTGCTGTGCTCTAGAAACAAAGCCTGCCTTAAATAGTCAGAGTTCAAGGCAGTCCGAAGGCACATGCATTTTTACATAGAATTATTGCCAATTAAAAGGAAACATTTTTACTACAAAAGGAAGCTCAAGACTGGTGACCTTGTCTGTCTGCTACATGTAGCTCAATAACTGATTACGTAAAAAAATTCATAAGAATTTGATAGAACATTTTATATTGGCTTCAGATTCATTATTAAAAAAAGAGATCAATCCAGACTCCTTAAAAGTAGAAGATACATTAAATAATCAATAAATACATGTTCTTTTCTCTGGAACATCCTATATTTATGTGATAAGAATTTTTTCATCTCTTTTTGTAAATATTTTTAGTGATACAGGATTCTCCCCACCATACTGCCCTCAGAAAAGCTCTAGGTAGTTATCTAGCTATAATCTATGTATCTATGCATTTCTGCTCCTTAAACATTTGATAAAACAAACTGTATTCCTTCTCCAAAACATACTGGTGGAGCAGCAGTTCTTCCCTAGGAAATGAGAGCACTGACTGTGGGGTAATAATTTCTTTTTCTGTTTCTGATACCTCTCCCTTACATTCAACACTGAGCCATGCCACATGTGCTTTGTGCTTGGTGCTATATGTTTCTTTTTGCATTTGTTCCAAGAGTTTCAGCTGAGCTTTCTGTTCTTGGTATCCTTGTTTGTGGGTAAAAATTTCAGCTGTAACAATAATGCCTTTTCTAAAACCAGGGTTTACAAAAACAAGGGTGAATTGTTCAAAACACTCAGATAAAAATTTAACATAAGCTCATCTTGGAAAAGGCACTTAAAATTTTTAAAGAGTTGCAAAGGGCTGAGGTTTTTGCCATCCAGAGGAAATTTCTTTCCCAATGCACTGGAGTGTGAAGCCAGAAAAAAAAAATTTGTAGATACTCAGTAGCAATTTGCCAGAGTTTGGCAGCAAAATTATTCTAATTTTCCAGTCACACTGATCCTTCCAAATTTGTGTGTCAGAGTTTGCACACCACCACAAAGCTGAGGCATTTTGTTACCTTAAAATATATTGCTTATTTTAAAACAATATCCCTAGAGACATGTGACCTTTTACAAGAGGCAGAAATAACAACAACAACAGCAGCAAAATTAAGATAATTCTTTTTTTTTCCCCTTCTTCTTCCAGCACATCCCTTAATGACAATGATTGAATCCATGGCACATGGTACAATCCTACTGTAGTAGGATTGTTCCAACTGCATAAAGGAACTTGAATGTACAGAACTACATTTTTGGGTCCTGGGAGGAGGATGAAGAGAATGAAATCAGTAATGTACTTCTAAATAAAAGAAGCAGCTCTATTGGAAGAAGATTTCTCTAGTTCAATTGGCAAGGTAAACCCTTCCCACTTTAATACAGAAATGTCTAAGTCCACCTTCTACATAATGCAATGAAAACAGACTCAATTTAGTAAAAAGAGAATTTGTCTTACTGTATTTCATAACTGCTACATATGTGTCTGTGTGTTTGTAAATACCATTTCTCAGTGTCCAAGAATTAAATCCTTACCTCATAATAGTAGTAATAATAATAATAATAATAGTGGTATCCTTACATTCTATGGAAAATAAAGATGGTCTATTACTTTCCTTAGGCACTGGTAAGGGAGTGTGCACAGGTCACAGTATGCAAGCTATTAAGATTGAAGGCATCTGCACAAACAGCCTTGACTGCTTTTTAAAGGCTAAGCTGCACAATTTGTCTTTCATTAAGAGCTGTTGTGCAGTTTTGTGATTTGTAGCCAGCTCAACTGAGCTTCCAGAGTGTGTACTTCTATTTTGAGATCTTGTCAATAAACAAATAAGACATATGCTTCAGTGAGTCATCTGAGCAGAGCAGACTATCACAAGAATCAGTTGACCTGTACTTCCTTCCTGCTACTGAATCGTTCTCTACCTTTTCTTGTTAGCACAAAGTGTGTCCCTGTACACAGCACAAAACAGAGAAGCCAGGGATGGGAAGACAAGGTCTCTTTCATCCATATGGGTTTATTTGTGTTCTGCTGGCACCGTTATAGTCATACAGTAACCAACATAAATTTTTAGTTTTATTATCACCTCTAAAAAGAGACAGAAATGTGAAAATTGAAGCCAGAAGGTTTGTATCACAGGATTAATTAGGCAGGGCCAAGTGGAGTCACACTCCTCCTGGCAGTGAGTGCCTCAAGAAGGTGCCTGCCTTCAATTATGGAGAGCACAAAGCAATTAAAAACCCTGTTTCTTTTTCCTGGGGTGTTACTTGTTGAGAAATCTTTTTTCTTTTTTTTTTTTTTTTCTTTTTAATTCACTGGAGATCTGAACTGGTTTGAGGTGTAATCTGCTAGGGTAGATATTCATGAAAAATTGATTTAGCTGAAACCTAAGTGCAATAGGTTTAAAATAAACCTGAAAGGAATGAACAGTGTGTTTCTTGGCTGAAATTTTATTGGCCATTTTTTAATACACACACACACATGCACAGAGGACCAGATAATTAAGAACCCAGACATTATGGATCTCCAGGAAAGAATTTTGGCACTGGGACACATGAATCAAATCCGCCAGCCACTCTACGCATTTCCTTAAGCCATACAGCACTCTTGATTAACCTTTTCCTCAGCACTTTATACAGATATATGAAAGTTTCTGAATGGCAGGGCTGTGTGTACGTGTCAGTTTTAAATATATGTTTCAGGCAGCCGTATTCCAGAGTCCATTGGAAATTAGTACTCTGTTTCACCTGTGCCTGGTTTACAGGATAGCTTTCCTCTGGATTTATGAGCCTCTTTTCTCTCCTGGTGTTACCAAGAGCTTTACCACCATCACTGACTCTGACCCTTTGTACCAGGACTCGACATCTGATTTTGTGCAGCTGGACCTGCACATTAATGCTTTTGCCACATTTCTTTCAAACACCAAGCTAACTCCTTCCTCTCCTGTTATTTCCCATGACAGATAAATAATTCAAAATATGATATAAAGTATGGTGTGTATCTGGTTTGAATAGTGCTCGATCAAGATGTGTTTCAGCTATAGCAATGACCTCATACTTCCTGTTGAGTAGGGAGAAGCAAAAAGATATTTAAATCAATAGAATAAGGGAGCCATAGCAGTGGATATTGCAGTGCATGTGAGTTTTCTTCACAGGTATTACGTGACAAAAAATGTATGATAGGACATTAAAAGAATGCAAATAATGACCATCGGTTTATTATTTCTTCTAACATTGGAATGCCTATATTCCCAGGCTTCCTCATTAATGTTGCCCATGAAATAATTACGTTTTTGAACAAAAAAAGTAGTGGGTAATAGAGATTTTTTTTCTCCCATTGTGCACTTTAATTTTATTATTCCCTAGTTTAAATATAACTCACAGAAGAATGAGAAAAGTCTTTATAAAGGTCATTAAATAAATGCTGCTGGAACAAATCTTTAAACAGGATCATCACTGAAATGGGAAGTTATGCATATGGAAAGCTTTTACTTGTAGTACAGATTAAACAGTTGGCAAAATAAAGCTTTAAATTGCCAGACATTATGTGTCACTAAAAATCAATTCTGACAGATTTTATTGAGGCTTTTACCCATATTATTGCTGCTATATTTTTTTTCACTTAAAAAAAAAGAGGAAGAGGATTGACTTTTTCATTACAGGTCAGCCCATTTGGCAAAGGCCATCCTGTCACATGGCACACTTTTATACCCATTTTGATTTAGTGTGCATAGTATGTTTATCAGTGGTGAATGTCAAGATGACAATAGTTTCACATTTCTGAGCCATTGCCAGAAGAACTCTGACACATTCTCCTATGATTATTTCAAGATATTTTAAAAAGTTTCAGCAATTACATACACATAAAAAAAAAACAGCGCAAAGACATTTTTCTTTCTTTTCCAAAGTTATTTTTCATTTGGTTCATGAACCTTAAATAACTATTTCTTAAAATTAACTGGCAGCTAGGGTATAGCAGAGCAATATTCACTCTATTTAATGTCTTGTCACAGGTATAAAACTGTAAATTTAGTGCCAGTGGATTTTGGAGTTAGGCCACTATATTATCTAGATATTGTTTTTTCCAGAAAGTCACGTATATTTGTACATACAAAGTCCAGTATTTTTATAAAAACTCTTCCATTTTCACATCATTTAGGGGGTTACTGATGCAATTTACTTAAAGAGATATTTAGACATACATATACACACACACCAGGACAGTCACAAGAGAACTATATAAAATAATACATTGTGTTCAGATTGAAAATATGATCCTGGTTATAACTGTCTTTCATACTGCAAAGAGTAGACAGGATTCAGTTGCAACACTTTTAGAAATAATTAGGAAAGTTTGTTATATTCTTAGTGCAGCTACCTTGGACCCTGCTGCCACATGATGTGTCTAAGGCCAGAAGGTTTGAGGTCTACAGAAAGACCTGAGAGTCATACTGTTAGCAAAAAGATTTATAATAGTCTGAAAAAACACCAAAGAATCAACAGCTTTACAAGTGTTTTAGGATATTCACCAGCAAATAACAAGCTGAAAAATAGGCTGTGGTTCCTCTCTCGGTAACTTTATTCACCACTGTAGGCGGGTCAAGAGTGAGCTGAATATGGTGTGTTTCAACCACCAACATTGAAACTTGTCTTTATAAAGTATCTCTGTACTGGGAACTGAGGCTTCATTGTGTGTAAATGATCAGTCCTGCTGGCTTTAAGAAATAAGAAGCAAATTTTTTAGGCATCCTGCTTACTTTTGATTATCTTTCCTCTTCTCCTTAAGTTTTCTTTATCTAGTCTTCAAGTTCAAAAGGCTCATTTGGTTAAGAAAGCAACCAAGGATAAGGGTAAAATTGTTAAACTTCTGACTTTGCTTTGTGTCTCTGGGCAAAGGCAAAGGGATGAAGTCTCAAGTGAACAAATACGTTGTCAATCTTCCTGTGAAGTCTCATACTAAAGAGATAATAAGAAAAATAATTAGGGACAACAACTTAATAACATAAACCAAACAAAAAGCAAAACATTTTGGAACTCGGTTCCCATTTTGATTGAGGGTTCATACTTCTGCACTGTGATTTTTTCTGGATATTAAGAATATATAGATGCTCTCCCTACACATTGTACAGACCATAGGGAGCAACAGACTGCAGACTGACAGGTTGGGCCTTGCTGTGCTGATGCAAAGCATTGACCTGAACCCTGCTGTGAGCTGAACTCTTCTGTGAGAATCTCTGAGAAGAGCAGGGACATTGCTTGAACCCCCTTACTGCTCCTTCCTGAGAGGTCCATACTCCTCCAATATTACATATGTGTGTGTGTGTGTGTGTGTGTGTGTGTGTGTGTTTTAGGCTTCATATTGCACTATACACATTATATATCTACAATATGTGCATTTATCTACCTAAAGGGAAAGACATTTTTCTTCTGAATGACATTAATAAAATCAGGGTTCATATAGTGATTTGATTCATTTACAGATAGATGAACTTTATATAGGTCTGTTGTGAGACAAATTTTTTTTAGAAATGTTTTTTTGAAGGTAGTGACAAGAGTGGCATCAGATTTAGCAGCTGCTGTTTCAAGCAGCAGCTCTACATGTGGTTATTGGGGAAAAAGAGATAGAAAGAGTAGAAGTTTGTGTGAGACTGTTCAGCAGGAGATTCTCCTAGGTTCCTTTATTACAAATATTGATAAACACTAATTGTAATCCTTAATATTAAAAGAAAGAAGCAAAGTTGAGAACAGAGACATTCAACAGGAATTTCGTAGTATACTATATACTATACTATACTAGTATAGTATATATACTATATACTATATATTAGTATACTAATATACTTCACAGTATTTTGCCCAAAGCAATTTTCTTTTATGAAGTAATTTATGTGCCCCTTGTCATTTTAGGGGCTATTTTAGAATAAAAATTATTGTATTTTTATTTTTCCTATTTCTTAATTTCAGTACATAATTTTTAATATAGTTCAATTTAATATAATTATTTTTTGACGATAAAATTCAAAGTCTTGACTTGGGGTATCTCTTATATGAATAAAAGGTCATTATGAACTTGGAATTCTCCTGTTTGTGTGTTTCTGCCTTTTTTTTTTTTCCCCAGAAAGGAAAAACAGCACTGTGAGCACATAAAGAGCAGGTTTTAAAAGAGTTTACACTAAGATTTACACAGAGTCACCTAAGAAGTTATTAAATAAATAATACATCAGATAAGAAAATTTATTTCTAAAATAAGGGCAGTTTCAGTAAATATTATCCTATTTCAGAAACATTTGTATTGAGAAAATAAGATATGACATCTCTGCCCATCAGATGGGTGGAGAGAGTCACCCCTAGTCAGTCAGTATGAGTAAAGGAAAATACAAGGATTATCCAATTCTTTGATGGATAAGCAAGATATTTTTCAGTGTTTCCTGCTTTTGGTTTTTAAGATAGAGTCACATCATATAATTTGTCAATCGTTCACTTGTAGGACTGACTGCCTTATTATTTTAAACTAAATGTAAAATGCTGACATATCTTTGTATCTGTAGAGTCCAATCTGAGTATGTGTTTCTTCCATCACCTACTCCAAGGATCATTTAGCACTCAGAGGTGTTCACCTGTTTCAGCCATAGCTCATGATGTTAAGTGGTGACTAACACCACATTTTAACTGTCCATTATCTGTTACCACCAATTTAAATTCTGGGAAAAGTTGCCTATAAATGAACATCCTCCTTTAGCTTTTATATAAAATACTGCTACTCTAATAATAATGCAAGTCCATCATCTTTAATAAATTAAACAGGATCTTCATCCTCCTTTAATAGCAATACAGGAAATCTAAAACTTATTCTTAAGCCCTTAAATTTAGGGGAACACTAAAGTAGATGCAAATTCTCAAACATAATAGTATTTCTGGTCAGCTACATAGAAAATTTCACTAAATGGCCAAGGTAGGAGACCACAGTTTCTAACTAGATCCAAATAGGTCAACACTAGCTAATAAATTTTGATCGACTGGTTGTTCTTTGGTGGGGAATGAACAAAATGAAGGGCCATGAAAAAGAGATATACAATAAACTAAAACTGCAGCATTGGTTTATTCTCATATAGTGTCTGTGTGATGGATTAAAAAATAATAACAACATTCTCCAAGGTTCTCATCAGAAAAATCAATTTGACTGAGACACAAGGGTTTGTTATTACTATTTTTAAGCAAAAGCCTTATTGACAGGAATTTTTTTTTATAAGAAAATACCATATAAAATTATACTCCACAAATAAATATCACAAAGTGAAGGTAAATATTGTATTACATATACTTCTCAAAGGGCAATTGTGAAATCTAGTCATGACACACAGAAAATGTCCATATTTTCTAGTTTCCCCATTAAAATTTCTTAACAGAAACTTTTTATTGCATTTTCTGTATAAATAAAAATAAATACTAACTTCCAAGAGACAATAGTACTTGAAACTCATCTGATACATAGATTTCTACTTTTCATGATTTTTTAAAAGCAAAACACACATACAAAAATCTCACCCCAAAACACAGTAACTCTAAGTTTTGTAGATCTTGTAGGACAGAGCCACCATTTCCAGTGGACAGAAAATTAGTTCTTTATTAAAGACTAATGCATTGATATGTTTTCTTGCAGCTATGAAAGTATAATTATTATGAAACAATTCCTAAAATAATTAATGGGGAAAAGAAGCAATCTTAGAAATTATTTCCACGAGCTGATTTGGTGAAATGTGAAATAATTATATTTTTTGGGGAAAAGGTAATTACTTTCTTGAAGTAAATAAAAGTATTACTACTGATTTGGAAAGGCCAGAACTTTGAAATATTTTTATATGAATTAAATCACATGTACACACTTAGATATCAAAGAAAATGGAGAGAATTGATGCAAACATATTTATGGGAGTTTCAAATGCAAAAACACTTCGCCTCAAAGGCACGGTAAATGCTTCCATCCCTTATGCATCACTGAGATTTATGATTTCTAAGGCTGATACCTTGGAAATCCATGTAAACAGAACAGATTCAACCAATACATACCTACAGCCTGAATGTACAAAAAGAAGTGTGTCTTCCCTTTTTGCTATATGTGTCCTCTGCAATTGCAATAGTGTGCTATAGACATTGTAAACTGTGCTCACGAAGTTGGGACATTGCTGTTTGATGCCATCTTTTTATAATGGTGTCACTGCAGTTTACAAGTATTTCAGATTTGTGTCTTACCTGATGTGATGCACAGAGATTTTGTCAGGGAGTTTTGTTTCTTTTTCTTCAGCTGACTCTTGACTAGGCTGAGCAATCTGCCTGGGGAAGTGTCAGCTTCAACCAGATTTTTCCCACTGTGGCAATATTTGCATTTTCCTTGGAGCACACTTGAAGCCTGGCTGCCCTTTCTATCCCACTGCCTGGAAAGGTACTAGTTCTGCTTCAGGAAAAGATCACAGGACATGGGACAGAAGCCAGCTCTAGCCCTTTCTCTTTTGACAGATATATCCTTACTTTCAATGTGAATTGGAGGTTTCTGCTCAGCAAACTCCTCTCCCATCTTGTGGCAATTTTGCTGATTTGAGGTGGACAAAAGAGTCAGGATCCCTTTTACAAGGCTGCACAGTGGAGGAATTACAGGGTAAGGAGCAACAGGTGTCCACAGTACTGCAATAGTGACATGCTTGACTTTAAGCACGGCAATAATGTCAGTTATTTACAAATAAGTGAATAATAGGAATGGACATTAGTGTTGTTTACGAGTTACAGAGAAGGAGCTATTTTATTTGTGTTGTGTAATAGTTCTGCTTTATTTCAGAGGTTTGTTTTCTTTTCATGACATTTCATCACTTCTCATTTCCCCCAAATTAGATTGTAAACCGAAGTATTCATTCTTTATTCCAGTCTCACAGAAAGAAAAAAAAAAATAGAGAGCAACAAAACCCCTGTAAAATAAACATTGCTGGTATTTACATGATGGATAGATTTCAATATACAGTTTATGCTTTTCAGTACATAGTTGTCATTTATTGTTAGAAATAAGCTCAGTAATGCTGACAACAGAACAAGAATATTGTTTAATATGTAAACAACTAAAGCTGGATATAAAGTGTTTGCAAATAATTATAATTGTTTTTAAAATAAAACCTAATTCCTTAGTTTTCATTCACAATAGGAAAAACTAAGGAAATACAAAGTAGTAGAAGATGAAACATAATCTTTGGAAGTGCTGGTATGTTTTCATCATTGGTTGTTAAGACTTCAACTCAGATCATATTTCTAGTTTAGCTAAAAAGTCACTGTTACACCTTAATCCATGTCACATAAGATTATTCTCCTGTGTGACACAGATGTCACTGAAGGCTTCCAGAATATGTGAGATTACTTTCTCTAGACAATTAACAAGATTTCTGTCTTACCCTCTGTGACAGTTACAGAAGTACTGAACTTATCAGAGGCAGAATAACATAAACCATCATTTCATGTGAGCATGTGTAATAATTTTATCAGGATGCTCTCAAACAGGAATCTTTTTCCCTTCTTTTCACTTGAACAGTTTCTCTTAGAATAGTTTAATGTCAATGCTTACATCAAGCAGACCAGAATAAACACCAGCATTCAACAGTAAATCAGAGAAATAAAACAAACAAACAAAAATAAAACAAAAGCAAAAAAGTTAAAGTCCACAACAAATGGGAGCACATATTTCAGAATATTTCCTATTTTGATGACCACTTGCACTGGAATATAGCTTAAATGTCTCAGTCTGCCATAACACAGTTTGAAATTTCAGAAAAAAACTTGGGAAAAGTGACAGCAAAGGCACAGGAATACTAAGATGTAAAATGAATAACAAATATATAACTTTTGCAAAAAACTCCCCAATATAGTCTGAACCACCTGTGGTATTCTCTGAACTAATTAACCCTACCTTAGTGTCTTGCACACTGTAAGTACAATGGTACTTGTAGGAATGTTAGGTTCAAAGTTATAATTCAGGAACTTAAAACATAGATGTTTAAAGAGAAATAGTAACTACTTTTAGCTGAGAAAACTCTCTTCTGGAGCACTCTGCTGATTAACAAAGCTGTCTGTGAAATTCATGATGCCACCAGAAGATCAGAACAGAAGAGGATAAAATGTCCATTCAGAGATTAAAAAATTGATTTTGCTGGCTAAAAAATCTGTTCTACACTGAATAAATGTATTGTGAAATTCATTAGAACTGACTTATATTCTGCTAGCACAGTATTTTTTTTTTTTAAATACCAATTAGTATTTAATTTTAATTGCACACCAGAATAACTCCTTGTGAATGTATATAAGCAGGCTTGTGGAAAGTTGAGAGGGACATTAAAGATCAAAACTTCCCTAAGAGATAGTGCTGTTGTTATTCATGGGGTTTTTCTGAGTCCTATAAAAAGTCCTCAAAACCTTGGAGAATATTAGAAGCAACTGCCCTCTATCCTCCTTTTAAACTACTGTGGCTGAGACAGTGATTAGAGATGGACAAAAATGTTCTTTTGCTTGTAATACAAAGCACTTGCTTTGCTGGCTCATTTGTTCTCCATAATTGATTTGCATCTTGTCAGTAGGTGCTATAAATATGTCTCTTGGAAAAGATCAAAAGGCTACTCAGTGATAAAATCTAGCACAATTATGGTAGTTTCTTGTCTTCCTTGCAAAACCTTAATGCTGAAATCAGCTCTTTTAAGTTCTAGAAGAAGTTTAGGAGCCACTCAAAGATAATTCTTAAAAATAAAAATAAAATAAAATCAGAACAGTCTGCTGTCAATAATATTGATAAGAATTGCACCTGAAATTATAACTTGTTTTCTTGGGCCCTAAGTCATATACACCACTATTGCTTGAGATCTGAATTATATTTTTTTTATTCAGCCAACTTATGTGTTGTAACAGGTCTTGAAATAGTGCTGGAAAGTCTAGAAACAGCACAGTGGAGCCAACATTATTTTATTCATTCTGACACCATTTCCTATTATACACTCCAACCCAGTCTGCCACGAGCAGGGCCCTGCATCCAAGAGGACCAATTGTATCCTGTTATCCCAAGACATCCCTTGTCCCAGTCATCAGATGGGTGGGACTCGTATTTTAAATTAGTTAAATTCTCAGTTAAATACCTGAGAAACCACTCACTGCTGACAGAAATCCAGTGACAGAGTACTGATTTCCAGAGCCAAGAGAGGAGCCTAGGCAGACCTATGGCTCTGAAAATTACTAGAAATGGCTTTTTTTGTAACAAATGTTATTTCAGAACTGCAACCAAACTACAAAACCCTCTTAGTCTACAACTCTTCTGGCACTGCACTGCTCTTCATGTGTTTTTGGCTTTTGGAGCCAATTGTTTGCCATGCTCTCCTAGTGACATATACAAAAACTGGGTTTGTGGGGTTTTTTCTGTATGGTGGAAATAATAGAAGGCTCTCAATCTTTAAATATGTCCTCTTGTAAACTAGATATATTATTGGTTCCAATACAAGCCTAAAGAGAAGATACTTTCAAACCATACAAAAGAACCTCAATTTAAAGTAGTACAAAACTTTGAGAAGAGGTCTATGTATATGAAAATGGGGAAAGCTTGAACAAAAATTGCAAATTCCTGCTTGGAGTCCTGAGTGATTTTGGCTGAATGACTGAGTAAATGCAAACATTGCTGCATTCACTGCTTTTAGTGCACAAGGACTAATTCAGAGACTAGTTAAAATGTCATCACTAAGCTCAGGATAAGATAAATTATTCCACCTAGAAGGATCATAAGAAGGTCCAGGTGACCCAGTATTCCTAAGGTTTGTTTGGAGTGCTTATTTTCCTGGGCTAGTGGTGCAACACCATGTAGTCTTTTAGAAAATGGGTGAAAAAACGAATACAAATTTGGCAATATTTTGTAAGGCTCAAGATATGTCCTAAATGCAAAATAAATATGAGGCATTATTACTGTAAAAGAAATAAAGGTACCCATCTGTAGGGATCTCCAAGAACTTTCATAATAAAATGGCAGTAAAATGAGCTAACTCTCGAGCACAATGGCTCATTCTTGGTTACAAACATGAGGAGTTTTATGTGAATAAATCTGCAAGAATTTTAATGACAGTGTCTGTTCTGGAGAATAGGATTTTTTAATTTTATTTGATCAGTGTCGGAGAGTATAAAACATCAGAACTATTATTTTCTATTAACAGTATCTGGCATTGGCATAAGCAGTCTACTTTGCCAATGGGTTGAGTAAATAAAGAAGTAAGAATAAGAGAAAAAAGTTTGTCAAACTTAGAAAAACTCCATGATCCTTGTACAAAAGGCCTCATTTTCTTGTACCTTTTTGTCTGAAAATATTTTATAAAACCAAAATCCTGTTGATATTTTTCAGCTAAAAAAAAATAATAAAATCTCACACATGTAAGAGTTTGAATGTCTGGCTCATCACAATTTTAATTGTAAATCCCAGGAAATGCAGAATATGAAAATTAAATTAGGAAGTGCTCAATGGATTGCAGAGTAGTAAATTTTATTAAATTTCTTTACAAAATAACATTTGGAAAATAATTCAATAAAAAGCTGTATGTGCCTTACTAAGAAACAATGAAAAAGGTTCAAGCAGTTTTTAGTATATCTAGAATATTTTTTTGCAATGCCTGTGGTCTTAGGCAAACTGTGGCTCAAGCAAATGTGAATAGATCAAAATATAAGTACCTTTAATCTGATACATAATTTATGTATAGATTAGTAAAGATATATTTTATGACAAACAACAGCATGATTCTTTAAAGCTATTTTATGTGTACACTCTTCATAAAGATATAGCAAATTGTTAACCATTCTTGGAGAGTTGCAATCTACTGTTTGTCACAGACAACACATTTAATTTCAAGTTTTAAAAAAATGTAGTTTTCACCATATAGATATGTGCAGTATTCTTAGCAGAAATCATAACCTGCTGTCCATATTCTGCTGTAAAAATCCCCATTTTATGACACAAGCAAAACATTAGGTTTATATGTGCTTTTTTCGTATCAATGTACACAGCTTTCCACGCCAAAAACATCTATTTTTCAGTATTCAGGTTGGTTGGAGAGGCAAATCAGAGATCTTCTCTTATTTTGGCTTCTGTAGCAGTATTATGAATGAGGTATGATAAGAAAGAGAGCTATAAAAATACATATTTCCATGTAATTTGGAACAACTGTGCAATGTTAGATCTTATTGCTGAAATATAAAGAACTTGTGCTATTTGGACTGAGGATGAAGATTTCTGGTTTGACATAAAGACAATATTAAACCTGAGTTTAATCATGCTGGTCCGATCAATATTGCAGTATCATCTTTCCTGTTGCAGTTTAATGAAAGACAATGACACCAATATATCAATCTTCCTTTCAGGATAGTTATCATTCTATAGGGCTGTTGCTCAGACCAAGACCTCCAAATCCTCCTATCCCAAAAATCTCCTCCACTACCAATCTCTGGCAGTATTTTCCTGTGTCATCTTGTCATGCAAGCCTACTGAGTGAACAGCATAACTAATTTGGACAAGAATTTTCCACCAGGTGAAAAAAAATTCCAGTGTTAAGTAGCAAAATCCCACTTTTTTCCTACAGAACACTGTTCAGTACAAGCCATTCAGAGTCCTTCAGCTTTTTTTCATGAAACAGCTGGAACACTGCTTAGATTGATCCACTTGATTCACTTAATTAGTATGGCTAATAATATTAATATCAGAGAGTTGCCCAATAGTACATTATTTGTAACACTGTCAGTGAGTACACCCAGTTCGTGAGCGGTCTGAAAAAAAAATAGCAAATCAGGTAAAATCTTTTTTAAGTCCCCTGATATAGCCAAGAACAAGAATAACATGTGAGGCATCTTGCAGATCTCATCATCATGAACTCAGAGCAATAGTTCTGAGGACATTGATGTCATCAGCTCAGGAGAGTGTCTCACACAGAGGACTCACTCCTCACTGTCCTAGTGCCTTACTTAATAGCCTGGATGCTTCTCTTTAATACAGAAGGTTGCCTTACATTCCTGAGGATCAGCAGATAGTGAGGGAGGGCTTTTATTTCATGCCTCATTTCTTCCAATATCCTTGGAATGACTTACCTCACTCACATTCTCCTGGCAGTTGTGGAAAAAGAAGAGAGTTGCAAATGAATTGTTATTTCCTGTATGTGTGTATACAGGTGTAAACATCAAAGCACAAGGGATGAAGAAAGAATTTTTAGCAACAAATATTTCAGTGATGAAAATGGTTACCTTAGAAGCCCTCAGTCCACACAGGTGGGGTGGCCAAATGCCTGTCAATTAGCTGAGGGGGAGTTTTAGTCAGTAATAATATTATTTCAAGAAAAATACTATTGATTTAATTAGGGTTAATTGGTGGCTCATCAAGGAAGAGGACTGCCTGCCTTTCATGCTCCAGAAAGGCCAACATGCAGCTCCTGTGTGAGACACAGCTGAATTACTTACATGTCACTCAATCAAAATCTATATGGCATTTAACATCTAAGCACCAAATGTTTTGAATAGAAGGTCCTCTTGTTCAAATGGGGGACATATGCACTAATCACATTAAATATGCTTTGCCTTAAGAGTGTCATATGGTAAATCCTAAATATTTGGAATTGAGTTTTGTTCAATTTTCACGTTTTATTTTAAGAATATTACTTGGAAACCAAGTAGAAGATATAGCCAGACAGAAAGAAGGTAATAAGTTAAATTAATCTATGAATTTCTGTAAAATAAAATGTAATATTGATTGGTAAATAAACAATATAGGCACTGAATAGTTTCACAATGAATTTAAATTTAGAAACTCACATCTTTTTAAAATAACTTTCAATCACATTCTGTTGTCCCCTTCAGCAGTCCTTCCCAGCTTTCCATTATGAACAGTGAATAGTGGACCTGAAAGAACATCTTTTGCACATCAAATACTGCTTCAGTTCCTAGACTCCTCCATTGTTAAAGGGGCAGAGGTTCCTTGGAAGGTGTCACTCCTGGCAAGGGTTTTTGGTCAACTCAGCTCATTCAAGAAAGTGACAAACACCATAAAATGGCCAAAAGATGTTATGCCTACTGGATCTGACATCCCTTGTGCTGCTAAGAGGTTGGATATGGTAACTGACTTAGCCTTTTTTTTTTCAGGCAGATGTAAGTTCACTAAATACATACAAAGACAAGCAGATTTGAGCCAGTTTTGTACATAAAACTGGAAAGCTGCAATTCATAGGAGGTCACTCTTATGCATGTTAGACTTGTACGTATTGTATAACAAAAACATTCCACTAATGTTCAGTCCACAAGATTGGCAGGGCAATAGGCAGGGGAGGTAGAATAAAACTCATTTTCCTACAGCAGTGTTGTGTGATACATATAAAGCTATGATGTGGAACTTCAGCCTTTTGGTTTTGACTAAAAATTCACAACTACCCTTAGAGAAAAACCTGTAAGGAAAAAAGTTTTAGAAGCAAGAAGGCAAAAAAAAAGGCAGAAAAATGCACAACAGAACAAGCCCTATTTTTTCTTTGTCTCTTCTTTGGTATTTTGCTTCCTTTTGTATTCTGTGTTGAAGCCAGAATCAACTATGCAGTATTTATAGTGATGTTACTCTCCTGATAAAGTATTGCACAGGCTGTGGCAACAATCTAGGGCTCAGCAGGGAAGCTGTGAGACTGCTATTTTTGTAATGTTTAAAATTATACTAAATTAATAAAAATAAAATCTCCTGCTGGGCTTCCAGTTTTAAATAGCACATTGTGGTGTAAATTATCAGAGCATCAGGGTTCTGCTAATTTAGTACATATTATAACACTGAAGACATTAAAAGATCATAGCATTTTTTATTTTAAAAACAACACTGTGAACTGGCTGAATAAATTCAATAGTTTATACTAAGAATGGCTAATATATGCTCAATTGGATAGAGGGAAATGGGAAAACTTCATATCATAACTTTTAGGGGTTTGAAGGTATAATTGGTTAGAACTCTGTCAGAGAGGATTCTGCCTGTTCCTCAGATTATGACAGTCTAACTTACTAAATTATCACCTTCTAAAATTAGAATGGTACTTAAAAATAATAACTATACTTAATTTTGTATTAAAGCAAGATGACAAATTTCCTAATTAAAGAAACAAGATTGCTTTAAAATAAGAGAATTTCCATTGTTTCATACCTGTACAGAAATCTTCTGCAAAGCAGTGCTGAAAATCCTACCACAAAGCACATATTAGGTTAGATAGTCATCAAGCATACACCTTTTGAAATTGCCCAGAAAGCACCCACCAGCTTAACTTATAGAGAAGGCATGAGCTGAAAGCATTTAGCCAGATGTTGGGCAGCACAAAGTATTAATGTGTGTGCAAGACCAAGACTTAAGCAGAGTAAAAGAGAAAGGTGATGACACGTGTACCCAGAGAAACGATGTTAAAAATACAAATGTCCTCTTGACAGGAAGCCCACATATTGGCTCCTTAGATATTTTCCTCCTACTACTAGAAAACTTTAGTGGCCATTCATGTGGTAGAAAAGGATCAGAGTAATGGCAAGAAAAATGTGCCACTGGAAACCAAACTCTGTGATACACTTTGGAAAAGTTAGGCAGGTTGACAACGCTATTAGTGCTTTGCAAGTACTCTACTGCTGCCACCCTTGGGTGGAGCAATGCCCAGAAAAATGGCAACAGGACATTTGTGGGGAAAATTTAAGCAAGACAATGGGCTGAGACATCTCTTCCTCACACCAGTTTTTTTCTCAGTCTGCTTTTAAAATGCTAGAAGCTGTGTTTGAAAGCATGGAAGACTTATGACTACTGCTAGCCTTTGTGTTTGCTCATGGCAGACTATTTATTTTGAAAAGTACTGCTTGTTAAGTAAATAAAAGACAATATAATTTTGGCAATTACTATGTTTATAGGGAGCTGGAACAAGGTGAAAGTCACTGGCATTCTTGTTGAGCTAGCTGATAAAATGTGACCTGAAATAATGTGTTACTAGTGAAGTCATGCAAAAAATCCCTAGACCCAGTACACTGAGACCATGTCCTCATTGTGAACAGAGCAATATTCATACTGTGCTGTGGCAGTCTAAGATGTGTGAATCATAAAATACTGAACAAGCAAGTAAAAGCAAGATAACTGCAGCTTCTTGGGATGACTTTTGGACAAGAGTTTATCAAAACTTGCATGCAAAGCAGCTCATTTCTTCTACAAACCTCAAGTCTGAAAAATCGGCATCTTTAAAGACCCACAAGGTACTGCTTTGCTGGCTCACTTCGATTTTCATAAAGGGGGAGTTGATTTAGAACACCATTTAATTAAATAGAAAGTCATAAAACTGAATTCAGTGTTGCTGTTGTAATGCAGCAAAAACAATGACCAAGATATCTAAAGTAATTTTATTTTTTTTAATCAGAAACTGACAATTTTTCAAAACTCAAATTTTTAGTACAAATTGTATGATTGAATAAAAGCTTGGATGATGGTAACTGATTGATTAGCAACACCTCCATTTCCACCAATCTTACTGCATCTCAGAAGTCCACTTGGCACTTGGGAGAGCAGCAATTGAATTTTTGAATTTCAAAATTATTCTAAATTATTTGAATTTGGGTTTTCAATATTATATGTCAGTATAATGATCATTGTCTACACTGGATTCAGAAGTATGAATGTTAATCTTGAGTACATGAAAGAGCTCAACCAGATTTTCATTTCTTACTAGGCTTCCAAATCAGACATTTCTTTGTGATGTCAGATCCTGATTTACTAGCCAATATCAATGATAAAGTCAGAAAATCATATGAAAAATTGAGTTTAGAAGCTTCACCACTGTGAAGTGATTTCTTTTGCTATCACTCAGCAGTTCTGTGCTTCCCTCCTCACTGCTCGAGTGGGAATGACACATTTCCTCCCCTTCCCCAGATGACTTCAGAGAGGCTGAAGAGTTTTAGTCCATAATATACGTCAGGAATAGGGGCTATAAAGGTTACCTCTGCAGTAGTATGAACACTGGGAGAAAGCCATGACTGAGGCCAGCTTTGGTCCTTGCTCTCTGGAGCAGGGAGGCTGTCGAGGGCAGACTCCCCAGATGGGAACTCACTCTGCAAGCCATACCATGCCAGTATTGTGCCAGTTGCTGATTATTAATTCATATGATAAATACAGTGCTAATCTGAACTTATACCCTGCCTTTGTGCAATTTGTTAGCACAGTAAACTTAGAAAAGAGAAGCAGGCAAAAAAGACTCAGGGAAAAAGACACATAGATCCATAAAGCTAGTTAGGGCTATATCCTCTTGACTTATATATTATTTTTCTCAGGTTTCTGTTGATCTTCTCTGAAGTCCTATTATATTGAGCCTCTTGAAGAAAAATCCATGTCTAAAAAAGGGGCCATGCAAATTTATCTGGCTTTATTATTAAGAAAGTAGTATTCAGTATTAACAAATAAGTAATATTTAGACAGTGCTTGTTATACTTTGGGTACAGGTGAAATATAATGTTTCCCCTATGAACAAACAGAAGAACAGGTTTTTGTATATTTTTTCAATCACAAATGTTCAAATACTCCCAGCCTTGGTGGGGAAAATGCATAGATACATGGAGGAAGCAACGTACACATTACCTGACACACTGGAATAACCTGTGTGAAGATATATTTGTATCTCTATGGAATCTAACACAGTTCTTAAAAGGCCTTTACCTCACATGAGTCCCACAAAGCATAGTGTTGGAGGCTTCTGTTCACCTCACAGACTGGTGGTCTGAGTTTTGACCATTATTCTAAAGCACTTTTTATTCTCATTTCCAACCTTTTTTTCTCCCTGTTTCATTCCTTTTGCTGGCATATTCATATGGATTTTTTTTAACTGTTATTAATTACAGATGATGTTTCTTCTTCACACTTGACCACAAAACCAGACTGAAATGGACATTTATTGAATGGAGGTGTGATGTAGAGCACTACCAGTTCATGTGCTGCTCAGGCAGGTTTTGAGACCTTCATTCCTTCTCTACTGATCCATAATTTATTAAGTTCAGGGGCTCTGTCAAAAACCTGAAACTATAGCTCTGCAGCACTAATTGCCACATCATTAAAACTGATTTGTTCTCCCTTGATGCAACCTAACCAAGGAACAGCACGACAAACAAAGAAATCTTACCCTAAGACCATCAAATAGTTACAATTCTTATAAGAGAACTCTTTCAAAAACTAAATAAACACAAAATTATGAACAACAGCAGAGAACATTAGCATGTCCCAGGATTGTGACTATGCCCACTTATTTAAATGATGATGAAAATACTGGGAAGAATAAGAAGGTGGTCAAAATCTATCATTTAGAGAATTTTTTCCAAGACACCAGATTTGTTGCAAGGATTTTGAGATCAGAAGAAAGGTACTAAGTAAACAGATAAGATTCTGGATAGCCCATTGTCCTGGAGAAAAGGAGGAACGAGGTTTTAAAATGTATTTCCAGATGCTATGTTGAATCACAATCTCCATGGAGATAGACTCACATGAGACATTTGTGTGTCAGAAATGAAGTACAGAAAAACACAGTTCATTTCTTTTGCAAAGTGAATAAGAGACAGCTCATTTGTCAGGAACAAGCACAAGGCTCATAAGATTATTGCTGCTGTGACACTAGAAGCAAGAGTAAAACACTATCTAATAGAACACAGGTAGTAAAATGCTGTGGAAGTTTGAGCCCAACCAAGACCTCTAGAACACATTTGTAAAAGTCAGATGTTTGTAGAGTTCTGTCCAAGCCCCAGATGAAGCAAAATTTTCCAGACATGGTGATAAAAATGAGTATTTGCTTTCTATAAAGGCATATACAAGGGGAAAATGTCTACTTTTCACCCAACTTTCAAAAACAGGAAAGAGATGAAACAAATTGCAAAAATTAAAGATTAAATCAGAATTCAATGTAAATCAGAATTCAATTTAAATAACAAAACTCGAGTGAAGTGACATCATATTTTTGTCTTCTGTCCATGGGGGTTCAAATCCACAAAAGCAAAAGTAGGAAGCACAAGTACTGCAGAAGCAGAAATAATATTTGACTGGGTTATTAATATAATAATTTATAATACTCTGCTGATAGCATATATTCACAAAATAAATGTTTTCACCATTTGTTAGAAATGCATATCCATGAACTAAAAGAAAAATCTGAGTCTGTAATATGGATAAGAAATAACTCATAGAATATCTTGATTATCACAGTCCTAACCAATTTTCTAGTCAGCATAAAAGAAGGAGCAATATTCCATTAGTAAAAAGGTCAAAGGTAAACTAACAAAGTTATCTTAAAGATATATCTCAAGTTATATACATGTATGTATATATATATTTATATATAGTAGTTCCTATCTTAAAATACTAGTGTGCAGAACCACACTGCTATTTTGATAATCTTGCATGACTCCTAATATGACTACAATCTTCTTCAGTGATTTTCTCAGATATGACTACAATCTTCTTCAGTGAAATGCCTTCTCATTTTTTTATCTTATGACTTTTAAAGATATCTTGAAATAAAGTCAATACATTTAAACATTTTTTTCTGTCTCTTTATATTACTGTCTTTGGCGACAATACTGAAAGCCTTCATTGCTCCAATTGTTTACTCCTGACCAATTTGCAGTCCCTCACAATCATTTCCATGAATGAGGATATGTTTCTCTTCTTTCCCTTGGGCTTATATCCTTAGCCAGCCTCTACTTTTACCAATTGCTTATCTCTACTTCCAAGCTATTTTATTTGATAAAGCAAATTATTTTGAATAAATAATGTATTCAAGTTCAGCCCTCTTGTAGATTATCCATAAGGAAGGCAATTACAGCTTTGTCTAATTTATTTGGTTTTGAAACTATTTACTAATTTTGTGTGAGAAATTTTCACCCTATGGCCCAGTCAGGAAAGAAACTTGTTGATATTTTGAATTAAGTCTGGTGCTGATGGCCTGAAGCCAAATGTAGGAAAGTGAACCAAAAGTAAAGTAAAATTCTGCTTCATTTAAGCTAATGAGAAGACTAAATTTTGGAAACCAAATTTGTATTTTTTTGTCCTCTCCACAAAGAGTGAAGAATTCATATTACTTTGTTAGGGTATGTAACGTGATCACAAAAACATGATAATTAAATAAAGTTGAGCACCCATTTCAACTCTTATATAACACTGAATAAAAAGAGAAAACAATTATATAAATCAAAAAAATTAATTCAAAATAATTACTGTATTAAAATTTTATTTCCTTCCTGGTGCAGCCTCATTAAGAAATGGTATTGGTTCTAGAGTTACAACTCTGAGTTGGAGTTCAGGACTTTTCTCTTATGGTGAGATACCTAGAGATGAACAAAAAACATGTTCAAATATCTATATTTTCTGTTAATGTAAAGTAGAGTACTCTGGGTTTTTTGGGTTTTGTTTTGGTTTTAGTTTTCAGGGTTTTGTTGCTTTTTTTTCTTCCTTTTGTTGTTTTGTTGGGTTTTTTTCTTTCTCAAGTAGTTGAAAACTTCGGATTTCTAGGAAAAGCAGAAATAGTAAAAGCTCTATAAAGAAATCTCTGCCAAAATCTTTTTTTATTACTTTATTACAAAGTCCTCTGTAGCTTTGTTTCTGTCAACTTGGTGGCCTTTCGAATTTGCTGCACACTGCACAGTAGCCTCTGATCACCAGGAACTCATTGTTTCTGCCATCTCTGAAGGCAGAGCTGTTTCATCTTTGATTCTCTCAGTGGTTTACAACTCTGGTCCTGAGCTGTGGACCCTGTCTCTGTGCTGGGACTCTGTCCTGCCTGCCACGTCCTCTAATCCAGAAATTTCCATCCTGAGAAGACCCAGTTACTCCCAGGGACAGGAAAACTGTCTCCACCTAGCACACTATGTCTTTTTGTTCCTCCCCATGACTTTGACTCAGCTTGCTTTACTTTTCCCAGAGACCATTTTGATGATGTCCTGGATTTGCTTCATCTAATTCTTTCATAGCTTCCTGCTAGATTTTCTGAGAGCTATAGCTATAGCTGGGGCTATAAAGTTAGCTGCCAAAGCACAGAGAAGCTTCCAGGCACTGAAGGAGGTGAAATTGCTGTAATTCTTCTTTCAGAACACTAGGATAGGGAAAAGGTAGATAAATGTCTAGAAAAGGAAAAAGCCAAAATCATAGTCCTTTCACAGGAAAGACTAGCCAACACCCAGACATTTACAAAAGTGCAAGACAAGCATAGTTACATTAATTTTGAATTATAGACAGGAAAATAAAGTCAATCAGATACTGAAATGTTAGACTTGACTTTCAACATCACACAGTCCAGAGAAAGATACTTACCATTTTTTTCCTGTAATGGATAGCTCTCTCAAAACAAGGAAGAAGCTTTTTATGCTCCTATTAAAACTTTCAGAGAGGTATAGTTACTAGCATTCAAGTCAAGTTACTAGCACATTGTAATACACCTAGACCAAATAAGACTTGGTTAACAGATGCATATCTATAAAGGCCAAAATACTCTTAGTCACGTGTCATTTGAGACTAAACAAAAGATCCTGCAGGTTACCCTTTTCTAAAAGCAGATTTCACAGTGTGGTTTGCATTCCTGCTCTGTGTGCCAGACTTGATGGCCTCTGAGGGAATGCAAATATATAAAGATGAGCCATATTTGCACCAAAAGAGATAATTAAAGAGAGGAAGGAAATTAAAAAAGAGAAAAATACACTGCAAATTTCAGAAAATCTACCTAATAGTGGAATAAGTGGATTGAGGGATAAATGGTCTCCCAAGAGATAGAACAGAAAGGCTATCTGCTTGGATTAGTCCTAAATGGAATGAACAAAACACTAGAAATTACATTGCAAGGAATAATATTGCACTGCCAGGGGAATAGGCAGGATAATTTAATAGTACTGTTTATCTCCAACCCCCCAAAACTGCAGGAGGTAGTACCATGACCAACACCTTTTTATTCTCTCAGTTTGTCACTCCTCTGCTCTCAAACTCTCTCAAGCAAGAACTGCTTCTGATATGATAAGAGTATGGGTCCAGCCTAAATGGAAGTGAAAAGAACAGTCCATGAAGTATTCTGGGAGAAGTACACATGCTCACCATCCTCAGGACTTACAGCAGGTCTAGTATTTCAGCAGGTATGACTTTTCCAGCAGATGTGACTGTTCTAGTGGGGTGTCTCTATTTTCCTCCTTTGCCATTCAATACCTTGAAGAGATATAGGAGAGGGTTACAGAAGCTTTTGTTGTTTTGATGCACCTGCTCTGACTGTTCATCAGACAGCAGGGATAGTCCTAGAAAAGCTGCTGACAAAGAGAATGTAGGAGACTCGCATTTATGGGTTTTGTTTCTGTTTTTCAAGGGAGCACTCCCCTTTGGAAACAGCCTGATGACAGCAGGCCAGAGGGGTGACATACGTGTGAACATATGTCACTGCCCCCCGTGGTAATGTACATGCAAACATATGGCATTGCCCTCCTGGTGCACATTAGCTGTCAACAGACACAGGAAGGACCTTGCCCTGGTTATGTTTTTTATCATCCATATGGTTTTCTATTGCTCCTGATAGCAGATAAATTACAACTACTTCCAAAATCTCTGTCTAATAATAGTTTGTGTTTATTCCAAATATAGATGCTTACTCTTTCTCTTTGGTACTTCCACAGAATTCATTGAGAACCAAGCAACATTTTTTCATTGCATTGCAGGACTCTGGTGATTTGAAAACACAGGGGGGAAAAAAAAAAGAGAAGAGTCAGCGCACACACAGCCAATGAGATGAGTATCTGGAAGTAAACATTGACTCCTGTGACTTGGAAGGGACTCAGCCTCATGGGAAGGAAAAGCCTCCCTGTCACATTGCATACACACCACTGTGGTCAACAGAGAAAATCAGGATAGTGCCCAATATGAGGAGACAATGCTTCCATAGAGAGTTTTACAAAATGCCATGATTCTATGAAAAACTGAGCTGAAAGCAAGAAAGTTAACTCAATTAGCATATGGATTCATATCTTTCTAAAGAGAAAGTAATCTGCTAGACATTTTGTAGTGAAAACTCAACTGGCAAAAGCAGTTTTTCAGCACGTCTAGATGATGCTGAAGTCAACACTTTTAGTATTTAGTGTTTTAGTAATACCAGTAACATGAACTGTGAAGACAAGGAATCCAAAGAGCAGCTGGCAGTGCTGCTGCATTAGTTTACTACCTTGTTGTCTATTCCAGACATAATACCAAGCCTCTAGGTAGCCACTTCAATTGGTTCAATAATCAGTCCCTAAAATGGTCTAAACCACAAAGTGTACAAAATGAGTATTTGTTTGAAAGCACCACTGTGACAACCCCAAGTCTGAGAGACAGGAAAATCACACAGCTGTCCTGCCCCCATAAAGTCAACCTCCTTGTCTGTTCCCTTTCACACCCCAATATCTTAGTCACGCTGCACGTGTGGCACCTGCCATTTGTTTGCAGTGCATCCAAGAACATGTTGCTTGGTTTAGTGTTTCTGTTGAGAAAGAAGACATATGCACTAAAACAAGCAACTTTATTCTTGATACTCAGGTCTCTTATTATGTTGAAACTCAGGTCTAAATATTTGAGGGCATAGTCAGACATCTGATCTGTCCTCTCCTGTTTGACTGGCAGAAGAACATCGGACTTGTAAGACTGGTAGTGGCGCAGATCAAGTTTGCAGAAGTACAAGAGAGAAAGGGCAACAGATCACAATACTTTTTTATATATATTAAAAATAAAGTTGTGGGTTTGTGGTACTTCAATTCAGCTTAGATGATCTTGTGACACTGAGAAAAGTCTTCTAACATTGCATGTCAGTAGAATACATTTGAACAGGTTATGCAGAAGCTCTCAAAACCGTTTTTGATGGAGTGTAGGTAATACGATTGGCATGAAAAAATTCAGTCTGGCAAAGTACTCTGTGCTATCAAGAATCATAACGTGAGTTCTTAGGATGATTTGGAAAGCATTTTAGTGGATCACAACTAGTGTAATTATTTTTATCTGGATTTAGTATAGTAATTGCAAAGAATTTTTCCTTGTATACAAAATTCAGTTGTATACAATAGCAAATGCTACATGGAGATAAATATTTCTCACTTTCAGTAGTTACTGAAATGATTTGGTGGAGTCAATGACTGTTCCAAACTAACTACATTTGTAATAGTGTAGGAATATTATAAAAATTGACAAAGAACAAAAATTTAGAGTGCATTGATGGGGTTGTCTTTATCTTTCAGGTGGAGAGAACTTTATGACAGGAAACAACAATAGGTTAACGTAAACAGCTTATTTTGCCTAACTTCATATTTCAACACAGTAGTTCAATATAACCACATTTCTCCAAAGACTCGTACTCTGTTATTGAAAGGTAATGGTGGGAACCAACTTAAGAACATGTAAAATGCAAGATTTTTTAATCAATGAGAAGCTATTAATTTAACCAAGCCTTCCTGTAATAATATTGAGACAGACTGTCTGCCTGTTTTTACATTATAGCTAGCTTTGCAATCTGTACAGAATCTAATGAGGTGTGTACTTTTTGTGAATATATTGATTGAGAGTGGTCCTTAGGAATCTAATGCTGCCAAAAACTTGGTATCACTCCATGATTCCTGCAGGGTTCTTTGCTTTCTGGAACAACTAAGTTGCTGTTTTGGTAGGAGTTGTTGATCCTTGCCACTCACTACATACAGAACCCATTTAGTTTATCTTCACTAGATCACATTAAGCTCAGACCTAAGCTCAGACTTGATGTGATCCAATGGATCAGTGATCTGACAGACCCCCATGTTAAACCACACTGGTGCATCACTTGACAGGTTCATTAAAGTCATTGTGCACATGTGGCTCTGCAGCACCAGGATTCCTCGAGTTCCCAAATAACCTCAGCCAATAATCTAAGCAGTTCTTGACCTGACATAGTTGGAATTGACTAAAAATTCAAGGCAAAAATTTGAGGCAGACAATCCATTTCTTTAATACTTACAGAAACCAAATGGATCTTAATCTAAAAACATGCCTTAGTTTAAGCATCTTTATCTCACTTTCATCATGTATCACTCCTGATTTCAGCAGAATCATCCACAGGTGAAATCCAACAAAGAAATATGTTTTTTTATCAACTGTGGCTTTATCAAAGTCAGATTTTATTAAAAATTGTTATTAGATTAGAAGACATACAAAAGAGAATCTATGGCTAAATATACTCAAATCATTGAAAAGTTACAAAGCTTTTTGTTTGCTTATTTCTTCAACTTGGTTTTATAGTTATTTAGTATATTCTTTCTACTGACTTTTTGTAGTATCTGAGCATCTTCTATTAGTGCATTAAGCAACATAACTAATGTCTGAAACATGATACATACTCTGGAAAAATTTCACTTTGTGTATGGAAAAATAAAACAAATGTACTGGCATGTGGGAAAAGTAGAATTAGTGATACTTTAATGTTGAACACAGTGTTGAACTGGCTGGAAAACAGATATTCTGTTTTTTTTGAATATGTCAAGGTTTCACAACTTGTGCTTATCCCACATTAGAAAAAAGATGGGAAGAAGAGAGAAAAAACACTTTGAGGGTAAGACAGTTTTGCACATTCCGTTAGAAGAGGGAGATGAGGATGAAATGATGTCCCTGATCATTGGGGGGATTAAATAACCTTTAAAAGTCCCTTTCAACCCAAACTATTCTTTGTGAATGATTCCTTGACTTCAGTTCCATGAATATTCTGTATAACACTTACCAAAGCCACCAGAGGTTTTGTTTTGCAGTGTACAAGCATCATTCCCAGCAGTTTGTTGCTTCCTACATTCTACTCTGAGAAATGGGCTCAGGGAAACCATGATGGAATTGGGACAACCTGCCCTGTGGTCAGTCTGCTCCAGAGGAGTTCATCTCCCTTTCCTTGTGCCACCAACACAGAAAAAACCAGGAAAGAGCTCTATATATTTAGAAAGGTCATGTGTTATACAGTCTAAAGATGGACCACATGTTAAATACTGGAACATTTTTATAAGTGTTATAGATTAATAAGGGCACATCGTTCTCTTGGTTGTCTGGTGCATTTCAATAACTTTTGTCCTACTCACCAGCTAGCTAGCTGAAATAAAATACAGAATAACTATAGTATGATGTTTACATTTTCCAATGAAAATTTTTACTATAAAGTAGTGTCTAGTCTGGGAATATTTTATTTTTTTTTTGCCAGAAATAAAAGAAAAGCTTTGAATTTCTAGTGAAAATAAATTTTAAAATATATAGAAAAATTAAAATATAAAAGAAATTAAAAGAAATACTAAAATATTATGTCATTCCACATCCAAAGTAGAGCTAATGTTGATATATAAAATATAATTTTTAAAACAATTCATTAATCAAAAATGTTTCACAAATTTGGTGTAGTGCAGTCTTTTACTGTATCCCTTTAGTTGAAGAGAAAAACAAAACCCAAACTAAAGCAGGACTTCAGTAATCACAATAGAAATAAATACCAAGTAAAAATACAGAAATCATAACCTAGGATAGTGTTTCATGGGGAAAGGAGACCTAAGGTGACTGGATATGGATATGTACCCACTAGCTAACAGTTTATGACAAATGAAACATATTTAAGTAGCCTAATTCTCTTTCTGATTTAATAGGATCCAATAAATGGAAACTGTATGGCCAGAATAATGAAAAGAGCACAAAATTTATCTCATTCTGTTGCGTCCTCTCTGTGTTCTTTTGTCCTTTGATTGCACTGGTGGATAATATTATTTTGTTCCCAAGGAAATATGTCCCTTTGATTAGGTTGCAGATATTCTCTCATTTGTCACTGTTCTATCAAGCTATGCCATGTAACAGCAGGAACCCTTGATTATTTAATTGCTTGTAAGAACTCATTAAATCTTACTATCAATCATTGGACATATGGCAAATATCACCCAATGGCATGAGAGGTTTTAACAGTGATCTGTCACTGGGGCATACCCTTTCTCTAGTAGTATAGGCCCTTTGTTTAGTTCTCTGATCATAATAATTTTTAATTAATATTGATTTGTAAAAGAGTGTTCTTGCAGTGGCCTTAATCTATGGGTGCAAGGATAATCTTCTAACAGGAGCATTTGTAATTTCATATAAATATCCAGGAACCCCATCTAAGAGAGTTTAACCTTTCTAAAATGTTTTTTAGATCGTGTTAGTCTGATGATAACCTAATTTAGTCTTCAAAGTGGATACGGTTCATTAAGAAAAACATATAAAAACAAGTCACACCATAGGTTTTGCATCAACACCTTGATGGGATCCTATGAGCTATCTCTGATGATATAAATGCAAAAGACATTTTTCAAAATAGAGAATATTAGCTATAGCTAATAGTAGTAATGACCTGTGCAGCTACTTTTTTTGTCTATAACAAAAATTGAGCCAAATAATTTCATCACAGATCCTAAAGGTTTAGATACATATTTACATAGATGGATAGACCAAAAGCAATGAAATAATTTGATTATCACAAGAAGTCCTGCCTGGGTTATGTAGATTTTAACACGAGAAAAATTTCGATTCAACATTTTTGCAACCAGAACTTTAGCAACAGCTAATTTTACCTGAAGAGGTTCAAAATTAAGTCATGCTCTAAAACTAAACCAACTTTTAAATATGAAAGTTCACAGCAGTTGACAATGAAACTACTCCGTCTTTGCAATCATAAAAAGAGTGTATTTGGCCATTTTCTTCTTATGACTACTCTTTTACTCTAGTGGACCCACAACCTCTTACATACTTTGTTCTTAGTATTACTTGGAAGTTGCAGGAAGCAAAAGAGAAAAGTCCAACCACAAAACACTTCTTTGATGATTATATTTAACAAAAACCTTGCTTTCATATTTCTTATTCTTGATATGCTGCTGTTTGGAGATAAAACCAGGGTATCTAAGCTACTACTTTGTAATAACTTTGTCAAAAATCCCCTTTATTTTGAAAATTTTGAGTCTATAATCTAAGAATAATTGATAGAGAAAAGTGGAAACTGGAAGATTTCCATCTCTGAGTCAGGCTTCTATTCACACATGCTACCTGTGACACGCCACGCTCTTTATCTGAGGTGCAGCTGCCTTTGTAAGATAACACATACCTCTCGCCAGACCAACAGTTTAGGTTTGGGAAGGGTGGCTTAAGTTCTAAAATTCGTATGCTCTTGGAACAAATTTTTGGATATGGATCACAGCTGGTGTCAATGCCAATTTGTTTTGTGGTTTTGGTTCAGTGGGTGAGATCTATAAAAGAAGTAGAGATTTGAGTGTATAGAAATAGTAAAGAGCCAGACACCTTGCTTTAATACAGAGTGAAAGGACAGCTGTGAGAAGTAAGAGCATTAGAATCTTATTTATTGCCTGAGATATGTATCTGCACTTCTAGATATGGAAATTATTAAAAAGAGAGGCAGAAAAAGAAAAAATAATTTTGAGGCTGGGTTTTTCTGTGTGTTAGTTTCTCAGGTTACATTTTGTTTTCTGGACTTCTGCCTCTACATATTTCTGTGTATTCATCCCTGTTCTGTTAATAGCAGTATTGTACCAGGCATCTATAATATATCTTATCTTATGTTGTGTAATGATCATATCATAGCTTTTTTTAAAAAAAATAATCTGCTTTATGCTTTCCTGAGGACTTATGTTGACGCCCACATTTTGAAATAATTATATTGATTTAAAAATCTATAACAATTATTTTTAAACTTAGTTTCTGAATCTTTGGTTCTTTTCCAAAGTGGATTCACCTACATCTAAATAGCTGTATGCATACATACAGCCTTGAGGACAGATTATTCAGGTGTTTTGTATTCTCTGATAAAGTGAAATCTAATTCATTCCTGTAGAGGCAGAACTCAGTCCTATAACAAGAGGAAAATCTTCATGATAAATATTCAGCTACAACTATTATGTACTTAACATTATTAGAGCAGTATAAGGGATGTAAAAGAGTCATTTTCCTTTCCTGGAAAACACTATAAGACTGCCTTGAGATTCCTCTAAGCAGTGCTGCCTATGAAAAACTATCCCAAGGAGCACAGCAGATATCATGGCTCATGAGAGAGCTGTTTGGGAAATTTTTTGATAAATACATACAATTTAATTATTATTTTGATTTGTAGTTTACATAAACTTGATACAGTAGATAAATCACAAATTTCAGTGATTTTATAAGCATTTAGTTACGGGGTTTGGTCCCAATTCCTCACTTTTTCCAGGTTGTGACATTGATGGAATCCTTTTGTGCTTTTTACTTCTCTTTTCCTAAAGCTTAATAATTATAAAATGATAATAATATGGTGAGACAATAAAAAAGCTTTGTATTCTGTTTGAAATTTTGAGCAGACTCGTTGGCATTTTAGCTGAGAGTTCAGTTATTTCATTTATTGTACAGAAATGGGTCCATCTGACTTACTTCTCAGGAAGATAGTGATAAAGACCTCTTTTGCCAACTGGCTTGGGACCATGCAAGTGAACTACTTCATTAACCATTCAGAGATACTGGAAACACCTTATTTTCCCAATAAACAGTTTAAACTTAAGGACTCCACAGACAGCCTCTTAACAAGAACTACAATACATTACAGTAACTTCATTACTTCCAAGGTAGGCTGGAGTGCCATTTCAGGAGTAATGAATGATGCTTTAAGGTATCAGGCAGATGCCCTAAAGACAGTGAGATTATGCCATGAAATACAGAAAGTCTTCCAGGAAGCAAATGAATAAGCTTTGCTAAGGGAGAATAGAATAAAACCCATTAAAACCCATTAAAGGAACCCAAACTGTAGACAGAAGGTAAGGAAGGATTGATTTTTTTTGTAGCTGTAAAGGCAATAGAATATCTATTTATTAATTAAAAGTACATTTTATGTATTGTGATGTGATAAATTGTTGACTGTTTAGGTGAATTACCTCAGAAATGCACCTAAGGCTATTAACATTGATAAATTATGCACTACTACTTTCTAAATTTCTGAAACAGTCTTCACAAGAATGCTCAACTTTATTTTCAGTTTTAAGCAGCATTTTTGTGTAATCATATCCGACATTTAACTACTGCCACTAAAAGCTTCCTAGCCAGAAAAAAAGCCAAGCTTTCACAAACAGTTTTAACTCTCTTATTTTTCCCTGTTTTCCTGTAAAATATACATACATATGAAATATAAAGTGCTCTATTTTGACAGAATCTGATGAAAAGAACTAACATACTCTCAGCTATATATTCTCTTGGCATAATATTTCCTATAACTGGGGAATGCTAAAACAAGTAACCTCAACCTGAAAGAAATATTTGAAATGTGAAAATGACATTTTTTGTGTATAAATAAACACAAAGAGAAAACTGAAGGTGCATCTGTGTAAATAAATCTATATATTCTCACACACTAAAGTTCTGAGAAAATACATTAATCTCTGGGGTTTTTTTCTTCTAGGATACTAAGTCAGCTATAGGAGAAAAACAATAAATATTTTTCATAAATGTTGTACATCTGAACATACAACATTTTAGGTTCAATATCTATATTTTGTCCATATATATATATATATATATATATATATATATATATAGTGTCTGTATTCTGATATAGACATGTATTCTGTGTACTTACTAAAGAGTTTATATCTAAAAATGAGACATCTATCCAATACCAATTTAGAAAATTCAACTTTATATTTGTCGTCTTCTATAAATTTGAATGTGTGATTATGGGTATATGTGAGTGAGTGTGCATGTGTGTGTGTGTGTCTGTCTTGAAAAACAGGCCTTTTTTGTTACTCAGATGGTGATGGGGGGAGAATAATACCTTTATCTCACTATAATTTCTAAAGGCATTTAAAGGGTTCATGGTTTCAAATCAAAGAGCTATTCATAAGTTCCAATAAAATGCAATCCATCACAATTTTAGATGAGCAGAAGCTTTCAGCTTGTGCATATTTTGTCAGGAAGGCAATTTAAAGCTTATAAACACAAATCACTTCTTTGGGTTTTAACCACAAAACATTTACACAGTACTGACCTACAATATCTCAGTACGAAGCCAAGAAGTAGAGCAGGCAGGACCAGGAAGCAAGGACCTGGAGACAGCATTTTATGTTAGAGTAGACCAGATGTTGGGGCCTCAATTCAGGAATTCTCAAAAGATTGAGAGTGAAAAAGATGTTTCCCTATGCTTACATCCCTTACCAGAGTGTATAGGACATAATAATTAAAATAGTAATTTGGATGACAGACATATCTGAAGCAGGTTTATATATCCAGGAAGAAGGACTCTGAAATCATTTATTTGCTCTTTTTTTCCCCCATATATTTGATGGTTATGCTCATGAAATAACATGTACATTGACCAGATGCACAATGGTTGTGGTACCATAGCATCTCTGATCAGCAACTCATTTGGCTCAGTCTGTTAAAGAACCTTTGATGCATAAGGGTGAATCACTCTTAGAAAAAATTGTGAAGAAATATTATTCATTCTGTTTTACTGGAGGAGAACTGAAGCTCAGTGATGCTCTACTGTTTACCCAAGGTTACAATCATTTAAGTGGCTTACTCAAAGAGCTGGAATCAACCAGTCCTGTCCTAGTCTGTCTTAATGTGAAAACATTATTCTAATTTTATTTCATTTTTCCTGTTGTGGGAATCTTGAAAGTACAATTCAGATTCATCTTCCTAGGGAACCAGTATTCATAGACCCATGAATCATAAAATAATCTTTGTTGGATGGGAGATCTGTAGGTTATCATCTCCAACCATCTGCCCAAATCAAGACTTACTCAGAAGCTAGACCAGATTCAATAGAGCATAGTCCAGTCAAATTTTGAAAGCTTTGTTGAAAGCCCACAGACTTTGTTGAAAGCCCACCATTCCCATTGTGAGGAATTTTTTCCTTAAGTCCCCTTGTAAGGACTCACGATGCAACTTTTTATCATTGTCCTTTGTCTTTTCATTCTGATTCTTCTTCATTCTCCTTCAGCTTGCCGCCACCAGAATCCTGGTGTCTTTCTCTGCAGAGCTGCTTTCCAGACAGCTGGACCCCAACTCACACAAAGGCAAAAACAGAACTTCCCCCTAAAAAAAGATATAATCATTGAAATTTTAGAAGAAGATCTTCAATACCATCAGAACATGGCAATGCAGTCTGACAGTTGCTAAATATCCTGTGTTTCCCATTAAGATTAAGGAGGATTTCAGGCCTCAAACCTTTAGCTCTTAAAAAGAAACCAAGTGAATTATGGTAAAAAAAATCACTTTGTAAGAGAAAAGTGGAGAACTTGCAGCTCTTTGGAACACACACTGATATATTCTTTAGCAGCAACATTGTTTCATTCCAAATAGTCACAAGTCAGCAAAAGACAAATTTACTGTTATCTTTCACTTGATTCTGTTACAATGTCCCTGAGATTTATAACTCCCACACTGTATCTTTATCCCTTTCCTAATGTTAAACTGTTATCCTCTCTCCCCCTTTTTCTTCTTTGATTTTTAATTATTTTTTAAATTTTTATTTTAGGTCCATGTACTTTCAGCATTTCAAAAGGCTGCATATTTATTCTGGAACTGTTAGCTGCTACTGCATTGTTTGCATGCTTGAATCATGGTCCAACATGAATATTTTGTGTTATAAAGCATAATAAGGAGCCAACCAAAAATCTGCAGGAATGGTTATTCTAAAATCTTTTTCTCATTTGATGCTAGTAGATTGTTTCAAAAATTCACATCTACTTTTCTGTGCACAAACTTCGTATAAAAATGGTGGTTGCAGTTGGATTGTTTATAAAGCATATACAACTCTAACTTGTCTTAATCTAATTTACATTTTAAAACGTTTGCTGTTTCAATTAAATTTGTTCTGTTCCTGCCATGGATATGTGGGAGAACAATGTTTAAAATAATAATTCTTTCCTCTTTCAGGTAGCCAAACATAGAATAGTTCAGAGTAAGTTGGGAGAAGAAAGAAAATAGGCCTGGATTCACTTTGGTTAAAGTAGTGTCACATACAGAATCAATATATGCACAGTAGGAGCTTTGGAACAAGCACACATGTCCTGATAAATAAAGGAAAGAAAGTAGTCACAGAAACTCAAGCTACTTCTAAGCACAGAACGTAGCTGCAGAGGGAGGAGATGAAGAGACAGAGCCACTACTGCTGGAACAGAGACTTGTTGCCATGGGAGCGGGGCTAAGGAAAGCTGGTACCCTGGAGGCAGTGACTAGGGACAAGAACAAAAAGGAGAGGGATAAGAACTTGGAACACTGCACATACAGTGAACAGACTCATGCACACATTCCCCTGTACTTTAGGAAGCCCAGGCTGCCTTATTTCCAGCCCACGTAATCACAAGCATGATGAGGCCAAGGCCAGAAAGGCAAAATTTTGCAAGGAGAATATCAAGTAGCTGTTACAGAAGTAGATGGTTTTTTCTGACCAGTCTGAAATTTGTAGTTCTCTCTTCCCTTTGAGCTCATTTTAAAACACACATGGTATTGACATACAAGGTGAATATCCATGCTCACAGTCTCATAACTTCTGGATCACTAAGGAAAAAACAAAGGCATTTATCCACAGAAACAGAAGATTCACAGTTTCTTCCCCTAGCAAGTCATACATTTTCTCATAGGAGTACAGTGACAATTCTAATACTATGAGGGTTTGGCTTATACAGAAATATAATTTTTAAAAACCTTGCTAAATATTTCTACTGACATTTTTCAGTAAAATATAGCACAAAAATTCAAGCAATATTCTCATGTCATGGGACATTATCATGCTCCAACAGGGATAAAATTGTTATAGAATTTAACTATGGTATTTTTAGTTTTGAAGTAAGTAACTTTAAATTAGGTTGCCATTTCCTGTCTAAAAATCATATATTGCAATTGACCATTTTCCCAAACAGCAGGCATTTTATATGGAAAAGATCAGCAAAGAAGCTTTTCTTCTTTGTGTTTTCCAGGCACAGAGGGTAAAGATGTTTGTTTGTTTTGCATGCTTACATATCAAACTTTAAACCCTCTACCCTGTGGTTTACCTGCATGATTTTGTTCTCCAAACCCCTCACTTTGTAACATTTTTTGAAAGTGTATAGTAATAAAAACAAGCAGGAGTTGTCAGTGCAGCAAAAAAAAATAAAACTGCCTGTTATATGCAAAGTATGTCTTTAATGATGTTTAAAAAGGAGCTAAACATCTCTATGGGAATTCTTAAAACACTTATCTCTTAGGCCCTTATTTAGTTTTGCAAGTCTTTGTTGTTTAACAAGCTGAAGAAATGGGTCATCTAATGTTATATTAATCAGTAAATTAATATTTTAATTTGATTTTCTTTATAGTTGAGATGCTTGCGGCATCTCCAGTGTTTTCTCTCTCTGTACACTGATGTTAAGCAGTATCATTATCATACTGTACCTTGGGGTTGTGAGATAACAGGGTCCAGTGATAGCTCTATTCTTAGGAGAGTGGGAGGTTTATGATGACACTTGTACATTTTAAATGGCACATGGAGGCTCTCGTGCAATGAAATGTCTTACAGCTGAGTCATAGGCTTTTCTACGTTGGGCTTTTCAGTTCATACACTTGAAATCACAAACTTTCATGTCTGAGTGGGTGATACATTTTGCCAATTTTTTGATAAGATCTTTGCAGTGTGCTGGAGTAAAAATTTCAATGATTTGGTTTTTTGTAACTAGTCCTATTTTGAAAACTTTTGATAAGTTACAAGAGACATGACTATCAATAGATTAAAAGGAGAGAAAATGAAAATTAGCAATTTTTATTTGGAGCTTAAGTTCCCGTTAAATCAATTTTTTTCCAATATTCAGTCAGTCAAACAATAAGTCAAATAAAACTTGTTGGCAGAAGGAGACACAAACTTTTAACATTATCAGCTCTAATTACCCTTCTGAAATGTGCTTGGAAATTCAGAATTTTGATTAGATCACACAAGACTGTCCTGTCCCTCGTGCATTCTCACAAGAGCTGACATTTCTCCTTTTTGCTCCCTTATGCATGACCTTTAAACAGGTCAAAATAGTGCTAAGATGGAAATGGTTCACAGGTTACTGTTAGGTGAGTACAAAGGAAGAAACAGTCTTTGTTCCTTTTACCTCCTTAGTCACAATCTAACCTTCTCACCTTCTCCTTTCCCCCCAGACTCCATAATTGAGGATATTTACTACACCAAAGATCCCACGCCTAGTTCAGGCCCCCTCCCTCTGTTACAAATACACAAATCACACGTCCCAGTGCGTGCTCTCTCTGGTCCAATGGTAAGTTACATGTCTGAGTGAAAATATATGCTTGGTGATACCCTCACATACCAAGGTCAAAGCAAATCACATTCACACATTCCATATCACACTCGGTTTACTGGCCATACCTCAGCAGAAGCACCATAACCATATATGACTCTGAAACAGCCAATACTTTATTGTTTCTTCAGCTTCACTGGCTTTGTAACATAGTCATTCACAAAAATGCATCCAAATGCAGGTTCTACTTGTGCTTGCAATTGGGCAAGTGCAAAATTGGCTCAGGAGGAATGGAGGCACAGTGCCAGTTTCCTTCTCTCCCTCTTTTTTTTTTAATTTTTCTTTTTCTTTTTAGTTTTATTTTTTAAATAATTTATTAATGTGAAATGACATTTTAAGCACTGCATAGCATAGGATTCTGGGTTTGGGGACTGAGTCATGTCTGGCAACCCTTACTCTCAGTCAGAAGCATTTTTTCCTGTCTCAGAATAGTGGTACCAGCTTTTCAAAAGATAAATCTGCCTGGATTGAGTCAGCCTCGAGGCCAGAAATGTTGTGTGGGCTGTTGGCTGGATGACTGCATCAGAATGTTTTGAAGTTAAAATAAATGGAAGAATCTAAATGAACGTGCTTATTATTTTAGCATAATAATAGAGTTAATAGATAATCTTACACTACAAGATCCATGAAAATTTTTGTGGTGGATCATTGACAACTTGAGGGAATATTCACATTACTTTTGATTGGTACTAGTTTTCTGTGAGGAAAGTACTCACTCATTTTTAACAAAAGCCTATAAATAGAATGACAAATGCCTGAATTAGTTTTGAATTAGAATGAAGTTCTGAGTCTTATTCAATGTCAAAATCCTTTTGAATTCAAGAGTAGGCTTACCTCAGTTTTAATATGAAGGACTTTTCTAAAAGTATGAAACTTCAGAGGTGTTTGGCTTCATTGTGAACATTTCACACATCTCTAGCTATCATGTTGTTAAAGTCAGCACTTGTCAGTGTCAACAGAATGAGCTCGTTACACACCACTGTTCAGGGACAGGTTTGGCGCCCTGTACAATTTTGAATTCTCATTTTTTTCAGCCTTCTCACAAAACAAATAGTATCTGTCTTTGAAAAGAATTTCTTCAGCTCCAGAAGCAGAAATGGACTGAATAAGCAGGAACAGCAGAGGTGTCTTAAAAAGATGGGTGCTCCAGAAGTGAGCATTCATTGAAAAAAGAGACAGTCTGCTTAAAGTAAACCAAGCAAACTAAGGGCCCTGGCTACTCTCCCGTCTTTACAACACATACGAAAAAACGATTTAGGAAAAGTTTCTTCCTTTATAAACTTAAAAAATAGATTGAAACTCCGATTCTTCTGTCCCAAAAGCACAGCAATATTTTCTCTCTCTATTGATTATCAGTCCACTTCGGTTGAAAACAGTCCTGACTAAGATCAAAATCGCATTGAAAAGATGACTTTAAACCTGATAAAGTACCAACACCACTGCACTATGCTATCAGATGGGTATTTTTGGAAAATGAAAGTAAATCAATATTAATAATATAAACCAGAAATTGATTGATTTTGCCATTAAAATATGTAATGGTGAAAGAGCCCATATCTAATTATTTCTGTTAAAGTCTGCAAGTAACATATTAATTAAACTGGATACATGAAAATATTTGAAGACATTTGTAAGACTTACTTGGGTCAACCAATTTTTAAAAGCAAAAGTTCTGCCATTAATAAGATGCTGAAAGATCAGAGCTGTTAAGCAATAAGGATGAAAGTCACACAAAAGGATGACTATGAGAAATTTGAAAAAAAAAAGAATTTGCAGTCTCCATCATTCTCTGTCTCTTACAGTCTAATAAGTTAACTTGTACTGACTGGTAAGAGAGGCAATAAAAACTGATAATTCTTTAAATGACACTAATTCCAGGATGTATGCAAAGCCTCACCAAAGCCTTAGCATCTATCAAGGACATATTAAATAACTCAAGATAGTGGATTAATATTGTGTAACCATCTCCAGAAATACTAAACCATCCATTCCAACATCCTTACTTGCATTGATCATGAACCATTGAATCAGTTCTTTATGCTCATTTCCTTTCATTTGCTTTATTTTACACTGGGGAATATTTGCATTTGTACTACATTCCTGTTTCACATCAAACACTCTCTAAAATTCCTACCTGCCTTAATGCAATAGTAACTTTGGTAGCCAGTTATTGTCTTTAGCTATGCCCACACCCCACTCCACCCAACAGAGAGAACTGAAATAGCAAAAAAAAAGGGAAAAAATGAAAAGGAAAATAAAGATCCAAAAGGATCAGTGTTCTGATAACAAAACAAACCTAGTAATAACAAATTGGTAAATTTGGAAATTAACATCTAATCTATGTCAATAAGCTCTAGTAATGGCTTAAAAAAAAAAAGTTAACAAAAAAGCACCACCAACAAAATGAGATATTAGAAAGCACATTAAAGCAAACAGTAAATCATTTTGAAAAAGAATCAAAATCACTATACAGAACTGAAAACCACTAAGTCAATCCTTATTGTCAAGCCTAATGTGATCCAATGTACTGTAGTGAGGGAATAGGAAGGAAGTGTCTACACCACATGTTGAATTAAAGGGAATCAACCAGCCATTTACTTTCATTTATTTAGTAACCTTCATGATGAGATCATCAAATATATTGTCTCCTCAGGAATCATAGAAGGCTGGTATCTTGCTGTTCTATCCCAGACTTTCCAACCTGATTTTTCCATCAGACTACTTGACCACTTGATATTTTTAGGGGAAAGTTGTTTTTGCTTCCTACCAGAAAAAAAACATACTGAGATATTATGCTAGCAGATTAATTCTAAGTCACTCTGAAGGATTCACTAATGGAATTCTGAAGATTACAGTATTATATTCTTAAGGAGCAGTGCTCACAACAGGCTGTGTTAACTGAGACCAATAGGAAATAATAGACTGTAAATAGTAAGTACAAGGAAAAAATGTTTCCTTCTCCACAAAAGTACAATCAAACAAGAAAAACATATTGATTACACTTTACCTGTAAATCTAGAGATCACTGTATTAAACAGAGAGGACTTCTCTTGTCTCTTCTTTTAGTAGGCAAGATACCTGCTGTTAAGTTGTTGTCAAAGGTGGTTCAGATGAACTGTGCTCCTGTTTTTCCTACCTCACTTCCATGATGGGAACCTGAAAGAACAGCCCTTCCTGTAGATCTTTGTTCTGTAGAACACCCAGAGGGAGGTGAAAAGGATGGCACAATGGGTAGCACTTGTGTGTCCAAAGGCAGTTAGTATAACCAAAAAATCCAGAGAACACAAGCATTTGAGTGACTCCATGGGTCAAGATTCACTGGCTTACAGGATCCCTTATCCACCCTCCTCTCTATAAATGACTTGGTAAGTTTGCAAGAGCATGCAGAAATCCTTTCTTTGGTCACTGTAGCCCCTTAATACAGCTCTCTGTCTAGGCAATACTGCCTCATCCTGGCTAGTTCTGAATTAATTTGAGTATTGCTATAGGGCTTTGTTATGAGACATATTTATATTTTGAATGCAACAAATGATGTAAGTACTTTTAGTTTTGGAGTTTTCTTCACCTACTTCAAATCTGCTGAGTCCATATGTATTTAAAAGCCTACAATTTTTTTCCCAACTGTAGAAGCTGGTCCAATAGTAGATACTACCACACTTTACAAATCTTAACTCACCTATATCAATACATTGTGGTAGGACTATTACTACTGAGACAGTTTCCCTCCTTGGATGTACACACAGTGTAAAAGTAATTCTGCACTTCTATGTTACTTCTAATACTCATACTCCCACATAGTTTGAGATTACATATTCATTGAAATATGAAAGAGATACCTCATGCATGGGATTTCTGTTTTAAGGAGAAAAACTTAAACTGGTTTGAACTGGTTCACTTCTGGCTTCCATGATAACAGCAATAAAGCCTCAAATGGAAGTTATAGATTATAAACATAATAAATATACTACTGGAAATAATAATAAATATTATGATAATAATACCATAATACTTAAAATTGCATTGTAAAATTATTGAAAGGTTGCACCAAACAATCTGAAAAAGAAGGAAAACACAGGTTTAATTTTGTGTTGTTTCTTGGAATAATTCCAGTAGTTTATTTTTCTCTCTTGAATAGCTTCTGCACAATTTATTATAGTTCTCGGTAGTAGTGCTGATTGTATATCTCAACAGAGTTAAATTTGGAAAAATAAACTGTATATAATTTCAATCTTTTATAAAAGAAAGTCAAAATATTATTCTTTTAAGTGTAAAATTTCCAATTAGTAGTAGCTGAGGCATATATTATCTAAAACACTACATTACTTTTTTGTTCCAATTTGTCTGGTAAAGATTTTGAATCCCTATGAATTTATTTCTTGTTTTCACTGTATATATAAACAGTATATGTACCAAATTTCAGTAAATGGGGAGATTTGCTGACAATTTACTTCGACAAGGCACAATTTGTAAGCCATAACTGCTCGTTAAATCATGTGGGTTTGCTTTTGCTCTTTAAACAGATTCATTTTTTTTTTTAAATGTGGAAATAACAAATAACGCTTAGCCAGTAAAAATAAAAAATATTAATACCCTTTAGATGATTTCTGATTCCCTTCTTCTTCTCATATTCATGCAACAAAAGCTGTTTGAGTAAACATTCACAAATACTAAAATGGAAGGGCATAGGCAGGCAGGAAGAATGGCTTTTCAATTGGTTACTTAAAAGTCTTCCATTAGGTGTCAGCTGCTTACATTTCCAAACATTATATCCCACAATAATGAATAAAAGACTTCCTAATAAAAGGAAGGCTTTTTAGTATGAACATTATGAGTGCCTACTCAAGACTAAGGTTAATTTTGTGCCTTGCATGAGCACTTTGGCTTGCAGATAGAGAGTTTGATTTAGGAATGGGTCACACTCCACAGACATGAAATATCCATCTGTTGTGTGAATAGTCATACTCTAGAGTGAATGGAATTTCTCAGATCAGAAGAAAGTAACAGAGCATTTTGTGATACCTGATCTCTCCCTCACCTGTGGAAACCTATTGAAGCAGCTCTACTTATAAGACATTTGTCAGAATGTTAATTGGAAAAATGACTTCATTGTGTGAGTCATACAGTCACCTCTGTGGACCTCATCAGGTTTAAATGAGCAGACTGAAGGCCAGAGCAATCATTCTGAGCACAGCCATATGTTGGTGAAGAAACTCTCTCAGAAACAGGCTCATGGCCAACTATGGGTTCTTACAAATGGGGTCTTGGTGGCAGGAAACACACTGGAAACACTGACATATGTAGCATGTTTCCTTTCACAGCAAAGGACAATTTTAAAAAAAAAACCTTTTAAAATAGCAGATTCACTAGCTTGTAGGTTTTTAAATAGCTTGCAATTTTTGAGTTGGGACAATGATATTTTTAGGTGGCTGCATAACATGCTTGCATGTAGCTGTGGGGTTCTTTGCAGAATATTCCATAGCTCTGGTTAGGAACACAAAACTTTTTGGTGGGAAATGAAGTCATTCCAGCCTGACTTCAAAACTTAGCGAGGACAATCAAAATTAACTATTGGTTGAGTCTGTGACTTACTGTGAGAATACAAGCTAAATTTGTGGAGCTGCTTTTTACCTGCATTTTAGAATTAGGTAAATCTGGATGAGATCTTTAGAAAGAAATGAAAACAACTCTGTCCCTCACAGCAACTAAGAAGTCATCTCCAGCGGCAGAAGTAGTACAAAGAGAGTGACATATTCTACCATTCATTTAATATTTTTAACCTGAAAGATTCTGCTATTAGGATATCCAGACTCAGAAGTGCTGAGAAAAACATTATTGGAAGATATCTCATAGTAAGAAATCTCATCAGAATAAGTGAATGGAAGGAACATGTGATAGCTATCTTATGCCATCTAAATATAATTTAAATTTGCAATGAGGCTTAAGGTGACTTGCAAAGCTTGATTAGCAAACAGGGAAATAAACTCTGTGTACTTTTCCAGAGGATAACAATAAGTAACACAGTCACCAATACCTATCAAATAACCTCCCCCAAAACGAAACTATTGAAATACAAGACTTCTATGATTAACAGAAATGTCTTACCTCAAATATATCTATTTTGAAGCTATAGATTAAGGCACTTCTGGGGGTGTGAAACTCTCAATAGTCTGACCTTTATGAAATTTATGTCAACTACTCATATATGTCTGAACTTCTGAAAAGTACACATTTTGCTTTTCTCAGATACTGTGCACAGAGTCCTTTTTCTATCCCACCTCAAAATAAACAAGAATAAAGAAAACATTTTTAAAAATTGACAGCTCACTACAACTAAGCAGAAATAAAACAAAAAGCTTTTAAAAACCAACCAACTACCAAAAAGAAGACTGAAAATCTTGACATTGTCATCATCACCTGAGAAAGTGAATTGTATCTATGCAACTCCACCTTCCCACATGATGAAAGATAAATCTAAGACATGGCCTTGAGGTATCAAGCCCTCCAAAATTCTGCCCATGCAAGTTATGTTCTTCCAATGGGTATATTTTTATTACACTTAGTGTCATAATTGGAAACACTGAGATGAATGGCATTTCACAAAAATGGCCATAAAATCTTATGCTACCATACTAAAAGCAACCAAGTCACAACTAGTTTGTAGCAAAACAAGAGGATAAAAACTAGGAATTGAAACATATTGGCCATTGTGAAAGCTCTCACATCCAACAAACACATGGTCCTTTTCCCATGTACTCACCCAAGAGAAAGAAAATATGCCCCTACAGCACAGAACTTAGTTTACAACACATGCAGTAACCTGGGTATCTTCATAAGAACACCTAAAATTTAGAGGTTCCTACTCTGTATTCATTAATAGATCTGGGATTCACAAGGCTCACCTAGTCTTTATTTTACTAAAGTTCTACTCAGAAATTTTAAGCATCTATCAATTTGCTTATCACTTTTAAGGATATTTCCTATTCCTGTGGTTGGATATAATGTAGATACTGCTAGGTCACCAATATGACTAATCATTATTACTGAGACAGGTACACCTTTCTAGTCATATTTATCTTTAAAGAAGTATCATGACCAGATCTTCAAAGCATAAAGTTGTCATCTGAAAATTCTTTCTTCCTTTCTTTGAAGTCCCTTTGCATTTAGAGGTGCTGTCTATGGAATATAATCTGGCATGCACAGCTGCTTTCACTCTCAATGTTTCCAATTTTGAGCTTTTTCTAGAAAGCCAACCAAGGAACAAACAGCAATGAAGTTTATGTGAACCAATTATTCTCTGTGTCAACACTACAATGTTATGGTGGTATAATTCACTTAACCACAGCCTATGCAATCCTTGTGGATAAACAAACCCTTTGGTATGCCCACAAATTCCTTGTTCTTCCTTCCAGTGTCTAACTTCATGTCCATCCTGAAATTACTAACTCTCAGAGCAACGTCTCCTTCTTTGAAAATAATAAAACTATCTGCCAATTGTTGTTATCATATAAAAAAATTAATTTTTCATAATCACATTAAAGAAAAATATAAATATCTGCATGGTAAAACTCTGCTATTATTAATTAAATACTATGATTTAAAAAGAGCCGTGTCTTCTCTAGAAATTAATGCCCATATTTAATTTTAATATTTAACAATTCCTTTCAGTAATCAGTAGAATTCATAGAAAAAACTTGCTTGATTGTCTACACAATTGATTACTGGTATAGCTTGTAGTTTATTTAGTTCCATAAAATGGAGCTGTGGCTTGAGCATTTTAAAACACAGGTTCATATATGTTCAATATTTTGTTCAGTTACACTATTGGCCAATATTTCCTCCAATTACAATAATACATTCCAACTGCCTTTTCATATAGCCATCTTTCTCGTTTACCTTTTTTATCCGCTTGGCAAGAAATATCCACGATGATGACTCTTTTCCTAACCTTTTATTATTATCAGACAGGATAAAAAGCAGCAACAAACACCTGCTTCTCTGAGGTACAGCATAAAGTTATTTGTTCCTCAGCCTGTGTCACAGATAACAATCCAGAAGGTACTATTCAGTTTATTGATTAGACTACAGGTAAGTTTGCATGTTTCTGAGTAGCATCTGCTCAGTGCACTGCCTCTGTACTTCCAGCTGTCTATACTTCCAACACTCCATTCCAGTTTGAACACTCTGTTGTTCAGAGCTCACGAACTAAATGAAAGCTTCCATTCCATGGAGCAATTAGACTTCCCACAATATGGTTCAACTGTTAGAGACCAGCCTTTACAAATATTTGGGCAAGTCTTGCACTGAATCAGATACAGAGAACAATACACATATGTAAGAGTGAACTCTTGTCTCTGGAGTTGGAGGTTTTATCCAGTCTGATCACCATTTCTACCAAATTTAAACAAATAAGGAAGTGGAATGTAAGAAACTAGAAAGACATGCACCATTGAGAAAATCAAACAGGTCTTCCTGAATTGCTTATTTTTTCATATATCATATGCTATTTTAATTCATTACTAGTTATGTTGTTAAATTGACTGGAAATATATCATTACACCTTAATAACCCTATTGTAAGTGCAAAGTACATCCTTAACTGGGGACTTACAAAAGATGTTTCCATAATGCAATACCGACATGAAGTTATAGACTTCTTGTGTATTTCAAGTGTCCATAACATTTATAAATGTCTGCAAGTTAAGAACTGATAAAATAAGACTTTGATAAATAAAATGCAATTCTTCTTCAATGCTTCACAGATCATACTATATGCCAAATACGGTTCTTCTGCATAACCTTGGCCACATGCTTTCAAGCTTAAAAGAGTTTTCCCCACTCAATAACTATTTTGAGTCTGGTAGTGCAACCTACTTCACTAATGGTGAATTTCTTCCTGGCACACAAATATTACCACTAGTAATTGATGTATATTTTTTCCTCTTCTTTGTCTGCCTGCTGCCTACAGCAGAGCCATACAACACACATGCAAATTAATTTGCAGGACATAATCCCAGTCCCTCAATTTACCTACTTTAACATCAGGAAAGCCACAAGTTCAGTACTGAAAGCCCCATAGCTCTAGGGCTTACACAGAACTGCCACAAAACATATTTTTCTAATTGTATTGTTTAACAGTTATTTTGGACTATTTTTTAGTCAGGTTTAATTTCATAATAGTAGTTGTATTTACATATCAATATAGATTTCAAAACTTCTGAAAAAGACTTGCTGTACTTACTAAAAAGTGTTTTACAACATTCCCTTTCTCTATTTTATTGTTTCCACGCTACAGAAGTGCACCAAATCCATATCCATTTCCTTTGCTAGTGTCAGCTGGTGCACATCCAGGCCTGCGGTGGAGGCGGTTTGGTCTCGTTCCCTAAATGGCTGCTAAAACTTGCTGCTTGCAGCTCCTCTCCCCACAGCTCACTACTTTACCCAGCTGCTGTGCTCTTCCTGAGGGCTGCACTGGCAATTCCCAGCTCTGGGCATATCTTCTCAGCCAAGCCAAGCCAGCACCCAAGCCTGGACCCCATCTTCATCCCCCCAACAAAAGCCATCAGTATTTCTTTGGCAGAGCAAAGCTTGGCGAGCTCTGAGCTCTGGAGCTTCAGCAAGGGGCTGGGGCTGGACTTATCAGGCTGTGAAATTCCACTGAAACCAAGGGGATTTCTTCTGTCAAGAGGAAAGCATGCAGAAGGGCCGTCAGGATTGGGTTCTTACGTACTACTCATGAGTGGAAGAAAGAAAATGGAAATCTTTTCAATGAGCCTGTTTGCTTTGTAATATAAAACTATGTAATGAAAGAACATTCACATCATTGTAATTTTCTCATGTTTTATACTTCAGTCATATTTTTCATAGCAGTTTCTCAGATTTATCCATTTCAATTTTTTATGTTATTTCTTTTTTTTGTTGTTGTTGCCTGTTTATTATTGGCATATATTTTTAGTATTTTTCCTCTAGATTTTTTTTTTAATTGACAGGATTTCATCTCTGTTTGTTAAAGAGAACCAGCTGTTTTCTTCAAAGATAATTTTCTGAAGCTGTTGTGTGCCATAATTACACTGCAATTACACAGCAATATCCATAAAAGCAGATGAGGATTCTATGTGTCCTTCTGACTCATTAGAAGTTGCAAAAATGATGGATGCAGTCTTTCCTAGCTTGACTATTGCCCTCTGTTGGTAAACCCAAGTCCTGTCCTATCAAGAAAGAACTAAGGCAAGGAATAACACAACCTTTGAAAGGAGATCAATTTCAGTTCTGGTAATGGGAACACTGAGATAATGCTGAAGCTGGGAAGTATTTTCTAGGTGCATTTTTTGGAGAACATTTCAAGTGATCTTTTTAACCTTTGTAATAAATCAGTATTACATACATTTTGCACACTTTCTGACAAATTATTTCTTTTCTCATATAGTCAAAATTATTCTCTTTGCAGTTCAGTCTCATATTCATGCAATTTCCTTACAAAATCCTTCAAACAATTTCTTGTTTTGAAAGATACAGACAAATTCTATTCAGTTTTGTTTGTTCAGATGTTCCAACATGAATTAGTTGAAAGAAGTAAAAATATGCTCATATGGCTTTGGAATACCTTAGATCTTTATGTTCTGACTGTGGAGAAGAAAAAAAAACAGAGAGATGCTATTTTAACCCAAATCAAAGCAGACCAAACCAAATTCCTTCTGAAACAACAGACCAAAACTATTTTCATTCTAGAATGAGATCTCAAATACTTTAGATGACAAAAGAGAGCAATTAGGATGGGAAGGGTAAGATTTGGATGGTGAGATTTTGGGGAAGTGTGGGGGGAAGAGGGATTACTTATTTCTTTTTGCATTAAATATTGAATCAGGTGAGCTATTTAGTTTTGTTCATTCATTTATGGTTAGGGTTTAGCATTGTCACTTCTAAAGATCCTTCATGATGAGCCTAAGCTAAGGTGAAGGGGCAGTGGGCTACTGGCCCTGATTTTCAATGGATTTTTGTGCACTCCTGTCAGAGCAGCCACCGAAGTCTTGATTTGCAAAGGATTGCAGCTAGGGCAGAACCACAGAAAACAAATTAATTTCATTAAAATCCTGCAAAGTTTAATGAGAGCTGAAAATCAGGAGAGACCTATCAGCACTTGAATTTCTCCCAGCTCTGCTAGATCCTGATACAATTTCAAAACATTTACTTTGCTATGGGCAATAGGGAGTATTCAGGTTTTGTAGTCAACTGCTCAACTAAAGCATACAAGGTGATTATTAGTCCTCTAGTGACTTTCATCAAACAGACCATGTTTAAACAGCAGAGTTAAACAAAACTCAGTTTAGGGAGTCTATTATGGAAAAAAATGTCAGTGAGAAATGAACAGGTTTTATTTTCAGTTGTCTTTCTAACTCTTATATCATCTATAAAGTATATCTCAGCTTGCAGAATTTTTAGATGCTCAGAATTCAAGTGTTTCCTTTAATGCCAGACAAGGACAAGATTTTGTTAGGGCTAACACAAGGACAGGAATAAATTTTCTAATGTCCACATTTTTTCAGTACTGATAGCTAAGGCAACTTGAGTGAAGCTTCATAGGTCAGTGTTAACAAGTGCAGTGTTAACAAGTTAAACAAGTGCTTCTTGTTTAGCATCACTGACTTGACTGAAAATTATTCTATATTGTCTTTTCCATCTCTTTTCAGCAACAATTCATTAATATGTCCAAGACATTTTCTCCATGAAATCAGACTTGCACACCAAGACACTGTGAATGTAATAAAAACCTACACCAGGGAAAATGCAAATATACAAAGGCACGATTTGAAAAATGAGGGACCAGCTGTCTGTCCACTGCAAATATGTTATCAATTTTGAGTTTCTGTGTAGGACAGTAGTTCTTTCAATAAATAAAACAATTGCATAATTGCAAGACTTCCAGCTTTTCCTCCATCCAGTGATTGCTGACTGAACTGTGTTGATTAGCTTTCAGTACAAGGCTTGACAGTGGCTCTGCAATCATTCTGCACAGCTCATACCAAGCATATTTTAATTTGTTACAAGAAATACCTGCTGAAGTGTATTGTTGAAGTCACAGCTTTTAGTCTGCTGGTCTTGTAGAAGACACCACTTTTTATGTCAAGCATATATTTCCCACAGTTCCTTTGTGTTTTTCTTTCACAATCACTTTTCATTCAATATTTAGAGAGTTTTTTCTTTAACTCAATTATTTACAGCAATATGACAAAATATCCTCCACAATTACCACTGTTTTGTTAAACTGTGAAACAGTACATTTAGCAATTCTGTCAAACCCCTAGTAATGAAAGTCAAATCTTTCCCAGCTTGGTTTATACATTTTTGCTACTATATGTACTTAAAATAGCAATAGGTAGGAAATTAGAATTCAGCTACCAAAGAAAAATTTTTAAATATTGCAGAGACCACAAGCACAAAACCCATAAAAAATTCATGTTTTTGTATATAAGACAAATTATGCAGCAGTTAAAGCTCATACTTTTCACTTTTCTCCACATGTACAGAATCTCTACATTTTTTGAGGCATAAAATTCTTATGTTGAAATTGTGACTGTATGAACTGCATAGAATTTAAATTTGATTTTTATCTATCTAGATTCATTTAAATTTAGAGAGGAAAGAGGTAGACCCTAAAGTCCAATTGATCATCAGTGTCTTAAAACGATGATGCTATAGTTTGATGCAATCATTAAAATAAAAAAAAACCTGAACTGTGTTTACTGGCTTCTAAATTTTCCTAAATGCTCACTTTATTTGTGTTGTCAAATCAAAGACTGCATATGTCTCACTGCAGGAAATATAAGAAAAACTGACTGGGAGATAAATACTCTGGTTATAGCATGGAGGAATTGCAAAAGTCTTTGCTCTAGGCATATCAGGACACACTGCTCCGCTGTAAATATAATGGATATCAGGGAATGAAAATTTAGACTCACTGCCACAGTAGGGGATAGGTTTTTTTCCTCCTTTTGTGGTTGTTATGAGATTAATACACAAGCAGTGCCATGTTTTTGGAAAAAGATGTTTTTTAACCCCTTTTGGAAGATTGTTTTAGTGGGACTGGCAATGGCACTTTCAGAGGTACAATAAGCTGGATGCCATTCAACAGTTCAAGCTATTCTCTTTTAAATATTTCACTTTTCTCTTGGAAAGCATATAACTCATATAAAATCTTTTATTAAACTCTGCTGTCAGATTATTTGTGGTTTATTTTTGAACTTCCATACTTGTGTTATGTACTCAATGATGTGATATGTATGTACAGTACATTTCTCACAAACACTATTAGCTTCACTATTTGTGATTTAGGATTAAGATTTGTCTTTCAAATCCACAGTTTCTGTCAACTGCAATCATTTTCTTCTTGCCTTTACACATAAGATCAATGCTCTTAGAGTTCAAGTTTCTGCGACTGTCATCCTGAAGTTGATGGTATTTCTGGTTCTTTATTGCCTTCTGACATATCAGTACACTTAAGTACAATTTTTCTCCAGTGCCTGAGGCTGAGTTGAATGAAGTGGTCCTTCAGTCGCATTCTGTCATCTGTGTGTTGACCACGACCTTCATGGTTTATTTATGATTAGGAGGTTATGTCTTTCCTTACTCTAGCAATGGTGTTTTAGCAAAGTTCTTTATAAATTTCTTAGTTCTGCAAATACCTTGCAATTTTTCAGGCTTGCTTTCTGCAATATTCTTCTATAAATAATAGGAAGTTAACCTGCACTTTTAGAGAAACTTTCTCATATATATTTCCAGTGCCAGCTAAGATTGTCTCTAACATTGTCTGCTGTCCTGCAGAGCTGGACAAATAATGAATGACCTTTGCCATCTCTGGATTGTACCACTGTGAGTTGTTAGATGACATTTTATGGAGAACTAATGATCTGGTAAGGAATCTGCTTCATTATGTATCATCTACCTGGGAGTGAATGTGTCTGGTAGACACTGAAAATAATTAAGCATGAACAGTTTATGGCAGGATGAGACCTTTACGAGCTTTGAATATCAACAGTTGATAAAATATGAACTAGACATCATTAGTGTTTCAGACTATGTATAGTGTTAATTGCATTTGGAACTTCAGTTGGGATTATTGCTACTGTTTAAACTTACATTATAAATTGAGGAATGATACTTCCCTGTGCAAAGCACCTCAGTGAAATTAATGACATTATACATGTCAGTAAACACCAGAAGATGACCTTACTTTCTCACTTTTCAGAACAGTTCTACCAATATCAGAGAAAAAGGATATAGGTCTTGCATCAATAAAATTTGGGTAGATTCACCAAAGCTACCATCTAGCTGAAAATTACTTGTTAACACAAATAAATGAGTCTCTTCTCATAGGTACATTTTCACAGAGACATGTGGATTAGGAATAAAATCTATTACAAATTCTACGTTGCTGTACTAGAAACAGTGATTTCCTCCCACATACTTTTTATATTGTTTATAAATCTGGTGGATCATCTTTTTCTTAAAATCACTTAAACTTTCTTAAATTTCACTGCCCTTAGGAAGCTAACACTAGTACCAAGATCTCCACCTATGCATTTTTCACATGCAGGTTGTGCCAATATCTTTTATGTCATGCTTCTTGTGAATTCTCTGGATTTCCTTCAGACCCTTCACCAGCCTTGCTGCCTTTCTCTGGACATGTTTGAGCATCTCAAAGTGCTTCCTAAATTGGGGGGTCCAGAAGTGGACACAGTACTCAAGGTGCAGCCTAACCAGTGCTGAGTATGTGCTTTAGAGGTGCTACTCAGTTTTAAACACTTTGCTGAAGACTTTAGCACACATTTTGCTATTATGCAAGGACTAGTATTCATAATCATAAAGTCAACACCTTTGAGCAATTTTCAGAAGAGGCTTCTTTAAGGCACGGCTACACATTGAGAAACTTGTCTTGCCTTTAACTTATCAAAGTATATAAATCCATTATTTTAGTCTAATATAGAAAGTACTACTAAATGATATTAAGCACTTTTTTAAAGAAAAAAAATGCATAGCCACATTTTTAAATTAAGTCAGAAAAACGAAAGTTGCAAATGAAAATGCCATGTAGAAGTAACATACCATCACCCCCATTGTCAATTTTGGAAAGAATATTTGGACTCTTTTTTTTGTTGTAAATTATCTTCACATGATTTTCTTCCTTTTTCCTCTTCTACAGCTTACCAGTAAGCAGAAGAATCACTTCCAATCCTGATACACGATTTTTGTGTATGTGAATAAAGTTTTCTGAACATGAAGGCCATGACTTCTTTTGAGAACCAACTTCCTCACAACATAGGTGCTCTTACAAGAAGCTCAGGCACAAAAATTTACCCCATCTCATAGGTTTTACATGACATCTGAATAAACTCACCACTGGTCAAGTGTCTGGAATAAATATTAAGAAAGATCTGTTTATTTGATGGATGTGGTTAGTAATTCTGACTTAAGCTCTTGGATTGTACACACTGCAGATATTAAAAAAAACAACAAAAAACAACAACCCACACAACAACCCAGCAAAAATGCAGAATCAGTTGATATTGACACATTAATCACAGACACATGGAAATGGCAGGACACAAGTCCAGTAATGAGTGTCATAGTCCAAAGTACAAAATCACAGCTAATTTGTCAAACTGTTAACACACATAACATTTACCCTTCTATTTAAAAATCTGCATTATTCAAAAGGTTTAAGGGAAAAGAAGCCAATAATACTTGATGATTCATTAGTTTGAGAGGCATACATGCTCTTGTTAAGACAATTAAGGCTTTGGTCACAAATCCTTTGGTTTTATTGATTTGGCAGAAATCATAACCCTGGCTCATTTTATATTTAACACTGAAGAGCTCTGAACAAGGGGAAGATAGGTTAAGCAATTATTCTGTGATATTTGCATTGAACAGATCCTGCAGTTTAAAAACACCGACCATTGACCAAATGCTCTATTATGATGTAATGTGGCTACAGCAAGTGCCATTCATCCTGCACAAAAGGCAAATAGAAGGCTTCTGTATAGTACAGTGAAAATTTGATAGGATTAAATGTCAAATAATTTTTTGCAATCTCCTCAGAGAAAAGCCTTATATGTACAGATACTCTGATATATTATCTATCTAAATATTACCCTTTCATAGACAGAACTGATACTTACATACAGTGAAGCTTTACTTTCTTTCTAAACACCCTTTCAAATATACTGTTAGAATCTGCCTTGCAATCAGTAGATTTTCCTTATGAAAGGGTTCTATATTTTTACTTCTTTAAGCCCTCTGCTCTGTTTTGGATACATGAAAACCTTTTATTGGAGATGTTCCACTCAGAAGACTTCAGAACCATCATGGACGGTTCTCTATTAGCATCAGCTCAAAGTCCAACAGATGCCAAAAAGAAAAACCAACAATAAAATTCTGGGCATTATTAAGAATATAACTGAGTATGAACATAAAATATAATGCTGTCACTGTCAGTTGCATGCAGCACTCTTCATATCTGCAGGACATATCAGAGTCAGAAGAAGCAAGAAAATAAATAAAATTACTAAGAGCATGGTGCAGCTGTCTTGAAAGAGACAGAATAACTACCGAGACATAGGGTTACCTGCTGAAATTCATTTCAATTTGGATTAAAACAAGTTCCTCTTTATGCAAAGAGCACTGATTGTGTAACTTCCTGCCAAAGACAGGGCTGGAGGAAACAACACGTCTAAGAAGAGATTAAACACAAAAATGGACAACCATAGCCAAAAGCAGACACTAAGGGAGATTGGTGGGGATGCACCCTCTATTGTCCTTCATCTGTGTTAGGACAGGAAACCACAGATAGTGACCAGGCTTGAGGCCTTCTTCTATTGCAAGAGCTAGACAGGGAGCAAGATGGACTTACAGATGAGTTCTGTTCCAAAAACATGATTTGTTAAGCTGTTTTACAAGTAAGGCAGTGAATGCATTAGTGCCATGAATAGTCTTTCTAATTATGGAAATTTTATGTAGGTGTGTATGTATATAAATATATACATATATATATATTTGTGTTTTCTGTTCAAAAATCATATATACACTCCAGGAATAAAGAGGAGTTTAAGCCATGCATAAGCAAACTGAAGATATTTTGGGTTTTTTCTACCATTAACATGATAAATAAATTAATGAATGGTGAAATATATATAAAAATATATTGCAAACAATTTAAGGCATCATCTTTTTCAACTTATATTGTCTTCAATATTGATTTTCCATCTTTCATGTTCACAATATCTTAAATATGACTGCCAATCTAAAAAGCTTAAAACAAACATCACGGAATATTTCAGGATGTTTATCGGAAACTCACAATTTCAATTTTTTGCTCTAGAAGCCTTCTTTTAAGGTTATATTCATAGCAACAAAAAACATAATAGTGCTGTCAAATCAAGAAAATCTGAATGTTCAAATATTTTTTAAAAATTCAAATTATTTTTATTTGTAGAAAATACTTGGATAAAGGCAGAAAACAATATTCAAAACAAAGATGCTGTTCAAAACCAGTAAACATTTTCATTGTATCCCCCAATTTATTTGTCATGGATTATGAAACTAGTTCTAAACTTCTTGTGTTAAAAGAGTTCTGAATAAAAGAAACAGGCATCATTCAAAGTGTTTGTCATTAGAGGTAGGCCTCTCTTAATTTTACTTCACAACTAAAAATACTCATCTCACAAGTTAGGATCTTTACTAACTGAAGAACTAAACTTCCATTTTACCTAAAATTTCCTGTACGATTCAGCTTCAACATTTTAAAACAGTAACATACGTTAAGCAGTGTGTCAGAAAAAGGGGATACTGAAAAATTTAAAACATAAAATTTAAATAAAAAGGCCTCTCTTCTTCATTACATTACAGTGTAATTTCACTGTAAATCTATCTCAATTTGAACTTATTTAATTCTTGCTGCAGGATGCACCAATCCTTTGATGCCCTCAAATAATCCTAGTTTGTGAGACTAGCTGGAACCCTCACAGAAATGTCCACAGAAAGTCTTGACTTAGTAATTAGCCTAATGTTTGATGTGTTGGCATCTCATGAGATGTCACAGTGATGAGTAATAGGTTCAAACTAACCCGCAGCTTCATTCATGTTCTGCAAGAAAATACAAAACTGTGTGCTTGTAAGGTTCACAGATAAGAATAATTTGTGATCATGCCCAATATCACAGAAGTTTTATCAGATTTAGATACCTTTTAGAGAAGTAATTAAAAACTAAATATAAGAGAGACTGGCAGTATTTTTATCATAGCACTAATCAAGCTGAATATTGTGTTTGAGTTTTCACTCATGTGATCAAGTTTTCTTCTAAACACAGATCTTGCAGAAATAGTTTTACAGGCATCAGCTGATGGGTGACAAACTGGTGAGCAATCAGGAAATGTGCCTGCAGCTGAAAGTGTTAGTCCTCATGGCTGATGGTACTTTGGGATTTATTTTTCCTATGCTGCAGAAGGATGAAACCACAACCATTCTAAACTTTCCCATACATAAAGCATGTGCAGAAAGCCTGAAATCCCAGATTCTCCCCTCTCTCACTCCCTCAGCAAGACAAAATCACTAAAACCACTTAGAATCAAGAGCCTCTCCATCTTCTGAGAGATATTTCCATTACAAGTTTTTCTGGTGATAGTACTCAGGCCACTACTGGTCTTTCAAATGTTACATGAAACATGAAATCACTTGGCTGGAGAACAGGTTGTCCTCTAGGCCTCATATACATAACAACAGGTGCAACTGAGAGAGTCCCAGAATAACCACTTTGCTTTAGGAATCCACAAACACAGGTTCTAACTCGTGTTAGACTTGGTCAGTGCAAGAACTTATTGTATTTATATACATGTTGTTCTCATTGACTACTAATTAATAGCTGCCAGAAAGACAGAAACTTCTAATATCAGCAAGATTTTCCAGATCACAATTTTTAGAAACTTCGTCTGGCTTTTGAAACCAGCTGTAAACACACTACTATAAGAAGAGATATATAAAACCCAAAAAACCCATGTCTGATATAATTTACAGCAAGAACAAATCAGAAATATTTGGCAAAATCAGGAAAAAGTATTATGTGAATAGAAATGAGAGGTCAACATAAGCAGGTCATATGCACAGAAAAGGCATTTGGGGAGTTACTTTTAATGAAGGGGGTTGTGTGCACTTTGGAGGAAGCAGCACCACTCGTTAAAATGTACACTTTAGGTTAGTCTTTTCTTAGGAGTTAATAGGGAATTAATCATCTGTACACCAGGGGAGAGTGGTTTGATCAATACTGAAACTATAACCTTCACTGAGGCAACGTATCTAATAAGTACATCTTGAATAAAATTCCTTCATGCACTGACTCATTTTTCTTAAAACATGAAACCAATAAGCATTAGAATCCTTTTGGAGTGAGGGTGATCTCAGCAACACTTCTGACTGGTCTAACCAAAGTGTACCCATCTATACATCCACAGATAGGCAATAAGCACATCTAATACATTATTAACAGAGAGTAAAAATAATAATGGATCAAGAATTAAACTTTCATGAGCAATATGAAGGTCTGGTGTTGTGGCTATAAAAGAAAAAAACAAACCCAAACCCCATATTTATCCAAATTAACACAGAAAGTTAGAGATTTCCTTCTCAAGCAAATACCTAGGGTGAAAAAAATCAGGAGACATTTCAAGATTTTTCACTGTGAGAGTAAATGCAGTAAAGAGTGCTGAATAGTTATGATTTTTACAAAATAATATTAATTGAAACATTCTAAGAAAAGCATTAGATCTAAAAAGTGTGATAAGCACAAAGATCTCTTTTGATTCATTCTACCTTTTGCATTTTTCTTCTATTCTTAATGGCTGAACAGGGTGTCAAGGTGGATTAAAAGACTGGCAGGAAGAAACATTCTATATTTAGTGTATCCAGATGAACTTTACAAATGTATAGGTAAATTGTTCTCCAAGTTATCTATCCAGTAGTCAGAGGATTTAACTTATTGATTTACTTACTGTGGGGCCTGCAACTTACTCTAATAAACTCTAATAAACATTTTGATGCACCTCTTATGTAATGAGCAGGGGAAAAGAGAGAAGTGTAAAGGTTGAAAGTTAGACATCCGCAAATCAGAAATCCAATAAAGCTGTGAGGTTTTTAAGCAACCCCCTTATTTTCACACCTTTGTAAAACTATTTCAGCTAATGCAGATTGCTTTGGTGGGACTGATGTAGTACAGGCAGCTCTGAATTTGCTCTGTATTTTTTAAAGGAATAAGTAGAAGAAAAGAGATAAGCAAGAAGTAATGCTTCTAATTCAAGAAAAGCATTTGGTATTTTGTTTAATTGTATCAGTGATGCAGTTTAGAAATACTGCTTTTGGTACATTTTATTACAAAGCTCATTACTTTTGTCAAACCTCTGGCACCAACCATCAACCAGCTATTTCCAAGGGCTTACCAAGAAATCCACTGCTGGGAATAATGACTTTGGCACAACTGTGGTTCTTATTTCTGTCTGATCACCCTATGTATTGAGCAAGGGCAGGTAAATTGCTATTTTGACAGCAAAACAGCAGAAATTGAGGCCTGTGTCTTAAATGAAACAATGAAAATGTTGGTTGAACTGAATAGTAAATTGTGGTGATTTATCTGCTTCTATATTAACAGCTAAGACAAGGCAGGAAAATAGTGTAGAGTGGACAAACAATGAAAGGAATCACTATGACTTCCTGAAAAAGAAAGCTGTTCATAGTCATAGTCAGTGCCTTTAGGGAATGGGGATAAAGACTTTGCCCTCACACCACCTCAGGCAACTCAGATTTACTATTCAAACCAAAACAGTTTTATGCCAGAGAAAATAATAACCAGAGAATATGTGAGGAAGGGGGTGGGGGGGAAAGTACTATTGTGGTTAAAAGAAGATATCCTTTTACAAAAGTATGATGGATAAAAGTGGACTTGAAATCCAAATTTCAAGTTTACCATTTCAGAGAAATGCATGTATCAGAACCATATTACTTCAATGTCTTATTTTATTGAAATTCTTATTATATAGTTTTCAAATTATATGCTGTTTGGGAAAGGGGTGAACAGAGATTTTAAAAAGACACTCAGAGAATATGTAAAAAATAAGATGACTACTTCAAGCATCTTAGAACTCCTTGGGTGGGTGATTTCTCTTATGAGACAAATGCCACTAGGCAATTTGTGCTCCAGTTCTTCAAACATTTATATTCATGATTTAAACATTTATATTCATCCCTCTGCAGTAGTTGTTAAATGTCCAGTTGACCCAAACCAGTTTTTTAACGCTCTCTTGAGAAGGAGCATGGCTCAGTGCACAGGTGGGAGATACCCAGACAGCAACACAAGTCAGCTGCAACTCATGAGCAATTCAGATCAGTTTTAATCATGGAATAGTTTGGGACAAGCAGGACATCTTCACCTACTTCAGGTTGTTCAGAGTACTGTCCAACCTGACCCTGGATGTTTCCAGGCATGAGGCATCTACCACCTGGGAAATATGTTCCAGTATTTTGCATCCCTCATTGTAAAAAAAATTTTTCCTTATAAGTAATCTAAGTCCTGTGGCTATGTTAAAGAGGTCATGCTGCAATAACAGATGCTGCTAAAACTGATCAACCAGGAAGGGCAGGCACTCTCACTGGTTCTTTCAGGGAAACAGACACATGCCATGGCTCACAGGCCTAGGAAAAGCAGGGCTTTCTATGGTAAGGACAGCTGAATTGAGCCATGTTTATTATATAAGAAAGAAAAGTAGAAAGTAAAAAATTAAATGGAGAGAAAAAAATAAAGTGGTGGCCAAAATTACTTTATTTTTAAATATTTGAGCTAAAACTAGTACTAAAGTAGAAAACTAAGTGTCAGAAGATGATTATCCTGACAGTACCCCATCTAGCAGGGTTTTCAAACCCATGATTAACTTCAGTGTCTTGTATTGTGAAGAGCTTGGCTTGTGAGTTGAGGTTAATAAGTGCAGTAAGAGTTGCAATGCCCTAACTGCTCCTGTTTTCTCAGCAAACAGATGATAAAGAGTAATTATCATTCACTGATAACTGAGCGTCTCTCTTTTTAGATCTTACATTCTCCATAAACTGATTTTGTACTTAGAATAGAATTTTCAAAAAATCAGTCTGTCAACATAATATGGTCTTGTTATTGCAATACTTTAGCTTGTAAACAACTTTTCTACTTTTTCCCTATTTTAGATTGACTGAATTATGTAAGTAATGTCACATTTATGATTAACAGTGAGCTATTTACCCAGGGACTTAACCTCTGTTGGAAAGCTACAGACACTTAAAATTCAAAATCACTTTTGGAAAGCTACAGAAACTCCTATGTCTTTTAAAAGTGGGACTGAAGTAATTTACCAACTGTAATACAATGCAGGCAAGAAAAAAAAAACAAAATAATATCACCTGTAAGCCATTATTTCAGTGTTTACTGAACAGGTATAATTTACTATCTAGAAACAGAAAATCCTGATATCTGGGGATTGAATTTCATTTTGACCTTATCAAGGGCAAATGTCACTCAGAAGTTGGAAGAATGCAACAGGAGGAGAGGATGAAGATTTTCAATAACTGCCAGCAGCATGTGCACTACAGGAGGATCAGGGTCCTGACCAAGTGTTCACTGTATATTCAATTCTCAGCAGTTTTGAGAATACTTAGACCATGTTTCTCTCCTCCACTTGAGGAATGAACTAAATGCCCTCTACTCCTTTAGAAGGGTAAGAATGTGGAAAAATATATTCATTTACACTCAAAAAGTATACTTTTTCTTTCTTTTTTTCATCCACAAGTTCAAAAACTTCTTTTTCTTTCAATTGCCTTTTTAAACCTTTAAAGCTTGGCAAAGAGATCAATGCACTTAAAAAAAACACTAAAATGTTAAATCTGCTGTTTCAAAGAGGGCCATTTTGATTCTGATTAGAATTTCTTTAAATGCAAGTCCAAAAGCTGTGGAAAATTAGTCAACATTATTCACTGGCAGAAAGCAGTTGGAGAACCCTCATTCTCAGCATCACAACCTTCTTAATTTATTTCAATCATGGTATTTAATAAGACATCCCAAAACATCTGCTTGAAACTTGCCCTCCTCATTTTGCAAAATCTGCATGCCTGAATACATAGCAGCCATGCATTAAACACGATCAAAAGGCCATTCCAAAGATGTATGCTTTCACCAAAAAAATATTAGGGAGGAATAAAAGTACATTCCCCACCCACTCCAAATCTCTCCTCAATAAAGGGCTAGCATTTAATCTCAGTTTACTCTTGGATCTGAACATTCCTAAACAGTACAGTTCCACACAATATAGAAGAGTTGCTTAGAATACAGTCTGATTACAGTAACGATCTCCTTTATTGTGAAACAGTCCTTTGCTCACAGAGATTTAACCCTGTGTGTGCCAGCTATTCCACTGTCTGATGACCTATGAGCCAGCCTGTTCACCTTGTAGGTGTTCTCCTTCCTTCCTCCCTTTCTCCCTCCCAAAGCTGTGCTACTGTGAAGAATGAAAGGAACAGTGATACCAAACACTAATTTATGGGGGATAATTTTTATGCCTTTTATCCAATGACAAGATGATGTGAAAGACTGAAATACAATTTTGGCAATGGGCTCAATGCTTCTTTAAGCCAAATTCCCTGACTACTGGGTTATAGAAGCAGATATATTTTTAGTCCATTTCTATGGCCTAATACATCATTGATTACCTTCTGCAAAGAAGGTATTTGAGCATATGATCTAATCTCTAGGATTTTCTCTAAAAAAGAATGGCATCAACATGTTATCAGTGTAAAAGAAAGGTATGAGCTTTACTTCATTATTTTCAAGAGCAAAGTACAGATAGTCCCTTTCAAGGAAAGGTTTCTGATGCTTCTGATCCTTAGTTATCATTGCCTTAGAAAGCCAGAATTTGACATGCAACACTGTCAAAATGCCATACAACCTTAATCCTAATGCTCCCACTTCCCTATCCCTCTACTGCACTCCTCTTCCCCCCACAAATATACGGGGCCCCAGGCAGCAAATTCCTTATTCTTAGGGCCAGGTGGCCATAAATTTGGCATTGCTGTAGCTGGTGCAGCTCAAGTCTCATTCACATTGTAGGGTGACATGGCAGTAACAGTCAGGTATAAACTGACACACATATATGCATAAGACTTCTGAAAAGGTTTCCATGGCTCACCTTTACTCAGTTCACCCATCTTCAGTCATCTCTGTTCAGGTTTACAGATGATACTTCCAGAACCATGTAAATCCTGAGATTAAGAAGCAGCAGTTTCTGTCTTTGTCCATTATTACTGCATTATTTTACAGTATAAAAATCAGAGCCTGGCTTTATTAGATTCTCTCCTTAGCCTCTCACCCCTCTTTCAGAGAGGGAATGAGAGAGGAAAAGACAGTAATTAAAAAAACAAACCCTAGAAATCAAAAGTGTAAGATTTCCCACTGTTAACTTCATGAATTTAGATTTTGCCAAGTAGAAAAATACATATTGAAACACAGCCAACATTTGTAATCTTAACTCTTGTTCTAACTGAATTTTGCTTTGAGGTTCTAACTGCAGGTATTTGGGGTTTTTTCCCCTCACCAGTTTAAGACTGCATGCTTGTTGCATCAGACCAACTTTGCTAAGCTTCTGAGTTCCATTACACACACACACAGAAAAATACAGTATCACCTCATAAAACACTTCCAAGCTTCATCATCTGAGTAAAGATATGACAAGGCTGTTTATCAGAAGGTAATAAGACAGATAATTTAACTGTACAAGCTCTAATTGGTCTAATTCACTAACTGACCTCTCACCACTTGATTCACTAGTACAATTGAGCTCTGATAAAGCCTTTAATTGTAAATTGCACACAGCTGTGAGCTGCTTCTCACGCTGGCACAAAAACACTATCATCGACTGTTTCATCTCTGCGACCTGCTAATTTGGAGCATATGTAACTGTTTTTAATGCTGAAGGCTTGACATACCACAAACAGCAGATGTTGCAGCTGCCCCTGAGACGCTTTATTTAATTCAATTACGTCTTTTGGAGATATGTAAAAAAGCTAAGCGAGATGAGAGAGGGCAGGAGAATGTTAAAAATGGAGCCCCTGGTTGAGGCCCAGGTGGCTCGATAGGCAAATGATTGGGTGAATGTCTAAATGATCTTTTTAATTGAGTAGACTGACGGCTAATCAGGGTCATGAAGTGTTATCACACTGATGAGCTGAGTGGAGCCCTGGGCTGCTCTGCAATTAATGCTGCTTTTGTGAAAGGAGAAAAAAGGAAGATAATGTATACCATCTGGCAATTGTTTATGATAAAAGCAGCAGTTTGCTACAAATTCAAGTTAAATGCTATTCATAACATTATTTCTTCTGCTGCTGTGGAGGGCAAGGACATAGAGCCCAGGCCTTTGTCTGACTTTCTCATTCTCTTTCAACAAGCAAAATATTCATTTGCTTCCACGTGTGTTATTATTAATTACTTGCCTGCTTGCTAATGTATGGCCCAAATGATGCTCTCTTTGAAATGCCATGAATAAGTCCAGCAATTTAGATTTTGGATGTTTCATGCCAAAGCATCCAATGAGATAAAAACTAAGCTAAGGTCTCAACTTGTAGCTAAAAGCCAGAGAAAACAAGTCAGTTGTTTTGTCAGTGGTGGGTACCCATCCCCCTGCCCCCTTCCCCTGCCCTGTTTCATTTTAAGGAGATTGAATCTTTGAAAGACACACTTAAAGGTTCAGAAAAAAAAAGCATGGTTTTGATAAGGAGGGGCAAACTGGAGTTGATGAGCCTCTATGTGAAGGAGTTTCACTAGGCCTAAAAGGTTTGTCCTTACAAAAGAAAAAAAATATTTCACCAGCTAGTCAGGGGTGTTTTGGGGACTTGGCTTTCCAGCAAGGTAAGAAGAGGTAGACAGGTACTGGGGATAGCATAACACTAAGCTAAAAGCTACCATCCCTGTAAGTAGAATATTATTCTACTGCTAGGTAGAAGGACATGAAAAGTGGGGAAAAAAAATAATCCTGCCAATTCCTCTTAGGTTTTAAACCAGTTGTGAGCTGGAAATAACACTGCTGGGGCCCTCCTTAAAGAGGACACCCAGCAGTCAAGTTAGGGAAAATTTAACAATATATAGTGTCACTTCTGACAAGGAGATGAAGCCTTGGCTTAAAACTTAGATATTAAGAGCTTATTTATTGCTTACAGATTAGTTCTGAAAATCAGGTCGTTCCAATTCCTGGCTGTGTCATGAATATATCGCACATCCTTAAGAAGTCACTTAACTTGTATGTGCTTTGTCTAACAGAGAATCTAACCCAGTATTTTTTAAACCAACACTCTAGTCAAAGTTTATCCAAATTAACCAATATCTGTTTTGACTCCATCTTAAAACTGAAAAGGCTTGAAACAGAGACTGTCCCTCTGCCAGAAAAGTTGGAAAGAACTGGAATTTGTAATGTTTCTTTAATTCTAGGGATGCTGGAAGCATGTTTTAGGTATCAGTTCTTAAATTGTGTTTTATACCTTTTTACCTTGTGGCATTGTGCATATTTTCAAAGCAAGATATTGCTGGACAGCACTCCAGTAAAAGGAGGAATAGCCTCAAAAGCAAAGCATTAGCCTCAGGCTTAGATCTTGAGATTTTTTTGTTTTGACCTCTTGTTAGTTTTTTAGTTCTATGGACAACAGGAGAATGCACCATTACCTGTGATCATGTGGTATTTTCTGTCCTTACTAACCACTGTGTACTGAGGATGAAATATTAGTGATGTTTACAGAGACCATGTGTTTGCAACAGAGAGTTGAGGACTGGTATCACGGTGCAGTCCCTAGCACAGGTGAGCCATCTTGGTCCAGCAGCAGGCTGACACAGCCACACTGATCTGAGATTCTGCTTAGTCCATGCTGCTTTCTATGTCCTATGCTCCACTCTACCTGTAGATATGCAAAAGACCTCCATGAGCCATCCATTAAACTCCAAATTATAAATTTGAGTTGATATGGTTCTACAATACCTCATGAAATAAAGGCACATCAAATGTTGATCTGTCCCCAGGCTCAGCTCATGGATTTAAAGATCCTAATGATGAATAGTGGGTCAGTGCATCTATTGCTCACTGATCAGAAATCTTTGCCTTGTTAAACAGGTACGTACTGTCTTGGAAAAAAAGATGTTTCAGTTTCAAGAAACAAGTGTATTATGAGAAAAACATTCTTAAGAAAATTCCCACCTGTATCTTGTCAACAAGCAGGTTACTGTATCATCATGGTAGTGAGAGATACAAAAGGGTTCTTTCGCTGCACAACTCAGGGAGAATGCTACCCTATTTTATGTTTTAATAAGGGCAGGAAAAAAAAGCGCTAAGGAAAAATGCTGTGATAAGAGTACATTGTGAGTTGTGCTGGGAAGAAGTGCCTGCTGAGGGTGTTTTGAATATACAGGAAGTTATCAGATATTGTAGCAGGCAACAGCTCTTGCTAAAACTATGGAGTTAGACAGAAATGTTGCTACTAACACCATGCTTTAGAAGACTGCTTAAAATAATACTCAGGATAGTCTTTTTTGGCACTTTGAAATCATGGCATTAAGCTCTGAATTATGGATGAATGCTGTTTATTTTAGTTTAATAAAGGTATCCCACTCTTTCTCTCAGAATAGTATTAGACACAATAAAAAAGAAACATTCTTTCCAAGATTTAATATGCTATTTGAGTTCTCTTCTGTGATCACAGTTTCCTATTCTTTCTGATTTTTTAGCTACAGACTAATGTAAAATCTTCACACATAAAAAAGAATTTGTAGTGACACTTCTACTTATTTCTGGAACAGTTTAGGACTCCTATATTTTATATACTTATAATGAGACAGCATATGAATTCTATTGTTTTAATTTCATTATGGTGTCACAGATTTTTTTTCAGGATGACTGAGACTACATGAATAACTGAACTTTCATTTTGATGACTGGACCTAAAAACAATATAATTTTTAGTGAAATAGGTAATTAGTTTCAGCTCAAAAAAAGAAAGGAAACAAAGTAACTCTATGTTGGCAGTCTGAGAAATCCTCTGGAAGTGTAAACCTGAATTAAAGGCCCTGAATCCAGGAATATTTGAATACTTTGTAGGACTACTCCAACAGAAGAGATTAAGGGAGAACTCTAAAAATAAACTCTCCCAAATATTTGGTTCACCATCCCATCTCCATGCAAATAAAGAGAAAGAAGAAATCCTCCTTCCTTCATCTCAGCTCTATGACAAATATTTGGACTATTGGACCCTAAAAACTTTTATCATAAAAAAAAAATAATATACTTCCTCTTACTAGAAACAATATGACATTGTTATCTTAAAAGTGAGCTTAAGACATTGCTCTGCCATATAGACTCACTTTTGCCATGCTACAAGTATGTCTCTTGGAGAGGAATGCAAAAATCTCATTTGGGCAATTGAATCACCATGCATTTTATCAATAAAATTAAGAATAGAGATTTACATTAATTTAGCATTTCATTGAAACATCAATAACCATTCAAGTAGCTCCTAAACTCCTTTCTTGGAAGGAAAGTACCTTAAACTTTTATGAAAATCACAGGTTGGCACAATGACTTACAGACTCTTTGAAGTAAAATGGATCTGAAAAATAGTTCTGCTTTGCCTTCAGTTCAGAATTCAATATAAAGTCCATTCTCCTCCTTCCACAGAATTCCCCTACTTTACATATGGCTGGGGGAGAGACTAGGCTATAATTCAAAACTCATTTTTTTATGAACACATTTTATGTGTTCATAAAACCCACCGTTGCTGCCCAAGGACAGGAGAAAAAAAAATCTTCTGGGAAGTATCGTTCTTTCAGTTCCAGTGTTGCCAACAGCCACATGATCTTCCTGAGCAGTGATTTAGCCAGAATTTGAATCCTGAAACTACTCCTGCATTAGGCTATAGGCAGTGTCAGAGCATTACAAGAGCAAGGCATTTCAACTCCATCATAATTTTACCCAGGGGACTGAATTCCAGAGGCACAGCAATACATGTGTGAAAACCTGCTAAATGCAATATCTTCCCTAGATAAAAGCACAGGCAGAGAAAACATATGGAAAGCTTACACTGCTATTCCTCTGAACATAATAAGATTTTTGCTATGTTTTCTTCCAAATTTACCTAGAAATGCGAGCATTCAATAAGAACATTATGCTAAATGATGAGGAAATCTTTATGCAAAGTGTTTTTATTCATCTAACTTCTGTGAATAGTATTTTGGAAATGCCTCTGTCACTCTGCTTAGTGTAAGCACCTAACTTTAGCCTACCCTAGGCTTCTAACCAGGACATTATTCAGAACAACTACATTAGATTGCCATGAATATTTCCCATGGGGTCAAAATCCAAAAGACAACTTTAAAAAATGTTGGTTTCTAAGACTGCATGTTCATCAAATGAATTTAAATTAGGTGGAGTAAGGAATATTATGCTTTGCAATGCAGTGTACAATCCTAAAATAAATCCGTGAATGAAAATATCCAAACACAAACACAGGTTGATATAACTCAGAACATCCTAATTGCTCTTGGAGTGTCATAAAGAACATATAAACTGTGTCATCCTGACAAAAACCACCCCTGGATCCTGGAGTTTTCTACTGAGTTTAAGTTTATGCTAAAATAAAAAGGAACTGTTTTCAAGGGCACAACAGTTAGATGTCTAACTCCAGGCAAAGTCAACACCTGAGACAATATATTATACTAAAATCTTGGAAAGATTTCCAAAACCTCTAAAAAGAGATAGGCAGAATTCAACCACTGATAGCTAAGTGAAGTTTTGTAACCTATGTAAGACAATTCAAGATTGTTCTTCTGACAAAAAGGCTATTCCTGACTTCCCACCACCTCATGACCACATATTTTATTGTATCTTTCTTGAACTGGAATGAAATGAAGAAGAGCCCAAAGTTTTTGTTGGGTTTTTTTTTGGGGTTTTTTTTTTAGGAAAATTTTTCACTTTGAGGTAAAGAGAAGAATAAGTATGTTGAGGAAGGCAGGAGCATTGTAACATTAAAATACTCATAAATTTGAAGACAACAAACAGAAGGTGCAAAGTGATAGCTTACATTTAGAGATCAAAATTCCTATGCCTCTTCAGCCTAGTTAGCTCTTCAGAGGTAGTATTAAGTATATGTTAGATATGCAAATCAGATACTAAGCAAATACAGCATCTATTAGATATACTTGAAGCTTTCTAGCTATTTTAAGACAATACAGACACAGCTATGTAAATACTTGGAATTTAATCCTCAGAAATCCATGTTCTCAACACAGACATATGGCATTTGCTAAAATTTAAAGCAAATGTGTTTTCCAAGTCACTTAGACCCAAACCAACAGAGAAAAACAAAAAAGTCACCCCACAGTTATTAAAAATTTTCCTTTAGATTTTTTAACCTATTCTGCAAGGCATGGAAATACTCAGATTATTACCTTACAAGGCATCTCTCTCACAATAATACAAATTAAGTTGAAAAGTATGTCCTCAATATTTTCAAAACAAGCATATAAATTTTCATTTCAAACTGTCCTAAATTTTCTTTCCATAATAATTTTAAAGGCATATTTCAAAGGGAAAAAAAATCCAAAGAAATGTAAAAAAATAATGTTTTTTTAAATCCAAACAATATTTTTTCTCCCCCACACTTCTCATTCAGAACTGCGAGTTCATCAGAGCAATAGCAAAATCTTTTCCCACAAAACTTCAGCCTAAGGACTTAGGCATAGAATAGAGTACTTCAAACAATGAACCACAGTTCAGGGATAGACTGGGGAAATGAGGACTGTTCAGCCCAGAGAGCAGAAGGTTGAACGGAGACCTCAAAGCCACCTCCCAGTATCTGAAAGGGAAGCCAGAAAAGGACTCTTCTCCAGGAACTCTAGTGACAGGACAAGGAGTAATGGATACAAACTGAAAGAGGGAAAATCTAGATATTAGGAAAATTTCACAGAAATTAGCTATTAGGAAGAAATTCTTTATTGTGAGGGTCCTGAGGCACTGGGAAAGGTTGCCCAGAGAGTTTGTGGATGCTCCAACCCCAGCAGAGCAGCCTGATTTAATGGGAGGTATCCCTGCCCATGGAAAGGGGCACTGGGACTAGGTGATCTTTAAGGTGCCTTAACATTCTAAAAATCCGTAATTCTATGGTTCTTAAAAGGTAACCAAATTTTATGGATTTTTTCTTAATAAAATAAATGGTTACAAGTCTTCCTTCCCTGAAGAAAGTGTGTATGTTTAAAAGGACTGCTGTTTCAAGTGTCTCTGTTCTGCCTCATTTTAAACCTAAAACTCCTTTTCATATTCCTTAGATGAAGCTCAGATAAAGATAACTTTCTTATAACTTACTAGACAGCCTGGGAAATTTTTATTAATAATGACTAGGAATTAAATTTTAATGTAAAAACCATTACAGGTTATATATATTTATATAGTGTATAAATAGAGGGTATTCACTGCTAACAAAATTGCCATGTAGCTCTTATAAGCAACTTACATTTTCAGAAAGAAGTGGGAAGAAAACAAGGCAAAAAAAGCCTTGTTTCTGGTTTCTCGTGGTGTACAAGATCCCCAGTGATATCTGTTCTCTTTCCAGGAAGGCAGACACTGGATTACAGCAACAGAGCAGTATCAACCCAATCTGAATCTCCTTGAAAAAAGAGTATAATAAGGATCTCTGGGAATACAGTTTTCATGATTCACTTCCAGAAGGGACACTGCTGGAGATTACACAAGGTGAGGTTCAGCAGCATCCACTGTGCATACATCAGTATTTGCAGGGGGGGAATCAAGCCCAGAGCCTGGTCTTGTACTGTGGTATTTCTTGGCCAGAAAAATACCCACACTCACAAATGGATTTGTTTCCAGACCACAGAAGTTTAAATAACATTTAAGAAATACTTTGAACGAAAACAAGTGAACTTCTAATGATAAACAACTTCTGTGAGACTCTCTATATTTATACTACTCAGTTCCATGCAGAGCTAACAACAAAGGGCTTGAACAGTCTGCAGTGTTCCACATCTACCACCCTGTAAAGGTCACAGTGGGAGCCCAGCTTTGCTCTGTGCCTCCACCAACAGCTGAGCAAGGTTTTGGCTGGCCTCCCACCCTCTGCCCTTAGTCATCCTGCAGTCTGGGGATGCACGATCTGGATGGCAAAAGAGCGAGCTCATGCTACTGAACCCTCCTTATGATGCAGCTCTTATGCCTAATTCATCAGGCACCTTGGAGAGCCATCAACTCATCAACAGCCACATGGTGAGTGTCTTAGCTCAAGACTGGTGTATGCTCTCTTTTGGTGCACCACTGTGGTTAAAGAGACTGAGAAGATAAGTATACATTGATAGTGAAATGTTACCAACACTTCTCCTTACTTACTCACTGCTCACTGGACTATTTTCCCAATATTAACAAAATTAAAGCAAAACGAAGTGAAAACAAAAAAAATTAAACAAAAACAACAAAGAGGAGATTTGAAATAATTCCATGTCCTGAGTAGAATATTTTATAAAAAAATATTTTATATAATGTATGTATTTATTTTTTTGCAATGCATTTAAGACAACGAGAGACTTTCTTAATTTCTGAAGTGTTTCGAGTACAGTGTTTTCGAGTACATTGTGATTGCATATGCAGATATCCAGTACCTTCTACCCATCCTATTCATCTTTTTTACCCAGTACTTACCCGTTTGCTGTCTGCTATGCCATCCTCTGGGTTCCTTTGTAAAGAGACTCTCACCATCAGCAACAAGCTGAGGGTGCTGCCACATGCAGATACACATCTGTACATAACACAGAAAGCAAATTTTCCCTCAGTTCTCCTTCTGGCTTCTCTCCTTACTGGCTTTATACCTTGCACAGCACTATAGTATAGTAGCTCTTGAATCTTCACATTCAATTCTGGAGATTTAAACTCTTCATTTGGTGATGCAGTCTCTTTCCTCTCAGAAATAGAAAACTTTAGTAAGTGTTCATTGAAAAAATAAAACATGTTAAAGCACAAATGGGCAATCTAATCTGACTGGGAGTGAAAATTATCTCTGCTTAGAAACAGAAATTAAAATTATACCAGTTGTATATCTTGCAGATTCTCCAATGATTCTTTGAATTGCAGTAGGAAACTTTGGATTTACATTTGGCTTTTGCAATTCAACAAAAGTCTTATTAAAAAAAAAATAAATAAAAAGTGAAAAAAACCAGGCCAAAATTCATAAAACAATATCTCTGCCCTGAAAAAATAAAGAACAGTCCCCAGCCCTCACAATGCAACATCAACTTTACCTGCATGAATTGCATTTGGTGTTTGATTCTTTACTTTTTCTTGAAATGGTCATATTCCTTAGTAGATTAATATATTTTTTGTTGCTGTTGTGGCTTTCTAGTACAGTATGACCACAGCCTTTCTGGGGAGAAACTTAAGGATGCAGGCTTCTGTCAGGGTGCAGAGCAACCTCTGATGTTCATACTCTAGCTGTTTAGCACTGACAGACAAGGGAAGGGTCGAGGTCAAAAATACTCCTACTTTGCTGTCCCTCCTCAGCAGGAAAATGGATTTGTAAAGTGCTTATCCTCAGCTGGACAGGATATTTTGAACTTGCCAGTCCTGACAGGGTATGTAAAGTAGTTATACATAACCATTTAGATGTATGTGTGATTTATGACTTCCTATGTGAAAATATTTTAACACCTTTCTGGAAGTGCAGTAATTTCAACTTTTCAGTTTGCTAAAGCACCCAAAGACCAACCTTACAGAGAATCAGATCCCACTGCTGAGTCATTATCCAACTTGGGTTTCTAAAGATGAATGACATGAACAGGGATGTTCACTGTCCTTACAGAACTTCACTCAGGATACTTTAGGGTCTTGGTATCCAACCTGACCAGCCTATTTTTTGAACAGTGCCTGACTTTCACTGTGTCTGAAATCTACTGGGGAGGCATGAAGATTTAATTGATAGCTTTGCAAAGTTTCCATGAAGTCAAAGGAAAGAGACCCTCTGGTTAGCTCTGGATGTCTGTAATTGAAAAACAAATACATACACATAGTCCTTTGAAAACTGAAGATTCATCATCCAGTTTCCATTTTGAAGGGGTTTGGATTTGGGGCAATAAAAACCCAAGTGGTTTTCAAACCACTGTGTGTACAAAATTAAATAGCTGGTTTCTGACAGATTTTAATTGGAACCCTTCTTTATCGTTCAGCAGGACCTAGTAACTTCTGATCTGTAAGAACTTTGTTTGCTGTCTTTGTTTGTTTTACTGCAAAGTTTACATTGTGCTGTGTTGTCTGTAGATTAAAGACCTTGATCATAACTATAAATACAGGAATCTTCAGGAAGGTGTTTCTGAAGAAGTACAAGAAGATAAGGGCCTAAAAAGAAAATACTTTACTAGGTTTATATCTCATAGGCTTCTCTCAATATTGTCTTTAAAACTGAAATAACTTCATATAAATTTATCTGAAGAACATCCAAGCAGAAGCTCAACTGTTTGCAAAAGCTGAGGAAAAGCATTTAAGTCTACTTGGCATCATTTCAGTTCTTTATAAATCTATTACACAAAAAAAATCTTAGCTCCAGGGAGCTAAGCTATTGTACCTGAACTGGAAGGTCTGACCCAGATATGGATTGTACCTATTATGTAGAGACCATCAATTGACAAACATTTGAAAGTGTTCAGAGTACCAACAAGAATAATATAAAAAAAGAAAAAAAAATTGTCACAAAAACATATCATGAAACACCTGAGATACAATAAAGAAGCTAGTGCTTGTTCATTGTGAACAGACATTTTCAAGTGTTTTACAGTTTTTATTTTGTTTTGTAGCAAGTTCAGTAGAATTAGAAAAACTCAGAAAACACCTGGCTTTCAGAAAAATGCTTCTCTTAAAGAAAATCTAAAAAGTTACGCAATGATTCTGGGCATGTGATCTGGGTATTTGAGTACCCACAGCACTCGCCAGAATCTGGGGGAGAGGAACAGAATTTCTTTATTCTCTTTAAGTTGTAAGTGATTCAGCTTGAGTAGGTTTCAGACAATGGTGCCCAGCGAAAACCAGACCTACAGGAAAATTGGACAGACTGTCAAGGAGATCTTAGAGATGTGGGCTAAGGAGGCAGAAACATTGTTTTCTTCTTTGACAATCAGATTTGGAAAATGGAGTTCAACCTCCAAGTGGAGTTGATGGATTTTTTCTTTTTGCATGTGTAAACCAGAAGCTCACATCATTGTCAGAATCCACATGCTCTGAACCCATGCCAAAATAAACCAGGTGATCTGCTTCATACATGAACCTGTTGTTAGTGCTGCAGTTCTTGTGCCTACTTTGACCTTTGTGCATCAGCCTTGGTCATACTGAAATGAAACTTTCTTCTTAATTTCTTCCAATTCAGGATGGAGCTAAATGAATCAGAGGAGTTTTTTCACTGATTTGTGTAGGATTGTGTTTAACATCTAAAACACCCTAGGCTTTTTGTTGTGGTGTATAAAGCAACTTAAGGTAAAAAAATACCCCTTCTTGATGATACTAGAGTCATTCTTAAAAATAATAGAAGAAAATTAAATTTCAGGAACAAAACACCTCTGAATTTTCCCCTGTGTTAGCATCCTTGGCTGCAGTCTAGAGCAGAGCAAGAGCTGTGTGCTTTCTATGTGAGTGCAATATCAAGCACTACAAATGTTCAGCTTAGAACTGTCAAGCCACACATAAAATATTGATACCTCACATTGGCAGGGTTAATATAGTGTTATTTTAATTGCAAACACACTGTGGGTGATTAGTCAAACTTGGTGTGTCTTGAATTCCAAGATAAAAATGCCTTCTGGCTGGACCTCCTATGCAATTAGCACTATGACCCTCATGTGCTCTTCTCTGTTATTAATATGATTGGTCTAATATGAGTATTAGACATCATTCATTAACCTGTTGTGAACCATCTTAAAAACCATCTCTGAATAATAGACTACATTCCTTTTTCTAAATCCATTTACAAGTAAGGAAAGTGAAAAGGATGAAGATGAGCTTTCTCCATTACATTGACTGGTATAGTGTTAAGCAATATGTACTGTATGAAACTATGAAAGAGCAAATTAAATAACAGGGCATATCTGACTTATTAGTAATGGATGATCAGGTGCTCATTCTCTTGAATTTCCACCCTGTTCAGAAGATGAATGCACATGCCAGAACAGAAATATGTTAACTGACCCTGTCTGCATAAACTAATGCACATCTGGAAGTTCACTGTTTTGCCAGCTTCCTTTATGCTCTATTTATTCCTTTCCTTTCCTTTCCTTTCCTTTCCTTTCCCCTTTCCTTTCCCCTTTCCTTTCCCCTTTCCTTTCCCCTTTCCTTTCCCCTTTCCTTTCCCCTTTCCTTTCCCCTTTCCTTTCCCCTTTCCTTTCCCCTTTCCTTCCCTTCCCTTCCCTTCCCTTCCCTTCCCTTCCCTTCCCTTCCCTTCCCTTCCCTTCCCTTCCCTTCCCTTCCCTTCCCTTCCCTTCCCTTCCCTTCCCTTCCCTTCCCTTCCCTTCCCTTCCCTTCCCTCTCCTTTCCTCTCCTTTCCTCTCCTTTCCTCTCCTTTCCTCCCCTTTCCCCTTTCCTTTCCTTTCCTTTCCTTTCCTTTCCTTTCCTTTCCTTTCCTTTCCTTTCCTTTCCTTTCCTTTCCTTTCCTTTCCTTTCCTTTCCTTTCCTTTCCTTTCCTTTCCTTTCCTTTCCTTTCCTTTCCTTTCCTTTCCTTTCCTTTCCTTTCCTTTCTCCTTTCCTTTCCTTTCCTTTCCTTTCTCCTTTCCTTTCCTTTCTCCTTTCCTTTCCTTTCTCCTTTCCTTTCCTTTCTCCTTTCCTTTCCTTTCTCCTTTCCTTTCCTTTCTCCTTTCCTTTCCTTTCTCCTTTCCTTTCCTTTCTCCTTTCCTTTCCTTTCTCCTTTCCTTTCCTTTCTCCTTTCCTTTCCTTTCTCCTTTCCTTTCCTTTCTCCTTTCCTTTCCTTTCTCCTTTCCTTTCCTTTCTCCTTTCCTTTCCTTTCTCCTTTCCTTTCCTTTCTCCTTTCCTTTCCTTTCTCCTTTCCTTTCCTTTCTCCTTTCCTTTCTCCTTTCCTTTCTCCTTTCCTTTCCTTTCTCCTTTCCTTTCCTTTCTCCTTTCCTTTCCTTTCTCCTTTCCTTTCCTTTCTCCTTTCCTTTCCTTTCTCCTTTCCTTTCCTTTCTCCTTTCCTTTCCTTTCTCCTTTCCTTTCCTTTCTCCTTTCCTTTCCTTTCTCCTTTCCTTTCCTTTCTCCTTTCCTTTCCTTTCTCCTTTCCTTTCCTTTCTCCTTTCCTTTCCTTTCTCCTTTCCTTTCCTTTCTCCTTTCCTTTCCTTTCTCCTTTCCTTTCCTTTCTCCTTTCCTTTCCTTTCTCCTTTCCTTTCCTTTCTCCTTTCCTTTCCTTTCTCCTTTCCTTTCCTTTCTCCTTTCCTTTCCTTTCCTTTCTCCTTTCCTTTCCTTTCCTTTCTCCTTTCCTTTCCTTTCTCCTTTCCTTTCCTTTCTCCTTTCCTATCCCTCCCCTCCCCTTCCCCTTCCCCTTCCCCTTCCCCTTCCCCTTCCCCTTCCCCTTCCCCTTCCCCTTCCCTTCGTTTAAAAAATCGAATAAAAAATTAAAAAACAGAAATCAAGTATTCCACTGGATACAATAGCATTATATATTTTACATCAGCTGAGGAAAAAAGCCCAGTAAAAGAACATTATCTACAAGAAGCAAGACTGGATTGCTAACAGGAAATGATTATACATTAGAAAGGTTTCCTGTATCACTATTTTACTTAATAGCACTCTGAACTGAGTATTGCTGTTTTGCTCCTACGTGAAAGCTTGGCCATTTCAATTTTATTTCCCATCTCATATGCCTGGTCCTGTCAGTGTTCCTGGCTTATGATGTGTGAGACACCCCTTCTCTGTTCTGCAGACAAGGTCACACCTGTGGCCAGATGTCTGCCTGAGAAGGCTGTTGAGATTTACTTAATCTGATGGGTAAGGCAAGCCCCATCACAGAGAAAAATATTCAAAGCACTGCAAGAAGCAGAGAGGGTAAGATGAAGGATGATGCCTGGTTTCTGCACTTCACTAGGAAGTTTCACACCTGGTTTTGCAAAACTCCACAAGGTCCCTTCTGTTTGATGGGCAAGGGGTCAGCTGTGCTCTCTCTGCTGGTGTGGTCACTAGTAGGGCCTGGGACCTTACTGCCCTGCAAATGTGTGAGGTGTAGGCATGACAGAAGCAGAAGGATTCTCTTGGATGTCCAGCTCATAATACCTGAGACTTGGCAGGATGTAAAAGTGAAATAACCTCCCTTAAAGGAAGTCAGTGTTCATATTTCATACCCTTTATTTGTTTGGAGTAGGATTCTGAGGACGAGTCCCCATTAACATAGGACTGATTTTTGTATGTTTATAATAGGATTAAGCCTTCCTCAGTGAGTATATAATTATTCTCAATATTCCTATTGGAAGGGACAAGGGATTTGCTGACTTTTCTCTCTGATGTCTAGCATGCTATTTTGTTAAGATATCATCTTTTAAATCAAACTCCTGAATTGATTGAAGAAGAGTAGTTCAGTGATTGCTTTTGACAAGTGGGCATGAAATACTTGTTAAATAGCTGTGTGTTGTTATCAAATGAGTATTGTGCTGTTTTCACAGAGATATCCAGGGCCTCTTAGAAAGTCATACCTAATGCTTAAATTAAACATTGAATCACATGACTTCAGCAGAAGTCAGCTACTAATAACATAATTCTTACTGATCTGCTAACAACCTGGAGATCAGTTCAATTGTTAGGAATTCTAGCAATACCAAAATTACCACTATGTTGAATTATTAATGGTTTGTATCAAAGAATGAGCTTAAATTGCTTTGGTCTTGTGTAAAAATTCCTCTGATCTTTGGCAATCATTATTTATTTACAGCTCCCATACGTTCTCCCTCTTTCACAAAGAAATAGGGTTTCTTAAGTATGGCCAGGAGGCACTGAATTTTTATATGTAGTACTGTCTCTCAGTTAGAAAGACAGGGAAGAACTGCTGGATTGAAGGTTCAGCAGCCAGCTTTTCCGTGTGAAAGGCAGGTTATCTAAACATTTTCTTCCCCTGAGAGAGATATTCATAATATTTATTCTAAAATACAAATATTAGGACTCTTTGCTACATGTGAATTATCCTTAGGTATAGTAAATACAGTTCAGGTTAAAATAAAATCAGGGCATAGCAACAGCTAGTGTTTACATTTATAAAAAGTACATGTGGAGATTATTGCAGGAAACTGTTCCTGAATTTATTAAAAAGCCTCCTTTTTAGTTAGATAAAGAACATTTTAACATTTGGACTTGAACCCAAGTTGGCTTAACTGTATAATGTGGCTTCTATAGAGTATCTCTCTGTTTAATGTGGACATCTTCCCCTAAATTGGTTCATTTTGAAGAAGGCAGATTAATACCAAATGTCCTGATTTATAAATTACACAGGACTGGATATTTAATTTTTTTTCTTTAAATTCAGCTTCGATCTATCAACTAGCGTCTTGACAATCCTTTAGAGTCAAAGAGAGATAGGATCACCCATTTGTCACTATTACTTGTCTGTGTCAGACATATAATTACTTGAAGCATCTGGTCAGATACAATGAAAATGGAACAGAGAAGTAAAGGACATATCTGAGATACCATTGCAGTTTGTACTTAAAACTGCAACACAATATCAAATTGTGCATGACACTGCTTTAAAGAGAAAGACAAATACAGAACAAACCCCTAGATTTTTGGTTTTGAAAATAATTGAAGCCATTTGTTGCTTTGACCGGATGTTCTTCTGTTGATAATCTGTTAACGTTCACAATATATACATAGAATTGATTTTCCTCAGAAACAGGATATAGCAAACGTTCCAAGTAAAATGCCTTTCAAATTTTCATACAGCGGTTCTCAGTTCTGTCAGCTTTTATTTAAAACTGCTTCTACATAAGCAAATTACAGGAATATGGTTTTATTTGCTATTCCTTTTACTCTCTAGACATCAAACTAGGTGAGAGTGGACTATAAATCCTCAAATTATGCTTACTAATTTTATAAGGTTTAACTGAAGATGCACTCAGATTGTTAACAGGGTTTGATCATTCCAGTACCATGAAAGGGAGAACATTAGGAGGCTCACTAGCTACTTAGTTAGTGTATGTTACTATCAGACCAGAGCAATATAAATCAGCATCCTTTTCCTAAAATGCTTATTCCTACATTAAAGTCCTACTTCCCCTCTATGGTAGATATTCCTACTGAGTTCCACACTCACGCAGAAGGGCTGGTCTTAATTACAACCTCTATAGCAATGTCCCTGGCCTGCTTATTCCTACTCTATAGAACTCTTTGGGAATAGATATCAAATATGAACACACTCTTTGCTCTCTCTCTGAAGCAATCTTGCCTATGATAAGTCAGGCCTGAAAGGGTTCACCTGGTTCTTGGAGCAGAAATCCACTTCTCCAAATATATGTTCCACTGAATCACCAAATCCTGGCACGGACATACAGGAAAGGCACATCATTAACTGCAAAAGGCACTGCCTGCTGATAACTCCAGATAACCCATAGGATGCATCTCTATAACCCACTCTAACAGTGAAGTTCTTTCCAAAATGCTCAGTGCTAACCCAGTGTTATTACAACCGAAATAGCAAGCAATTAAATTTCCATTGCAAAGAAAATATGAACAAAGCTGAACACTCTTGTAAAAAACCACACCGTTCAGATGGGGAAAGCAGCTTTGAATAGCTGAGAACTCTGTCAAATCAACATCAGTTCACTCATCAGACCACTCCAAGGTACTTCTCTTTGCAATAACATAATGCATTTCAATTTCTGTCACTATCAGTTTTCCATGCTTAGAAAAACAATGCTGCATGATTACTTTATCGCTCTAAAGACAGTGATTTTTCCCTCAAACTGTCCCAAATAAAATCTAGCAACATTAAATGTATACAATAGCAAAATTAAAACGAAGTACTATACAGAAAGTAAACAGCAAGGGTGTAGGGAGATTACATCTAAAAACATCTCCTCTAAGTTAAAGACTACAGAAAGTCAAGAGTGAAAACTCAAGGTTAGAATGAAAGCACCTTTGAAATGTTTTCTGCAATGGTTATTGCACTGTTCTACCATTCTTAGTTGCAAACTCTCATACAGTTCCCTATATTAAAGTTGCTATATATATATTTAAATCCTTTTCTTCATATATGCAAGAGGTAAAAAGTTGGTTTTTTTCAAAATCCTTACAGGAGAATGACCTTCATAAAGGCAGCTCCCTCAGATGCTTAAAGAAAATAGAACACCTCTGTCTATTTATTAAAATATGCAGATAAGTTCAGGGATTTTTTTTTCCTTTGCTCCCAAGAAATACAATTTTTAATATATGCTGTTATATGATTCCATGCAAAGAAGCATATTTTATTTTACAATATGCAAATATGCTGCATTTATCAAAAGCAATCCTCATCAAGTTTTCTTTCTTTTGGGAAAATTAAAACATATATTTTGCAGCTAACTGTGCAATATTATTGCATCTAATATGATTTTACCTGAGGGAAACCAATGAATACAAGTTTAGGTGAAAGACTTTGAAAAATGGCCCCTCTCATATTTAGTACACCACTTTGTTTAACAATTGAGGAAAATACTCTTTTTAACTGAGAATGAAATCAAATCTTCTCTGTCCCTTCAATTAGGGTAATCCCCCTCACAGTTTTTAATTAAACAGCCCATACATTTGAGGTATTAGATCAATTTCATACATGATGAAATATTAGTAATCTGGAAATCACTGCAACACACAAAAACCCCTCTAAATGGTATCATGGGAAAGGTAATCATGATGCAACTCTCCACTCACCCAAAAAATGTTATCTTTTACAGTTTCTCAGACATTACTTGTACAATCAATCTCTTGTAGGATGCTTTGCACTTGGATGGTGATGAAGTGTAGTGGACTGCCATTTCTATCTGAAGTAAAAATTGTCATCCTTTCTGAACCATAGAGATAATTTTTTGTTGTTGTTTTATATGCATACATCAATATTTGACTATAAAATAACATATTCACACTGCCATACAAGAGATTATGTGAAATTAGTGAAGTATCCATGATAGCAAAGTAACTGGCATGCAGATTATAGTGAGGAAATACTTTTATTCTTAAATCTCAGTTCTGTGTGGCAGTCATCTTAATTTCTGCCAAGCTGAGAATAAATATTTCCAAACTGGTTCACGAAATGTGCTTTAGTCTGACCTCAATTACGACCAATTTATGCCAGGCTAATTGTGGTAAGACTTTGCACTACATCTTTTTTAACCTTACTCTTTGTGGTTATCCTTTAAGGTTATCTTTGCATCATGGTGGATTTGCCATCACCATATTACTGTCATCCCATTTTGCTGAAATCAGATTAATTATATGTCCAGTCTTTTAGTCTTAGAATTTTTCTCTGGAGTGTAAGAATCAAAAGTGGTTTTATTATTTTACCTTATACTGGCCCAAGTAGAGTACAATCAGCATTAAAATCTTATCACTTAGGTAAATCAGTGAACAAAGCTTCCAATTTTTTATGAATATATTAACAATACAGAAAGCTGAGTCCTGGATGCTCACCAAACACAAAGAAGTCTTACTTTTCCCCCAAGTGTCTTTTCTCCAGTGAATTTTTTTGTGCTTTAGTTCATAAGTTCACAGGAGTGCTCTTGGACACCATCAAATAGAGATTCAGTAGTCACTTGTTATTTCTGATATGTAATGGTCTCAATACAGAATAAGAGTGTCAAATGACTTCTGCATTAGAAGACTGACAACTGTCAGAATTTATCAAAGACCTATTACAGGCATGGATGTTCTCAAAGTCTGCTGCATATGGTCTTATAAACTTTTCCTGCTATTGTAATTTCTGTGGAAAAGTTTTATTCATCCATTAAATTAAATGAGCAGGAAGGAAGTTCAAAAAACCAGTCTGTAACAGGACTTGTAAAATTAATAAGAAATTCCAGGAACCAAAACAAAATGATAAAAACAACCTAAGTAAAAAAAAAAAAAAAAAAGAATTAATCCAAGCTTTTGATCATTCTTCAGCCATCCCTCTTGGGACTTGGCTTTACCAACACATCTCTCCAGAAGTTATACTGCAAGGCAATATAGAAATACATTTATGATGACAAAGTAAATTATTCAATAAAGAAATTCAGGTTTCAGTAATGCCTTTTTTCCTCCTAAATTTATGTAGCAGTATATATTTGCACACTGCTATTTATCTGTCTAGTGAGGTTTTTTAGTATATGAGTGCCTCCTAATGAAAAAATAACCAAAATCACACCAGGGTGATGGTATATATTTCCTTCTACTTAACAGTTGGTGTAATCTTCTCTTCTTTTCCCTCTTTCTGCATCCACCCAACAATTCTTTTTTTCACTCTCTTTCTAAATAAATTCACTTACATATTCTTCTTACCCACTTAGTCTTCATTTTAGCTACTTTCCAGGGAAATGTAAAAAAGAAACCAGAAATATCATTTTTCTTTCCTTTTAAAACCAGTCATTTTCATGATGGTATAAATTTCATATACTGATAGGCTTCTTAGACTGTTGCTGCCCTCTTCACAACTTAGACTTTGCATTTTACTGAAATAGATTAAAATTCAGCAGTTCAAATGGAAACCAGAATCTAAAGATCATAGCACCCAAAAATGGAGAAGAATCAATTTAAAACTAGAGACTTTTCTCTTTTTTTGGCAAGGTTTAAAATAATAATGCAAAGATCTGTAAATAATTGAGAAAAATAATAATAAGCATTTTCTTTATTTTGTTATTATTTCAGAAAAAAAAAAAAAACATTTTTTACTCCTCCTTAAATTCCAAGTTTCTGGTCCTTGTTTTTTATTTCCCAGGAGAAAGGGAATGGTGACATCTCCTTTTTCTTACCTGTTTCTCATTAGTAAGTACAGATGCCTAAATTAAAAATGCCAAGGAAATAAAATTTCTTTTTAGCAAAAATGTTTTTCTTAAAATATGGCATACATTTTATTTGGAAATCAAAGAATGACTAATCTTACTTCTTGTGATTTATTTTTAATAAAAGTTCAGAGGTTTTTCCCAGTTTCTCCACTGAATAAATAAACATTACATTGCAGAAATGAGCCTTAAAAGTCTTCTGGGTTCAGAAATGGCTTATTGCTAAGACTTACAGTGCAAAATAATAATTTTTTTTTTTTAATTTCAGCTCTTATCAGGTTTTAAAGCAGACATACTCTTATTGAGAAGATCTCTTACTGAGACAGGTGATAACTAAAGACATTTTGGTTTCTTGACTCAGTAAATAAGCAGAAGTCGCAAAAATGTTATTTTAAAAATCACATATTATTTTTCAATGGTGTTTTCATTGGAGATAGACTGGTGGTAATCCAGGTTGAAGTCCATCCCCCAGAAAATTGATTAGTTGAAGTAATCAGTCCAAAAGTTATGTAATTTCATTTGCTATGACTACCATGCAGAATTGTAACTTGCCTTTGTTTTCTACAGAAGACATTAAAGAATGTTCTGCCTTTTTGGGTGTCAAGGCATATATGTAATCTATACATTCAATTACTGACTTTTTTTTTCTACTTACCTCTTGTTTCCCAAGATCAGATGTTCCTTTTTAAGGTCTTGAGGAACTATTAATACAAAAGCAACTTCCTTCTTTCTCTTGTTTTTCTGTTTCAATATTTTAGAAAAAATAAATCAAAACACAGTCATGCTGTTACTGTTAAGTAATTCCTTAATCTGCAAAGAGACAAGAATTCCACTGGTTTAAAATAGTCATAGTCTCTGCAAAAATCAACTGGAGCCATTAGAAAAGCCAACCAATTGAGAAAATCAGGAAGCAGAACTTGTAAGAAAATCTTTGTATACTAATTATTTGATCTGTATTATATATTATCTAACAAAAAATTTCATTCCATCTATCACATTATTCTAAACTATGCAGTCAAAAGGTTTACAGCCCAAGAAACACACCTTTAATTCTGAAACTTCTATTGTTTTCATTTTCCATTTTATATGAATTCACATCCCAAAATGCACTATTGACTTAAAAGGACTGCTCACAATATTGAATGGCAGATAAGAAAAAAAAAAAATGAATGTGAGAGTGTGGAGAGATGTGAGATATTTATTTGTGTTTGTAGTGCTGTGTGGGAATGCTCAGTTCTGTCTTGCTTCTTCTGCAGCTTTAAAAGAGCAAAAGGAGCATTTACAGTGTGAAAAACATTAATGACAATAGCACTTAATAATCATGCATGTACTTTTGGATGGTTTTTACAACAGCACCATACTACATTCTTATCAGGGAATGGCCTAGGTGGCTGTTAATTTTTTTTTAATTTTTTGAAATTTATTTTTCTAGCCTTAATTTTATTCTTATATGAGCTTTTAAAGACCACATTAGTTTGAAATTCAAGTATATGCTGTTGAGTGACAAAGAAATAACACATAAATTCACAGGATTATCCTCTGTGTAAAATAGTTTTTTAGCTTATCCAAAAGATTTCCTCACTGACATCTTCCCTGCACTGCAGGGAAGCAGATACCTGACACACTTTGGGCTTTTTAAACATTTTATTATGATGTTGCCCTTAATTTAGACACATTCCTTATTGATTGGCAGCATTGCTTGTGATGGAGAGTGTAATTCCTGCACTGTTAGATTCTGGGAAACTTCCATTTACCTCAGCAGAGCAGTACAGAACATTGACGCAGCTACGTGGTAGCTGGCAGAGTTCATCTAGAAGGTCTGGAGGAAAATCACTACTTGGAATCATATTTTCTTACCTACCAATATGTAGCAAAAGACCAGAATCTCAAACATATGCTCATGACATAACTTAGTTTAGGTAGATAAAAAGACAAAGACATTTTGGATACGTTGTTTACTCAGAAAAGGTCATTCACTGACAAGAATTAACTTTGCTAATAAGAATTGAAGAGTTTTATTTTTTAATATAAATATTTGGCTAATAGATATAAAAGGTATTTATTTTCTCTTCAGTTGGCTTTCTTTCCTAGGATTAGTATAGCATGACAGATGGCTGATGTCATCTTTACTTGGAAGAACTCAGCTGGCAATAATAGCATGGTACATTTCTGGGGATTTGTGGTACTGTATGTCATGGAATCGTTTTCAACCAAAAAGAGTCCAAAAGGGAATTCCCAGAAGTAAATATCTGCCTATGATATCCTACTGTGTCTTGTTGATGCATCACAAACAGAAGGAAGCATAGAGTCTTTATAAACTCCATAAATATTTACAATATTGCTGAAAATACATTGGAAATGCTACAGATTGCAAATGGTATGGGCCCCCTTGGCACTGTAACTTTGATTTTGCTGTTGAGTGAGAATAACAAAAACTGGTGATTTATATATATCAGAATCTGCTATGTATATATTTGAAGTTCAGTGATTTTTGTCACATTTGACATTCATGTGTAATAGAGAGAAAGCATTAATATTAGTAGAATGTAGATACGCTGGTTGATTGTTTTTCATTTTGCTAATGATTGCTGTGATGAGTGGAATAATCTCAGGGTCGGAGGGTTAAAGTTAATGAGAGCTTTCCATTGCACCATTGATTAATGGTGGATATTGTCACAAGAGATTTTCAGATTCTTCCCATAAAAAACAACAAAGGTAAAAATGATGCCAATTTAAACAGTTTCACTTTGACTACCTACCAAAATGTTTCTAAACCTGTCATAATGACATGTAGGCCTGAGAGAAACTGTGAGAAATTATATAAAAATATTTAAATTGTATCAGATGCTTGTAATGATGTAAATCTCATGCTTTTTAAATCCACACTTTATCTATCTAGGTTAAACTGTAAGAGATTTTAAATTCCTCTCCTAAACGCATGTTGAAGAGTACACTTTATAAAGGCAGAATAACAGAATATATTGTAGCATATGTTTGCATATTAGAATATGATTCTTTCAATAGCTGATTTAATACATAAGATTTAAATATGTTGTCTCCAGTTGATATCTGTTCCCTACACTTTCAGTGGAAGACTTTTTCTTCTTCACTCTCACCAAATCAAACAGACTTTACTGACTGGATTTCAAAGACAGAGGGCTAACTTCCATAAAGCTCTTCCTGCAGAACAGAGATACAAATGCAAGAAAGCAGACCAATGTACATAAGAAACTGAGAAAATATTTTTGACAATTATTTTCCATTCCAGTGCTTTTCTCTGTCACAATGAGAGAGAAAAGAGTGACTGTAAGGTAATGAAAAAAAGCATCTTAACAAACAAGACCAACCCACCCTCAGGCCCAAAATCTAACATTACTTTCAAAAGTGGCATATTGTCAAATGAAATATGTTTTTTTAAAATTTCTACTAAGAGCTTTCCAAAATATATACTTTTTTAGCAAAGAATATCATGTCAGAGGTAGTATATGAGAGAATTCAATGACTTAAGACAAATGTCTCTCTTTGTCATATTAACCTATCTTTATATACCTAAGAAATACACAAATAAAATATGACCATGACATTTATATGAGTATTTTTATTCCTTTTCCATTTTTTTATTAGGAAATAAAATGGCTGCATGTACCATGGTTAAAAGAAGTTAAATCTTGATCCATCACCTGAACATTATGGACAATGAATGATAATTGACCTATGGTACCTATTAGTACCAACGCAGGTTTTACCCATTATATGAGCAAATTTGGAAAAGGATGGCCTTATAATAAAGCAGGATAAAGCTGTTGTGTTCCACTGTAGCTATATTGATGGTGCACTGAAGAGACCCATCATATGCTGCAACATGGAAAATTGTAGGCTGGTAGGATTTTTAATGCTTTTCTTTTGTAGTACAGTGTACTTCTTTCCTAAGTGTGATTAAATAATCATAAGAACTCCTCTAAGGGCTAATCTGCGTTATTTCCCAGATTTTCACCTTGGGGACATATTGTCCCTTGTCACTGAAACCTCAGGGACAGAAGGGTACGCTACAGGGTGGCACAGCAGGAAGCTGAGATACTGATGAAACAGTGTTCAGTTAATGAAGGCATGGCCCATGGCTTCTGCTGGTATGCCATATGTTTGAAGAAATGCTAATGACTACAATTCAAACACCTTTTTCATCTTAACTATATGTAAATGTGTTTATAAATGCTCTCTTATAAATATACTATCACATTTTTAAAAGCTAAGTGCTAATGTTGCTTTCAACATCTATAATACACAATAATTAAAACTTTAGCAATTCTGTTTAATTATACCTTATGGGAAACTACAGTAATTTATAGAAATTAAGCAGAAAAACAAAGATCAACAGAAATAAAACAGCAGTCTAAGAACTGAATAATAAATCATTTAGATCATTATTTTGCAAAAACAAGAGCATTTTGAATAGACAACTTAGGGCCCAGTTTTCAAACAGCTGAAATTAGCAAGGGGAAGATCAGTTTAAAAACTAATGACATTCTATTAAAAAACTCCTTCAGCAAGTTGAACCAATTGTGACTTTTTTTTTTTTGTGCAGTCGGATCATTTAACAAAACTCAAAAACTTGAACTACCAATTTAAGATCAAAAACTGGGGAGATCTTAATTGGGCCGTGGCTTTTTTCTCTTTGCTTTACCTTTGTGAAAACCCTGTAACACTGCAGGTGATCATTAGCCACAAATGGCATTTTGCAGTGAATCATCTTCTCCCCACGTGGCCAAAACAACATCTCCATTGCAACAGCAGAAGTGGCATTCAGGAAGAGCAGTTGGTGACCAGGTTAGCCTTCATGTGACACTACTATTTTTGCTTCAAGACAGGACACCCTGTTGCAGTCAGAACTGTTCCAAAGAAACTCCCTCACAAGATCCAGGTTAAAGCATGGTGGTATTGCTAATCTGGGACTCTACTACTCACTTTTTTTTTTCCCCTCTTAACATAACTGACTCACTCATAATACAAATTTCACCTAATACCTACTACAGAGTTTGAATAAACTTATGAAGAAGGGCTAAATATTTTAAAATCTCAGACAAAGTCTACTGAAATTACATCTCACACCGGAACAGCCATGAAACTTAACCAACAGTTAACTCAATTTTCATTCAAAAATCCAGTCCAAGCAAGAAGGAAACTAAAATATAAAATGTGACAGCTGCATAAGGACAGTTCTTTAGGACACCATGAGTATAAAGGTAACATACCTGTATCAAGCTACTCTTACTGATTCCTTTCTTTCATTTGATCCTTAAGAATTAGGACAGAAGAAATTACATGAATGAGCATTACTTGTCCAGTTTCAGACAGAAATGTGCTACACTTTCAGTGAAAGATTTTTTCTGCTTCACTCTCACCAAAAAGGGTCACAAATTTGACCTTAACAATGAAGAGGGGAACTGGAAAAGTATTCTATTTTGTTATCATCTTACTTAAAAATTAGGTAATTGTTTGAGAAAAATAATTTCTGACTAACCTTATACTGGAGAGCACTCTGTGGGAACCCAAACCATTCTTGTGTATGTAGTTTACAGAAACACTGGAATCTATTTTACAGTGAAGGCAATGAATGCTTTAAATTTGATTAGAGAGAATGTGAAAGTACACTGCACAGAGGAGGATACCTTGAAGGTAAAACAAAATAAATAAATAGAAAATCATGGTTTCTCAGTATCTTAATGGAAGGTCCTCCAGGCTGGGTAAACAACCTCTTTATCAACTCTGCCATCTCTTCAAGCAGAATTCATCTTCGCCTGCCTCAGCCAAAAGCAGCTTTCTGCCCTGTGTGCCCTCTTCAGCCAGGCAAGACTGACAGTCAGGGTCAAGAATTCTGCCCTGCATATTTGACACATAGGCTCTGAATGCCTCGTTTTTTAACCATTAGCACAGAGTGCTCTGTTGAGGTGTCACTCTCTCCTGGAAGGCTGGTGAGGCATGAGCCTTTTGTTGGACTTTCATACAGAAGAAAATTTCACACTCTGACTGAACATTATTTTTTATTGACAAAAATGTAAAATATGGAGGACTATGGAGGTAATGGGTAATGGACTAGAGCGTGTGTCCTTCAGTTTAGCAAGTCAGTTCCAGCTTGGAAAGCAGAGAATTATTTTTGCTTAGCACTTGCTTGCTGACCTCGGTGAAGAATATGAGTAAAATGATTTTGGGTACCTTCAATTACCACAGTTAACACAAACTCCAGCTTAAAAAAAAATAAAAAAAGGAAAAGGTGTTCTTTTATTCCCATTTCACACATAAGAATATAAGGTAGAAAAAGTAAATGTTCTGGAAAGTAGAGGTGATTAGCCCTTTGACAGGGATTAGGAAACTTTCAATAGCTGATACCCTCAGGTTCAGGCCCAGTAGATATTTAAATATCAAATATGGCATTTATGTAGGGTTTTCTGTTGGGTTTTTATGCTTTTGGGTTTTTTTTTTGCTTTATTTTAAAATCAAATTAATATATAATTTATGTAGGCTACAGAAATGCAAAAAGAGAATAGCACCAACAGAGAAAGGCTTCTGGAATGCAGTTCTCATTAATGGTACTGTCTCACTCCTACAAAACACAGAAACAGTTTTGAGGGAAAAGACTTGAAACCAGATCTACTTTACAAGCTGGTGCTCAGCTACAGAGATAAAACCATTTCTTCCCTTTCTTTCATGGAAGTCTTGGGCTGGTCCTCTGTTCACAAGTTAATTAACTATTCACTTGAGAATTACACATACATGGGGCAACTCTGCTCTTCCTTCTCATTGCATTTTTACAGGCCTAAGTGAGCACATATCAGGTACCTTGAAATAGGCTTTAAATTATTTATATGAGGGAATTCTGAGCCTCAGAAGAAGTCATGAAGCTCTGTAGACATTGGTGATTTGTCCTGTCCACTCATTAATTCCTCAGCTGCAGGCAGCCTCACACATTTTACATCCTATTTCAATTTCTGGGGTGTCTCACTCCTGCTGTACTGTACCCTGTGGAAGGAACCTGACTGCCTAACCAGGGATTCTGCCATGGGGAGGAAAATTTGGCTTTATACTTATTTGTAGAGAGGGGAAAACTGAAAAGCTGTGTATTCCTTGCTTCAACAGAGTGATCCTAGGAATGCCTGTAGGATCCTCAGTCAAGCATCTGGATATTATTAAATAATTCCTTTCTGTTTGTTTTGGAAAAGTAGGCTATTCACCAGAGTATTATTACTTTGTCTCTCCAAGAAATTGATTATGTGTTCCTTCCCTCCATCACTTACAGACCATTCCTTTTCAGTTCCTCTAATGGTATGCCTTGAATTTTCAATGCTTTTTGGACCTATCTATATGTCTTCATTGTTTCCTCACTAGACTTTCAGAAATCTAACAAAGGTCCTTTTGAGCAATGGTGGCTAATAAATCTATCGACTGACAACCAAATCAGATGGGCAATACAATCCCTGGCAAAGATAACTGCATTAAAAATCCACCAAACTAGTGAGAGCTTCTCAATTTGATCAATATGGCTAAAGATATGTGCAGGCTTACATCTTTGCACAATCAGTGTAGCTAAACCAACTGTTTATATTTCAGAAAAAGTATTAAGAAAATTTATTAAATCTAGAATTTAATTTTAAAATTGGCCTTTCAGAAAAACATTTCACCACATAGAATCAAAATAAAGTTTGAAGGTTCTTACAAAATTCTTTGGTGAGGGGAATGCATTTAAAGTTCAATAGAAATATGGTTAAAGTGTTTCAAGACTTCAGTTCTTGGGTATAAATTATATCACAGTTACCAGTGAACCTCAAAATGAAAAATAATTTTGAAACCAACAGCAACATTATATTCCAATAAATGTAGAGAAAGCTGTTAGCCTATTGAAATGTTTTGTTTCAAATTAGAAAACACCTTTCAAGCAAATTTAATCAAAATTGATACTTTCCTTTAACAAGTTCAATTTTGTCAAAATCCTGTTTCCTGACAGCTGCAGTTATAACTTATATTTAGAAGCTTCCAAAACATTTTAATTTTGAGGTTATTATACAGATACTTCCAGTGCTAAAAGAGAATATTGTAAACACTGAAGGCTTAGAATAGCCTTTTCAAAGCAGGATCAAAAGCTTTAAAATGTTGCACATGGATACGGCTAGGGAATTATTTCAAGAGACAAAAAACATTTGGAGAATGTTTGGGAAACATTGCTTTCCATAAATCTATACAAAGAACTGAAGACTCAAGCTTTTGCTAAGGAAAAATATCATATCACATCCTCCTGATTATTTCATTGTGATGTATCTGTTTACTCCCACCTAGCATATGAGACATGAACTCTGGACAGAAGTGAGCAGATTTCAGTAAGGGAGCCTGGTGCCTGCTGAACACCCTTTTTTGCACCAGAAGAGTTGCCAAAAGAGGAAAGAACGTGAAAGACATAGAGCAAAAGCAATCCTGATAGCAAGAAATAAATAAGCTAGGACTTCTTTATCTCTAGCTTTCATTTTACTTTATTTTTTATTGGAGAAGAAGGACAGCCTATTTTTAAGGGCATATTCATGCCACCCTTCCTTGGAGTAGTAGAACACATAGTACCCGTCATTGCTAAGGCACAGTTCATTTCACTAAAGGTATCCAGAAAGCTAATTATCTCCTGAGAACTTGCTATAATTTTAAGGTTATGCAAAAGATGTTAACTAATCACACAGCTCCCAGATATTTGTAACACGCAGTGTGACTCTGAGGTTGCATTTAAATGAGAGACAGGCATGACTACTGATGTGTTGTTTGTTAGTGCTGCACAGCAAGCAAAATGCTACATTACACAGTGCCAAATTCACAATACTTCATCGGTTATGCTTCAGAGATAACAGAGAGCATACAACACTTAATCAGTGTTCAGTGTTCCACAGGCTATATTAAATAATAATAATAATAATAAACTGAGAAGTACTCCAGGAAAAAGATAGACTACAAAATTAATTACAAATTGCAAATACGGTGCAATGCAAATGAATGCAAATAAGAAAAGCAAAATGTTTGTTTTTTTACCAAATACTGACCTGATCTGGGAAACTCAGGCTTCCTGATAAATTAAAAGTCACAGGTTAGGCTTTAAATTATCTGTATTGGTTAAAAATTACACAAATTTGAGGAAGTTTAAATAAGAAACATAAAACTCATAAGATATACTCAATTTAGAACTGTTACTTTTTAATGTATACTGAAACCAAAACTGCTGCAGACAAGTATCAGACTATTGCCTATTTTCAGAAGTGGGTGGACAAAGAAAATAGAGGTTTTTGACCTGAAAAGAATAGTGTTGACTTCTTTGGAAATAATGCTATTGAGTGGGCTTTTTCCCCTGTGAATAGCTGTAAATACAATCAGCTAGTTATTTTATAACAAAACCTGACTTTCAAAAGTTGTCATTTAATGCAATTAATCAATAGCAAACGTGAAACTATACATATGTCTTATATATACATATGTACATCTGTATCTATAATATATAGACAATAACAAATAATTAGAAAATATTATTATACCTCTCCTTAAAGAGTCAACATTTATGCCTTGTCATTCATAATTTGAACAAAATTGCAATAGATAAGAATGATAGATAACTGTTATCTCTAAACATCTGACATGTGAATTAATTAATTCCCATTTCATGCTACAACACCAAGCATATTGAAGTAGGCCCATACATATTTCAATAGGTGCATGTTTTAAATTTAGGGCTATGTCTTCATCAGACTAAATTAGAGACGAGATAATTAATATTTAACTTCTGTTAAAGCATCTTAAAATGTATTGTCTTAACCACCACCTTTCTTTTAAGACAGCCACATGAATATCTATTTGTAAATCTCCCTCTTAATTTTCAAGCAAATGAAACATGAATACAACTTCAGAGGACACATAAATGGCAAAAATCAAGAGTCTAGGGTTTAGCAACCCAGAGAAAGCACGTTGCAGAATTTATATCCTTCTGATCAGCTGAGGGGAAAAAGAGGGAACCTCAGATGAACTAGAAAATTCTACAGAGGTTTATATACAGGGCATGCCTTAAAACTGATGTGGATTTTCAGTTTAAGCTTAGTGCAAAGAAAGGAAAAAAAAAAGGCATAAAACATTCTTTGGAGCTGTGGTATGTGCCATAGAAATCGAATCTTGCTTTGAAGCAAGAAACAGCTGTTACTTAGAAATATGGAAATAATTTACCATAAGAAGCAAAGATGTGAAGAAAATAGATTCTAATCTGGTTCATAATATTATTGAATTATTATTTTAAATGTCAGAAAAACAAAATAAATGAACAAAACTGCAAGCTACCAGAGATAAATGCTGACATTAAGGGAAAAAAACATTAGAAGATTAACTAGAAGGCCAGAGTGAAGAGTCTCAGGTGTTCAATGAAATCTGCCTTCCAGCTCAGAGGGAGTCTGGTTTAAAGTAGAGAAAAGCAAGTCACAGACATGAAGAATGAAAAAGCTGTTTACACTCAAATATAAAACTACAGATCAGAACTGCTGAAGAGCCTAAAAAGTCTGGAACCAAAACCGGAATCCCATAATTAGCTATTCCTATTTAGGAATTGTGCCTACTTAACCCAGATTTCTAATCTGTCTTTGAAAAGTGAACTGGAGAAGTTCAGGTAGCCAAAATAAAAAGAATGAGCTAATCAGTCACTTATATTTCATTATGGACAAGAAGCATATCCCATCCCAGGAGAAGGACTTTAAGTTTCAGTGTCTTAGACACTAGAGGAAAAAAAAAAAAAAGAAGAAATCCACAGAAATAAAGACTTAATGGCAATGCTCTTGCCAGCACTATTACTCAGTTGGAAAAAGTCATTTGGGGGAATAATTAACTTTAAACCCGCCTCTCCCCAAAACAGAGATTTTCAGTATGTTATTTAAAGTCTACAGGCCAAATTGTCTATCAATTAACTCTGACTTCAGAGAATCAGCAAAAATGCAGCTGCAAACAGTAGAGTTTTGCTAGGATTAAAATGTCTTTTCAACTCTGTCATTTTGAAAAAGCCTAGCTTTTCAAGGTCCCATTCTTGAGAAAAGGCAACAATTAGCTGCATTTCCACTACTAACCAGTCTACACTACTTTGATGCTTAAGTAATTGATAAAACTAACTTACATCACTGAGATTCAACTAAATAGTTTGTTATTAACTAATAGTTTAAAATTATTAGTTATTAACTAATAGTTAAATAAATACATGAATAAGGGCCCATATATAGATTTGTATTTTTAATAGATTTTTACACATTTGACTTCACAATTACTTACACATTTACACATGACTTCACAATCCATTTTCTTTTACATATGAGCAACCTTTCAGTTCAAGAGAAAAAAAATACTAAACAAACCAAAACAGCAATACTTTCTTAATATTTCTGTTTCTAAGTAACCCTGTAATTTTTGCTTCCACAAAACTTTTTCCAGACCATTTTCAGAAATCTAATCTAGTTCATCACACCATGTCTGAGCCTTCCTATATCATACATAATTTGCCTGAAAACCTTTGGTTTATGATGTCTTCAATTCTGGATTATATCCTTTTATTTGTGTGCTCCTTTTGATATTTCATCTCAGCTCTCTGTATATATTAAAATAACAGCCAATACACATATGAATTTGAATGCCATACTAAAATGAGTATAGAAGGTGTAGTAAAACAGAGATTAAAAATGTATGTTGCAAGAGATGAGACTGGAAATGTTCAGTGTGTGAAAGATGCTCAGAATTTTGGATGATTAGCTAAATTTTATTCTGAAAACACTTAGATCTCGTTTTCAGAATTAGCTGAAGCTCAGCAAGAACCCTAACGGTATTATCACTTCCTAATTCCCTCAAAAAATTTAGAGCTGTGTTAAAATTAAACTGTGGGTGGCGGTGAACTGTGGGTTCAAATGCGCAATTTTCATTTGGGATGTCTACAGAAATTTAATTAGATGATCACACTAGTGATCACTCAAAGGCTTAACTGGTACCTTATGAAGTAAAGCTGATGTCCACTAAGAAACTGTTAAAATAGGGAAAGGAAGCTTAAAATGGCAAAAAACCTGAGCAACTGACTGAAAAAGGGTATCCACAATTGTTAGATTCCTGAAAAGAATGGTAGGGACTAATAAGGAGCATCAAGAAAAAAAACATATGACAAGGTTGAGTGACATTCCACATTTGGGTGGCTAAAGAACAAAGATGTAAGGAAAACAAAGTGATTGCTTGGAGTGCAAAGATCCTGTCAACACAAAAACAAGTTAAACAAACAATTTTATTCTTTTAATTCATATTGAAGACTGTGTCACTGTGATGTAACTGAACTCTTTAAAATCAAATCAATCAATCTCTGTAGCACTTTGTGGAAGAGCAAGAAGCAGAAAATAGAAACCTGACAGCCCAATGTACCTTTGCCCTGATGTTAACTTGTCAACACTTATAAACCCAGAAGGAGAAACCAGACAATAGACAATATATAAATTATTCTTAACAGCATTGACAGCTGCTGTTCTTTTCCTCTCAATGCATGCAAAACTCACTGGCTTAATTTCATTATTATTATTTTTTATTACTGTTGTTATTATTATTTTTATTATCATTATTATTATTACTATTATCATTACTACCACTGCTACTATAACTACCTTTTAAAAATGTCTCCCTATCTTAATCTTTGAGAGATGGATAGAACTGCTGTAAATCCTAAACAAAAACAACTACTGTTTTGAATCTTCCATTCTGCCAACAGCAGGTAAACAAAAATTTTCTCATTAGCAAAAATGTCTGGGAATGGAAGCAAAATTCCACTCTGCTGGGTCCCAGAGCTTCCCAGAAATGTGATTACATAGAAATGTACATCCCGTGCTTGAAATGACACTTCAAGCCTTCTGGACTATGGAAACTTCAGAAGACCCTCAAAACCAAAGATGAACCACTCCACACTATCCAAGGCAGGAGCAATGCTGTTTACAGCTCTGCTTCAGAAGTGATGTCCTTCCCAGGCACTGCTCATTGGTAGAGACATGAAACAAATTAATTTGTTTTTTATTTCCTTTTTAGAACTCATCAAACACTGAACAACAAATGCAAAAAGTTCCCTTATTTTGATAAAACATTTTTTTTCCGTAACCCTTGATGAATTCTGCTGTGTTGAAAAGCCAGGAGTTAACTGGGAAACCCCACAAGCACTGCTTGGCCTGCCAGAGTGTGAATGAAGGATGGAGCTGAGGGGTCTTACTGTCCCACAGGTCTTCCAACATTGTTGGATTACTAGGATGAAGCCTAAAAAGCAAGAAAGTTGATCAATTCCCAAAAGAGACTAGGGCTTCTCAAATCTTCCAGGACCTTGCAAGTCCTCTGGGAGCTCAGTAAAACCTGAAACACATTTGCTTGATTTCTCTCCCTGAAGGATTGAAGTTGCGGGTGTGAAGGTTTGGAGATTTTCTACTGCCTTGTGGCTTTGTTGTCATCTTGGTGAGCTGCTGCTATGAGCGAAAGGTTTACAGTTTTGCCAGTGGTATATGTAAAGGGGTCTTTTTCTGAACCTCAGAAAAAAACATTATGAATTAGACTATTACAGTTTTACAGGTGAAAAGAGCTAAAGCAATTGAAGGAGAAGGAATCTAGGCATGTTAAAGAGCAGTCTCACTTGGAAGTAGGACCAGCATTTTACAATGTCTAAACAATTTGTTGAGGAGGCTGGTGAAAACTGTGAAAAGAGACAAATTTGGAAGGATAATTAGAGAGGATCAAGATGAAATACTAGCTGTCAGGAAGCAGAAAGTATTTTAAACTAGTGCTAGCAGATGCTTCAAGTATTACTCTGCACAGACAAGAGGAAAATGTGTGTGGAGATTACCCCAACTTATGAGAATAAGAAAGGGATAGAGCGATAGGGAATATAAAACACAGTCATTATTGATGCGGTTCTTTTCTTCTCTCTTTGCAGAAGACAGAAATGAAAGCTGTATGAGTCTTTGCAGGTAAAAGGTTATGTAATTATCCAAACATACCTGAATTCCTGGTCTAGGAAATGCACTGAGTGTCTAATCTAGGAACTGTCATCTGGTTTTCAGTAGGAGGACAATGAATTTCCTCAGTGGTGGTTAGTTTTTAGTGACTTTTTCCCCCTCTGCACCCTGTACCTTTCAATTAAATCCCAGGCAGTGTTAAGAAAATGAAACAGCAGTCATTCAATGGCTAGAAATAGTATTCTTGCCTTTATCTACACACACTGAATGGGCCAAAATATATGATAAAGGCTCTTGCATCAACATAGGCATTGTGTTGTTCTCATAGCGTGGGACAAACAGAAGGCAGCACGAGCTGTTGCACAGCAGAGATGGGCCAAACCAGGTGGATCTGAGGTCACACACAGCAGACAGTTTTGCTGTCTGGAACTGCCACTATTTCAGTCTCCAACTCACCATTTTCTGTAATGCACATATAATGCTTCTGTCTCTTTCATTCTTTCAGAGGTAAGAGGTTATCTAAAAGAATATTTGGGGGAAAATAGCAAACATGAACACCTGCATTCCAAATGGTCACAATATTCTGTACGGTAATATTGGTGAATTCCTTTTATTGCTTATTCCAAACAATAGGAAGCAATCCTGTAGGAAATATTTGACAGAACAATGAAGAAAACAAATACACAAAAAAATTCTCGACATAGAGTCAGGCAAATTAAAAGGTGCAAATGTATGTAATTCATTTTCCAGGGCAAAACATTTCTGTATGATGTCTGATATAATTAAGACTGTGAAAATTTGAAGATCTTTTATATACTTTATACACTTTACACATTTTCAGCTAATCAGAACTGTTTCTTTATTGGCTATTTTTTGTGAGTGCTGAATAGCAGTCCCTTTTTGTAGCTTTTTTTCCCTTCAGCAACTACTGAAGCCTTCATTTACACTGCACAAATTATCCTTAGCAGCAGGTAGGAAGCAATCAGCAAGGTGTAGCTGGCAATAGGTCTATTTTCATTACAAGATGGAGAGAGCCAGGGGACATGACATTTGTCCAACATAGTCAGGGAGGACTCTATTAGGAAAATCAGCTCTGGAGAATTGTAGTCTTGCTGAGGAGAAATTGAAAGGGAGAATGTGGGAAAGAGGGTGGTTGTTTTGTTTGGTTTTTTCTTACTTCTTCTCATTAAGATAAGAAAAAGACAGAAGTAAGAAATAATTCAAATCCTTTAAAAACTTCCTACAGTGCCATAAAATGCATATAATTCTGCTCTTGAGTATGCTGAGCATTTCAGAGTACGTCTGTGAAATGATTTCACAGTGACTCATTAGTGGAACTGTTAGCAACAAATTTGGAGGAGGAGAGCATGAAGATTTTGGAGATAAAAGAGAGTCACAGATAATGCAGTTTATCATACTGGATAAATTTTTCAAACAATAGTAGAATAAAAGAGAGGTGGGAGGGAAATGGGCAAAATCATAATGACTTAACTTTACATACCTAATTGAGATACTCAAATTGAGAAACCAAATATCCCAGAGTGTCCCTTGAAGGTGATTGCTGTCCCCCAAAGTTCTTAATTATCTTTTGAAGGTGACTATTTTCTCTTGAACTACAGTGGCAGGAATTTTCCCCATTATATGTTATTATTTCTGGTTTCAGTTCTCCTTTGAGTAATCTTTGTTGCCTCCCTTCAGTAAGCAGGAATGTTGTATGCTTTTAAGTATTTACTGAATGTTTTACAAGGAAATATTTTTTCTAGAACTGTAAATACAAAGAACTCCTCTAAGCAAATGAATGCCCAGAAGGCTGTATTTTCTTTCCTTTTTAAATAATACATTTGCTTGGAACTGAACTTCCTCCTTTACCATAACATAGGAATAAATGTATCTTGTTAAGTTCCAGGGTAATAATTATTTTTTTTTCATACATAGTCAAGGAAAATTCCTAGTATAGTGAAAACTGTAAACTTGAATAAAAGCTACAGTTTTTATCTAAAATTATTAAATATAGAAGCATGTTGATAAATTCTTACATAAGTATACCTTAAATGCAATCTTCTTAAGGACATTAATATTTACATTTGTTTACCTGAATAAAATCCCTAGAATACAGATGAAATGATGCCTTTGTCAGAGGTGATGAAATGAAATATCACACTTCTTGCTCCAGAAGTCTGTAGCACAGCAGGACATTGAACACTTCTCTTCTGAGTCCTAGGTTAGCACTTGAACCACAGGAGAAACCCACCTCCATCTTCAGGGGCTATACCTGTAAATGAAAATGGAAAGGAGAACATACTAGTCCTCATCTCTTCACTCATCTTTTACCTCTCAGAACCTGAGGAAAAGGACACTGTCAAGCTTTCTCAAGGAAATTGTTGCCTGTAATTTTTTTTTTTTTTTGTGGGATATAGAATCCCAGATCTTTCCTAAGTGCCTAACAGTTAACAGAGACATAGCAAGCAAATGAACATTGGATGGCCAAGTTAAGTTGTAGCAAAATAATTTTTCTAAGGCTTTTAATCTAATTTTAAAGCCTAAAGGCAAGGAAATTTAATGGCTAGATCTTAAACAAATGCATAAAATATTAACATCACTTCAGAAAACTCAAATGGAGTACTTCTCCCCACAGAAGACACAGTATACCTACATACTCCATGCAGTAAGAGACATGGAGAATTTTATAAAGCTGGGTGGGGGCAGAGGGAAGAAAACAGAAGGCTAGAGCCAATACCTATCTCATCTTCATGGAAAATCTCCAAGTTGCCCTGAAGTGTTGGCCTGAAATGATGGTTCCTGATTTTAGAAAACTATTCTCAGATAACCATTTTTTGTTGTTTGGTATTGGATAGCACACCTTGTAGAGGGTGAATACTCTTTAAGCTCTTTCAAATGCCCTCTAACACCAACTTCACATTGCAAAAATTCATGCTTTTCAGTACTGGACAATTAAAACTCAAAAAATGAAACAGGCCTCAGTCTCACTGTCTCCATGTGAATTATGAACTTGAGAGAACTCTAGTTTCACCTTTTTTTAGTTGCTCATTTATCCATATATTTTCCTTTAATTTTCCTGCATCACAATTAACCTCACTGCCTAAGGCTTTGCATGGTATTCTTAAGAACAACCAAGTATCACTCACCTCACTTTGCAAAGAAGCTTAAACAAGGTTGGTGCACTATTAACCCTTGATCCTCAGTTTGCTCATACCTCCAGACTGTACTCTCTCTTTATGGCTCTATAGAGATGCTTCATCAGCACAAAACTGTTACACAATAAAGCTCCTTGCTATAAATATACACCAAAACATTCCTTCACATGTTCCCGTAAAAACAGTTGGTATTTCACAGGCTAGAACTGTTAAATCTAGACATCTCAATCAAAATCCTTGAAAAGAAAGATATTAAGCGTGGTTATTTTTAAATTAGGTGGCTTTCAAAATTGCTGCAGTCATGGACAAAGATTGTGTTAGGAAATTTCAGCTGTTTCATTCATTGAAGAATGTTTGCTCTGATCTGGAATCTCCAGCCCAACCTCAAATACTCATTAAGGCAGGGTAGGTGTTCTCTTTTGTGCTCTCTTTGTCACACAAAACAAGGAACATGTAAGAAAACAGTGCAAAGAAAAAAACATTTTGAGCTGAACACTGAACTTTTCGGTTAATTCTTTTCTTGTAGCACAGTACTAGCTTAATTTTATGAAATAAATTAATTGCAGAAAACATAGCTACAGCTAAACCTCTTGAATTTCTATTTAACTTCCAGGACAAAATAATTTTTTTCTCACTCCTTGCCAACTGACTCAGGTTAAAAGCTTCTTTATATACTTGATGAAGCAAATTTAACTCTTTTCTATCATATTTGTTGTGATGTACATCTCTGCTGCATTACAATATGCCCTTTATTGTTCCAGTTTAAATATCACCCATACATGAAAGGCAGTGAAATTCTATCAGCAATTTTTTTTTCTGAAATCATGCAGTGTTGGAACAAAATCAAAGCAGCAAACAAACCCATCCTGCTCCTCTCCAGCTTTCTAAAACTTTCTCAAGTTCTGGGATATGGGAGAGAAATGCAATTAAAACAATTCTCTAAGTGCTTTATTTGCCACCTGCCATTCATTGAATACCTGCTGATAAAAGTGAGTTTTTTTACTTGCAGATTTATCCTGATAGACTGGAATTACGAAAGTTCACGAGTGCTCCAGGAGCCACATGAGGATAAATATAGATTCAATCAAATCAAATCAAGTTTGGCAATAAAGATGTAAGAAGTGAATTACTTTCAGCTTGCCCCAAGTTGTTTAACTGAACCAGGACAGTTTATGAAGGTAGTTTTATTTTAAAAATGTAGAAAACCTTGTACTATTCAATTCTTCTGTTACTCTGTAAGCTGTACAATTCACATGCTACAATTTATTTAATTTTGAAAATTACAATTTTCAGAAGGTATTTTATCCAAATTTTATTCAGGTATTTTATCATATGTTCAGAGGTTCTTATGTAATATTATTTTAATTAAACCTTTTAAGTGTAACTTTTTATGTTATAATATACTTGTAACATAAATGAATATTAACTATTCCTATCCTTATACCAATATACTCATGGGTCAGTTTCAGTGAAGGTGTTTGTCTATATTAGTGTTTTATATTAGAGCTTCCCTGCACTTCTGAGGTGAATGTCCCAGCTGCTCCTCTTTACTTTGCTGTGAGACCTGCTTGTGAAGAATCAGTTGGTACAATAGTGAGGTGATCTGAATGTGCAAACCCAAGGTAGCTGGGAATGCAAGACTTAAGTCCAGCTGTAGATGTTAGCAGCAGTAATTAAATTTTGCATCAATATTTTCTTTCTTTTTACATATATCTTTATCCTCCTTGCTGTTTGCCTCTTAATGTAACTGTAAAGAAAAAAATTATGCTCTCAAAATGTGAGCATTTGTCTTTTAATTAGAGAGATTTTATAACTAATTCTCACACTTTTTACTAAAATTCACCTCATTCTACTGATCAAAGATGTTGGATGAGCTGTTATTTGCAGCATAGTTCTATGTCATAAATCCATATGATCAGATAGGGTAGACCAGCAATGCTCTGCTACTGCTGAAGTTTGTGTATAACTGACAGAGACTATTCATCTGACCTAATATGACAGATCACGAAATTGATTCAAATTCAGAAGTCAAAAACATAACCTAAGTCTGACAATGTAATGTAGACACAGCCTCAAAATTTAGTTATATCAAAAAAAAGGCAATTCAATTTCAGTAGTCAATTTTCACTGCTATTAGAACTAGCTTCTTGCAGATTTGTGAGAGAAAAACTAAAACTACAAACATCATCTGTAGCACAGTAAGGTGCATGAAGCAGAAATTTTGTGTGTACACTTATGAAACCACAGTGTCCCCTAGGTGTACACAGGCCCCCATTGTCTTTTGAGGATATTAAACACAGGCATCATGTGTAAACAGTCATACTGACTCTGATTTTACTTTGAAGTTCACCTGAAGACTTTCCAATTTTAAGAGAACAAAGACCGAGGCTTTGTGAAAATAGTGACAAGAGGTTCTTAGCACCATTGACAAACTGGGATGGTTTGTGAAAAAGCCAGAATTAGCCAAGTTTATAAGGGGATTTATTTTATATTACTGTCCTTATGAACCAATTTAGTCAGATTATAATGTCAGCATTTACAACACCAATAAAAATAGAGGTTTATGCTACAACAATGGGCAGAGTTTCATTTTAGTAAATCAGGGAGGTGTGGCATTTTCATTTCAGCAACTCATTCTAAAAACAAGGTCACTGTAAAATCACTCTTTGAACAGACAGATGGGAGGCAAATCTAAAATGGCCCTTTAAGGATTTTAACTGGCATGTGGTAAAGACATAGTTAGATTCTCAAGTACAGAAATTCTGAGTGAAACTGAAAAGTAGCAATTTCTCTAGTTAAACGCTTCAGGTCTGTGATTGGCTCAGTTTCTTAATCTTCCATAATGGATGTTAAACAATGACGAAAATAGAGACAGAATTATTGTTAATCCACGAATATGATGCTAATTGTTTTTACATGGACCATGCCAAGGATGCTAAATTTAAAAAAAACCAAAAAACAAAAAACAAGAAAGCAAAATAATTAATGCTAGAAGTTTCTTTTAAACTAAAAAAACTCCACCAAACCTATGTAAAAAGTTGGTGGCTTTTTCCCTCTAATGAAATGAGCTCTTTACATACAAATTATATTGTAATAACAGAGCTCCCTGGTGGAAAAGAGTTCCTTCTCCTGCTGGCAAAAATTAAGATAATCACAGATGGCTAATGATCAAAAATACTGACTGACAGCTCTGAAGTACAAGGCACAGATAATATTCTCAGAGCTACAGTTTATTTATACTCAGAACTGGCTTTAGGCACCCACAAAATGTGCATTCGTGATGTCCTATTATAATGGAGATCTTTTAGCCACCAATTCCTGTTGCCAAGGTTTTTCCTTAAGACTAAACTGATCTCCATGATTTTTTCAACAAAATATTTGTGTTTTGGTGTACCAGTTATTTGAAACAATCTGTAACTAGCTGAATTTTCTTAAACATGTAGACTATTATTTTTAGCACCATTATAATGAAAATGTGCATTTAGAGTTCTTAGAAATACTGTATTATACTTCAGGGTTTATATACTTCAGAAATCAGTGAGGGCAAAGAAACGGTACTGAAACTCACTAGTTTCTTGTATTTGAATGATGGTGTACAAAGTGTCTGGATTTTTTGGTAGCATTCAAAAACCTCATATAAATATAATATAATATAATATAATATAATATAATATAATATAATATAATAATATCTATAAGGAGATTGATCTTGCTCTTGCTCCCACCTGAAACATGAAATGTTTACCTGATTCAGCCAGGAGGTGGATGAGCTTATAGGTAATTCTAATTTTCTCAAATGTTTCTTATTTATCACTTTATGGCTCCATTAAAAAGGAGCTAAACATTTTGTGGAGTAGAAACATATCTTTAATTTCACAGCACTGACTGTGTATTTAGGCTTGTGATTGTTATAACCCTTCAGTACACATCCAACATGGACCATCAAATGTTTTCTAATAGAATGTCTGCCCTATTGAAATGTAATTTCTAGCTCGTGTAATGTAGATGAAAACCTGGTAAGATTTTGCAGACCTATTTAAAAGGCTTGCTAATAAGAATGCCAGTTTTAAATACCCCCAAAATATTACCAGCTGTGTATTAGCAATGTTTCCCATTAAATAATGTGTAGTAATGGATATCTGTAAAAGTTTCTACTCCTTTAGCCATTTAACTTTCAGGTACATATTAAGAAGATGGCACAAAAAAGGGCGAAGTTCATTGAATTTTGCTACTGATTTTTTTTTAACTTCAGCAACCAGGAAGGAGGGAGAGAGGGAGAGAGAGAGATGCTACTTATGGAAAAGCTACACAGAACTACACATCACTTGACACCAGAGAATGCAGCAGGAAATTTTCAAAATCCAAAACTATAGGAAAACCTATAGTCAGAATTTGCACTGGCTTAGACTATGCAGTTCATCTTCACAAGCAGCATAAACAAGGCTTCATTAATCACAGAGCTCCTGGAAATACTTGCTTAATAAACCTTTTGATTTTCAACTAAGCATGAGTTTTCGACACAGGCTAACAATTTTTGTGCTGACAGCAATAACCTTCCTGGTGTGTTGCATAGTCTCAGACTTTAATATAGGTTCACATTCTTTTCACTCAAGTGTCTGGCTGGACCCCTGCTACACGAGCTGGAGGCTCTGGGTGTAAGGAGCACCCATATATCAATGCAGTTCCTGTTCTGCCACAACAGTGTAAATTTTGCAGGCATGTAGCTGGAGTAATAAGTAATACAAAATTTTCCCCATGCAGACCATATTTTTGTAGCTATGCTGAGCTTCATCCCAACTGAAATGATTTCAGCAAGTTATTTCATCTAAACACTTGTAATTTGTAAGTCTGCGCCTAACTAGCATTCTAGCAACAAATGTATCAAAAAATTACTTCTTAGGATAAAACTTGGTATACAGTGTTACATTAACAACTTAAAAAGTCATAGCAAAAAAAGAGAAAGTGAGAGATTTATTATTATTATTATTATTATTATTATTATTATTATTATTATTATTATTAATGAAAAGGGTGTTAGGAGCTACAGGGGCTTCACAAACCAGCACTTTTTAAGAGCATGTATTCATTCTATCTCTTTTGAAACCCAGTTACAGCTAAGTGAACTATCACAACTAAACTATTTCACTGAACTGAACAACAATAAACCAAAACGAATAGAAGTACTAAAAGCATGCCTGAGGCAACAGAAACTTTGGTGTTAATTTCCATCTCTTTCAAGTGCATTTGATGAATGATGTGACAAAAGAATCCTAATTAAAGTTGAAATCCTGAATACTAAATAAATTAGAAGTGCCACTACATTCATCTTCTACAATGATAATACTGCTACTTCTACTCCTTCTCTGTGCCCCTTTGCCTACATCTGTGGCAGTAACTCGGCAAAGGGCACTGCCAGCACAGATGGGGAAATGGATACTCTCCCCCAAATAGAGAGATAATAGGACAGGCTGCTTTGTTTCCCTTCACTGCCTTCAATTTACACAAAGAAAGCCTACCAGGAGCCTTCAAAGTATTTTTAGGTATGTATTTTTTCTCTCAAATGATTTAAAACTTGACAAGCGATGCTACACTATCTGGTCTTTAGTAGCCCTAGAAAAGTTGCTGTGTTTATGGCCATTAAATTTTTATTTTTTTTATTACTGGAGAATCATTAAGTATATATATACTTAGAGTAATATATAATCCTAATGGGTTGGAAAGCAACACTGAAGGGATGAAATTCTATGGCTTGTGTCACACAAGCCAGGCAAGACAATCATAAATGACCTTAAAATCTATTAATCTTTCAAGGACCTGCCCCATTCAATAAGCATACTGGAACATGAATTACGACTCCCGAGAGACATCCTTTCCCTGCTCCCCTTTTGTTCCAGGGAGCAACTCTGAAATACTTCAGGAGAAGTTTATATCCCCAGTGTGTCCAAGCAGTAGGCTTGTCTTTTTCTGTTCTCTTTCCACTCCTTAGAGAAAGAGGGCTGTCAAGGGAGGAGGCCCTTCTATTCCCACCACAACTACACTCAAAATCTGCCAATGCAAACGAAGTGTCTTGTCTCTTCAGTGTCTCCAAATCCCATTTGTGCTAAGGCCTGTGACAAGAGAAGGCCTAAAAGGCTGTAGTCAATCAGGAACTCAAAGGGAGCTATGTAGTCCAATCTTTCAACCATGTCAGTGACTAATACTGCCTGCCATTTTAGAAAAAAAATGTAAACACATAATAAACATGTAATGATATATATCCAAAATTTCCTCCTAGCCCAAAGCAGTTTACAGAAAATTCTGAGTTCATACATTTGTATTTAATGTCTCACAATGTACTGCACATGCACAGAACACACATAACTTGACATGGTTAAACATTTCAACACTGCAAATGCATAGGTCACACAACACCAAGTGTCTTCTTTAATCTTCTTGCAGTGCTATCACACTTCTTGGCTCCTTGTAAACAATGTAGTTTTCTTTGTATTTTCTAAATTACAAAAAATTCCCCCACTTTAATTTGAGGTTTTAAACAAGTTTTCAGATTCGTTATATGAAATTATTTTTTTTTAGAGGAAATGAAAGAATTATTTTAATGAAAATGGTAGATTGTTTGTTTGTATCTGATAGATTTTAAGACCTGATTTTACACCTAATCTAGCTCATGGCATTTTAATGGACAAGATATTTTAAAAACTAATGTGAATGAAAATGCAGCTTGTATATAATTTCCAGAATTCTTGTCAATATGTGAACTTTGCAGCCCTAATTTTCACCTATGAATTTTGGACTGATGTTTTAGAAAGGGTATTTCTTGATCTTAACTGCAATAGTGATCATTTCAGTCATCAGAGTGAATGGCTGGGATAATTATTCTGTGTAAGTAAATATATATAGGTTTAATAAATTGCCTAAATAGGAGAGACATGCTGAGGTACATATTGTGTGATATTTTTTATTAAAGTGCCTATCTTGCAGATGAAGAACTGAATATTTGCAGTACCAGCTTCTGAATTTTAACTTTTAATTCCACTACTAACAGTAGAATATTTAATTTCCAATATAACTCGAGGTAAAGAAAATTTTCAACCCACCTTTAAAAATGCACAGGATAACGAATATCTTATTAACTCACTCTCACACAAACACCCTGTGATATAAGTATGCAGCCTGGATTTTCTTCTATGCTTAGAAACCCCAGTTTGACAGGTAAATATGAGACTTCCAATTTTTCCTGGGTTTTTGAATGACTTCATATGTATGTTTTAGGGTGCTGGTCAAGGATAAAGAGGACAAGTGAGAGGTATTTAAAAATAAGCAGTTGGAACTTGAGAGCTTAGTAATTGACATGTCTGTTTTCTTTTTTTCTAACAAAAAGGAAGCAAGATGGACTTCCCTAAGCTAAGGCAAGAAATTAACTTGGAAATTTAGCTTGCCTCTTATCATGTGTGTCACTACAGAGTTTAACAAAGTCACTGCAAGCTTTCTTTTCTTAGGGATAGACTAGATTGTATTTGGTCTTCACCATCACTTTGACATCATTATCACTGACCTTGATCCTTTCTGCCACTGTCTGCTGTGATCCCTGGGGATTAACTGCTCAAAGGTTATTGACTTACATATGTGTATAGGAGTTGTCATCTCTGGATTCTTAATAATTGATTGTCAAAGCACTTTTGCACCATGCACGTTGCTTTTTATGGCAGAACAAACGCCCTTTCTTAGCTCAGTGTTCAGCTACTCTTCTTAAGGGTATGTGAGTGTCAACTGGCATGATAAAGCAAAAAAATACAAGCTTGTCAGTAATGACCTACTTGGTAGCCATCAGAACACTTGGCTTAAAAGTCAGAGAAAGCTTTTCAAATTGTTGTGCTGTTCTTTTGCGGTGTTGTTTGGATTTGTTTTTTTCCCCTGGGTTGACACAGTACTGCACCACAGCTCCGGCTAGCTCCGTGGTGTTCTTTTGCAGTCCGATGCAGGCAAGAGCCAGGAGTGGGGAATCACTGGGGATCAGGCTTTTCCCTCAGCGAAACCTCCAGAGTCTTGGGCCACCTCAAGCTCTGTGGTGCACGGCGTCGGGGTGGAGGTAAGAAAGTAGAGGAGTCTCTCTTGGATTGAAGTTCACAGCAATGGTTTTATTAGGCTGGGGAAAACATGGGACCCACACATGAAGGGGTCAAGTCAGAGAAAACCCCAAACCCTGCTGTGCAGGCAGTTAAGTACAGCCTGATCTCCAGGGGCGGGTACAAACCATGGACCAATGGGGACTCTCGAGGGGAGGAGTTAAGGGGAGGGGATCACAAATTCAGGGCCAATAGGGATACACAGAGGGAGGGAGCAAGATGCACTAACCAGTGGGGCCTCGAGTGACAAATGATTGACACAGAACGGTCTGGAAGAAGGGGTGGGTTTTACAATGATGGATAAAGAATAGGGGCAGGGCTATGGTGACTGGCAGGGAACATTCCAGAAAAATAGGAGGGGTTAACATAACTGACAACTGGGGCCAAACCAATATAATCAATAGGGGGAAACAATAACACACCAACAAGCTTTAATGAACCTTTAACAAAATTAAATAAATTAACTACAACACTGGGTCTACTGAAAAATGCAGCAGAAACCATTGTCATTAAGAGAAGTCTAGATTTGACTGAGGTAATCAAAGGAAAGTATCTCCTTCAAGAACTAGGGAAGGAAAAGTTACTCTTTTCAATCTTTCTGAACATGCAAATGATCTGAAATGAGTTGTATAAGTACTAGTGAGCCAAAAAAAAAAAAAAAATCATTTAAAAATGGAAATTTATGTCTGGATTTTTGTGTCTTATGAACATATAAGTTACAAGGGTTTTTATTTTACTTTATGTATTAAAAACTTTTGTTAATTTTGAAGGTTAAAAAGTTTTGTCACACTGGCAGTTCTGATAAAAATTCAGCCAAAATTATAGTTAGGTTTGTTGGCTGGGTTTGGGACTTTTTTTTTTTTTTTTTTTTTAATACTTTTAAACTGTCCTGTCTTTAGTGGTTTTATTGAAGGATTGTTCATGCTAGTGAAGATTAAATGACATTAAACTAGTGGCCTTGTAAGTTGATCAAGCTTACAAAACAAGGTTAACTGAATACAATAATATGTTAAATTTGTTGTACTCACCAAAAGGGTAAGAGCTGGTTTCTTAACTCAAGTGTTTTTTTCAAGAGGCTTAGTCTCAGAGACACTGAGGAACATCCTTTTGTTACCAGACAATGTTTTCTGGAGCTATAGAATGCTACTGTCACCGTAAGATAAATCTGTAATGTATTGAACACAGTAAACTTTTCCTGTTGTGTAATGTTTCCCTGTCTCTCTAAAGGCTTAGAACATCTTTTACCACAACAGGGGGAAATTGGGATCTTTTATCAACTAGTTCAAAAAAGCATTCCATTTAAATAATGTGTCTGGAACTGTAGTCTGTGGAGATAATCAGTAGCTTATTAACCTTAATCATAACAACACATTATCACTATTTGGTTTCATGTTGACTAATTTGCAGAACAACGGGGAAGAGCACACTCAGCACATAACACTGTTCCTAGTTCTTGGCACTGCATAAATACAGTGACCCTCACTTGAAATGTCAGAGACTTAAGAAAAAGATGTATCATATGATGAAGGAAGAGAGTCCGGGAAAAGAGGATCATGTAATCAGAGAGTTAGTTAAAAAGTAAACACTTGTTAAACCTCTGGACAAAGTGAGACCATCATCAAACAGGTACCAAGAGCACAGAATAAAGGTCAGTTACCTTTTATCATGTTTGTGTAGCTTCAGTTAAACTAACAAGCAGCAGCATGTGCTTAGGGTCATAGTTAAACACTTTTGCCTTGATAAATGAGCTGTGTATTAGGTGCTTCCCTTTCAAGAGCATGGCCATATTGGAACTCTGATCTACAACAAAAAAGACATCAGAAAATGAAGCAATTTACCTGGGGGCAAAAATCAGTCATTTCACTTGGTAGAAAGAAATAGTGACATGTCAAATAATAAAATAATAATAAGTCAAAACAACTCAAATGAAGCAGAGAAAACTCGAAAATAAAACAGATCACTTCAATTTTGGGGAGTGAAATTGCAGAATTTTTTGTTTCCGGATTTCTCAAAATCACCAAATACGCTTTGTGTTGAACTATTTCAGTTCAAGATAAATTGAACTTTAAATTCAAGTTTAGAATTGTTAAACTCTAAACTTGTTAGAATTATTGTCCTATTATATTATATATATTATATAATATGTATTATTTAATATTATGTTATATAATATTATATATGTTATATATGTGTTCTATTATATTATATTGTTCTAATATTGCAATTATTGTAAGAATTATTAGAACATTTATAAATGTTAAAGATACATTTCCTCATAACTGCACACTTCTTGTGAAAATTCTTGCTCTTGATCCTGATGATTTTACTATTTCGTATGAACCACATATAAACTCACTGCTGAGGAAGAAATACAGCCGTAAGATTTAGGTGTCCCCATCCTCCGAGGAGAAACACCTTATAAGACCATGCTATATAACATGGTGTATAGACAGTTTCACTGAGTTCATCCAAAAAAAGAAATTTTTAGGGGTATTAATTTCTTAGATATTGTAGGACTACAATATTTGCAGTGGAGGAAAAAAAAATGCTAGAATTGTAATATACATCTCATACATTGCAACAAAATAAGTGCAAGACGTTTTAGGTTCTGTATTATGAAAATAACTTCCCTAAAATTGTTTACAAAAAAAATTGGGTGGCAACACCCCAAAATTCAATAGAATCAGTTCTACTACATTAAACTAGAAGAAACGTGGAAACCTTCTGCCTTTTCACTGAATTGTGCTATTCCACTGTACCTCTTTAAATGTACACTGCTGCTTAATAATTACTTTGTCGCAGCACAGAAATGGTGTCCTGTCATGATTTGCACTTCATAGAAAAATGTGAATGAGTAAACTTCAGTTGACCAGAGCATTCACATAGAGGAAGATTGTACTACAGGTGAAACTTTTCAATGGTCATAGAATCAGAGAATGGGTGAGGTTCAAATGGACCATAAAGATCACAAATTCCAGCCTTCCTGCCATGGGCAGGAACATATTCCACGAGACCAGGTTGCTCGAAGTCCCATGTAGCTCAGCCTTGAGCAGTTCCAGGGGTGGCTATTCACCACTTTTCTGGGCAACCTGTTCTGGTGCTTCAGCATCCTCATAAGTGAAGAATTTCTTCCTCATGTCTAATCTAAACCAGCCCTCCTTTAATTTAAAGCCATTATCCCTTGTCCAGTAAGTAAATGTAACAAATACCTCTCCAGCTTTCTCGTAGATCCCCTTTAGGCACTGGAAGGTGCCAGACCAATCTCTTCACCAGATTGAACAACTCCAGTTCTCTCAGCCTGTCTTCATAGGAGAGGTGCTTCAGTCCTCTCATCATCTTGATGGTCCTCCTCTGGACTCACTTCAACAGATCTGCATCCATACGTAGGTGCCCCATAACTGGACAATGTTTGGTTGGACCTGTTTCCATGAGAGCATGGTAGCAATATGTTTATGCTTTGATAAAAGTTCAAACACTGTTTACTCTAAATCACAGTGGGAGTGGCATTGCAGCAATGAATGTTAAAGGGTCATCAAGCTTTTTTTTGTAGATCAGTTTGTAAAGTTGAGATATAACACAGACCAACTCTTCTTCAAGTGTCGTACAGAAACAAGTCATAATATATTCAAAAGTTTCTAAAAAAATGACAAGATGCACTTGTTCTTCTTTCAGAACAAATTTGTTCTAGTTTCCTTCTCTATTTTTCTTATGAAGAACCAGAATAGTAAAACACACATAAAAGTCTCAAAATATCAAATCGGTTTGAAACTCTGTAGGCCATGTTCTGATATTAGAAGAGTTGAAATTACAGTGGAGAGCATTTCATAAGAATTTATTTGGCACAGTACATAATAATTTTTTAATGCATTTTTTAACAAAGAAGGAAGTAAAACAGGATGAGAGGTAAGCATACAGCAAAACTAGGTACAGTGACTAAGTCTGATGAAGAAGGTGGAATCTGAAAATGCTTTCAACTATGAAGTTGAAATGAAGCCTCAGCTAGTCATTCTTGACCAAAATCATAATAATGAGGTTTGGGAGAGACTGGGAATGAATTCAGCAAGACTTTATTATTTCAGTGATACAGATTCACAGTGCTGTAAATGAAATTATTGCCTTTTTGTGTCATAAATGTTGCAGTTAATAAAGGCTCTAAATCCCAAAACTTCTCCACATTTTTCTGCTAGCTGCATAGCTCTATGACTAACAGAATGACTGTGCTTTTTTCCAACATGTCATTGCCCTAGACCTCAATTTTGCGGTAAAGTATCTTGATAAAGATCTGCAGCCATTTGGGTTCTAAATCAGTAAAGTCAGTTCTAGACAGTAAAAAAACCCAGTAAATACACACAGGCCATGGGATGGGATTGAGAGAGAAATGTATCACATATACTATACATGAATATGAGAGTGATTCCACAAAAAAATTCAAGCTTATTCCATATAAACACGCTTGGAGATCTGGGATGCTGGAAGCAAATATCTGTGTACATATACATATTTTTTTTCCTCAAAATATGTATATATTTAATTTATATTGTTTATAAACAGTCAAAGTACCACACCTAAAACTGGATCTTCATCTCACAGCAATGATTAAATTTATAAATTATTTTGTAAAACTGGGGCTTACAAATTCAAGAGTTGTAATTTTACTGAAAAGAAGTCTGCTGAGAGATTCCACTGTTGGTGTAAATATGCTGGTCTGCTCTGAAATAATGCAGAAGATGCATCTGATTTCTGTATTACTCTTAGTAAATATTGCCCATAAAATTCAATGAGAGAGACTATATTGAGACTTCACCTTAGTGGCAAACAGTAAATATAAAAACTGGAATTAATTTTCTGTGTGTTACTTGGTATCTTATGATAAACTATGGAAACACTTCCGTGTGAAAACAAAAGCTGATCTCTTCTCTTATCCTGCTGTTTGGCCCTTAATCACACATTTTTCTTATACAGCTGAGCAATATCAAGTCACAACATAAGATGCAACTTGTCTTCACTAAATAAAGAGCTAATATTTTTATTCAGTATTTATGTTGATATTTTACGTATCATGCACACTGCTAAGTAGTCAGAAGATCAAATGCACTTTGGCTTAGTTTCCATGAAAAAATTAGAAGGTGTTAATTTTATTACCACTCTGGCAATACATTTGAAACCATATTAATGAGTATTAATGTCATATCCTTAGCCAAAAGAATTCCTGAAGTCAGAGTGCTATTTTATCTGCTTTAAGCTTTAGTAATAAGGAGCTGAATATGTATTTTGATAAGTATTTTATATCTTGTTAGCCAAAGTTGGATACAATTGAAAAATCTCCTACTGTGTACACAGAAATTATGCTGTATTTTGGTAAAACTTTAAGGCTCATGAAAAAAGTGACTGAATTCCAACAGAAATCAAAAATATCCAGACAAACACAGAAATATTATTCAGCTGAAGAATTTTCCAGTTGTCAAGATAAATATTCTTGAGTTTTCATTTGGTTTATTTTAAGAAGTTCCAACCAGTTTGGATAATTATTACACAGAAATCACTATGAAACTATTTAGGTTTCCTTTAACAAAATATTTCATGTTTTTTCCTTGCAATTTTTTCAGTCTCCTAAGAGACTAAATGAATCAAAGAATTAGACAAGAAATAGAAGTTTCTGTTTTAGAAAACAGAATAACAGCTAGACAACAAAAAACAGATGCCAATTATTTGCCAGTGTCTGCGGTAGAACAAAACATCTCATGACATTTACTTTGCCTTAGCAAGGCTGCTGTAGATGTCAGTCAGCAGGTTCAGAAAAGAGAGTCCATATGATCTAGGACTGAACAAAAATTCTTACACGTTGGTAAAGATGACAAGATGAAAAATATATGGTACTTTTTATAGAGTCAGCTATAATAGCACGACCTGGAATAATACTCTCTTACACTGTAAGATCAGAGTTGCTTAATAAATTAACTGAAAACAAAATTTGCACTTCTTGGACTTAAAAGCCACAAAATAGGATTTCTTTTGTCATACATTGAACAGGAAAGAATTCAAGTTGTGCAATAGAAAATAAAATCTTCTCTCAGCACATTAGCTATTTTCACTTGCCCTGAGCATGCATTTGTATAATTTGTAAAATTATGTGCCATCCAAGGAATACAGGAGTTACTGCTATGCTGCTTACCGGTAACCCATAAAATCATCATAATACGTATTAATGATAACAAGTCAGGCCAGCAGTAAATAATTCTGTTAATCCAGGAGCTAGGATGACAGTCAAAACTTTCAGTTTGGATCTGTACCATTTTTTTATGTAGCAAACACCATAATTAGATGGTTACACTGAAAAAATATGCTATGCTGTTTGTGGTTTACATATTATATCAACATGAACTGTACAAATAAAATTCTGTCTGGAGATGGAAATTGTACTCCTATGAGGAAACTATGTCTGCATCATTCTTCCAGCCAGATCTTTCTTGTACCAGTTAAATCTTAGATTAAAGCCAAGAATGCCCACCCAAACGAGTGCCATGAAGAACTGTACTGGCAGTGGAAGTTAATGCAGCTGAATGGTTACTTTTTGTGCAGGGCTATACAACACAAAAATGCATGAGAATCCACAAGGGAAAAAAAATGCCGAATTTGTTTACAAGTGGTCTTTAAAATAATTACAGAACATATAATCATTTCATATGGGAACATCTGCTACCTGCAATATCAGTAATATCTCGTGTTCTTCCCTAACTGAAGGGCTCAGTGTAGCAGTGCAACCAGTGGAGGTCCAAGCATGTTTAGCGATGGGGAAGCAGTTGCAGGTGACATACCAACAGTATCCTTCACATCAGTCCTCCTGGCCTGACTGAAGAAAGAGATGTCTGTAAAAGCCTTTATAAGCACATTGTTTGTGTCTTCAGTTCAGCTGGTACTTTTGGAGTCTTTCATTACCGTGGGCCTACCATCACTCTGTCAGTGATACCACCAACAGTCCTGCTCCATTTGCATTTTCTTTACATTCTTCCCCTTGAAATACTGATAACTTTAATGACATCAACCACCTTTCCAAGAGAGTGACAGATTATAAGAAAAAATCACCAAGTCTCATTCAAAAAATCGTTAGCACAAAATTCTGGCACTCACATAAATACAAAACATAAATACTTACTGTTTTGGTGGCTGTGCTTCTGAGAGATTAAGTGGAGATAAGTGCCTGTGAGATTTTAACATGTTTTTTTCAGGGTCAGTACATATTATGAAATGATAACAACACAGGGAACAAAATAGGTGAACAATGCAGCTCCAGGATAATGTGACTGCAGCACAGGGCCGAAATTCTGTTAGCAGCTGTTTCACATAGAAAAAAATTTCTGCAGTTTTAATTCACTATTTAATTTTTGTACATGGTTACTGAAGTCTGCAAAATATACTTACTTTCTGGAGTTTTTTTCTTTGAGTGTACCTGCTTTCCCATAATAATAATAATAATTATAATTTTCACAGGCATTCTCATTAATATTTTCTGGAAATGGAATTTATAAACTCAATAATATTGACTTTTCTGGCAAAAAAACTCACCTCAGCATATGAAGCATGTTGAGCTATGACTTTACTTAGAACAGAACTTTTTGTTAGAAAGATAAAGGTGGATTTTCTATCAGTCCAGGGATTGCCACTATGAAGAATCAACCTTCACTTAGCACATTTCTTTCAAATTAAACAAGGAGTAAGCAAGACTAACTCATCCTCCCCAGATGATGAGCCAGCATGCTGAGGAAGTGGGGCTGAGAGGTGGCAAATGACTTAATGATGTCATGGGGAACATACTGCTGTGGCCCAATAGTACGTCTTTTACTTCTGTGAATAGTTCCACTGATTTCAGGTGGACAGTCCTGCAGGATTAAGGCACTGATTCATAAATGTTTCAAAACAAGGCCAAAGCCCATATTTTAAGTCTCAAAGACAGGGTAGTTTCTATCTAACCTAATAGATCAGAACCTCTACTTGCTCATTAGCTGAGGACCTCTGCCCTTCTTATTAGGCCCAATTTTCTCAGATGAACTGTCAGATGGAATCTGCTGCAAGTGTACACAGGGAAAATTCCATGTCATTAATGGAACAAGTGTTTAATGATTTTGGATGCATCAAGTTTACCTAGCTTCTTAAAAGATCTCTTCTCATGTATAACAGTGGCTGCAACACCAGGGATCATTTTCTGAAAAGGCTGGCACTTCCCAGTCTATCAAACCATCAGCTTTACATGCTTGATTGTGAATTTGTTTTAAATAATAGATTTTAAAATCCTAAATTTAAGGAACTAAACAATGTTTAGGATTCCCATTGCTAGCACTTATGAGGCAGTACTTCAGCCTCCACTGAAATCAGTAGGAACTTTAACTATGTAAGGCCGCAAAGAACTTAGCATTCATTAAGTGTAATATGAAAATTTCACATAAGAAAGGTTATATTAACTTTAGAAGTTTTATTTTAAATAAAAGTTCATGAGTCAAAAATGTTTAAAATTGTGGGTATCTACAATAAACTTTTTTTTTTTTGTCTATGCAAGTATGAACAGATGCAAAATCAAGCTTTTATTACTGTGAAAACCATGGATTTGGCTGAAGTTACTCAAAACAGACTGGACATTGGACTTAGCACAGTTTATTCCCTGTTTTTATCCCAGCCACTTTATTTGCCACAGTGGATTAAAAGTGAAAGAGTTTAGCAGAATGAGCATGTCAAGTTACATGGCACCCTTCCAGAAGGGAACGGGAAGATGAAAGAAAGGCTCCTACACCAGGATGGGAAAGACTTATTTTGAAAAAAACTTCTGCATGAAAACCCAGATAAAAAGAATAAGAGATTTTCTAAGCAAAATTAGGTCAACTGCATTTTAAACAGTAAATCTCTACTCAAAGAAGAATGAAGAGTTGTCACGTTTCTGTTACAGCTACTAATCTCTAATTTTATTCAGGCTTTTGTATTAGTGTGAAGGATCTTTGCTGTCGAGAGCAAGTGGATCCATATTAAGAATCCCAGCAAACTTAGACCAAAAGTTTGGTCTAAGTTTTCTTAGACCAAAGGTCTAACTTTCTCATTTTGATGGAGAATTTTTGTACTCTAATATTCTGTCAAGTTCGAATTACAATTAATTCAGAATAATATTAAACAAGTGCTCTCTGTGCAAGGAAATTTTGCCTGTGAGTTGAGAAACAATCTTTTTAACAGTACACCATCAAGGTACAGATAGAAGTCCTGAAGGAAGCTATTAAGGTTTCATACCAGTGAAGAGCAATGCACACCCATCTACCAACAGCTTCTTGCAAAGCCTTGATTCTTAACACAAGCTGCTAATGACCTGTTAGCCAAGTGACTTTGGCCATGAGTAATTGAGGTATCCCAGCTGTTCTCTGATACACCAGATTGCCTATGGGGGCAGCCAGAGATGGCAAGTATTTCAGCCATCGTAGCTGAAATCATTGATATTTGCTTGCCAGCAACTAATCAGTTGATCCAAGAAAGCACTTTAGTGGATTTCTAATAGGGGTTAGCCTCCATAGAAGCTAGATAAAATTTAGGCAATTTAGGACTTTAAACACTTTCCACAATAATGTCAAGATCTAACACAAGAGAGAGATAAAACAGTACTGTAAATCTATGTTTAAGTACCTTAAATCTCTATCTCTGCACCAGGCCAGATGACAAAGTAGGTGGGAATCCAGTGCGCTCGGTGGTAGATATATACTCAGGCATCAAGTTATACTAGTGACACATCTTCTCAGACCTCACAGTGAAAGAATTGTTTTAATAGTTAGACAGCCATCTATTTTGCTCATAATGCATCTCTTTGTTTAATAAACTTAACCTTCATATGGCCCCACTATGTAGGACTGGACAATCCTTTCTCCTCTCAAAAATGTTTAGTCTGGATACTTGACTTCTGCCTTTGATTTTCTAGTGGAGGGTCTAGATAAAAACTCTTTCAGATAGCTGGAGTATATAGGTGAAATAGTTGATATGGGATAGTATACAATATCTTCATTCTTTTTCTTTGAGCTTCCCAACATCACCAGTGGTGAAGGAATTGGGAATATCTGAGTAAAGTAATTAGGAATCAGTATTATGAAGTGTTTTAAGACCCTTTGCCACCCACAAGCAGTTCTGCATAGATGCCATCTCCCGTTGCAATTCTAGCTCATCAGGACTGGGAATCCCCTGCAGAAAACGAAATGCATCTGCAAGAGGCAGCTACACTATGGATTCTGAACCTTAATAGGCATGAGAAGGTCAAGGTTAATGACCTTCACATTTAGAAGATCTGGCAAAATGGTGGCAACTGAATCCCACATCAGCTCCTCTGAGCCTAATTTAGTAGAAACTGTGAGAGTGTATATCTAAATTTTCAGTGTGGAAAAATATTGCCCTAGGTTGACCCCATCTGACTTTGGGAAGGTCTGGGCACAGCAAGACACTTTTGTGGGAGGCAGCCCCAAAGCTGAGCGGACAGTGAAGCAGAAGCTGCCAGTTCCCACGTGGATTTTGGGTGTTATTTCTCTCTTCAAAGGTAACATACTGCCTCAAAGAAGCTCCCACAAAGTTCTGAATGCAGATACTGGCCTTTTTATGAAGCCTAGACCCTTGTTACACTGGCATATTGAATTGTCTGATAGTAGGAGTTGTTTCTTCCCGGCAAATCAAGAACTTGCCTCTGTGAAAGGCAGTAGTTTCCAGCCTTCCTCACCCTACCATGAAGGCAGCACTGAAGTCACAGGGCAACCTGTGACAGGCAGAGGACCACCTTCTGTGTGAACTCAGTGGAAGCAGAGATCTTTCCTGTTTAAAAACTGTATTCAGCTTGCCTCCTCACAGAGCAAAGGGCTGCTTTGAAACCATTCTCTTACATTGTCATTACTGTTGGTTTTTTTTTTCCTTGCTTATAGAGAAACAGGAGACAGGTTTCTTGTGCTGATACTAATTACATCAGTGTGGAAAAGATTCCTACTCACAGCAAAGTGCTTTTGAATATGGAAAAAATAAAATATATTTTTTGTTGAATGCAGATGGTCAGCTTTTCATCCTGATCATTAACATCCTCACCCAAAGAAGAAGATTCTTAGTCCAGTTTTCATACTGATCATAGCCATCCTCACTGAAATTTTCCTTTAGAGAACTAAGGATTCTGTTATTTCCTTTCTTATTTTTCCAGATCTCAAAACTAAACGTTGTTTCACCAAATGTATTGAGCTATGGTTTGGCAGCTGCAATATTTTTGATTTCAGGACTCATTAAATTAAAGAAAGTTTATATTTCATATTTATTTTTCTAAATCAATTTTTCTCCTTCCTTTATTAAACAAGAACACATTTGCCCTGAATTTTCCTTTGTCAGACAAAATATCAGTGCTTAAAATTGTAGGCCAAACACAAGTTTTCACTCACTATCTTGTGAATTAGTGTAGAAAAGCAGCACCTCCTATGCCTGTCATGGTGCTTGATCTCTGGTTGAAATATGAAACCTTTTCCAGAATATCTCCTAACAAGAGGTCAGCATCATCTCTCTGGCATCTTCCATGAGCAGGAAGTTCCATGTGAAAGTGGAGAAAAAAGAAGCCTCAACTGGAAGGAATAACTCTGAACAATCCCATTTGTTGGGGGGATTAATTTTTCCGCCATTACTATTAGTGTTTGCCAGTTTGGGAGCTGGAGGGAATGAAGCATTTGCTCCTTCATCCCTTCTAGTATGGCACTGAACAGACTTTTATTTTAACTATGGCACTGATATTAAGAAACAAGTCGAGAGATCCCTTTTGTCATATCCCCTCGATGCCAGTGTTTTATTTATAGTTGTCTTCTATGCCAGTGTTTTATTTATGGTATTAAATATATAAAGAGATTATAATGCAGCAAAAAAGGCTGTTGTGGAAAAACAGATGCTGTTTTGTCCAAGAGCCATGCTTATAAGAAAGGCCACCTGGCTTTACACACACTGACTTTGAACCTCATACAGAACAGAAACCTTTCATTTTCATTATTCAATCAGCTATTTTATCTGTGTCCTACAGTGCTGCATAAAATACAGGACGTTTCTTTCTAAGAATTAACATGAATCAAATCTTATCTTTTAGGAGAGAAGAGTGTTCTGAGTTCAGTTTTGAAATCAGACCCGTGAATATTTTTGCTGCCTGGAAGTATATTAGTATCAAACAGAGCATTTATCCCACAAGTTATTATGTAACCGCTGTAAATAATATATAAATATTTCAACTTTATCTTTAGCACTACTTTTAGTACCGAACTCATTTGATTAGCGCTTTTTATTGGAATTGTTAGTAAATCAACCCCTGCCGTCTCTTCAAGGCAGTCAGCCCCTCCTAGTGGCTACTCCTGACCTGCAGCGAAACTCTCCAGGTTTTCCTGCCATTTGTCCTTGGTCTTCGCTGAGCAGAGCAGTGAAGGTGGAGCTGTGAATTACTTTTCCTTCTTAAAATGTGGAAGGGAACAGGGAAATCTTTTGTCATTTAAAGTTATTGATGGAAAAAATAAACTGACACAAATGTTTGTGTTATTCCTTGCATTAAATCTTGTCCTACTTTTCATAGCCTGAATACTATGAGTCATACAAATGTGAGCTGTAAGAGTCTATATTGCTCGATTACTCATATTCCTCCCTCTGCTACATCAATACTTTTTGAAGTGTTTTGTAAGCTGAGCAGTAAAAGCCAGACTATTCGATAGACCGAAGGCTGAAAGCCTAAAAGAAAAAATGCTTGTGGTAATATCCTTCCTTTTTACATCTTTCCTTGCCTCAATTTCAGCAGTGCTGCTCACACAAGTAGTTATGCACATGTTTGTATGCTTGTTGGAAAGGGTCTCTGTCACTCAGCCAGGAACACATTTCTGACAATCTGCCTGGTTTTCCTTCCTCAGTTTTCCTGCCTAACTGGTTATTTCTGCCATGACATTTCACCTGTGGAAACTGCCCAGGGATGCTTTAGAACAGAACCCCATGTTGTCACCTAGAGTTGTGACTTTCCCTTTCCTGCATATGAACACTATCAAAAAACACAGAAAAAAGGAGAAAAGTCTTTCTTTCTCTCTCCCATCCTCTCTCCACTTGTATCTTCATTGTAGATTTGGTGAATGTGAAAAAAAGTTTAACTGCTGACTGTAGGTTATCAGTGCAATAGAAAAACAGCTCACACAGCAATACCTATGTATTGAATTTATAACATAGGACCTCATTTTTGCACACAAAACTTAGTTGTCCCTTGATATCTAAACTTCTTTCTGAGAAAATGTTTAAAACCATTTGAGGAAAAAACATAGGAAGTTTGAGTAAAATCCACTGGCAGCAAGCTATCAGCTGCATGTCAGGGTGTTATCCACCCAGTTTTCAGCAAAGGGCAGGACATCTACTGCCTTTCCTCAAGTTACTTCATGTCATCAACAACTTCCAGATATTAAGTCTTTATGTTAAGGCAGTACTCCCAGTCAGCCAGTAAAGCTGTGTTTCTGGTGGCCATCTAAAAGTACCAGCAAAAGTCCCAATTTTCAGAAGTATGTGTTTATTGCTTTGTGAGGATAAGGCACCATGCCAGGCACCTACAGAGAGAGCCAACCCAAATCAATAGCTGGGATCTTAGCAGGAGGTTAAGAACCCATGCACAGCACAGCAAGCAGACAAGACAAGCTTCATTTCTGATATAAATACACAATGCACTGAAGAAAGCCTACAGGCATTGAATCTTTTAGGATCAGTATAATTAGCTTACTGAACTACTTTGATATTGAAAGGTACAGCCTTGTGCCAAAGCACATAGGCAACAACTAGAAAGAAAAATTCTGCCTCTGGCTCCTGAGAGGGAGAAAATTTTAGGTATTGTGTTTAATATCAATAAAATAACATAGTAAAGGCTTTTTGAACACTCTATTTAGGATTTTAGGGAAAAAATGGGGGGTATCTTGTGGCCTGAGGCAGTTTGCTATAGTTCTTAAGTCCATAGATTCATGGTTTCCTCTATAACAATCTAGATGTTTACATGGACTGGGTTTTTACTGTTAAATATATTTCCAAGACTGGGATTTTAATTTGTGTTGTACATATGAAAGTCATCTGAACAATAAATCTTTCTGTAGTTGACTGCTGAAGATGGCTTCAAGCCAATGCTGAAGAATGTTCACCTAAAAGCAACCCCTTTATGTTTCTGTAACAGCTTACTTTTGATTGAAGAATTATTATTAGTTATTATATTGGTGCTTTAATCTAAACTGAGATCAGGAACTTACTACACTAGATGTTACCTATAAAAACACTAAGGAGCAGTCATTAAAAATATTAGTTTGTAACTCACATAGGCAAGACAGATTCAAATAAAATACCTCCCACTTCCTATCAGAAACTGAGGTTCAGAAAACAAGCTGAATGAAAATCTATATCTTTTCTTTAGCAAAAAATTTTCCATTACGGATTATTGATTGTATTTCTAGAGATAATTGAAACAAGGAAAACTTGCATTATTCCATTTTTTAAGATTATAAAATATGAAAGAAGTTTATTCAGAGTTTTAAAAAGCATGCTTTGAATGAAAACATGAAATTTTGTAGTTTCCCACAACATTGACAACCTGCCTGAATTTTGTCTCGGGATTATCAAATCAAGCAACACTAATGTCATTGAGGAAAAATAATTGAACAAACATATTTAAGCTTTAAAAAGATACAGAACATATTAAGACCATGTATATGGATAATTCTAGAAATTGGATGCATAGACAATTAGCTTCTTAAGCTAGTGAAAATTATTCTTAATTTCAGTGTGGTCTCTTAAAACAGATTTTGGTCCCACCCTTCCTGGATTATTCAGCTTTTATTTGCTGGAAAAATAAAATAGAATAAAATCATTTTAAAAACCTAATAAAGAACAAACTAAGAAGAATAAACTCTGTAGCTGTCAGGAAAGCCTATAATATATTTTACGCTATCCTGGAATCAGAACAATTTCTAAGACAGCAAAACTACAACTAACTCAGAACCTAAAGCTACCCAAATTCAATAGAAATTCTTTCAGTGAGTCTAATGGGCTTTGGGTCATGGCCTCATGCATTAAACTAATTTATACAGAAAAAAAAAATCTATTTCCTTTTACTTTCAATTAATCAGGGAGCTGGATATGACCTATTGGTGGAATGGTAAATAATAGAGAGAACAGGTCAGTTGTACAGAGTGACTTGGATCGCTTGCAGAGGTCAGTTCAGATCTAAACGTTAGTTTTATTTCAGCCAAGTGCAAGGACTTCTATCTAGAAACAAGGACTATTTGTAAGATGAGAAAAGATATTGTAAAGAGCAATGTTTCTTTCTCCAGATTGGTAAAAAAAATTACTATAATGGTAGATGAACAGTTGAACCTGATTTCCTTCAGTGAGCTAACATGGCCCTCAATTGATTTGCAAGCAAAGGAACACTATAAAAGTGTATATATGTATGTATAATGTATAGTGTATATACATACATATAATGTATATACATATATATGTATATATATGTATGTATAATGGCACCACTACTGGAATTCTGTGCCCAGAATTAATATCTGTAATTCTAAATGTATACCAAGGAATTGGAAAGGGTTCTGGAAAGATGTAATGATGCAGTCTTCAAAATATACCTCATTGTGTGAAAGGCAGAAAAAACACAGCCTGTTAGGTTGATTTGACAAATGATCTGGAGATAGCATGCTCATTATATGTAAAATAATATTTCTGATAATCAGGAAGAGTTTCATCTGACAGGAAAAGCTATAACAATCAAAAATGAATCCAAACAAAATTTAACTAGCAAAAAGGAAGGATTTGAAACACTAAAGAGAACTAAGTTTCAGAAAAAAAGATATTACAATTAGCCAGAATTGTATCATACACATGAAATTATTTTTGTCATCCCCTGTTACCTCAAAAGATTGTGATTGGTTTAATAAGTTAATAGATGACATTCTTTGGTTTGTAGTATGTTGGCCTTGATATGTGAGCCAGAGACACAAAGGAACAAGTTGTGCTATGAGCTGAGAGGGAATTAATGGTTTGGAAGCTAGTGCATATGGGGTCTTATATGCAGTGGTGATTTCCCCTGAGGAGTAAAACTCATAGATAACCTGGTACATTGGCAGTAGGTACATCTAGAAATAAGGAGCTGATTTTACCTGAGTCCATTCAAGACATATGTTTGAGTATCTCTGTGTTTGGCAGAGATTGTTATGTACTTTATTTCAGTGGAGTGGTTGACATACAGGTATTGGATTATCTTGTTGGCCATTAAACCTCTGAAAGTAGGCTATGGTTAATAAGGATATGTCACCTACATTTCAATGGATATTGTACATGTTTTGAATGTATTGCCTGGGGTAATATAATGGGGATAGATATGTTAAGGCTAAAGATGATTATAGATGGCTACAAAGTCTTTTCACTTAAAAGTCTATGAGTTTACAACATGAGAAAAATGAGTCCATGATACTTTGCTGAACCACATGTGGAATCTTTTCCAGGTTGAGTTTTGTAGATGGCTTATCTGCCTGAGATCATATTGTTAATTATGTCATTTGGTTTGGAATTCATCATGGATATTACAATCTCTTATGTGTGAAGCTTTGTATATGCAATGTCACTAAAGAATGCCAGACCTTATTCTTTAGTTGCAGATGCATCCCACCCTGAGTCCTTCCAGCTTGAGCAGCCAGGTGGTAAGACACTAATAGAGATGCAGCAGATGCAGAGGACTGAGCATTTGTGTGAAGAAAGTTGCTCTGCTTTCACAGGAAGCCAAAGGTTTATTAGGTGTGAACTAGAATGACAGAATTAATGATTCACTTGGGCACCAAGTAGATAAGGATCCCAGCAGAAGCTTGTGCCTAGAGGAACCTCACAAGCTCTATGCCCTGGGAGAGCAACCAATACAATACAGAAACAGTCACCCCAGGGGACCACTGGATAGGTGTTCACCTGTCCACAGCAACCATGCACCAAACTACAATAAATCCTGCTCTGAGCACTCAGTGCAGCAGGCATGCTGCTCCATGTCTGGCAGATAGTGGGGGAGATCATTCCCCACCACAAGACTTATCACAGTGCAGTTATAGCTGCTGGTATTTGCCACTGACACTGGAATTTTTGGCATTAGGGTGATGTAGGGGGACCATCAGCATTTTCATATGCCTAAAATACAGCCACTGCTTTTCTGCCAAGTGCACAGACCAAACATCTCAGCAGGGGAAGGGCAACTACAAGCAGTCACCAGCACTAGTAGAACGGTTACACATTTATTTTGGCTGGTAGGGATATCAAACCCAGCTAGTAAATGAGAGTTGTAGTTATTACCACCATAGTCAGACATCTTTGTTCTGCTTTACTGATCTTTTTCATAGTAATCACGATGAATCAGACTGTGATGAGCAAATAAATAGCTAAAACCACTAAACACATAAGGAAATCTAAAGGGCACTTAATAAAACTCCTTGATTTGCTATTTCAACTTTTAATACACTCTATCATAATTAATTTTGATGATCTTAAGCTAAATTAAAAGCAACGGGTAGCACTGCATGGAAGGAAAAGTATAAGGGCACCTTAATGGAGCCACCCAATATAGTGCCCTGTAGGCAACCATAACTTAATTTAAAAGCACACTTGATATGCAGAAATACACCCAAGTAAAATGGCAGGTGATTATCCAAACAGAATAAGAAGTAGCTGTTGTATCTACCCTCAGCCACAGTAAATTTGTATGAACATGGTGCTTTTCATTAAGCAATCAATAATATATTTTATTAGTTCCAGAACACTGCATACAACCCACTAGAAGCAATCTCACTCCACAGTTTTGAGTGTGAATGCCACAATTAAACCAAGAAAAGATAAATTAGTTTTTCTGAAATCTGGGGTTTTTTGAGTTGTGAAAGTCCAATTACAAATTAGCAAGCTGTGAATAATCAGATTTAAAAAAAAAAAAAGAAAACTAACAAAAAAACAGCATCAAAGCTGCATGAGCTTTACTTGCAAAATCCTCAAAGATTTATGAAGTTAAATAATAATTGCTGACAAATGAGACCACTGATGATAGCTAATGGAATCATGGTTTTTCACCTGTAGTTTTGGATGTAATACCTGGGCTTTTGAGAGCACCACAATTTTTCTGCAAAACAGAGGCTTGAAATATGCATAAATGAAACAGGTTTCTACTATTCCTGGGTTCTAACAAAAAATACACCTGCTTTTGAAAACATCTGATCTCCCATTCTCCTTGTATGTAGTGAACTAGATTTCAAAATGAGTTCATCCACCTGCCCCCATTAAGGGGGGAGATATAAACTCTTAAAAAATATTATGTCATTTTATAGCACTAGAGAGTCTTGAAAATAAAGGTTTAGATGCTGAGGATTTCTGGAAATCTTCTTCCTTCTTGTTGGCATTCTAATATTAACTAACACATATATGTTCATTTGGATAAGATGCATCTCTTCATCGTGTCTGTAATTCAATCTTGACATCGTAATTTTTAAGTTCAAAGAAGATAATTTTGTATTTCACTCTCCTTTTAGCATGTGAGAATGCAAAAATCAAGTACAGTGAATTTTTCATTCAGTTGAAAACTCTCAGTAAAGTGAATGACCCTTTAAAAAAACGTTAGGAAGCCAGGACACTCAGAATATCAGAAGCACATTTCAATCTGGTTGCATCGGAAATACTCAAGAGCAAGAGTGAATAGTGAGGAATGTATTTTCAGGCTTAGAGAGCACCTGTATTCTCGAGGACAAGATGAAATTGTTAGAAAATCAACCCAATAAAGTGAAAGCACAAAATAAGAAAAAAATTGTGACCCAAGGACTTCACTGGCTATACGTTGAGCCCTGTTTAATGCTGTTCAGACAAAACCCTACACACACACTAAGATACGGATATTCAGAGACTTGATTAATTTAAGAAGTAAATGACAGAAGATTTAGAACTATAAAAACACAAAAAACCTCCAGTATGGAGCAATCACGAGCAAAAGAAAGAATGGCCCTCAGAATATTTTTCAAAGATTTAGAAGACTCAGGTTTAAAACCTTATTCATTCATAAGTTCAACAAATTACTTAAAGTACAGAACCTACTGGTTAATAGGAGAATACTGTTAAACTCATTTTTCTCCCACAGCTATGATACAAACTGTTTACTAGGTCCATCTTCAGACCAACTATCTCCTGAACTGTTCTTGAAAATTGTCAGGGAAAGTATTAGATGATCTAGTTGAAATCTGTGCTAAGGAAAACACTAATAATAATTAAACTTTCTGTGTATTGCCTAAGCCTGTATCTCTATTTAATATACTGATGCACTTAAATCCATTGCAAATCTGTGAAAAATGCAAGAAAGAGCAGTCACCATTGTGCAGTACTCTAGTGTTATGGGAAAGAATGTTCTGTGAAAACAGTAAATCCTTTCTGTAAAATAATGAAAATAATTAATGATGTAGCTATGCACCCCTGAAGTTTAGAACTTCTTTTAGATTATGCTTTTCCATTCAGAGATTCTACCTTTAAATCATTCAGCCAATTTATATGCCATTGTCAGTACAGATGGGCAGATGTGAACCTGATGTTGATACCTGTGCATTGTACTCCAAAGCATGGAATTCTGCCTTTCTGTAGTGCATAGTCAATCCCAGGCTGGTAGTGTTTGTTCTCCTTGACAAAAACACTGTTCAAACACATACAATGTCACACTAGATCAGCCAATGCCTTCATAAGCTTGTCTTCAACCTAGGGTTTGCTTCAAGAATTACAAAACGAATCTCATTCACTAGGACTGAAAGGAACTCAATCTCCCTGGAAGTTTACCACAGAAAGATTTTTGTAAAAGCATTTTAGCACCAACTTCTTGAATGTGATGCTTGTGTCATAATTTTTAGCAGAAATTAAAAAGCAGAAAGCAGTCAAAAATGGCATTTCTGAGAAAAACATGATGGTCACTTGATTTAGAAATTTAACATCTATAATTACACTGAGAGTTATTAGGACTTCCACTAATGTAATGATTAAGTAAATTGTCTTACCTCTAATCCACAAAGTTCTACCAGTATAGAATAAAGATATGGTTGTGTGAAATTGTTTGAACACTGCTGTTTTTACCACTAGTTTTCTCTGCAAACTTAGCTGATATTGCAGACAGAATCCATGGAGAGCAAATTATCCTCTATTTCAAAGATACTAGCTCCAAAATGAAGTTCATTTTCTTGCATAAATAGGATGCAATATAAACAGAGGTTCTTAGACAACTCAACATCGAGACTGAAAAATACTTTCAATCTGTGCTAGTTAGCAGCAAACAACATTATGTTTCCCCAAATGGCTATACTAAACATTTAACAAAAAAAAGTCTACATTTAGAAGCCATAATTTGACTGGTTTCAGTTGCAAAGCCTTCTGATTACTACTATTAAAAAACTTACTATGATTCATGCCCATTTCTGAAGAAAAAAGCTGTCTGGGAACAAAAACCCACAACAATAACTTGTATATTTTTCATTAAATTATGTTTTTTATATGGTTTTGGAGGATTTGAAATGCTTTTTAAATAGATAGTATTTTTAATTTCATTTTTATTGCTACTGTGAAGGCCACTATATTTGTTTAACCAGTAAAATGAAGGGAAAAAGAAGAAAAATAAAATCAGGATTAAATCATGAATGAAAAAGGTTGGAAATTAAAGGATCTTTATTAAATAAATATTTTTAGGACTACTTTTCAGTAAGAAAAGAATTTTAAATGAGTAATTCTGCAATTATGAACAAAATTTTTTTTTTTTAAAAAAGAGTAGTGTAAAATTTTGGAAGAAAATTACTTTCTTGCTAATTTCTGTGGGGAAAAAAAAAAGATAAAATTAAAAAAAAAAATCACAAATACCTCCTTTTCTTGCCCTACTCCTACCCCAAAGTGGAACAAAACAAAAAGGCAACGGTACATAGATGTCAAAAGTTATTCTTTTTTCACTTTCTTTATTTACTTCTTTTTTCCTTGCATGCAAAAGAAAAGCTTTGGGCTGGGGGAGTACCATGTCTAATACATGTGTACAAAAATTCCAAGAAAACAGTTTAGAAAGGAACCATCTCAATCTCACCATTTACACAGTACATTTACCTTTGTGAAGCTCATAAATTATGTGATCTCCATCTGCCATTTTCAAATTAGGTCTAGTATGTATAACAGCATATTTCAAAATATGTTATTCAAGAGCTGGTTTGTTCTCTGTGGACCTGTTAGAGAGACAATGTTGAAATTTTCAAACTTTAGCTAGTCCATAAATAGAGGTATGGAAAAAAAAAACCAATTAGTTTTATGACAGTGCAAGACTTAATTTGTCTTCTCATATTGTTGTGTTTCTGGGATTATTATTCTACATATGTACATATATGTATGTATATATACATATATGTAATGTTCATTCCAGTTCAACAGCTGCTTAACAAAAGATTCATGATGAGAAGTACTCTAGGTGTCACTTCTCAGGTAGTTAACAGGGTATTAATATTAAATTTTATATACCTATTATCAAATTATCAGCCCTTATAAAAAGGAAAACGAAGTACGGATTATGTTCCTTGGCAATATGAAGAGTTCAGGAAATGAAAAGTGTTTCGATCATATATAAAATATGGAGTATTGTTAGTGCAGAAGCCCTGTATCAACTTCAGTGACCCATTTACTGCTTATTCTTTCATTGTTTTAAAGGCATTATGAATTAGAGCTCTGCAGTTTCAATAGCATCAAACACATGAAATAGAACCCGTGTGCCTCAGTTAACCTTAAACAAGTATGTGAAAGCAAGAGAGACAGATTTAATGGATGTGATGTCATTACACTATATCATATATGCCAGAAAGAAAGAACAGAATATAATAGAATATCAGGGCAACATAGGAAAGCCATTTTTTAGCTATTTAAAGCTTCAGAAAAATGAGCCAAACCTGTGAGGAAGAGGTGAAGTGCATGTAGTAATGCATCCTAAAATATCAAGACACTTAAGTTTTTCCATCCTCTTTAGCACTTTGTATTCAAAATCTGTTGCTGTGCCAACAATCCCTAGAAAAAGTACTTTTAACTCTTGCTGCAACCTGATACTGTTTTAAAGTTCACAATGAAATCTTCATTTATTCCACTGCATTGTTCTGCTCCCCTTTCTAACAGGCTTCAATAGAAATAGGCCTTCATTTGCACCAATATTTGCACATTTTTTTCCAGTGTCAACAGTCCTTTCCTGACCTTTTGGAAATTACTATGGCCCTAGGTTTAACTCAAACTGTAAATGACTGTGTGATTTATATGGACTGCCTTCATAAGTTCCATGAAGCCAGAGGGAGACGTTCATTGATTTCAATGAGAGATAACTAGGAAAAGCTGAGGGTGCATGAACTTTTGACTGGACACTCTTCCAGTCAAAGGTGATTTTTTTTTCCCTTTCTTGATCTCATTCTTAAGCATACAGATTCAAAATCATTAAGTGTTGGAGTCCAGCATACGGCATCAGGGACATGCTCTTTGGTAGAGAAGTGTACATGTTATCTAGTTTTAATTTATTTACCTTCTTCATGAAAATAAGACAGACTGAGAAATTCCTCTGAGCAGATAAAATAATCAAGTCTAACATCTAAAAAGTCCTGTCAGTGTTTAAGCAGAGCACCCAGGAAAAGCTGTCTTTTGATAACAGGAGGAGAAACTTTGAAAGCAGAAAGTGAGGAAAGAGGTCTGAGAACTCTTCTAAGGCCACTGAAAAGAATTCTTTCCTTTTGCCTGATGAATCCACCTTTTCTATCATTGTCATTTCCATTATCGAATGATCTCCTTTCTGAAAAGGGATAACTAGTTATTGATTCAAATGTCAGCAGCTTAAATGCTATTAGCCAGGAGCAGCACCAAAAAGGCAGGCCACTGCATCAACAATATTGTACACTCACTCTGCAGGACTGCATCTCCTTCTGTTCTGTTTAGGTAAGTTTATGGCTCAGCATAACTGTGGATCTTATAACCATTCATATATTTATCCTCACAAAATCCCTGCTATTCCTCTTACACTTATTTTAGAAGCAGGCAGTACATGTCTAGGGCACAGACTGCACTGGAGCATAGAATTCCCTGAGCTAGCTATTTCTATCACATTAGGACCATGAGCAGCAGTGTAGCCACAGCATTTTGGAGGTTGGTGCAGGTCAGTACTCCAAAAGATGTTTCAAGTGCTTGCATTAACCCTTGAAAAGCTAATTCAAATGTATCCTCAGCTGCCTGACAAAATCACAGTGTATCTAGAAATTAACTGAAGCCTCCAAGTCAAATGATTTGTCAGGTATTTCATGCTGAGATTAGTTTAAAATACCCACACAGAGATTGTTATGGATTATGTCTTTCTGTCCTAGGGCTAGCTGATCATGTGAAGCCTGGACAGAAAAGTAGGCACCAAGGCAGCTGTAAGAACATACACAGGATCCCCTCTAAACAGCTAAGAGTGTAATATCACAAAGCAATATAAGTATCTAATAAGTGAGCAGGCTGATTGTGAGAAAAAACAGTAACAAATATCCTTTGTGCACGAGGCTCTGAGGGTTGCTGAGAATTAGCCCTTATTTTTTTTAGTCTCCAGGAGATTTCTAAATCTCGAAATAGCAATCTGAATTCCTTAGACATTCACACACACAATCCAGAGCTTGAGCTCTCTGCAAATCTCCTGTTTCATCTCTAATTCAAAAGATCACTTCCTGGAAGCTCTGAAGGGAAAACAGTGAGGCATTTCTTTCTTTTCCTCTTTGAACCACCACCTATGCATTGCACCAGTGAGAGGCCTAGTTAGTCTAGACCTGATTTCCTGAGAAAAAAAGTATATTCTTTACCAGAAAGAACTGATCTGCACTTTCTTTAGCCCTGACAAAATAAGACAATAAGAACTAGCAGATTTATGCTTCAAAAAAAATTTGAGTGTTTCTATTAGAACAAAATTGTTTTTCTTATATAACAATGAAAAGGGTTAAAGGTAAAAATTTCTCTTCTTTTTTTGTCACTTATTCCATCTCCTGAATAAGGGCTTCTTTTGAGCTCCTGAGCACAAAAGTGCATCTGGAAAATGTCAACTAATGCATTTCAAAGTTATTATGTGAAAATAAAACCACTGAACATATTTTTTTATGAACTCTTCCAAGAAAATTCACTTCCGAGACCTGGCTTGAGAATGAGCAGGAGATATTTTTCAGCCCAAAATAATTTTATGAGAAAGGTTTAAACGTTTGGAAAATATGTTGGAACTGTAATTTATCCCTTAACCAACAGCCTCAGTGATGGATTACATGACCAATAGAGTAAATCTGTGTGTATACACACATACACACATCATTTCTTTTGTTTACCTTTGGATCAAAAATAGAATGTTACAGCATTTGTTTTATCATTTTCGATCCCCCTGCGGCATTGTGACATTTGGTACATTTATTTTTCCTGTTAAGAGATGATTCCTTAATTGTTGGAAGCAGGTGGAGGAAATATTTAGCAGAATGTTTACACTGTGATAACTATATATCGGGGAGGGAAAGGGGGAATGTGTTTGAACATGCACAGAAAGCCAGGAGTTGATTACATTTCTTTCTTCTGCACAGTCCAATATATAAGGTGAAAAAATGTCATTCCACAATGAAGCCAATAACAATGTACAGATTTCAAAGGGGTCACAGGCCTCTCGTCATTAACTTTGGTTCAGCAGCTAAGTCAAGTGTGAGTACTTGCAAATATAGGCAGCCTTCTTACCACCCAGCTTTGAACACTAAGCTTGATGTTCTTCCTCATAGTTTTCCACAGAAAAAGGTAAATTCCTCCAAAATTTATTTTGGGGGACAATAAGTGAAAGTTCTCCTTGCATCCTCTCTCCCTGCTTCCACTTACTCCTTACCCGTGTAAGTCAGGAAACTTAAAATAAAGATCCTTGTGCATGAAGAGCAGGATATGCTAACTTAAGTTCAGCAAGGAAAACATGGGAATATCAACTTGTGTTCTGTTAGTGAGGTTAAAAGGATGTGGTAGAATACTTAAACTGATGAGTCTCAGCCACACAGCTATGGCTGAATCCAGACCTATTCTCTTTAATTCTGTAACGAAGGTTTATGACCACTTTTTCTGCCTTTTTAACAGACAGAACCTCTCTGTGATTGCAAAACAAACTCCTAGGGAATGTTTTGGGATGACAGTGGAAAGAGACTTATTTCTATCTTGCTTCTCCAAGACAGCCCTCATCTACTAACAGTTTTCAGCAGACCCCAATTTCTTGGGGAAACTCCAGATTTTAATCCACTTGGTTCAAGACAGAGCTCTAAGTGCCCTATCAGTTTTCCTGAGCTACTCTAATTCACACTGTAGTGAATGGAGAACAGCTTTCCTGAGGCTGAGAACAGTATTCTGGCCACTGGATATTAAATATATATATATTTGATACTAGGATCAAAGAATATATAAATATCTATTTAGGAACTTTAACATCTTTCATGTGAGAGAATGCCATATAAATGGGTGAATACAGCAAAACACACAGGATACTTCTCTCACTATAAAGAAGAATTTGGGTTTCAAACTTCTGGGAAAATTAGTTTAATCTCCCTGGACTGTTAGGTAGAAGGGCAACATTATTTCTACCAGTAATGCATCATATCTGTAACTATGTTTTTCTCTTTGGTCATTCTAATACAAATATCATGGTTAGCACAACATGAAATAATTTAGTTTCTGGCTTGAATGAGCAAAACCAGAGATGCTTTTATTTGATCTGAACTAATTAGGATTTTTTTGCTGGTTTATTCAGACACAAAATAGTTTGAATATTCAGCCTATTTGCTACTTACACAAGCTCCTTGTTTGAATAATCTTTAGGAACAGGAGCTTTGTCCAGAACGATGGGCAGCAAGTAGATGGTTCATTGGGTAATGTTGTTTTTGGGGCATATACATCTACAAGGACGTCAAGAGACATTGCTTAGGCACCCACATGAAGTCAGTTCATGTTATCAATAATGACTAATGAAATTTGCTACTCTTCAAACTCCATTCAAAGTTTTTTTGCCATTACTATTACCAGGACCATATTTTTTTCTATAGTACTTTGCTTGTGTTTACCACTGAGATGATTTGCAACAGAAGTTACTGTTAAACAGAAGTAAAGCTGGTGCAATGTATCCCAGAATAATTTCAGTCTTTCTAAATCAAAATATATCGGTAACAATATATTATTATTAATTTAGTCCATTCAATGATATAGGGTTTTTTGTGACAAATATTTTTGTGATAGAAATATAAAGATCATTTTAAGTAAAATCCAGAGAGCTTCACATCACCCGTATTTAATAAGTAATCATTTTGAAGTTATCTAGTTCTTAACAGTGTCCACCAGAACAGATCTCCCACAAAATCTCTGTATTGTATCAGATATTAAAATACTACCTGCTGTGTTTTGAAATTTCATTTAACAAAATGACACAGTTAAGTCGCAGTGTCAAGGAGGCTGGGAGCAACAAGGACACACAGGACAAGGGGGAGTGGCTTCAAACACAGAGAGTAGCTTAGATTTGATAATAGTAAGAAGCTCTTCACTAAGAAGATAGCGAGGCACTGAACAGGTTGCTGAGAGAAGTTGTGAATGCTTCATCCCTGGAACTGTTCCAGGCCAGGAAGGATGGGGCTTTAGGGTCACTTCCAACACAAAACATTCTATGAGTCTATAAAGACAAGACCAAAGCTCAGAAACCTGGATCCTGTCCTTAGCTTTGTCCCTTGACAGCTCTGTGATTTTGGATTACTCTGCTTTGTTCTTTGTTTTTAAGCAGATAAAAGTAAGTATTATTTGGAAGGCCAAAGTCCACTGGGAAGGTACAGACTTCTGCTGGAGACAAGAGCAGAGTGTTTAGTACAGTGGGGCTCTGATCTCATTTGATTCCTTTAGACAAGATAGTACTACAAATAAATCATAATAATATTCTTATTTGCAGTTGAGATTAAACCTAAAGTTACCTTATTGGAGTGTCATCCTAGTTCCTGTGATATTTGTCTGAAACTTTCTTCTTACAGTATAACAAATATGCTTCAACTCTATTGGTCAGCTTCTTCCTCTAATGCAGACAGCTTAATGGATTTTTCTTAAGCCCAGTACAGCTTGTTTCTGAGTATTAATTTCAACTTCAGGTTATTGTACAAATTATGTCCTAGCTGGAAATTGAACCACGTTGACCACTGAAAAAGAAGAGCCTAATATATGACCTGTACTAGACAAATTTGCCCAGCCAGCAAAGTACAGTTGGATTGATTTTCACTCTGTCATAATGAGATATTTTGTTAGACAAGTTCTCCACCCAGTGGCTGCAAATGTTCATGGGAACAAGGATGTGATCTCCAGTATGATACTAAAGAAATGCTGGAGATTGAAATCTTGTGTATATAACTCAGTTGATTCAAAGGAAGACAGACATAAGGATGTTTCTTTCATTTGGACCTAAGAAATCTATATAACACAGTGTTCAGGTCATGTAAGACAAAATAATAGACTAAATAAATACAGTGGATGTAATTGTTTTACCCCTCCCTTCTAAAGCCTGAAAACTTACAGTAACATACTCTAAATTACCCACATTTTAAAATAATTTATCAATATGGGTTCAGAACTGTGGGAAGTATTTTGTTAGCTCATTTGCTTTCAGCACAGAATTGCAAGTCAAGAATTCCATTTCCAACCCGCCATCAACAATATGTTTTCCTGAGTTTATTGCTATACAAAATGGAATTAAGCACTTCAGAAAAATTTCTTTACATTTATAAAATATACAGACTCAAATGCAAACAAGTGGTCATCTGTTAGATACGAGTCTTTTCACTTATAGTGCACAGGTGTCCCTCAGATTTAAGACCATGTCATTTAGTTATGCCCAGATAAATTTGGGAAGCGGCATTAGATGGGAAGACATCTAATTTTTTGAGAAGAAATGCCTGACACAAGGAAAGGATGCGGTATTTTGCCTGATTTTTACCCACATCTTGTCTCAAATGTAAAAATCACTTGGGCTGAATTTCAGCCAGGGCTAGACAGCTTTCCATATAACAAAGTTTGACAGCCTTCCTATCTCCCACAGCAGTAAGACCAGAAACCCTTTGCTGTATTTCTTCTTTAAACTAACAGCAGCAGCAGTGAAATCTATTTCTGCCTCTGTGTTTTTGATAGAAAATGACTTCGAAAATTAAAAAGATAAATTAAAGAAAGAAATCAACACCGTGTATTTATGTAATATGAGCTTGACCATAGCTCATTTCCTTCTTACTAGAGATCACAGAATCACAGAATCATTTAGGTTGGAAAAGACCTCCAATAGCATCAAGTCCAACTTTTGACCAATCACCACTTTGTCAACCAGACCATAACACATAGTGCTTTTCCCAGCTCATGCTTTTCCTTTCTCTCCCAACAGTTTACATGTTTTGAATTTGGCTTTGCCTCTTTCTCTGATATTTGTTGTTTCTTTTCAGTCAGTTTTATGTTTAGTCAGAGAGTATATTCTTTAATGAATTTGAAAATTTCTGTATTTTAATATGTAAATTCCTGTTTATTGATGATGACTTTTTTTGCCAATTAAAAACTCCAAACAATGTTGGGGTTTTTTTCTGTTTTATTTGCTTTTAAGATCTAAAAAGCACAGGCTGAACAAGTGAACAATAAACCCCAGAAAACATTCACACACCTCTTCCCCCAGTTCTCACAGCACTCTGTTACATGCCACTCCGCTGTTCTCTGGCAGACAACTGCACTTTAGCTTTGAAAACAAGATGTAGCTTTTTCACTTGAGATGGGAAAAGGCACTACACACATATTCATGCCATATAAAATAAGTTAATTCATACATGAATTAAGTAAGACAGGAGAGAAAATTAAAGTTTACATTTGGGATTTTGTCCTGTGAATTTGATAAATAGGTACAGCAAACTATAACTTAGAAGCAAATATTTAAAAACAATGTATTATCAAAATACAGATGCTTTGCTATATTGTTTTATTGTGTTATATTGTTGTTTTCCTTGCAAGGTTCTCATGTTTTATAAGATTAATCTTTTAGGCAAAAAAAAAATCTTTGTTTTATGTTTTGTGCACTGTTCACCCAGTCATACAAATATTTCTGCTATTAGGCAACCAACGTTTATGACATTCCAGCTCACTTGAAAAAGCAAACTTGAATTTTAAAATTTTTTTCCTATTAAACAGTGTCATGTTTTTCCAAAATTTTTTTGTAAGTGTAGTTTGGATAGTTATTATCATTATGATTTAAAATGAAAATAAATATTTATTTTGTTAAGTACTTGGGAATGTGTAATAAAAATGTGTAGTCTAAATGTCTTTTTGATAAATAAAGGACAAAGGATGAATGGAGGGAGTGAGGATGAAGGGAATAATTGAAGGTTTGGCTGTCTAAAAATTATAAAGGTCAGACATTTTAGATGAGGCAGCTAGCATTTAGTTTTGTGTGAAGAATTATCCTACTCTGCTACTTGTTTATTTGTAATTTTTTAATAAGAAAATATGGAGAGGAATCACAGAGTAGAGATTTTAAATGTAAGGGAGATTTCCGTGCAAAAGTAAACTTACTTCAGATCTCCTTTTCATTTTTTTACTAGAATCAAAATCGTGATTAATTTCATGCAAGTTTAAAATCTCACAACTCATGGGGAAAAAGGGCAGGATTAACTTGAAGCTGGAGTAGCTTTGCCCATATTAAGCCCACTCAGCAGCAGGCTCACACTGGGTTCCCATGCAGAGTGGGCTTAACTTTTGGGAGAACCAGCTCCACTCCGCAGGATCCCTTCCCTGGACACGGATCCTGTAATTCCCCACGCAGGGAAAGGCACAGATTTCTCCAAACTGCGAGCCGACCTCCCCACCTAGTGGCAATGCTTCAGGACAGCGCTTGGAATTAAATCCCTGGGTTAAATTGTTAGGAAGCACAAATGCTCAGAATAATGCTGCGCTGGAATTAGAGCCACATAATTGCACGCTTCAGCACAGGTAACCCCTCCAAAAAAGTAACACATTTCAATGAAATCAGAGTTTGTGTATTGTCTGGCCCTTGTCTATCCTTAGTGTCTTTGACAGGTACTAATAGCTCATATTTATTCCCTACAAAAATCAACAAAGCTACTTAACATTCACTTGTATTCCCTAATTTAACTCCATGTGACAGAGTAATTTCAATTTACCTGTGCAAAAGAATGGGGTCATAATGCCTAACAATGTTTTGCAGTGACCAACACCAAAGGTATCATATTTTTACAAAACAGTAATCAAAGACACAACCACCTCATTATAGAAAAAATACTCTAAGCCCTGTATCCCACATTAATTAACCTGGAGTCAGATTTGGTGCATCACACTGATATTTGGCCTTATCACTAAGTCCAGTAACCTCTACCCACCAAGAACTTCTGTAATACTAATATACATTTTTTTATTTATCTTGCTTAGTTGGTTAGCTGAGAAAAAACTTAATGACCTGAAATTCATATTTTCATCTTCCCTGCTGCTTAAACACTAAGAATCACTGCCTAGATTATCACTGATCATGACACAGATGAACTTCATATTAAAGAAGCCTTGCACTTATGATTCTAAACAAAGAAATCTAGGATGATTTCCTGATAATTTAGTTGTGTTCAAGCCCAAATTTAAAGGAAATAATAAATTTTCCCTAAGTTCCAAAGATTTCTATCCATCTCACAAATGTGTATACTTAATTTTCTATTCTTGTTTTCTTGACTGATTGTTCCTGCTTCACTGGAGCTGTCTAGCTGCCTCTACAAATGCCTTGTATCGTCTACAGGGCTGATTTTGGATAGTGTGAACCACAGGCATGTGCTCTGCAATCTTCTTTTCCAAAACTGGTTTGTAGTGATATGGAACTCAATAATTTCATAATAATTTTAAACTGATCTCTCCTGCTTTTGCAAGAGGGAGCAGCCAAAACAATGACTCAACAGATATGCTAAAAGTTAGCAGGTTCCAGCACATTTACTAAATAAGAGAAAGAAAAACATTGACAGCGAGGAGAATCACTTTTCTGTAATATTTTATTATTTGGAATTTCAGACATGCATCATTCCTTTGTTTGAATGGATCTTCAAATTTATTCCTGATGAGATTTTTCTATTAATACCTGCATTTTATTGTGACTATCAAAGGAAAGTCCTTATTCTCAAGATTATGTGGTATGCAGGGTTAACAGAAAAGCCTGAAATCCCCAAGAACAAGAGGATATCAATCCTGAAAATAGAACATCAGAAAAAAAAAAATCTGCAATGAAAGTGGACATTCCAAGGTTGGGTTTTTATGTCCATTTTTGTTTACTGACTGAGCTTTTAAAAAGCTTTTTTGAGATGTTTCAACAGTTCTGTGTTCATCCACCTTTGACCAGTAATGCTGACAACCTCCTGGTGTCAGTATGGCTCTACTGCAATTCGACTCCCTTTGCAAAGCCCTGAATAGAGATAAAAAACTCCATCTTTGAGTATGACAGCTAAATACACTGGTTAGAGGTTGGGATGTCAGTTTGCTAGAGGAGCTACTTAGCAGCATAAAGCAGATTATTTCCTTACACACTGATCCTTTGCAAAAGTTCTTATTCTAGCAGCACTGTACTGTTGCCACAGTTCTGCTTATGAAGGAGATACCTTGATAATATTGTCTGTACAACATTACCAGCATGTAATTATTCTAGAAAAAATATGTTATTTGCCACTGTAAATATTTCATTTACTGTACAAAAATGAGAATAGCAGTAAAACAAACCCACCCCAAGACAGCTATGACTGTTCATGTTCCTTCACCTCAGAGCTTATTAGTCAAAAGCAGCAGCAGCTGAATTAAGATATCCTGAGGTACCACTTTTCTTTCACTTAAACAGAAGCAACATCCACTAAATTATGAGTCTCACTCACCAGTCACTTCCTAAACTGCAATCATTTATGCCCAAACATCAATCCAGAAGCACAGAGAAGACAGGAGGGCATGGCAGCTTTTGCTTGTGTGTACAAAAGCTGACTTTAATTTTCCTATAATCTGCCACATAACCAGATTTCTACTTAACCTGTTAGCAAGGAAATATGCTGGAGTGTTCTCTCTTCTGTTTTTTTAGCTTGTCCCCTCTCTCTTGTAAAATGATAGACAGAATTTCTCCCTCTTTTTACAGCAAATTAGGAAGCAAATGAAAGAGAACTGGCAGGTTGTTCTTGCACATTAATTGGAAGGGGTGAGAATAAATATTGCTATGTGAAAAAAGACATAGATTTAAGGAAAGTAGAATCCTGAAATTATCTAATAATTGAGAGAAAGAATAGAAGTTCTCTTCCTTGAAACCCTGAAGCCACCCTCAATCCAGAGCTCCCACCAGCTTTCCCAGGCCTGTTTTGTCCTTTATCCTCCAAAGCAATACCAAACTTAACCACAATACTGAGACACATTAAATAAATTTTGGGACAGCCAATTGGAATGGAACATCTTGTGCTTCTGTTTCATTGACATAAATTAATTTTGAGATAAAAATTATTGTTACAAGTGCTGTACTGGTTTCAGCTGGAGCAGGGTTAAATTTTCAGACATTCCATACAATAGATCAGACCGTAAAGAACTTTAAGCTCCTTTTAAGATAGCAGCATAGCAGACAAGGCTTAGTCAAACTTCTGTGGTAATGAGTCTACTATTTCTGGATGTTAACAAGTCCCTCTTTCTCATACTGCTGCACTATACCATGAATGTGACAACACAAGTACTTTCTGAGGTGTTTCTACACTGCTCTCCATGAAACAATGTTTTAAAATCCTCTTTGCATTACTCTCAGAATCTACTTATCAAAATTCCATAGCAATAAAGTTTTAATCCTGAATAACAACTCATAGGATGATGGCTGTTTCATGGGAAGAGTGGATAGCACTGGGAGAAGTAAGATGTCTTTTGGCTTTAAAACAAGCTTAGGACCATTTTAAATACTGCAAATGGATAATGTGTTTGCTCTAAGGAGCACTGTGTACAAATAAGTCTTCTAAGTTTAGTTGTACCTCAATACTTTTAACCATCATACCTGTAGATTGATTTACATTTCTGGGTTGGTTTCTTAGTTTTATTACCCGGAAAACAGAAGACACTTTGGCATTTAACAAGCTAGCCAGGGACTTTTGTTGGTATAACACGCTGATGGCTTTATCACAAGGATTTTGATATACTAAGACAAACTTCTGTGACAAAATACTGTTTCTGATAGATCAATTTTCCAAAGTGACTTTAGTAATAGCTTTAGCAATACATTTATGCAGCAGGAGATTGTTAGACTATCAGAAGATACAGAGTTTGGAATTATTTTTTTTCCCTTCTATGAAGTAAAATTATAGTAGATGGTTCACTGAAGCATTAATATTGTCTCAGAAGCCACACAGAAAGCTTGAATGAAACTATAGAATAATTAGTACTTCCAAGAGGAAGATGATGAAAGTTTCATGAAGGTACAGTCACAGTTGAGTATGTTCATTTGGACTTCAAAACAAGTCAAACGTTTGTTCATCTCAAGTAATCCTACATGATTATATGAAATTTTTGTTCCTACATAACTCAGTTAATCTGCTGGGATTTCTGTCAAAACTGCTGTAGTTGATGTTACATAAAACATACCTTATATAGTAAAGTTCATGCTCGCAAGTATAATGAAACTGAAGGAAAAACACTGCATTGCCTATGGTTAAGTGACAAGTGGCTGGTATGAGAGAAGTGATTTAAAATGCCAGAAATTGGAAAATGTATTGCTAAGAACAGTGGGATAGACATAATTGAGGTTGGAAGGAATATAGGCCTCTCTTGTTTTTAAATTGAAATCATAGAAACTCAGCTCTTTTGACATTTTTGTAATATAAATTATATTTTCTCTCTCACATTCACTATATACGTATGCTTCTAGTTCTGCAAATTCATCCATTATTCTTGGACTGCTTTTTTAGTTTGCCTAAGGTACCACATTGTCATTACATATAAGCAGAAATTCAAAGCTAATCAAAGTGAAATCTGTTTTTCATTTCCAACCTAAAAAATTTTTCAATCTAATGGTCTACCCATGATTCAGCTGGAACCTCCAAATTTTTATACTGATTTTTAAAATGAGTAATCTAAGAAATTTTGAACCTAGCTTGTGCAAACTCTCTCTCCATCAGCCTTTAAATTCTTCTCAATGAAATAGAGATATTCAGAGATTCTGCCACAACCATCCAAGCAGCAGGGTCACCTTTAGAATTTTGTGCTGCCACCTCACATTTGTCATCTCAATCTTTCCAACTGTGAAAATCTGTTTTATGACACCCTTTAAGTTCATCAGTAGAAATACCAGTCTCAGTAGATATAGTCTTTAGTGCAGTTTCACTCCAATCATCTCTTGCTCCTAACTCTCAGAAAAGCCAATTTTCTTACATGGAGTCCATTGATAGGGATAAAATCTAAAGATGTTTGGGAATCAAAAGTGTTTCATCCACTTTCATGTAATGGTTCATGTTAACGAAATGGTTCACTGTCCCTGCTGGATCCCTGGACCTGAGAGCTGATCTATCTCATGTGTGTTAGCCTGGATGGAATAAATATATCCAAAGAATACAGAGAGAAAAGGCATTTATATTAACAGAAGCTCTGTCTACAGAGATCTATAAAAAAATCAATTTCCTATTTAACTTTTTTAGTCTTTTTTTCTTTGTTTTAGCTAATCTTAATATTAAGCTTTGTATGGTTCTTCTAAGGAAGAAGTCCCATGTGAGACTTTAAACAGCTACTATCATTTCTAGAGAGTTTGGGATAAACTAGCATGCTTGTTGTAAAGTCCTTTATTTCCTTTGAGGAAAACACCAAAAGAAAAAAAAAAAAAAAAAAGAAAATTTATCAAATAGAAGAAGATTCAAATATTATGAAGGTATTCTCTGGTGTCAATGACTTGGTGTGGCCTCTGGCCTCCAGTGACAATTCACTGTGGAGGGACAGAACAGCACAGCCATGCTCATAAATAACAAATCTGCATTAATGTCAAGGTTGCTTTGACCCTCACTCAGCATTGCTGTCTGTCACAAGATGCTGTTTTGATTAGCTAACCTAGACCCTATGGTTAAAGAGAGAAACCATGAACCCTCCCCTCCTTAAAAGGAGGTTTTTTTAAAAATCAAGAAACAGTGTGAGAATAAAGACACCATCATGTCAAGCATAGATCTCATGCATCAGCTGCTCCTCATTTTTCTTCTTAAACTGGAAAGGTTTATCACCTGGTTCCTGATTGCAGCTTGATGGTAGTCATCCACAGTTGAGTGGGATAAGAGCCCAGGGAGCTGAATGGTTCAAGAAATTGCAGAGGAATTAACCTTTTCAAACCAAAAATAGAGTGAGTCATGGCAGAGGAGAATTTAAAAGATAGAAAAATGGAGTAGCTTGTTCTGATACTTCTTTAAATGTTATTTCCAGCACACTACTTTTGGTCTATTTGGTTCAAGTTCCATGGTCCCCTTAGCTATTTGAAGCAGTTCCATCCATGGACTATATTAATATAGTAGTACATTACTTTGAACAAGCTCTGCTTTTTGTCTTGAACTTTTGCTGTGTTGCATAAACAACTTCTTAGAAAAGAGACTAATCTGGACTTCTCCTGGATTGGATATTAGGAGCACAGACCCAAGGCATAAAGATGAGAGGCCTCCATGTGAGCCTACAGACCTACCAATCCTGTTTATAATTACACTTGGGCCTGATGCAATTCCCAACAACTTCACCAGACTGAGGATGATTTATGAATCTTCAAGAATGCCTCTGTTCTCTGAAGTATGTTTCAGAAAGCCCAGACATTTTTATTTTTGGTATTTTGTTCAGAGTAAAAACGTCTTTAATAATTTTTAAAAGGGGTATTTCCAGATTTAAAAGTTGAGGGCTATGAAGATAATACCTAAGTGCATTTTTATTCTTCCTATGATGTTCCCATTTTAAGCATCAAAGCTGTAATGTAGCTGAAGGAAAAGTACACGCTACAGTAAAAATATTGGCTCTCAAAATGTGCAGTAGCTCTTCCCTCTCCTCTGTAGACAGGCTTGCTATAAATAAAACATCTTTTGCCACTGCAGCATTTCTTCCACTGTAAAGAACATTCACATGAAATTTTTACTGCATCTTGGATAGTGTAAAGCTCTGGCATAGTGTTCCAAATGAGTAATTCCATTATAATTAATCCACGAGGGATGTGCTTACTCCAGAACTGCTGGCCTTTTGATCTCAAAGAATATAACACCATTGTACTATGGATGCCTCAAAGGCTACAGTGTTTAAATACTACAGACCTTATGTCTACTGCCTCTTTAAAATCCAAGGATTTGAAAGGTCAGGACTGCAAAGTATTAGAATACATAAAAATAACCTAAATACTATCTAATAGTAAAGGGAATTTTGTAATTGTGTGCTAAAAATACGTACATGTGGGAATATATGAACTCATTTCAGGTTTTATTATTTAAATCAAGACATATAAAATATTTTGTAAAAATATGCACGTCCTTTTTCAACCATGAGAAAATGTTTTATTTGAAGAAGAACACAGAAAACTGGAGTTATTGATTTGACAATATATTTGTCTTCTTACAAGTGTGGCTAATAGGTCCTTTAGAAATCTGGCCATAAAGCATATTACAGCAAATAGAACCACTGCTTCTAAGGCAGATTGCTCTGAAGTTCAAGATTAGTAGAAGGAAAAATGTCCAGGCTGACTTATCTGTTTTAAATTGCTGAAATATTTTAGAATTCTTACAGGTGACAAAAGAAAAAAAAAATCTCTGCGGGCTGCTGTGTTAGTGTTGGGGGTGTTTGTTTGCATTGTATCTTTCTGAAGAAAAGATGAGGCAAGTAAAATCCAAAGTCAATTCTTGCAATAAAATGAGAGATACTAAATAACACAGTACTTAAAGGTTTCCTAGCCTCTAAGTTTTTCAAAAGTGCATGCACGGATTTAGCTTTTGAATCTGTTTTGTTCTTTAGGGGACATCTGGACTTTATTATTTTATTTATTAATTTTGGTGGTTGTTAATGAATATGTTGAAGGAAACAAATGTTACAAGTCTCCAGTATCTGTACACCCTTAAACACTAGTACACTACTGAACACTAATGCACTACTAGTGATGCCTTCTAGTTTTGATATATTGATATACTTCATCATACTTTTTAAGATAAATAAACTGCAGTAAACTGATACTATTTAAGTAAACAGGAATACCAGAAGGTAACAATATCTCTAATTTGAAAAATTGTATTTTACCCCTTTTATTGAGAGTCAGATGTAACTATTATCAAAGCTTTTAATTTCTTGAGAGAAAAAAATTATTTTATGGCCCTCACTTGGAGGAAAACATGAAAAATGTTTTATCTGCCAAAGGCAAATGAACAGCGACAAGAAGAGATCTTCTGCCTCCCCCTTTAGCCTTGAAATGGGACAGTTTCTGAAATCTGTTGGGAGAAGCATCACTGAGGGGACACACTTAAAATCTGTCATGAGGTATTTGGCCTCCCTGAGCTGAGGCATGGATTGCTCTGTATACCATATGTGCCTTTTTCCATACTGCCTGTATCTGCTTTCCCTGATTGCTCTTGCCCGTACGCTGAAGACATACATCACACTTGGCACGGCAAAAGCAATTAAATGCTTGGTATTCCCTTTGCCTCAGGTTTGGTACTTTGGTGCCAAGGGTTTGACTTGCACCCCACCTCTGCTCATCTATCTTCCAAGAGTGCTCTCAGTAGTTTAAAATTCAATCTAGTTTGAATTATTCATGCTCAGTGCATCAGTGACTGCTATATAATTCACCAGCCTCGTCAAACAAGAGCGGTAGGGAAAGGAGGTCAGCCTCACATACAACTTCATGTGCTCCGTACTCTGGAGCACAGGGGCAGCACACACCTTAGGACAGTACAGCACAAAGTGCTGTTTGCATCCAGAGAATTGGATGAGGTACTCTTGCTCTCCAACTAAAAGATCTCTTTGTTTGTCTATGCAGTGTCCCAGAAGGGCCAGTCTGCTACAAATGGTATTGGACTGACAGTCTATCATAAAAAACACTTTTTCAGCTAAAAAAGAAACAAACATACTCCCTTGAGAGACAGAGTACATGCAGCAGGACTGCAAATATCTACCTTTTGGCCTGCCCATTTGTCACTATGCTAGATTGTAGACATTGTCTCCAGCATTCAAGCAGCTTCAACTCCCAGCACATTAGTCCTTGATGAAATTAGAGAAACCAGTAAAGTTTACTGTGTAATTATCTAATTAAGAAGGCACCTTTAGAGCAAAAGGGCCTTTCAGATAACTCAAATACGAAAGTTTAATGAATATAAGCTCTCTCTGATACTCCAACTTTCCCCCTGCTTCCCACCCCCTCAAATGAGTATATTATTGTAGGAGATTTACAAGCCCTTCCAAAATGAGGTTTGCAGTTGAACTGTGGGCATAATTTTATCTGCCACTATAAAAAACTCCATTCTTACACAACGCAGTACCTGCACCTTTAAGATTCATTTATTGTAAAAGAATGGCTTGTAATATTGCTTCCAGTAAAAGAAGCAGGATGTAAAATTCTTCCTAAAGTGCTCAGTCTGGTACGATACTCAAAATAAATAGTAAAGACATGGCCAGGGAGTGGAAAAGATCCAAATTTCACTAATGAGGTCTGTTTTCTGGTTACTCTTTATTAGGGGTAACTACAAAATCAACAGGAGAACAAAAAACTAAGCATCCTGCTAGAAGTGTATAAATAACCCCTTCTTCACCTTGTTAAGCCTATAGCAGGCAGACCACAGGTAATTTGCCTGCATCCCTACCATATTTTACAAAACCAATTTATTCTCTGCTTTGAGTCTTGAATTATGTAAGCCTTCCTAGTAGTTTACCTCAAAACCAGACATAGCTGACATTTTCCTCCCAGAAGAACAAAGTTGTTATTTTATCAGTGCCAGCTGTATTCACTGGCTTAGAAAAGCAAAGGCAGTGTTGGGTCATGAGGTCTCAGAAACAAAAATGCGGGGCAGCTTGTGATCTCAGCACAAGCCTGAAGAAACATGGGTCTGGACATGCTGATGTAAGCAGTTTGCTGTTAGCAACTGGGACACTAATTTAAGACATCTTCAGCAAACCTTATTTGTCCTCCTCCCTGCTCCTCTCTCAGGTGTTTCTGAGACTCTCTTGTACTCAATCCTTCCATTCAGTGCTTCAGGGCACAGGATTTTCCATCAGATTCCTGATTTCTCCATTGCCAAGGTGACTGATGAGACATTCTTGATGCTTCCTTCCACTTTTTACTCCCTGCTAAGACGTTTTCTGCCCTCTCAACAGCCAGCCTGTAATCTATAATTTCTCTTTCCTTCCTGTCTGCATTTTGAAAGTTTTCCTACAGATATTCTGACATTAGAATGATTTCTCTAACAAAATTTGTTCTCTTTGTCCTTATGCTACCCTCTCAGCTGAAGAACTTGACTACTCCCATTTACACTGAATCTGCAGTTTCAGTAGGAGACATATTCTCCCACCTAAACTCTCTCCCAGTTATGGTATTTTTAGCTCTGCCACAAGTCTCTTAAGTTTCTGTCAAAAGAAATATGTTCCTTTGTAAGGTTCCTTTGTCATTATTCTTTCCTTCTCACAGAAAAAAATATTTTTTTAAAATTTATTATCTCATCTTTTGTTTCTAATTCTATCTCTTCCAAGTTTCATTATGCTCACAGATTGTTTCTTACATCACAGTCTTTTTGTACTTTGTTCTAATTCTAAGCAGAAATAAAAAAAAACAACAAAACTTCTGGGCAATAAAGGATCCTCTCCTGACATCTTTAATCTTTCATCCATGTATTCCAAACTCAGAAGAATGCATCATCTCTAGTGATGATAGAAAATAAGCCTTATGTGACACAACCACCATTCACAGGCACTCTTCTGCCAAGAAGGACAGGATCTGATGTGAAAGCTCCTAAGGGAGTAGCAGAGTTGGATAAGATGGGACATTTATTTATTTACATGGGTTTGAAGGACCTGTTAATTAAATTACAGTTCCTTTTTACCCACTCCTGTATATGATTTATAACATTTAAAGGCACATCTGTTCTATAACAGGTCAACTTCTCGAGCTTAGCAGTTTTATCACTCTGACACTAATTTCCATATTTCAGCTCCATAATCACAGGATATATGTGAATTTTTCAGAAGAAACCTCTAGTTAATCCAGTGCAACACATGTGGATGTGTAACTAAGAGTACATGCAGAGAAATCATACACTGCAACCTGAAATAAAGTACCATTTGAATGAACATAACGAATAAACTTATGGCTTGCAGCTGGCAAATGAAAATACATACTTGAATAAAATCCCACATCTGTCCTTTTAATATGAGTATATCATCTTTTTAAAAATCATAGGTGACACCTTTAAGAGATTTAACTGGTGATTTAATTTCTAGACTGACTATAGTAAATCAGATAATGCTAAGAGGAGGCCAGCTCCTCAAGCCAGTTATTCCAATATTAATGTCATTGGCAGGGTTAATTAAAACAAAATTTTTGCCTTAAATAAACAGAGCTATGAAAATTATTTTCATACCCTTTCTTGTGTTATCAGTCTCTAATTTAAGACCAGAGGTGGGGAAGAGAAAATCAATTGTTATGAAGCTGCAATTTGTGATGACGTATTACATTTTAAAGGTACTTAGACATACTAGTCACTGAAGAAAAGCAGTATTTAAACTCACTCACTTCGCAGGAAGGTGCTACACAGCAAGAGGAGTCAAAGCTGTATATTCCAAGATTCATTTCTGTGTTTTCTTCATACGTTGTCTTAATAATGTTTTCTCTTCTCAAAGGTATGTTTTGGCACTAAAAATGTTTTTGAAACAGCATTTGCAGAATATCCTGGGTATATCAAGCGAAATCAGAAGGAAGGACTAGGAAAAAAATGAACCAACCCTCCTTTAAAGAAAAGCTTATCTTCATAATACTAAAATACTTCATTAATTTATTCAGGTTTCATCATGCATTTCACACCAAAAATTACTTTTTTTTTCTAGACTAAGCCAGACTAGTCTAAAATTTTTAAGAAATTTCCTTTTCTTTTTATGTAGCTATGCTATATTATGGATGGACTGCCTCATTTTTAATAAACATGACACAAGGAATGTCAAATTGCTTTTAATTTCATGCAATATAATATTGAAAACTCATTGACATGGTTTATATCCATATTAAGGCCCACAACCCTGCTTAGTTTCCTGAAGAACTTTTTTCCCAGCACAATGTATTTCCAGTTTGTAACAGACACACTTCTTTATTAAACAAACCTCTCACCTTCTCATTTTTCCTACAGCATTTCCACTTGTCCTTGTCTTCTCATGTACTCCACTCCACACCCAAGACAGTTACATTATTAGTGTCCTCTTCTAATACTTTTAAAGCAGTGACTTGGCATTTGTCCAGCTAAATGAACAGCAAGTTTCAGTCAAAATCTTGATGTCAGGTCCAGACACGTAAGCTAGTGGGATCATATTCCCCAAGAGAACTGACAGCACAAATCTTTACATGGCATATATTTTTGAAAAGCAAGGAAAGCTCTTATTATCTTCATTGTGGAAAAGTAAAACCCAAACTCACTTGCATTAAGTTTTTTCAGCACACCAGTAGCTGAGACTGTATCCTCCATGCAATTATACTAATTTCCTCATCTTATTTATAAATAAAGCATATTAAAATCACAGATAATAGAAGACTTTATATTAGTGGATTTAAAATTAACTATTTTAGAAAAAAAATATTTTTAAAAAACATTGATACAAGTCATTACAGAGTTTTAAGAATTTGAGAGTGTTTAGAATATTAAGGGACAAAAGTGACATGACATTTTATTAACTGAAAAATTGACAAGAGAAATAGTTGTTCGAACAATCATGGCAAATTTTTTTTTTTTATTCATTTTGGCAAGATTCACTAACAATGAAGCAAAAAAGCAGATTCTTAAATAGAATTTTAGGCCACCATTTAAAAATTCCAGATAAAATTCAGTCATACCTGGTTTATGGATATGACTGAATAATCCTGTAAACAGTCATGATTTCTGGCTGGATTGTACATTTTTCACATAATTAGATAGTAGAAGTCTATACAGAGTTTACAGAGATACATTAAAAATGCAAGCTATTCTCGAATATACTGTTCTCCTAGAGATAACCCAACTATAAGCAGGTTGACACGATCTCTTCCATAGGATCAGAGTGAGAAGGGGTAAGAGAAAATATCTGTTGACTCCTTCAGTGCAGTGCCTCTAGGTACCTCTTTGGAAGAGGGATCTAAAAGTCCTTTGTAAGACAGACTGCTCCCACATCAGACCACCTGTTCCAACACAGTCAGGGCCTTACTTCTTGACACAACTGTGATCAGCTGCACCACTTCACTCCGGTTGCATTACTAACCTTGCTACTGAGGGGATGGGGTTCTGTACCACCAGTTAGCAAATGCTTCACACACAAGATCCTTTGGGGCATGAGAAGATGGTTAGGGGTAGATGAGCTCCACCATTAAGTTTGTGTATTTGTTCTTCCTTTTACTAGGACACACGTGACTGCTCTGAGCACAACTGTTCCATTAGGGTAATTGCATAGCCAGCCAATACCACTAATCACTGATCAATATCACTGCTTAAGCATGGGATGAAGGCCAGATTACCCTAAAATGCAGGCAACCAGCTCTTACATTGCAAACCTTCCTGTCTCTGCTGACTGTTGAATTCTTGCATTTCTGTAAAATCCATCTTACTTTCTGACTTGTGCTTTGCATTCAAAAACTGACCACAGCAAAAATCAATGCCAGCCTATTAGAGGCTGAATCTGAAATTATTTAGGAACTGTCACAGAAAAGAAAAAAATTCTTCTTAGGCAACTGCTTGTCATTGAAAACCATCACAGGCACAAGGTACTTCCTTTCATTTAAGCACTGCAGCTATATTATGCAACATCTTCTGATTCTCAAAATGTCAGCAATACATTTGGACCCATATTCACTCTCAGTCAATAGAAATAAGAGACGAGAATTTCTGCAGCAATATTTTGTTCACCAATCTTAGAAACATTCACATACAATGAACATGGTTTCAGCTGCCAATATACTGCTTTTTCTAAGAAAAAAAGAAAAGTTTTGGAAAAGTTAATATAAATTATGAAAAAATTAAATTATAAAAATCTGTGGGCAGACTTAATATGTTTCCTCAATGGTCTTTGTTCCCAAGTATTACACTAAATAGAGAAGAATTTCTCAGTGGGTTGTGCAGAAGAGTTCAGCCTTTTAAATTAGGCAAAATGCATAATTCAGTGCTGGAATATTATAAACACATATATTTGCACAACACGTATTGTGCATAATAGTTAATTTATATATTATGCATAGTAGTTAACTTACACATGCAAACCCCATTCAGGTCTATTTATGTGCACTGATCCTTATTGTGGAAGCAATGAAGAAAATATCAACATACTTACATGAATTGTGTTTCTGAAATTGAGGAGTATGAAGGAGATTAAAATAAATCCCCTGATTAGCAGAAATAACAAAAACAGGCAGAATTTCAAATGTGCATCTCTGGACACTGTGAATGCCAAGAGATAGGTGTAAAATTAAGATACCATAAGGTTAATAGAAGAGGCAGGTTACTACACAGTATGACTGAGAACAAAAAGCATTCTTGGTTTGTGCCCACAATTATATATATATATGTAATATGACTAATGTCTAGCAATTCTAATATTGTAACTATTTCAAAGACTCTTGTGACAGCACGTAGAAAGTGATAGAAAGTGATATAGTCATCTTTTTCCTTCCCATCTTAAGCACAAATTCCATTTGAAGTAATCAAAGCAAAGCATGCTTTAAAAGAAATGGATCATGTTCTTATAGCAGTTTTTGTTCTTATAGCATAATTTACATTTATTATCTATGAGTCCTTGATAAACAGGAATAAAAAATGTCTAAGAGGCAGACACTTATCTTTTACCTATTTTTTAAAGATATCTATCATTCTCCAATAAAATTTAAATAATGATGAATGCTCCTCTCCCTGAAGCCTTCCTATGATCTCTGCCAAATACAGTGCAAAATGCTGGCTGATGGTCATCCCTCTGGCACTGGCAATATTCTTCCAGCAGGAAACCAACAGCAAAGTATTTTCAAACCCTTTTAAAATTCTAACATACATACTTTGCAAAAGAACACAAACTTTAGTTAATAAATCACAAGACATATCAATTAAAAGACACCATAGATGTAGGAAACCATTACAGTTTTTAACTGCAGGAATTACAGCTCAGGTTTGTACATTGGAGAAGGAGTTCTGTCACTCCACCCACATTGCTCACAATGGTAACGGGGTCAAAGGGCAAAAGCCAATGAATACTAAGGGAAAAAAATATCTGGAGGTGGAGGTGTCACTTCTTTTAGTATAAACAGTGAATAAAAATCAAGGCTCTTTAATGTAAGCATATTTGTTCAAATTAGGAATACAACAGCATGGGTCAGTGAAACCATGCCTCAAACTGACCAGAGATGAGAATGGATGGAAGGCAGGAGACACAGAGTCAGGGTCATACATGGATCTTCAAAAGCATGTTGTATTTTCTCCCAAGCATTTTAAATAATCCCTTCTCCCTATTCACATTCAGACTGTTACAACCATCATGTTTGCCTTCAAGCTCTTTTCAGTTCAACACTGTGCATATCATATCTACTTCAAGCACTGCTGCTAATTGTTATATTTATTATGATGCTTTGAATTAATGCTTTCACCTCCACATCATGTTAAGCAGCCCTCCACAACCACAAACCAGTAATTAACGTAGACACAAAGAGAACACACTGGTAACACAGCTTTTCTGAGTTGTCCCTGAAAGACAGATGTGCAGCAAACCAATTTCACTTTGAAATAAAGTGATCAGGTAGATTTCAGAGGAATTCATACAAGTAAAAAAAAAAAGTAAATCTCAATGAGATATTAATAGAAATTTCTACACCTAAAGTAAGTTGTGAACTGACGCAGGATGATAAATTTCATTCTCTATTAAATTATTTCTATGAAACATTCCTGAAAGGCTGTGAACTCTTCCACATTCTTTACTTCATTCTTTACTCAGTTCAATATAGAATGCTAAAAAGAGAGGAAGTCTTCTGATACATTCTATATGACTTGTAAAGAGAAGAAAAAATATGCCTCATGAGAGTCAGGGGCTTATTGACTGTATAAAGTGTTGTGACTGCATTATTTTCTGGATGTAAACCAAGTCTCTTGGTCTTCCAGTTTAATCCTTTCCCAGCTGAAATCACTATGGAGCAACAACATGAAAAGAAAATATTTCTTACTGAAAATGTGAAAATGTATGAACAAAAAGAATACCAAAACAAATCCAAACCAAAGCAAAGCAAACACCCCTCCTTCCCCTGAAGGATACAATAGTATTTAGCAAGTTGTAGGTAAAAGTATGAACTATTGGGTAGAAAACAATATTCTGGAGATGAGAAGTTTCTAGTGAGACCTTATTTCAGCCTTCCAGTACTTGAAGGGAGCATACAAGAGACCTGGAAAGGGATATTTTACAAGAGCATTCAGTGACAGGATAAAGGAAATGGCTTTAAACTGAAAGAGGGTAGATTTAGATTAGACATTAGGAAGAAATTCTATACAGTGAGGGTGGTGAGGCACTGGAACAGACCCTGACCAGAGAAGTTGTGGATGCCCCATCCCTAGAAGTGTTCTAGAGCAGGTTGGATTGAGGTTTTGGGCAACCTGGTCTAGTGGAAAGTGTCCCTGACCATGGTGGGTAGCTTGGAATACAATGGTCTTTAAGGTCCATTCCAACCCCAACCATTCTATGATTCAGAAGTTGCCTAAGAGGTTGAATATACTTGTTGATCCCATTGAAAACTAAACCCTTTTTCCTGATTAAGAGTTACTACTACACACAATTGCTTGAACCAATGCATGGAGAGCAGGTACATCATGCAACCAAGACAGCCCTCTAAGTAAGGGTTACAATATTTGTTCTGCTGTAACTTGTGGTGAAACCACATGCTAAACTATAGAAAAGCATCTTGTGGTCTGAGACAGCCTCCTTTACTCTTACGAAATACAAACAGGCTGGTTCTGCTGCTGCTGGAAATTGGTTATGCTGCATTAAAATCTAGCAATTCTTCTATTTATTTTTTGCTTGTGCCTTTTTATTAGGCTGTCCCAGAGCACTTTAGGAGTCAAACCTGTAAATGTCTCTTATTCTAAAATAAACAGCACTCAGCATGACACAAATGACATTTTGTGAGGCTCCAGGAGGGAGTAAAGTAGCGCTGCCACAGAGTTCCCTCTTCCTCTCTAAATGTCATTACTCTGTTTGATATACTAACATAAATCACTTATCCAGTTGGACAGCACAGCAGGTCACTCTAGAAGGGATTTCAGATAATGAAATATGTTTCACACACATAAACACAAACTACAAAGCAATGCCAAATGGTTCCTAATGCTTTACTTACTAAGCACTCCCTTTGCCAGGTTTATTGTTCATGTACATAATAAACTTGATTGTATGCTGCTGCAGCCTTGTTTATTGGTTCAACCACTCAAATTCCTTCCATATTCATTTTGGTGTTCATCATTTTTCTGTCCACATGTTGTATAGAATCCAAACAGTTGAAACAATATTATGTGCACACTTGGTGGAGTACATATGAGGAATACACTGAGGTTATTTTCCTGTACCTGTTAAGGGCAGAACAAAAAGATCGCAAAGAGTATTAAACTGCAGCCCAGTAGTTTTCTGTGAGATTTAGGAGTTCTATTCAATCTTTTATCAGATAAATCAGAAATACAGAAACATCTATGGATACACATATGCATCAATGAATCAATACCATTCAAATACAGGTCAATTGTATCAATCTCTTTTGTCACACAAACTGTCAGAATCCAGAAATGACAGACAAAAAACCAATTTCCACCATTAACATTCACTGGTAGCATTAAAAAAAAAAAAGAAAAGAACAAACAACAAAAATCAAAAGCCAACACCCCCAAATAGTTCAACAGAAAAAGCATGTGATGTGTTATTCGTTGGCCTATGTGGCTGCCCATTTTATTCACTTTTATTTTAAAATCCCTCGTTTTTATTCACTAGGCAGTATAATGAGAAAGAAGATATAGTGAAACATTTTCAGTAAATTTTAGAGGAAAAGGAAATAGTCAGAGAGTCATCTGAATAAATAATAACTAGATACTTCATTCTCTCTTCTCTGAGAAAAGGAAGTATGGTAGATTTTCTAATCTCTTGTTGCATCCAGCAAGCTTTTATTCTATATTATCAGATCAAAGGACTTCTTCCATCATGGAAGAAGTGTTCCAAAACATCTGCAAGAGAATAACCTTGGCATCTACTTAGTCACCTCAAAATTGCACATTTCATGATGACTACCAAACATTTGATGGCAAAGCAGTTAGTATGACATTATTGCTGAAGACATCATCTCTAGCTCTCTTCTACATTCCTGACTTTTTTGGTTCTGTTTTTGTATTCATTCTAGGCTTTCACAGGGAAAATGAATAGTTCTAGGGCACCACTTCTTACTGAATTTGTTGTATTTTGGAGACCAAACCCTGACTTGCCTTTTACTGCTATCACAATTATGTTCTAGGAACACTATCCCTTCTGCCAGGGAAAAAAACCCAAATGTGCAAAGCAGTTGGCATTATTTTTTTTCTTTAAATTTCTTTGAAGCTAGGAATCAAAAGCACATCATCTGACAAGATGAATATATTTGTGAAGTATTAGTAAATTAAACCAAATGCTTAATGTACGTGTTATTAATTTAATCTTATACTTGGGCAAGTGCAACCAGAAAGGGCGTAAGAATTGCATGCTAAGAATTATAAAGCTGGCAGCTACCATATGGTTGAAGGATGGGTGCAATTCCATAAGCAAATGTATGGTCTTAGGCTGCTCTCTCTGTCCCAGGAATTCTCTCTCCTCCTATCTCTTCTGCTGTTTTCAGCACATTTAAACATACTATTTGCCATCTTTAACTTCTGGCCATCTCCTCACATTACAGGATAAAATGAAATAGCTGCAATTGAGTTGCTCCCAGAATGAGGATCTGCACAGATTTACTGGGACTGCCCTACACTTAAATTCATTTTGCATGATGAGAGGCAGATTTAACACTTTTAGTATAGAAGCATGTCCTACAGTGCTAAAGTCATCATACTGCTTTTGGGACACAGCATCTCAATGTGAGGTGGCATTGTGTAAGCTCTCAGACATCAGTAAGGCTCTGGTATTGGCTGCTTGTGTTATGAGGTAAGATAATGGCTTATTAAAAACACTGTCTGCAGTAGAGTGCAACACTGGGGCATCATAAAAGTATTATGGAGAAAAGAATGAAAGATGTCCTCCCCTCTCTGGAAAAAAAATATAGAAAAAGGAATTCTGGTGAAATATCGATAGCACACTTAGCGCATTCTACTCTATAGTCTTCTGCTTTCAGCATGTAAATTTAAAAAATACTGCAGCACTTATCTGTGAAGCAAAATTTTAGGCACTATAGTTACAAAGCACTTGAAATCTTCATATATTTTTAATCAATCCATATAAATACCTTTGTTGCACTCTGAATTAGTAAACTCTTTGGAATATTTGCAGCACTGTAAATCCTTAATGTCTTATTTAATTGTCTAACTGATCAATATATTTACTTTATGATTACATAAAATCACCCTGGCCAGCTTTTATGGCCAAGAATTTATGTTCATGGCAACAATTATTTCCATGTCTTGGCCCCTTTGTTTTTAAAATAAATTTACATGCTTAGACCCTTACTAACATTAACTTTAGACACCTAATTTTTCCCTCTTTTCCAGTACTAGAGTGCTTTTAGATATTTGATGCATTTATTTTTTTCCTAATGATGATTTTGCATTATTTGTATTTCTGTTCTGACCTGTTCACTACAGGACAGATTTCATTTACATGATTTCACATAACTCACCTTCCAGGTTGAAGGTGGCATTTTCCAAGGATACTTATCATGAGCAATTTTAATGGCAACTTTTAAAGGTAGCATTTACCACACTACTTGCACCATTGCTAATTTTTGCTACAGAGAAATTACTGTCTTCTCCTAACCAACTTGAAGAATTGTCACCTGGGAAACAGAGTAGCAGTGCTATTGTAACACTTTCTACCTTGTAACTAATGCAGAAAAAAAATGGCTTCTCTTATGTTTATTTAGTAAACCTTAAAGTTCAGATAAAATACAGCAACTATCAGGAACGTAGATTCTTTTCTGTATTGTGTGTAATGATTGGAATACAGTTTTCCTTTAACTACTGAAAAAATTCTTAGTATTCAGAAAGCCATTCACCCCACATTACTTGCTTTACAAGATTTTCATTCCTCTTATCATGCAATGTATCTAAAGATGCTGGCAGATGGAGAAAAGTAATGGGTAGACAAGAGCCACGAGTAATATATATATATATATATATATATATATATATATATGTATATATATATCTGTTGAAACTTCTACCTTGCTGAGAAGAGTTAAATATCTATCAACTGTTTAAGAAAGAACGTTGTGACTTCTGCTTTTCGTAATCTCTTTCCCATCTTTCCCTCCCAAACACACTGTACTTGTTTCCTGCACATGCACTGGCTGCAGCAATCTTCCTTACAAGGGCTTTATGTAGAACCTTCCAGAAATCTTTGGTATTGCTATCTTTTGCATAAAAACAACAGAGGGCTAAATTGTTTAAGCTGTCATTTCTTCCATCTCCTATAAATCAATTCTTCATGCCAAGGGGGATGTTGACATTTCCTTTGGTACACCAGTATTGATTCTTATTGCTGAATGTCTATCACAATTCTTTTACTATTGAGGTGAAATATTTGAAAATTGCTGTAAGCTTTTTCTTTTATACTATGAGATGGGAAAGACCTCAAATTGTGCTGTGAGCTTCCTGCACTGAGTTTTCTCTCCTGCTAATCCTTGTCCAATTTTTAAGTGATAAAGTGGGATCAAATTTTCAATGTGCAAGGATATAAATGGAGATTTACACAACAATAATAAAGACAAGAAGGTGAAAACAAGGTCAGGTCAGCATGTGGAGATAGATGTGGGATTAAACAAGAGTTAATAGTTATGTAAATTCTCAGCAAGGGTTACACACATGGTTTCACCTGAATTCAGTTAGGTGGCCATTTGCTAAATGCAACCTCCAACTTGTACCAGAGATGGCATCACAATTCAAAGGCAGGAAGTCACTCATCAAGCTTTAAGAGGGCATATTAAACAGGGAAAATTCACTTTCTGGTTCTCACAGCATGACAACATGTATTGTGGAGTACAGACTGATACTCTGACAAAGAGCTGGCAAAAAAAATATTTTGCATCTCTTTGAAAATTGATAGGATGATTGAGACTAACCTGGTGGATACCACACTCTAATTGCTGAAATAGGAAACCTGCTCAATTCTAATGGTTGCTCTTGATCCATGTCTTAATTTCAGACCCCCAGATTTCCTTTCAGTGGTGTGGAATCCCAGAGCTGGTACTGTAGCTTGAAATTTGCATTGCATAAACAGAATACAGAAGCTCAAACACTCATCTTCAGTTACATCTCCAAAATGTCAATATCTGCAGTGATTAAGTGAGTAGAGCATGAAGCTCTGGCACTGTTGCATGTTTTTATGTGGGTTAAATCCATAATTAGAAGTGCAACAAGCTCCTATCTGAAAACCACCAAAAGAGTGCAAATCTCTAGATGACCTCATAAAGATCAGCATTTCATAAGAAACTGCATTAATTTAAGATAATTTCTATTTGAATTAAGTTTAAAAATTTAGTAGCCTTAAATTACAGTGTCATTATTATCTTTGCTGCTGATTCAAAGTAAGTCTAATCAGACACTAATAGCTGGATTCTATTCTTTTATCAGCAATAATAACAAGATATTGTTTTCTCTGTAGTTTGTTAATCACCAATATGAAAACAGTGTTGATTTAGTTTACAGAAGATAATTGTATTTGAAAACCACAAGTCAACCAGAGTATGATAGCTGTGTCTTCAAGACACTCCTTCCCACTTAGAAGGAGCCATTTCATAAACCAGCACAGTTTGGACCTCGGGTCACCTTTTTGGAATACACCTGTGGAAGTAATGCTCCAAAATGTAAAAATGTCTTAAGTTTAAGCTGGCAAAGATGGGTCCCCACTGAAGTCATAATTGCCAAAGAAACCATTTTCAAACAGATATTGTAGCGCAAAAATGTGTAATTAATTTTAAGAACTATAAACAAAGATTCATTCCAGCTCCATTAAGTTCAGCTTGAAGTGGAATGATCATCAGAGATGGCAGCCAAAAAACATACTCAGGTTAATTCATCTGATGGAAGAGGACTGTATCAATTACTAAACGAGCACTCTTTTCAGTGTGCCACTTAAAGAAATACCTTTTTTGTCCTAGCTTAAGTTTTATACCAGGCAGTCTTTAATGACTACATGTAAGTCTTAAGCTTGTCTATTACCTATATATATGTGTGTATATCTATTAAAAATTGATCAAAATATGCAACTCTTTTCTGACAGATCTCACCAAACAAAGGACATAAGGAATTTAAACTGAATTATTTTATTTAGCAAGTTGGAAAAACATTGTTGTAAATTGCGAAACTTTTTTTAAGAACTGGAATTTAATGAAAGTAAGGAAACTAAATGATCAACCACATTATTAATTCAATTAACTTTGCTTTTATGTGTACAGATACTCTAGATGTCATCAGTCATGCACAGAATGTAGGATCATGAACAGGACAGCCAAGTGGATCTGGGGCAGGCTACAGCAGCAAGTCAGTATCTACCACAAGTTAAGTCATTAGTGTTGGATATATCTTAATGATTATTTTCACTGTATTATGAGACCTGTATTTTGTCATTCTAGTCTTACAAACACAGGGTTGTATTTTGTATTTTAGAATCTGATATTTAAAAACATTAGTCATATAGAAGTGTTAGTGTTGTCTCCAAACTGTTCTCAGTGTCTGCTATGCTATTGATGAGTGTAAAAGTCAAGACAAAACAAAAAAACATAGCTATATAACATAGAAATATTAGTATTTTGACACTATTAATATTAAAATAACATGCAGATAATTATTGTATTAATAAATAAGAAAGTTAAGATGTCCTAACTTCAAGAGGCTGAAAGTGCTATATAAAATTTCTAGAAGGTTTTCATGTACAAATTAAGTAGAGCTGATAATATAAATGAAATGATTGTTTCTTTCTTATTGAAGCAATTATAATTTATTTAATTTTGCCCCTTCTA